>NC_091836.1:97070994-97729119 GCF_037783145.1 Equus przewalskii | reverse complement strand
GCCACACCTACATACATGCCAACTGTCCTTATTCACTAAGATGCTGCTTCTTGTTTGTTTAGCTTAATAAATCATTTTCCCTAATATCTTGCTAAATGACTCACATTCTTATTTCAATTTGCTTTCATATACCTTCCTATTAGCATCTCTCCCCTCTATCCCTATCCTTTATTACTCATGTTACTAGAATGTGTGTTTTTTAATCCAAATTTCTTCTTGGTTCCACACCTATTTATCTTCAACCCCAGAGATGTTATATAGTCACTGGTGTATATGTGCCAGGCTGAAACTCTATTCTAGTGACAAAGTCTAATAAATCATTACTCCTACCAATTCCATTCTTCCAATTTAAAACATTAGAGTTGCATTTCAGGTATTTTTATCAAAAACAAACAAATGAATGAACAATTGTTTTATGACTCTAAGGAGCATTCTTTTTTTAAGGAAGCTTGGCGCTGAGCTAACATCTGTTGCCAGTCTTCCTCTTTTTTTTTTCCCCTCCCCAAAGCCCCAGTACATAGTTGTATATCCTACTTGCAAGTCATTCTAGTTCCCCCATGTGGGATGTCACCATAGCATGGCTTGATGAGCAATGTGTAGGTCCGTGCCCAGGATCTGAACAGGTGACCCCAGGCTGATGAAGTAGAGTGCCTGAACGTAACCACTCGGCCACAGGGCTGGCTCCTAAGGAGCACCTTAACAGACTTTGAGTTGATAAAATTCCAAAAAAGTTGATATCTAACCTAATTATAGGGTGAAGCATATAGCTTAATTCCTAAGAGGGCTAAAGGTTCATAAAATACTTAAAAAAAAAAAAAGCCACATAGTTCCCTACTCTTGGGGATGTATAATTAGTGGGAACATCCTAAGCTAAGTTGTTTGAAAATAGCAGTGAATTACTAAACCATGTTAGTTTTGCACTGAAAAAGCATTGTATGACATCATTCAGAAACATACAACATTTTGGTAAAAAGTTGGCTGGGCTCTGCTATTATGATCACAATGTCATCAGGTTAAAAAAATAAGTCATAACAACCTGCAGTTAATTTTCCTTTAGAATCATCTGGAATATCTAAGGAAGTCTCTCAAGTACAGAGGTTTACAGGCGGTTTTATTCCTGAAAAGTTATATCTAAATTAAGTTGTTAAGAAATAAGATATACAGTGCCATTGGACGTAAATAGGTTCTATTATGAATCCTGCATAAGTGAAAAGACCTTTTGAAAGACAAATACTCTCTCCTAACACTTTCAGAAATCCACATATTGAAAACATCTAGCATTCTTAAAGTGCTGGATACGTGAGCTTAAGGAAAAGGACTCGCCAAAGCTCGGAAGACACAGTGAGGGCGGCAGGACGTAATCCAGTCAACGCAGCCAGCGCTCACAGTAACTTTCCCTCCAGGAACAGAGGCATCCGGAAGAGATCAGGAAACTCAGAGGAGAAAAGAACAGGCCCCTTCGGGTCTAGAATATCAATGTGACATTTAATGTGGAGACACGTGTGCTTTCAAAGTTGTGCCATTTGGAAAAAGCAGACCAAAGATACCACTCAGCCAAAACTGCCGTTTTTCTAGTGTCCATGTAGGCAGGGCAGGTTTCTATTTCCCCAGCACTGGAGAGGCTGGTATGCAATTTGCTGAGAGTTTAGATGATCTGGGGCCCATCCCAAGAAAGGTGGACATAAGGACACATATCATTCAATTGCAGTGGCCAGGCTCATCCATATTTCCCATGACCTAACACAAGCACTGAGGCTGATGAATACCAACCATTCAAGTTGGTAATTAGCAGACACTTAAAAAAGGTGTGACATGTTATAGGAAAAACAATGTTACTAGTGCATGAAAATAAGCATTAAAAAACAAAGCAATAGGCTGCTTTGTACTTAGCAGAAGTTTATGAGAAGATACGTTTTACATAGTATTAGAACTAAACATTTTTGGTAGCTTGGAAGAAGGGAAGTGAATTCTTATTTCAGACAACTTTTACAATATAAGTTTTTAAAAATGAAAGGATAGTTTGAATATCCTTAAATGATACATGTTCCTTACTCTCATAAGACAATGCTAATGTTAATACAACTGCCCTAGTCAGTCATTCAGGATAGGATCAATTATTTTGAAGCAGGGGATTCTTGTAGCATTACACATTAAACATTCACGGCACCTCAGAACAAAGGGAAGACTAAAAACTTAACAAATTCTCTAATTTTGCTTTTCTACAAACAGGAAAATGTGAATGGGGAAGAATTTCTCGATTCATAAATTAATGACTTGGGAGAAGGATTGATGCCTTATGTGGGCACGCTAGGCCAAAGTTCTTTTTGTTATTTGTTTTATAGGCACCAGAATTTAAGCGTAGTTTCTCAACATGTATAGTCATTTAAATAAAATCGTATTAAGCGATTTTGTTAATTTTCACTGAACAGAATGATAGATGAGAGTAAGCCACAAGCTGATATCTAGCAATAAGAAGACAAGAGACGTTATATAATATGACACGGGCTTGTTATTTAAGATCTTTAAATGTTATTTTTTTATTAAAAAGTTCCACCCTCCTTGTCAACATATCGTTAACAGAATGAAAATCAAAGCTTAATCATTTCATCTAAAATGTTTTACTATGAGGTGGGATCTTGCACAATGTCTTGTGACACACACTGCCTGATAAAACTTGTGCTGGATAAAAAAATGCAAAAGCAGAGAACTCTCTAGGTTGACAACTTCCATGGTCATAACAGTCTAGTTGAAATACAGTGCAATGACCATCCACAAAATCTTAGACTTACCATCTTAAGTTTCTACAAGTCTATCTATTTGGTTTAAGTAAACATTACAAACAAACCCTATTGCTGGAAAGATAAAGAATGAACATGAGTGAGATTCACAGATTAAATTAGAGGCTGGGAGGTTCTAATAAATCCTCAACGCATTTACCTAGAGAGGACTCAAACATGGGATGGAGTTGTTAATACTCTCTGAGATGGGAAGGTGAAAACTGACTTGAGTAATGCTAAGCTGTACTGGGAGACTTTCAAAACCACATTGTAAAAGAACAATATTAGCCATAGTGTGACTTGGAATTAAACATAAAATATACCGATGACGTTAAGCATAAAATTGCTAAATAGTGTCCTGAACTTCTGTAGAAAATGATAATGATTAGGAAGGGAAAACGGCTAACTCTTGACCAGAAACCCAGGGCAGTAAGTCCAAAGGACCCCGATTTCTTATCTAAAGCCAAAGAAATGACAGACACCTTTCTAGGATATATTCTATATTAAAAGATCTGTCCAGCATACATTTTCATAGAAATACAATGAACTGTTAAGCTCACTTCTCTGAGCCATTGTTTATCAAGACCCTTCCTGTTCTCAGACCACAGTCTGAGCCAAAAGCGAGGCCTGGCATCCTGTGTGATGAGTCCTACCGAGCCCAGGACTCTTAATTGCACTCAAGTGGCATTTGGAAGTACTTCACCTCTGACAAAGTTTACTGTGCATGTGTGCACACGCACAAGTGTTTTCAACTTCAGAAAAGGAGCACTGAAGAGGGACACTGAATGACTCCAAGAGCTGATTAACCAGTACTCCTTGTCATCTCCTTAAAGGAATACGGAAAGCTAAAGAGCTTCTGTAAGGATAAGTGGAAATCAAGATGGGTAGCATATTGTGTACGAGAGGAATAGTACGCTTATTTGTCAGCTCCCAAATGACAGGCTGCTACTCTGGATCACCGCGACTAAAACACCGTGCTTGGCGGGGCAGATGTGAGCAAAATCTGTGGTCTGACTTGGAAGGAATTCAGTGAGGTGACAAAAAGACCAGGACCTTCCCTCTTCCACTTGCCTGAGGCTTCCCAAACTTTCCCTAAGAAATTTGTCTTTACCGCATCCTAAAGCAGACCCAAAACTCCGGGCTAATTTATTTAACCCCTTCAAGGTTTTTCACACTCTGGGAATAGCAAATAAATGCCAGTTAAACTTCTGAGTATATTTTGATTTCTTTGCATTCTTTAAGATGGCACACTGCTTTAAAAGATACTTTTTGGTGATATTTCCAGATATCACTAGATTCTCACATTCTCTGGAGGTTAAAATGAGATAAGCATTCCACGGCCTGAATCTGGCTCAATACCATCTTTATTGGTGATACTTTATGTCAAAGTGTCAAAGTGGACAGCTTTTTCATATTCATCCTCAGTAACTGATATTAATGTTTCATCTATGAATTCAAAAGGAGAAAAGTTAGGGAAGAGTTTATTCACTTAATATTTATATAACTTAAAAACCTCCCTTTCTTCTTCCCTTTGTTCCTTCCCTCCTTTCCTTTCTCAACAACATTTACTGAGTACCTACTATGTCCCAAGAAACAAGCTAGCTGGAGATTCAGAGTTCTTGTCCTCAAAAAGGTGCTGCGGAGGATTTACGTACAAGGTGTGGAAGTTGTGGGAGGTGTTGGCAGGTGAGGAAAGGCTCTGAGGAGCAGGTACTGCTCCAGGGGCATTTAATGGCAAGGTGAGAGTCCCAGGAGAAAAACACAAACAGCAAATGCAAAGTCAAAGAGGGTGTGACAAACAGACTCGGTTGTCTGGTACGACTGGAGCTCATGGTTTGCGCAAGGAAACAGTCAAAGGTAGGGATGGAGAGTAGGCAGGGGCCAGAGGCGTAAGGGCTTCCATCTGCAGGCAGCGCTGAGTCAGAAGGAGCCAAATCATGGTTTATCCCTTGAAAATATCACTCTGCTGTACTGATCTCACTCTGGTGGGAAGGGTTGGGGGGGAGGGTGGAGAGAAAAGGGCAAAACTGGAAGCTGGGAGACCAATGAGGAGGCCACTGCGGCAACCCAGGCAAATGGTGATGAGAGACTTTGCTACCTCTGTCTGTGGTTCTTCTTAATAAACTTCCCATACTCTTCAATATTTCTTAAAATTACAATTAAAATCTCGCCCTGGGTCTATAGGGAAATTCACATCTGATCTACCAAGAAGTCGCTGAGTGTTGCTGCCATTGTTCATCACCTAGTCTCTCTCTGTGAGGAGCAGGTGTCAAAAGAAAGGAAGATTTGGTGAGAGATTGGATGTGGAGTACAAGGAAAAGGGAAGTATCAAGGACAGATGGACGGGTGGATGGATGGATGGATGGACGGTCAGAGTCAATAGATATTTATTCAACTTCTACTATGTGCCAGACATTACATGAGGTTGTGGGTTCACTAAAGTTCGTTTCCTACCCATTTAGCTGTTGCTCCTCCTTCCTCTCCTCTAGTCTGTAACAATTCCTCAGTTTCTCCTTGCCTTTTATGGATGACCTTGATACTTCTGAAGAACACCAGTAGTTATTTGTACTATGTCCCTCAATGTGGGTTTGTCTGAAGTTTTCTCACGATTGAACTTACACATTTTTGGCAAGACTACCGTAGAAATGATCTTGCACTACATGCTTCTCAAGGCATCACAACAAGGGGTTCCTGATACTGATACGTCTTGTCTCCGGTGCTGTTCACCTCTACCACTCAGTCAAGCTGGTGTCTGCTGACTTTCTCCAAAGGAAAATTACTACCTTTCCCTTTGCAATTTGTAAGAATCTTGGTCACGACACTCTGAACTATGCAAATCCTGCTTTTCCTCAAATTTTTGCATCCACTAAGGGATCCTGTCTGCAGCATTCATCATCGTGGTGTTTGCCTAGTGGCGATTCTTTATTTCTCTTTTTCTTTCTACACTTAGTAATTTACTAACGTATTTATTTATTCATATCAGTGTGGACTCATGGATATTTATTTTATTCTATGGGTTAAAAATCAATACTATCATTATTTATTTTGTTGCTCAAATTGTTTCAACTTTGGTCATTAGGTTGGCTCCTGTCTTCCTCTGACACGGCCTCATCTTTTTTTATAAAGTATCTCCTTATTTTTGGTCCAGGACACAGAGGCTCGTCTTGTATCCTCCCTCCCTTGGCCCTAGAATCAAGCACTTCTCCTAGGAGCCCTGGTTTCTTTTATTGGAAAATGGTGTTTAGAGACCCAGATCTGGTGCCAGGTCTGCCATGGACACAGGGTGTCATTGCTTTAGGTCCAGGAGAGGTATTTCTAAGACAACTGGTCAGGCAAAGCCTCTCTGAGGAGGTCACTGGAGCAGAGACTTGAATGCAGTGAAGGAGGGAGCAGGCCGCAGACCTGGGACAAGCTCTCTGGGCAGAGGGTACAGTGAGTGCAAGTGACGGAGGGAAGAAAACATGTTTGCAAGGAACAGGAAGACGACTGGCGTGGGGCCGTCTGGTGGGCTGGGGAGGGGCACGAGGAGTTCAGAGTGGACAGGGCCTTCCTGGAGCAGGAGGATGCCTTCTAACTGCGATGGAAGTCACCGGAACGCTCTGAGCAGGACAGGAGCATAATCTGATTTACTTTGTGGTAAACTCTGAGTGAGTGATGTATGGCAAACAAAATGTGGGCAGGCAATTCAGGGGCTACTGCAGCAGCTCTGGTGACAGATCAACAGTGGCAGGAGACAGTGGGGTCGGGGTCAGGACTGTGCTGCAGAGGGGTCAGAAGTGGCGAGGCCTGGTGTTTGCGTGTATTTACATAGAAACAGTTCAAGCATAGAGAAGACTCAGAAAACAACATTAAACAAAACACCCATGCACTTATCGCTAAACTTGATCACACTCTAACATGTGGCCACATCTGCTTCAGAATAAAACAGGAGCGAATCCTCCCCAATCCACACCTCCCCAGAGTAAGCGTGGAAATAAATCTGACATGCACCTTCCTCATGGACAGTTCTAACTACTACTAAATATCTACGTATATGCACACATACAGATGATGGATAGTTTATACGTTTAAAATTTTACACAAATGGTATCAATACCTGTATCATTTTACAACTTGCTTTATTTCACACAGAGTTATGATCTGGACATTTACCACGCTGACACGTGTGCCTCTAGCTCGTGTATTTTTTTTTTTTTTTTAAAGATTTTATTTTTTTCCTTTTTCTCCCCAAAGCCCCCCGGTACATAGTTGTGTATTCTTCGTTGTGGGTTCTTCTAGTTGTGGCATGTGGGACGCTGCCTCAGCGTGGTCTGATGAGCAGTGCCATGTCCGTGCCCAGGATTCGAACTAACGAAACACTGGGCCGCCTGCAGCGGAGCGCGCGAACTTAACCACTCAGCCACGGGGCCAGCCCCTAGCTCGTGTATTTTAAACTGCTGTACAGCAGTGCTGCACTGTGTGAATCTATAAAGTGAACTGATCCATTCTCCTGTTGATAGACATTTACGTTGTTTTCAATATTTCTGTCCTACAAGAAATGTTGTATTTAACACTCTTTCATTTTTCTTCTTGTGCATCTGCTGAAGCTTTTTGAAAGCGTATATCCAGAAGTGGAATTTCTGCATCAAAAGATATGTACAGTATCAACATTACACGGTACTGCCAACTTGTTCTCAGAAGCAGTTGTAGCAATTTATAATTTATTTATAATATGAAAGCTCTTGCTTTTCTAAATTCTCACCGACTTGCCTGTCGGACTTTTAAAAATCTACCAATTTGATGTGTATGACATGATAGTTGTTATTTTAGTTTTTATTTGCCCTGGTGACCAGTGATGTTGAACATTTCTTTGTGCTTCCTCTTTTATGAATCACACGTGCCCCTTTGTCTACTGGGTTGTTCTTTTTTTTTTTTTGCTGAGGAAGATTCACCCGGAGCTAACATCTGTGCCAGTCTTCCTCTATTTTATATGTGGGTCGCCAGCACCACAGCATGGCTGACAACTGGTGTAGCTCCACACCTGGGATCCAAACCCTTGAACCTGGGCCACCGAAGCAGAGCAGCCTGAACTCAACCACTACGCCATGGGGCCAGCCCCTGGGTTGTTCTTTTATGACATACTCATTCTGGGTGTTAATCCTTTGTTGGGGACGTGCATTGCCAATTTCTCACTTTTCACTTAGTTTACAGTGTCTTTTATCAACCAGGGGCTTTAAAATGTAACATGGTCAAATACTAGTGTCCTATTTTTTCCCCTAAAAGTTTTAAAGTTTGTCTTTTTACATTTAATCCTTTAAACTAACTGCGAGTTACTTTTTGTGTATAGAATAAACGTTTCTCATAAGAATAACCAATTCTCCAAGTACCAATGATTGAATATCCAGCCCTTCCTTACCCTACTGACCTGTAATGCCACGTCTGTCATTTTTCAATTCTCCAAACATGAGGGGTCTGTTTTTCTAGGTTCTTTATTGCCCTTTTCTGGTTTATTTGTTTATCCCTGCACCATTAAAATTTTTTTAACTCTTTATGCCTTATGAGGATATTTGATATTTCGTAGGACAAGTTATCCTCCACATTTTTCTCCTTTAAAGTTGTCTTTGTTATTCTCGACTCTTTGCTTTTCCATTTGAAGTAAGGGTCAGCTTGTCAAATTCTAAGAAAAACTCCATTAGGAATTTGGGTATAATTACATTGAATTTCACATTTTTTTGATATTGAGTCATTCCACCTGTGAACATTCCATCTAAAAGGTCTTAAAAGGGCCTTCAATGTAGTTGTGAAACTTTTTTCCATTAAGGTCTGGTACATCTTTGCCAGTGCTAACTGCAGATGCCTCATGGTTTGTTGCCATAGATCACGGGCAGGCGCCACTTACCAGCCGTGTGAGCCTCTCGGTGTCTCGGTTTTCTCATCAGTCAACTGGGGACAATAATGGCGCCCACTTAACAGGGTTTGTGGTGAGGATTAAAATGTAAAAGCATTTAGATCACTGCCTGGCACATAATGAGCTCTTGGTAGATTTTTTATTTTTCATCCAGCCAATACTTACTGAGTTCTACGATGTGTCAGGCATCCTTTCTAGCACTGAGGACAGAGCAGTGAATGGAACAGACAAAGCTTCCCCCATCCCATAAATAATTCCTGTGCAGTGCTCTTCAGGCTCCAGGGTGCTATCAGGGACCTCAAGGAAATGGGGGAGCAAGCCATTCAGATATCTGGACGAAAGGCTACCAGACAGAGGGCCAGCTGTGCTGAGGCCCTGAGGAGGTGGACCGCTCAGGGCACTCTGGGAGCATGAGGAGGCCAGGAGCTCTGCGGCGAGAACAAGGGTAGGGGAGATGAGGACGGCAGAGGAGGGGATCACAGGGCGCCGGGCCCCCGAAGGGCTTCTCCCCTGACACACTTGGAAAGTTCTATTTCCTGATGGGGTGCACCTGCTGTATCGGAAGGCTACTGCACATGGCCATAACAGCAATGGCTGCTACACATGCACAATGCTTCTAGGGTGCCAGGCACTTTACACAGGTGAAGTCACTCAATCTTTTCAACAGCCCTTTTACAGGTGAGTAAACTGCAGTGTAGACAGGCCAAGTAACACCCCAAGTGACACGGGGGTAAACTGCAGAGCTGAGATTACGCATCTGGCAAAGTTGCTGAATTCTCTAACAGTTTCTGGACCCTCCTGCATGTAAACAGTCACATTATCTGACCATAAGGACACTTCAGCCCTGTCCTTTCCAGTTCTAATAAGACTATTTCTTTTCCATTTTGGGGGGGGATGTTACTAAAATGGTTAGCATCTCTAGCGACAATGTCAAATAGACTTGGAGAGAGTGGGCATTCTCACTCCTCACTTTAGCAGGAACATGTCTAAATTTTTACCATTAAGAAAGATGTTTCCTTTTTGTTCCTGATGGTCACCTATTATTAAGATAGGAACTTCTCATCTATGCTCAGTTTCCTAGAAAAAATTTATTTTTTGAAAAAAATTATTTTTAATTACCAAGAATAAGTGCTGAATTTTATCAAGCACTCTTGTACTTTGTGAAGTTGAACTGTTTCTGTTTTTATGAGAGGAACCCTACCTAGCAAGGGTGGGTGCGTGTGTGCGTGCGTGTGTCTGTGAGAGAGAGAGAGGGAACAAGCGCCAGCTCCCACCTGACAGCGTCTCGTCTCGGATTCCGCACCTGCGCTCACAGCGGAGTGGACCGCGGCGGTCTGCCCCTGTGTGGTTTTCGGAACGCTGGTGTTGTACTCTGAGTTGAATAGCTTTCCCTTTCTCTGTTCACAGCTTTTACAACAGAGGGGTTAGTTGACATTGTGATAAACTATCTACATTTTGTATCTTTTTTTGTGGGAGACTTCTGATTAGATCTGGGATACTGTGAAGGTAGAGTGGACGGGACTGGTTAAGGGACGGGAGGTGAGGTGTGAACGAGAGCAGACGGCTCTTGGGTGAGCACTGCAGGTGGCTGGATTCACGAGAGGCACTGAGACAGGACATCAGAGAGAAGGAGATGGGTGGAAAGGTTATTAATTCAGTTTTTGATGTCTGATTTCAAGTTTCTTTGGGGTCATCAAGTGGAGGTATCCAAGAGATTGTGAGGCTGTGCTGGAGACAGAGCTTCAGGTCTGTGGCTCATTGATTCACTTCATTTTATTCATTCAAAAAATACTAACTGAGGGGCTGGCCTGGTGGTATAGCAGGTAAGTTTGCACACTCCACTTCAGCAGCCTGCAGTTTCCAGGTTCGGATCCCGGGCATAGACCTACACACCACTCATCAAACCATGCTGTGGCGGTGTCCCATATAAAATAGAGGAAGACTGGCACAGATGTTAGCTCAGTGACAATCTTCCTCAAGCAAAAAGAGGAGGATTGGCACAGATGTTAGCTTAGGGCCAATCTTCCTCATACACACACACACACACAATATACATATATATATAAATTGAGTGTCTATTCAATGTCAAACTCTGGGCATGCAGTCTCTCTCTTCTCCCTCCCAGTTCAGCCTTCCTGACAGGTTGTGCCATTTTTCCCTGCGGTATTAACAGCAGCTGTGTTTCCTGTGCTTTTCTTCCCCAAAGCGAGAGTTTTGGTTCCTCCTCCTTCTCCTGTATTTTCCAAAATGTAGACCAGGGAGAGGACACACGATTGATGGGGTTGGAAAGATGGTATGTACTGTTTGAAATTAATTTTTGAGTTGGAAGAGTGCTGCACATAAAGTAGGAACTTAATGCTTGGAGTTTAATCCTTTAAAAGAGCTTTGGGCTTTGTTCTTGGCTACAGCTAGAGCCAGCTTTATAAACAGGTGCCAAAGCCAGTTTCCACTGGTGGACTTGTTAGAAAGTCATCATTTCCAATGCACACACTACACTGAGTTGAGGTGGGTTTAGGATGTGGCCTTAAGACGTCACCTTCTTGTACATAAAAGAAAAGGTTAGGACTGGCGACTTCCCAGATTCTCTCGGCCTTTCGCATCTTGCACAGTTTGTATGTGGAGACACAAAACACTGGGGGATATAATCTCTTCCGTGGCAGTCTTGAGAGAAGGCGTATTCTGCCTGCATACTTCAGTTATCTGCATTTCTGCCCAAAGGCTAGAGAAAGGAGGTGAGCCACGAACACCGGGAACTAAAGGTGGACAGGGGACCGAGCACTCAGGGGGGTCACAGGAGTTGGGCAGCCTGGTTTCACCACAGCAGACACTGGTGAGCCCTGTGAGGAACCTGGATCAGGCGGGAGAGCTCACCAAATCCACGTTTCTCACTCTTTGAGGGCTTGGAGGTATTGGGCAGAAAGCAGGAAAGGTAAAAACAGAAACAAAACCCCAACGCTTCTTATGCAAGAAAGTGTCTGTGAGAGAGAACTGAGCAACAGGACAAGGGCACCGGGTCACACCATGGGGCCAGGCTGGGCCTTAGGCAGGACCATCAAGGGCTCTGAGACACCGGTGACTGCACCCGGGCAGCCCGGGGAGGCCACTGCGACAGGGAAGAGAGGCTCTGAGAGAGAACGAGTCAGCCATGCCCTCGGGAGGCAGCTGCTTGCCTGGAGGTCTCGGTAGCTCCTCCGGAGTCCAGACAAGGCCCAGCTGTAACCCTCGAGCGTCTCTGCTCTCGGCGTGAGGCTGAGTTCCGGTGCCAACCCGTCGCCCTGCCTGGGAGTGCTGTTGTGCGGCAGCAAAGTGGGAAGAAGAGCAGTCACCAGCGGAACACGTGGCTTCAGGCTGGGCCTCCGCCAGCCCCGCAGGGCCGTGGGTCTACAGGAGCTGACGGCAAGCAGGCAGCTTGCACGGCCCTGCTCAGGCTCTAAGAACATCTCTTTCACTTTATTTTTCAGTTACAGGAAATACTACGCGGTTACATTTCTGCACGTATTTCTTTGAGTATTTCTCCTTCCTTCTTCTCTTACCCAAAATTCCTTTCCTCTTTTTACCTACACTGCAGGGAGACCTAGTATAAAGGCACGTAAGAGCCTCCACATTTTCATGATAGACTATAAACAGAAATTAAATAAGGTGTTGTAAAGATCACGTTAGAATCAGAAATCACGGACAGAGGAAGTAATCTGGGGTAATCGCTGTGCGGATGCGTATAAAGGATTTAGGTCCAAGGTGTGGGGGAAAATCTCTCAGAAAAGCTACAGGTAACAGCTGCATTGTTAGCATGCTTGCTGCTCTTCTTAACTAATCTGTGTCTAGCCTTGTTGGTTCTTTATTGGAAGGGACTTTTTGTGTCTCTTTCTTTCCTTCCTCACTTTTACTATACTTTTTGACACTTTAATGACCTCACACTTAAAATAACTGCGTCCCCGACCCTTTTCTCTGCCTGCATCAATACGCCCTGTATGCGTCCACTGAACTAATATTTACCAAATGTTGCTTTTAGCGTATTGCTAAGACCTGCCCTGGCTCTCCATATCCTCTATGGCTTTCAGGGCTTTCCACAAATCATCCCCATCTCAGTTATTTTTCCCAACAGAATCTTCTTCGGTAAGGCATTTCCAGACTGATTCCCAGCGTGCCGCTGGCAGGCAAACCTCCCTGCTCTTACTGGGGCTCTTCTCCCTCAGGAAGACGCGCCCCTTTCAGTGTTTCCTAATTCCACCCCATGTCAAGGTTTGGCCAAGTTCTAGCACCTTCCTTATTCTAGACCTAACTGACTTTCTTTGCTGAGCTATAACCCTAGACCTCTCTGCACAATTTTACACTTCCTTAGATATGACTGTTTCTCATCCACCAGCCTTTTCTGTCCTGCCATATCTGTAAGTTCGCCAAGGGTAGCAGAGACAGTCTGATGTGTGGGGAAAGAAGAGACACCAGTAATGTTCATAGTTCAGTGTTCATCATAAAGTGTCAACCAGAAATCCATGCTATAAGATCTGGGTTTACTCTGCTGTAGAGGGATTTATTTAGATGTACAAGAGGAAGAGATAATAATATTAACTACTACTTTGAGGAACACACTGAGGAATCGGCTCATTTCAGAAAAAGAAAACAACTGGAGGGTGTTCTAAAATTATCTTCAGCTGCTTATCTCTAAAAGGAATTGTAATCCACAATTGTAAAATATTCTATTTTGCATATTATAAGAAAAGCTCCTTTTTGGATATAGTCCAAGTATAATTTAAAGTAATAATTTTTATGCTTTAATTCCCTTCGTCTTGTAGAAAAGTTGTTTGGCACTAAATATATAGAAGGCCTTCATGGCTTACTTATCTTCCCCCTTTACCTTCCACTACCTGGCTCCTAGGTAGCTTGCAAACATCATTAATTATTGTTAAATACGTAAATGTCCACTGCCACTCACTCGGGAGCACACTACAAAGGGCTGCCTGTGAGAGAAGCAGCCAGATTTGGAGCATCTGTTTTGTGGGTTTTTTGGGGGTTATATTTAAAACTGCTGCTGCTTGTCTCTATCCCTGGTGACTCGTTACCGATGGCGTCTCTCCAGGACGGCAGTCCCATTTCTTTCCCAGTCACACCAGTTTTGGCTGTCTGGAGGGCGACTGCCTATCTCCTGGAAACGACCCCAGGTTACTCACAGTGACTTTCATGTAGGCCACGAAACTAACATATTACAACATCTCCAATATATCCTACATATTTTGTAAAACTCCATCTAGTCCTTTTCCCTTGGTTTGTACCTTATTTCTATAACTTCAACCTCCTCCCCCTCCACACTATCTGGCTTCTCTCTCTCTCTCTCTGTCCCATCCCATATATATATATACACATACACATACATGCACACACACACACATATATACATACACACACAAACACACTCAATAAATGTTGGTCCAGTTCAAAAAAAGAATAGTATACATATATTTAAAAGTCTGAAAATAAAAGACAATCTGTAATGTTTCCCCAGCTCACTAAAAGTTCAAATTTATTAAGAGAAGTTAAGAGGCTCACTGTCTACAATCATCCCCCTCACACTTTATTTTCCTGTTTCACATTTGTTGGCAGCACAGAAGCTGCTAAAGCTGCTGACGAAGCATTTTGAATTAAGGCAACATTCTTATATTTTATTCAACTCCAGCACAACTAACATTTCAATATTATTCACAGCGGCTTATGTGAAAGTCATGGACAACTTGCCTCTATTATTAAGGCACCATAAGGCATAATTGTATCTAAATGATTCAGGATAAAACACACACAAAACTGTTTTCTGAAATCAACTTACGTAGTTGAACAGTTATTGTGTACTATTAAATAGTTGGCACGTTTCACCTCTTTGGCATGTAAAAGCCAATCTGGGTTTAGACTTATGTCGTTTAAATGATGCCAATGTGTACTTCTCACCTTCTTAAATATATCAAAATTCCTCAGGATGCCAAACAAAACCTGTCCTCTGGGAGTACAACGTGCCAACAGCTCAACGGCACATGGAAGCGTTACTGGAAAACTTGAGAGTGAAAAACCTTCCTCCCAATAACTAAGGTCTCAGAGGTGAAAATGAATTAAAGCTCTGGAAATTATCTGGTGAGCTTTACGCCAGAGAGCCAAATCAGATAATTCAGTATGAATTTTAGAATGATGTCTACATGATTCCCCTGACTTTAGAGCCTCAAGGTACAAGTTGGCTTTCTCAAGCCTTTGCCCGGCAGTTGTGTCTGATGTTTCAAAGCCTGAGAGGAAGGCACGTCTAAGAATTGGAGAGAAGCGTTTTCTTCATTTTCGTCCTCAGAACTTGGGTAGGGGCAGAAGGATGAAAGAAATGAGGAGTCTGCAAGAAAATATTCAGACAAATATGTGCTGTACATTCAAAATAAACGGAAATGTTGATTCTAATCAAGCAAATTACGGATTTGCTCGCGCTCTGGCAAGTACGTGCTTGTTTTGTACAGAGAGAGGAGGAAGTTTAGCAATAAGTATAAGCTAAGGTATTTGTAGATAAATGTGGTATTTGAATATTACTACCTATTGGTATTCTTAACTTGTTCTTTAAAAACTCATGCAGGTTGCACAGTTTTAAAATAATGTTAATATGGCATGAATTTCAACAAGAGATTCTGTAAAATTAATCATTACTAAAATAAAAAATTATTAAATATAAATACTACTAGATTTTATTCAAAACAAAGTAGTTTGTCACCATTAATAACCTTGGACACAAAAAAGAAAGACTGAAGAAAGTACTGTGAACATATAGCACATGTCAAGAAACAGCTTCTACAACCTGTCTACCATGAGAAAATCATATTTGAAATAGCCCTAAGATAGAACAAATCACACACAAAAAAGTCAGCAAGTGCTAAAACACAGTGAAGAAAATTTCCTCTGCTATCTATAACAAACACCAGTTGCACACTTTTGAAAGTAAACACAAGCAGCCTCAGTGAATGCTGTATTTCAGTGCAGTACAGTCACGCATATTTTCCAGAAATCATCAGGCTTGGAGAATTTTCTCTGTCTCACTACACTTTATTAGTCTTGCATTATTCAATGCAAACCTGTGTCATCCTAACCCTCCCTATTTATCATGAGAATGTTGGTGTCTAAGATCAAAATAACTAGACTTTCTTTTTTATTCTGTTAACAAACAGATAACATGAGATCTACCTTCTCAATGAGTCTTTAAGTGTGTAGTACAACATAGTTAACCCCCGTCATAGTGTTGTACAGCTGACTTCTAAACTTCCTCATCTTGCATGACTGAAACTTTATGCCCATTGCATAGCAGCTCCCCACTCTCCTCCCTGTAGCCTGTGCCCATCACCATTCGACTTCCGGCTCTGATGAGTCTGACCACTCTAGATGCCTTATGTTAAGTGGGATCACGCAGCTTCTGTTCTTCTGTGATGGGCTTATTTCCTTTAGCACAATGTCTTCAAGGTTCATCTGTGTTGTAGCATATGACAAGATCTCCTTATTTTTTATGGCTGAATAATATTCCACTGCATGCATACACCACATTTTCTTTATTCATTCATCTAGCCACAGCCATTTGGGCTGTTTCCACCCCTTGGCTATGGTGACGATTGTGGTAATGAATGTGGGAGTGCAAATCTCTCTTCAAGATTCTGATTTCAATTCTGGGGTTTGGATAAATCTCCAGAAGTGGGATTGCTGTGTCATATGGTATTTCTAAATTTTTTGAGGCTCCTCTATACTATTTTCCATAGAGGCTGCATGATTTTACATTCCCACCAACAGTGCACAAGGGTTCCAATTTCTCCACATCCTCACTTATCTTTTAACAGAACTCACCAGTGAAGTCATCTGATCCTGGGCTTTTCTTTGTTCGGAGGCTTCTGAAAATAACACTTACTATTTTCTGTTTTTTGGATAATGGCCATCCTAACAGGTATATGGTGATATCTCATTGTGGTTTTGATTTGTACTGCTCTGATGATTAGTGATGTTGAGCATGTTTTCATACATCTATTGGTCATTTGTATGTCTTCTTTAGAAAAATGTCTATTAAGTTCGCCGCTCAGTTTTAAATAGGGTTATTTCTATACATATTTTTTTGCTACTGAGTTGTAGGAGTTCCTCATATATTTTGAATATTAACCCCTTATCAGATACATGATTTGCAAATATTTTCTCCCATTCAGTAGGTTGCCTTTTCACTCTGTAACAGTGATGAAGCTTTTTAGTTTGATGTAGTACCACTTGCTATTTTTGCTTTTGTTGTCCTATTCAGGAAATTGCTGCCGAGATCAATGTCATAGAGGCGAGACAGAAATGAGTCTTGGGCAGTCCTTGAAAAGCCAGAATAGTGGATACATACGCCATTCTGCTCTTCCCCTAAAGGAAGGGGTCGCTGAGCTGTACGGGGCCCTCTCTGCTGCAACACCGGTATCCTGGAGCAGCAGCAAGTCACCAAGCTCCTTTTTGTTCCTTGTGGCCCCCAGACATCTAGAGTGTGGCGGGTCCTGTCAGTGCTCTGAGGCAGGCAAGATAGAAGCCAAATCCTCAGGTACTGCTCCCACCCCAAAGTCCCAAAGTTAGAACGCAGGATGTAGGTCCAGCCTTCTCTTTCTCTCCCCAGGGATAAACTTGAGGGTGGGAATGTCCTCCCAAGCGTGGCACTGTGCCAGCAGAGGGAGGATGGCAGGAAGGTGCTATGAATTTTCTGACTGGCTTCAATGTGGCTGGTTTTGAGCTTGCCTGGGGTGGTGCAGAAACCTCTTCACTGGTGTGTAGATTTCTCACAAAGGGAATTGGTCCATGTATTGCTGTTGAGTTAGTGTCTCTGTGGGAAGAAAGAGGGCTTGGTGCTTCCTATTCTGCCATCTTGCTGATGGCATTATCGGACTTTTCTCAAGTTGGCCCTTTTAATAACATAATCTCACCAATTAATGGCCACTAAACAATCTGAAGATGGACAAGTCTCAGCCAAACGAACAGTGTTGCAGCCACTGTGGCTGAATTCTATCAGACAAGGTAGAAGAAAACAGAAGCACTTGCTAAGAGCCCCCATCCAGGCTGAGTCACACATGCACCCTCCTGACCACTGCAATAATTTGATTAAGCTGACTGGCTGTTTGCTAGCACTGAGTGGGCATAGAAGGATGGTCGTCAGCTTCTTAACAGTGCGGGCAAGCGAGTCAGTTCCTCGTATAGCTGAAGCAGTTATGCATACGAAAGCCCCAAAGCTTTCCTATCGAAATAACCAACAAAAGGGCAGTAGAAAAGTGCAACAACAAAATTGTTCTGAGATTTGAAGTCTAATTTCCAGTACACAGTATTGATGTCTATTATTACTTTTATTAGACATTTTTCCTGGGTGACATTTTACATTTCACTCCTAAAATGATTATCTATTACTTCATTTTATTTTTGTAACACTTTTGGGAGGTAGAGCCTGAGGAAGTCGACCCACATACATTTTTATTCCTAACTTAGAACATAGATACTAATTGCGGAAACAATCTGTCTAAAGACGGTAGAGCTTCTGACTGTTAATATGGTGAGCACACCCATTACAAGTGACAGCAGCCATCACCTCTTAGAGAACATCTGAAATACGCTGCATTATAACTTTCTTAGATCTTCTAAATGAATAAGCATAGTCTAAGTGAGCTGTGATTATAACATTCTGTTTTTCTGGTTAAAAAAAATTCTTTTAGATTTGATTCTTCTTTGAATTTCGGTAGAGAATGAGAGCTAAGCATAACTGAGATTTTCTCCTCTAAATGATAAGACTATTCTGTGCTTTAATATAAATGAATTATTTTATAACTTCTTTCTATTTGTTAGGAAACAATTTAAATAGAAAAGCCAACCTACCTTCCCAAGATTCATGGTACTTTTTACCAGGAAGTAAGGAAATCATATTGCACTCTTTCAGTCTAACTGTAATTTTGGTTTCCAAACAATCTCTCTGTCTCCCAAGGTTAAAAGCACTGAAAGTACACATGAATGCTAAGGAAAATCTTGAAATTTCCTGAAATGCATTAGCCATCCTCTTTCTATAACAAATACCTTGTTTGTTTATGATGGACTACATCATTAATCTAGATAAATAAACGCAGAAGTGAAGGGAGCTGGGTTTGCTGTCTTGTCCATTGCCCAGCAACCAACGGTCACAACTGCTCTGCAGCGGGGCACTGTGCAGGAAACGGGCACTCCCGCGGCATATGCCACCGTCCAGCCCAGCCCCGGGCCGGGCGGGAGAGCCTAGGAACTCATGTCACTCTTGCTCAACAGGGCAAGCTCAGGGATTTACTTTTTAAAAATTTACTTCCCTAAAATGTTAATGTTTGTCACAATCAGGTGATGGATACATAGAAGCTTTTGAACAGTATCGTATGTTTGAAATAATTTCTTGACAAAGTGTAAATGGCCCACTGTTAATTATATGCCTTCATTCCTTAAAACCAATTTTTATGAACTTCAAAAAAATTGTAACAGTAATATATGCTTATAATAAATTAATATACTATAAAAGATAATATAATATAAATATAATATAAAATAGAGAAAGAGTAGAAAGTAGAAGTGCCACTCCCTACCCCTAATTCTCTATCTCCATTCTCTGATGTAACCATCCTTCCTTTAACAGATTACATATTCTTCTTTACTATTAAAAATACTTTTCAGAATGTATGTAAAGTAACTATAAATGTAAAGTAACTATAAATCTGGTAACAACAAAATAGATTTGAAATAGATTTTATAAATGACACACCACAAATATATACTCTGAGAAAAATGATAAAACTAAAAAATTTCCTTTTTATTAACCTAGTATTTGAGCATTATTAAAGCTACAAAGCAAATGGCTTTTAAAACCTATTTCACCATTTTTCTATTATTGGAAGTAAAGCTTATTTCTTTTATAAGCCTAAAAGAATAATATAGCAATAGTTCATGCTTGATTTAAAGTAACATGCAGTATTATTTTTCAGATAGGTGAGCCTCTTTAAGTGAAAAAATATACTGGAGGTATATGAATAAGATGCTGCTTATTCCCTCAGCCAACAGATCTGCTATTCAATAGAGGTGCACGTGGAGTATTTGTTCCGCATGCTCAGTGCTGCGCATGTCTGTGCTGCAAAGCCGTCTGAGATGAGCGTTCTGCTGTCATCAACTTGCCCAATAACGGCGGTAAGTAACTACCTTCCTGATCCCACTTTCTTTATTATTCAGTTGGGTGCAATTCCTGCTCTGAGAGTTGGAGTTTATTTGTCTTTGATGTTCTTTAGTGGATACACTGAAAAGCAAAAGGCAAGATCACTATATTCACTGACACTAATGTGTGCAAGGGAGGGACCTCTGTCCACCAACAGGTGTGAACACAGTAGCTTTTGTGGTTAGGCCCCCTTAGAAGTTTGGAATAATTTACAAAAAGGAAACTCCTTTTGACATTCAACAGAGGTGGTTATTTTACCCTCTATTCTTTAAGGAGGAGTGCTTTTAGAAAGAACATGAGACCTGATTCTCCCAAGTCCTGGTTCATTCATAAACTAGCTACCCAGAGCCAATAAATTACCATCTTTAAGTCTCCAATTTTTTTGTGTATAAAGTATAATTAATATCTGCCTTACTTTCATAATCCAACAAATTTTTACTTAGCAGTTATTATGTGTAACAATACAATGAATGAGACAGCTTTCCTCTTGTTATTCTCCCAAACAAAACCTCTACTTTATATGGCCTCACTTGGAAGTAAAAAAACACTCTACGAATAAAGCTCTTTTTCTTCCAAGCCCAAAGGTGAGGACACAGATACTGACATATACGTTTCTTAAGGCCACAAAAGTCAATCCTAGAAATTATTATAAATTATGTAAAATTATATAATAATATATTATTATATATAATTATTATATTTATCTATTACTATTAATTATTAATATATTAATTATTATATATTATATATAATCATAATTATACTCATAAATTATGTAATTATATAAAATTATAAAATCAGAGCTGGACCAGAGCTTCTGAGGATTAGGGAGTCAATACATGTAAAGTGCTTAGAACAGTGCCTGGCATAACAGATGTTAGCATTACTTTAGGATTTCACAGGCAGACTGGGTTTAGCCTGTAGGCAGCTTCATCGGGGGTGGGGGGGGGGTCACATAGAAGGGCCAGGTGCTTGGAGTGTAATGCTTTGTGACTGCTGTCTTAAAATTCTTAATAATTTTATATTTGAATTTGTGTTCTGTAAGTGAGGTGTGACGGGACAATGGAGCATACACAGAGGGGAGGGGGTGTGGCCACAGTGCGGTCCCCTCCTGACCTCCCAGGATGGGTTCTGCCATTCCCTGGTGCTTCAACCTTCACTGGCTTCCACTTTCTGCCCTCCCTCCCCAGTGAATGCTGCTGCTCTGCCCTGTTCAGGGCCTGGGCATGGGTGTGGAAAGGCCCAGGGCCGGCATGCACTCTACGGCATCCTGAAGTGGGGCATGGAGGTCGCCTTCCTGCCCAGGGTTGGCAGTGCCTCAGAGCATCGGTGGGCACTGGGCAGGGCAAGCTTCTCGCCCACCTCTGATCCAGGCAGCTGTCTTGTTCCAGTGTGGAGGCTGCCCGGGTTGGGGCAGTGGGGCAGTGGGGCTGTGGGAAGGGGAGATGCCTGGCTTGATTCCCTACCTATGGCCAAGATACAGCGCATTAGTCTGATGGTGGGTAGGAGGGAAACCCGACATCTGATGGGCTGCTGAGCCATGAGTCACGGGTGAGACCCCGGGGGCCTGTGAGAGGCTGTGCTCTCAGAGCGTCCATGTACCTGAAGGGGCAGGACCTAAACTACCAAATGAAAACGCTGTTACAGGTTTTTCCAAAAACACCGGAAGAAAGGAAAAGCTTCTTATTTTAGTACCTTTAATAGCACCTTTTCCGGTTTTTTGAACAAGGAGCCTCACATTTTCATTGTCACTGGGCCCTACAAATTACTGGGCCCCGCAAGGCTCCCTTCCTTCCACAGAGGCTTTTTAAATAGGCACTTGCACTAGGGATTACTACTGAGAAGTCACAGATGATAGGTTATTAACCTATCTGAACATAGACAAGGGTAATCAGAAACTTCATGTATGAATTTTAAAATGAATGACTTTCTTTTTTCATTTAAAAAAACTCACAGTAGCTCAGTATTTCTGAGATCACCCTTCCCTTCAATCTGTGCAGAAGAAATCGAGTGCTACCTCCATCCTGAATTTTCACGTCTTAATCATCAGCTTTTTGGACAAAAGAATAAACATTAAAAACCAACAACAACAAAAACAAATTACACGTCTGAAGTTTCCTGTGGGAGGTCTTCTACTTCCGACGGCCAACCTTGTTAGTGTGCTCTTTGTCTGAGGAACATTTCAGCTATTTAAATATCTGAAACACTATGAATGTTTATATTGTGATAAAGATATAAATTACAGTAAAACTACAATTTTTCACCCAAAATTTGAATCAGTAACATTTCCACAACAACACACTGTGGAAGCTGCTGGCAACGGGGCTGCGTCCCAGGCTGAGATGGGTGGTGAGGGAAGTGAGGAAGCCTATGGGGCCAGTCAGGGTAAGGTGGTAAGGGTGAACTCAGCAGAGCAGTTAACAAGTGGGGCCAGTTATTTAAATTATAAAGGCTGAAAGGGCAAGCCCCATAAAGGCTCATAAAAACAAAATTAACCGTACCAAGGATCCTATGAATTGTAAACGTGTTTTTAATTGGTCAACATTTTGGTGTTTTCATTTCAACATTATTCTCAATCGAACAATTTCATCTGAGAAATGATTTGCTCATTTATATTTTCTGATTGATTAATGTCCCCAGGGTGCTGCCAAATTAGAATTTGCTACCCCGAATATTCCCCCACAACAAGACTTGCCACTGGTTCAAAAGTGTGCTGAATGAAAGAAGGCAAATCCAGATTCCAGCTGAGCCGCTGGGAAGCATCTTCATGGGTTGAATGGAAAATCAGGAGTTGAATGCATGGTTTTAGAAAACAGATTTTTTAAAAAACACAGTTAAAAAGTCTAACGACAAAAGCAGTGTTGTGGTACAGTACTAATTACATTCGTGACTAAAATCTATGTTATAGATCATAATCTTATAATTTTCTGTTTCTTTGAATGGCAACAGGTTAAAAGCCACAAGGAAAATCTTGCACACTGAGATCAAAAGGACCCTATTGGCATAAGGCAGCTTGGCATCAGACTAGATTTATACACGCTGACATGTCAAAGCCTTGAAACAGAAACTTCAGAACTTCCTCATCAATGCTGAAGGCAAGTCATTGACTTCATACCAGCTCAAAAGTACATCTTTCCAGGGACAGCATTCAACCATGCAGACAGCAAACCTGGGCACACAGAGCTGGAATATGTACTTGGAAGTAAGAGTCTTAAGCAGAACAAAATAGGAGTCAGCTTCCCAAGCTGCCAAGTTTCTGACAGGAATCCAAGAGGAAACACAAAACAGGGAGTAAGGAGCATATTGAACGGCAATTTTGACTGATGGGGCAGCTTAAACGTTAAGCAATAGCCCCCATTTCTGAGCCGTGATCACAGACTCCCCTGGCCTGGCTTCTCAGGCTGGGCAAGAGAGCCAGGGGGACAGGACTCCTCCATCTGCTCCTTGGCACCCGCCTCCTTTCTGCTCCATCTTGCAGTGCTAGTGTGTTCACGCCCTGGTGTCCTCTCCAACTTCTCTTCCTCGCTATGCTGCTGTGTCTTAAGCGCAGGGGTTCTGCACGGCCTCTCACAGTCGTACCAGGCATTGGTGGACACCTCAGACGGGCAGTCCACTCAACAGCTGTTCTGCTGAATGACCCCAATTCTTAGTTAGTACCAGTCTCAGTTCGGTATAAATGTTTCAGTGAGTCCAAATTTTACCGCAGGACTTAAAAAATCCTAAAGTTTTACTATTCCTCACCAACTGCTCTTTGCTTAGCAACTCAAAGACACTCTCAGTCTTGTTATCTGTCTTCCATGGCCTGACCAGAGCCCAGAGCGCTGGAGCACATGCCTGCGTCAGCGGGTTCCCGCTTCAGTACAATTCAAGCAAAACAATTTGAAAAGGTGCCAAACTATTTTGGGATTGGGCAGACAATAGTGACCCTTCATGATTCCATGAATAATGTAAACAGGGAACATATTGCTGAGGTCAAAGAAAAGAAAAAAATTAAAAGTAATTGCCTAAAGAGAAAAAAGGGGTATAAGATTTTAGCAGGGCAAATGGCATTCGAAATGGAGATTATGCTCTGTTTATACAGGAAGTTTAGAGTTTTAGTTTCTCTGGTGGTAAAACTGTGTTAACTGCAATTATTTGTCTGGAAGGCTCTGACTGCAGTCACAGAACTGCGGTGAGGTTGTCCCTAACTCTTCCCTCTGCCTTCTCTATCACCAAGGAATTATCCAATTACATGAATAAAAATATGTGGCCTGGCAGGCAACATGACTTACTTCACTTCACCAAAACTGGGTCAGAACTTTTAATGAAGAAAATATCCTAAAAAATCCACTTTTCTTTCTTTTTTAGATATTCTTGTGGCTGTGTAGTGGTATCTCCTGATTTTTCACAATATTTTATTGTGAAAAATTTGAAACATATAGGAAAGTTGAAAGATTTTTTTTTTATAGACCACACACCACCTAAGTTGTACAACTAGCCTTTTTCTATACTTGCTTTATCACTTTCTAAACATCTATCAGCCACCAGCCCATCTTATTTTTGGTGAATTTCAAGCAATCTGCAGACATCAGTACACTTCACCTTAACCACTTCGGCATGCATATCATTAGTTGGAATTCAATATTTGTTTACGGTTCTTTTTTAAAAAACTTTTATTGCAATATAATTCACATACTATACAATTCACCCTGATGTTTCTTCTAGGATAATAAACTGTCATCTGTGATTTCTCAGTAATTAAAAATTTTAGTGGACAAAATATGAAATATTTTTTCCCTCTCATTATTAGATGTGTCAGGTAACACTTGTGGCTTTCAGATCTTCTGTTGATAAACACACAGAGTTACAACTTTTAGGGAAACAAAAATTTCAAATTTGGAAAAGAATATACATCCTTCCTCCAAACCTAAAAAAGGGGAACTTTCAATAATAGAATAGTAGGTAACATAACTATAAACCTCAACTTCAAATCTGAGTCATTTGGACAAATGATCTTTCATCTTTAATCATTCCACAAAGACTGTGTCAGAGCAGACCGTTGGTTCAGATACTTTAAACTACCACAGTTTTGCACCCAGTCATAGGTGCAGAGTGTATTTTCCAAAGATAACTGCACAGCATCACCATCCCATCCACTCTTGCATAGTGCGACCTTGTACGGTGTGGTCAAGTGGCAGGTTGAATTTTTCTCCTCTTGAATCTGGGTGGCCTTGTGGCTGTTTCAATCACAAGAGTCTGGCAGATGTGATGCTTCATCATAGGTCAGAAAAAGCCAGGCAGCTTCTACCTTGTTTTCTAGGACACTCACTTTTGGAGTCCTGAACTGCCATCTACGCAGTTCAACCACCAGAAGAAGAGCCCACCATGCTGTAAGGAAGCACTGGCCACATGGAAAGGCTACACACAGGTGCTCTGGATGACAGCCTCAACTGAGGTCGCAGCCTATGACCAGCATGCACCACTAGACACATGAGTGAAGATGCTCCTAGTTGATTCGTAACTTCAGCCATCAAATCTTTCCAGCTGAGGACCCAAAC
This sequence comes from Equus przewalskii, assembly GCF_037783145.1. NCBI lineage: Eukaryota > Metazoa > Chordata > Mammalia > Perissodactyla > Equidae > Equus > Equus przewalskii. The sequence continues at coordinate 97,703,703 of NC_091836.1, read as the reverse complement.
ATCATGAACAGCACATCCATGGAGCATACCTGCCGCGTCCTGTTCAAATTCCTGACTCTCAGAAGCCTTGGATGTAATAAAATGATTGTTTTATATCACTAAGTTTTGGGGTGGTTTTTACACAACAATAATAAGCATAACTGCCCTTCTCTATCCTGTACCCCACGAAACAAACCCAAAAGTACCACTGTTTTTAAAAGAAATACATAATTTTTGTTTGGCAGATATATCTGCCTATAGAAAATACATCAAAAGGATGATACACCATGATCAAGTGGGATTTATTCCAAGGATGAAAGGATGGTTCAACATTGGCAAATCAGTCAGTGTGATACACCACACGAACAAAATGAAAGATAAAAATCTTATGATCATTTCAATAGATGCAGAAAAAGTTTGACAAAATTCAACATTGACTCATGATAAAAGCTATCAAGAAACTGGGTATAGAGGGAAAGTATCTCAATATAATAAAGGCCACATTTGACAAGCCCACAGCTGACATCCTACTCAGTGGTGAGAAGCTGAAGGCGCTTACTCTAAGGTCAGGAACAAGACAAGGGTGCCCACTCTCACTACTCCTATTCAACGTAGTATTGGAAGTCCTAGCCAAAGCAATTAGGCAATAAAAGGAAATAAAAGGCATCCAAATTGAAAAGGAAGAGGTAAACTGTCACTATTTGCAATGATATGATATCATATAAGGAAAACCCTGAAGACTCCACCAAAAAACTGTTAGAATAAATGACTTCAGCAAAGTTGCGGGATACAAATCAATATACAAAAATAAGTTGCATTTCTATAAACTAACAATGAACTATCAGAAAGAAAATTAAGAAAACAATCCATTTACAATTACATCAAAAAAATAAATATCTAGGAATAAATTTAACCAAGTAGGTGAAAGATCTGTATGCTGACAACTATAAGACATTGATGAAAGAAATTGCAAAAAGACACAAACGGAAAGATATTCTGTGCTCATGGATTGGAAGAATTAATATTGTTAAAATGTCCATACTACCCAAAGCAATATACAGATTTAATGCACTCCCTATCAGAATTCCAATGGCATTTTTCACAGAAATAGAATAAACTAACCTAAGATTTGTATGGAATCACAAAATACCCCAAATAGCCACAGCAATCTTGAGAAAGAAGAACAAAGCTGGAGGCATCATGCTCTCTGATTTCAAACTGTATTACAAAGCTATAGTAATCAAAACTGTACAGTATTGGCATAAAAACAGACACACTGATCAATGGAAAAGAACAGAGAGCCCAGAAATAAACCCACTTGTATATGGTTAATTTTTGTCAAAGGAGCCTAGAATATACAATGTGGCAAGGACTGTCTCTTTAATAAATGGTGCTGGGAAAACTGGACAGCCACATTCAAAAGAAAGAAACTGGACCAGTATCTCTCACCATACACAAAAATCAACTCAAAATGGATTAAAGACTTGAACATAAGACCTGAAGTCATAAAACTCCTAGAAGAAAACATAGGGAGTAAGCTGCTTGACATCAGTCTGGGCAATGATTTTTTGGATTTGACACCAAAAGCAAAGGGAACAAAAGCAAAAATAAACAAGTCGGACTACATCAAACTAAAAATCTTCTGCACAGGAAAGGAAGCCATTGGTAAATTAAAAAGGCAACCTAAGGAATGGGAGAAAATATTTGTAAATGCTATATCTGTTAAGGGGTTAACATCCAAAATATACAAAGAACTCATACAACTCAATAGTAAAAAACAAACAATCTGATTAAAAAGTGGCCAGGGGAAGTGAATAGAAATTTTCCCAAATAACACATACGAACGGCCAACAGGTACAGGAAAAAGTGCTTAATATCACTAATTACTGGGAAATGCAAATCAAAACCACAATGAGCTATCACCTCACACCTGTTAGGATGGCTTTCATCAAAAAGACAAGACAGAAATGTTGACGAGGATGTGGAGGAAAGGGAACTTTTGTGCACTGCTGCTGGGAATGTGAACTGGTGCAGTCACTATGGAAAACAGTACGGAGATCCCACAACAAATAACAAATATAACTACCAGATGATCCAGCAATTCCATGTCTGGGTATATATCTGAAGGAAACGAAATCACTATCTTGAAGAGATATCTACACCCTCACGTTCACTGTAGCATTTTTTACAATAGCCAAGACATGGAAACAACCTAAGTGTCCACTGATGGATGAATGGATAAAGAAAACGTAGTGCACATACACACACACACACACACTGGAATATTATTTGGCCATAAAAAGAAGGAAATCCTGCCATTTGTGACAACACGGATGAACCTTGAGGCCATGGTGCTAAGTGAAATAAATTGGATGGAGAAAGATAAATACTGTAAGATCTCACTTCTATGTGGAACCTAAAAAAACTGAACAGAAGCAGAAACAGAGAACACACTGGTGGTTGCCAGAGGCAAGGGCTGGAGGGTGGGGGAAATGGGTGAAGGTGGTCAAAAGGTATAAGCTTCCAGTTATAAGACATAAATTCTGGGGATCTAATGTACAGCAATAGTGACTATAGTTAACAATATTGCATATATATTTGAAAGTTGCTAAGAGAGTAAATCTTAAAAGTTCTCATCGCAAGAAAGAAAATTTTTTTACCTATGTGAAGTGATGGATGTTAACTAAACTTACTGCAGTAACCATTTTGCAAAATACACATATATGAAATCATTATGTTTTATACTTCAAACTAATACAATGTTATATGTCAATTATATCTCAATAAAACTGGGGAAAAAAGAAACATATAATTTTTGTTTGGCAGATATATATGCATATAGAAAATATCTTGCAGAATAGCACCTCAGGTCCTTAATGCTAAATTCTATATTTAAGAAGGTAGGAATATTTATAAAATGATGCTCTAAGAATTTCATGATATTTGTCAATCAGTTGCTACTGGCTGGATAGTAATGGTAGTTGCCCATATTAGGGAATAAATATAGCCTAAACTAACATGTTAAAAAAAGGGATTTTAGTTGACTGTAAATTCAGTATGAGTTAACTACAGATGCGGTAACCAAAAAATATAGTCCCAAGTCCATAAATGGAAGCATTATCCTAGTGCCACAGACTCCTTTGTCATTGTGGTAAAACCTATGAACCCCTCTCAGAATAACGCTTTTAAGTGAATAAAATAAAATACACTGGATTACAAAGGAAACACATTGCATTGGAATGTTATCAAATAATAAACATTTTCGATATAATAATATCTGTGCTTTAAAAAAAACTATTAAATAACAAGAGTAGCAGTGGGCCGAAAATTTATCAAAGGAGATGAATATAAATGATATTTTGAGATACCTGCATAGTTATAATCTCACATGAAAAAAATCTGTGATTTCTACTGATGACAAAGTCACGGTTACTGCTAATGCTACTGTGGTTTGCTGCCCATATTCATGATTAAGAAAACACCAAATTTCAGTGGGGGGGTTAGTGAAAATAAAGATGTAAACTTCTCTTCCCCTCAAGTTCTGGAGCCTCTAAATTCTATCTATGGATCCTTTGTTCTTAAATCCCTTCAACAGAACAAGCATTTATTTATGACTCCACAGGCATGTGGCATCTGTAGCTTCCTCACTCACTTTTCCTTTCTTTGCTGCTCTTTATTTAACGAGTGGGGAGAAAGGTTAGAACAAAAATTGCATGAGGCTTCAGGCTTGGGGCAGTTTCTTATATTCAGAACTGTCCATTATCTTCTTACCAGTCCATAAAATCTCACCCATTATTCCAGGCCTTGTTCAAGCCCTATTTTCTCTAGAAGGTGACATGATCCATAATGATTTCTCCTTTCTCTGAATTCCTACTGCACTTGGAGTCAGTTTAACCCTCATGTTAGCACTTAATTAGTGTATTTCATCCACCATCAGTTTTGTCTCCTCAACTGGTGAGGGAGGTTTATAAAAATGGAGAGTGCTGCCATTTTGTATTACCCAAGGCATACTGCCAGCTACACTGTAGGCACATGGTACATCCCTGTACAATGTCCTTCCTACTGGCGATGTTGTCCAGCTATGCAAATCACTTGTATGGCCACGTGAAACTGAGACAGTCACTGTCAACTACAATGGCTCACTGATGGCATATGCTGGTATACGATGGCAACGCCAGGTGTATCCTTGATACTAATAGTGACACTTACGTGGCACTAAGAATGTGCCGGATAGTCTTCTAAGCATTTTGCATATTCAGTTAATCCCTTCATCAGCCCCATGATGTAGGTACTATACTTATTCCCATTTTACAAATGAGGAAACTGAAGCACAGACAAATTAGTAAAGAGATGGAATTTGAAACCAGATAATCTTCTCCAGAGCTAGCGCATTTAACCACTACACCATACTGCCAGTCATACTATTCATAAACAAAAGAAATCTTTGTATATGCCTGCAAGTTTAACATGAAATCACTCACTTGACAATTAGCTTTTCTTCCACTGAACGCCTATGTCCCTTGACTGGGTAATCATTAACTCAGCCTTTGTACTGTCAGGATTTTACTACGATAACAGCAGCTACCGTTCCCGAGAGCTTGCTCTGTGCCAGATCCCGGCTAAGGGATTTCACGTGCAGCTCATCTCCGTCACAAACTCACGAGGAGGAAGGGAGACCAGGCCCACGTGTAGCAAAAGATTACGCTGTAAAAGAGCAGGCTTCTAACCCAAGCTGCCCAAATCCATCCTAAAGCACTACGCTATCCTACCTTCCACGTGTTTTCGCCTCATTTCTAAAACTAGATTACAAATTCACTGAAGGCAGGGATCGTATCTCCTATTTGTTGATTCCACAATACTTTAAATGCCTTGATCTTAACCACTACTGAAAAAATTGTTTCTTGACTGATGGACACAGCTGACATTTCACAGAATTCAGCATGGGGGAGCAGGAAGACTTTGAGATCTCTCATTAACCGTGTGTCTTTTGGGAAGTTACCTAAAGTCTTCCAGCTTTAGCTTCCTTATCGTTAAAAGGAGGAAAATTTACTTAGAGGGGTGTTTAAAGATTAAAAGGCAATCATATCTCTAACATATTTATTATAGTGTCTGCCACATAGTAAGCACTCAAAAAATGCTAACTTTTTTTGCGTGTGTGTGAGGAGGATTGTCCCTGAGCTAACATCCATGCCAATCTTCCTCTTCTTTATATGTGGGATGCCGCCACAACATGGCTTCATGAGTGCTGTGTAGGTCTGCGCCTGGGATCAGAACCCGTGAACCCTGGGCTGCTCAAGTGGAGCGTGTCAACTTAACCACTACACCTCTGGGCCAGCCCCCCAAAATGCTAGCTTCTTACTCTTTGAAACACAACTTTTTGGTCATGTCTGCAATGACTGATTTTAGTATACAGTTTTGTAAGAATGCTTATATCTGGTTGTATAATTCTTGTGATTTGTAGTGTTTAATTTCTCTTTTTTCTTTTTCTCAAAGGCAGCTAAAATGATAAACATTATTTTAAATCAGAGAAAGAATTCCTTTCTGAGCCAATGAAGAATTTCTGTCTCGATATTCTATGAGAGTGGTTACTGGTGAGCAGATATGAAAGAAACTTGTGCTAGGCAGAATAATGGTCCCTCAAAGACATCCACATTCTAACCCCAGGACCTGTGACATGCTGCTTTACGTGGTCAAGAGGCGTTAAGATTACAGATGGAGTTAACGTTGCTCAACCCTAGGCCGCTGAGAAGCAGAACGAGTGAACTTCACCGCTGTGCCACCAGGCCGGCCCAGAGAAGGTATTTTTGATGCTGTCACTCCAGGCCGGAACTATTTCTTTGGCCAATTAGTACTAAAACATATTGCCTGGCTCTCAAATCCTTCCATCTTACCACAACCACTTTTACATACAAACATGGAGTTGTGATCAAAGCACGCTAGTCTCTTCTAAATTATCATGGATTCTGCTCATTCCTACATCTTTTCTTACGGCATCTCCTTTCTGCCTAGAATGTTCTTTCTCTTCTTCTCTGCCCATTCAGCACAAACTAATCTTCTCTAAGCATCCACAGCACTCATTTTCTCTAACTGCACTTCCTATTGCACATTCTTCTCTATTATTTGCATGTTGTTTTTATTTCAGGTTTGTATGTTTTGCCGCTTGATAGTTGATGATGTTTGATGGGTACATAGGGGTTCACTATATTAGTCTCTGCTTTTGTGTATGTTTGAAATTTTCTATAAAAAAAAGCTAAGAAAATCTAGAGAGGCGCCCTTCTATCTGTAAAGCATTCTGTCCACTTCCAGGTTTCTCCTTCCCTGGCACTGTGGTTGGTTGAGCTGGCTAGCCTCTGGAGTCATACCACTTCTGGTTGAAGAAACATGATGCAAAAGAAAGGTTCATGGCCTTGTGCAGGCTCATGGACTTATCCGACATAACAGCAGATATCTATGAACTGGTGTACATTATTCAAGATAAAACTTTCACTAGTCCTCGGTAAAGAGAAGCACGAATAATTCAACTCCCTGGTTAATTGTTTATATAATCTTCAAAACCTTTCTGTCAGTGTTACTGATAAAGGATTCCTTCTTAGTATATTTCTGGCAAGAAATGATTGAAGCAGAAGATTTTCATCAACATTTAATAAAGCAAAAGTTAGAATCAACAGTAAAACTTACCATTGCTAGTTTATACTAAAAGCATTAACAACACAAAATGTTAATTAATTTCTAATTCTCTATTCTATTATTTAGATTTCATGAAGGTTGATTGGACTTGATCCATCATTTTACGGAAAATTAATTATTTCAAATACATGCACCACTTTATGCAACCCGCCTGATTTGCATTGAGGAAAATTCAGCAGAAGTAATTGAGGCACAAGCAAATACTGGCACTGACTGAACTCAATTTTCATTCCAAATTTCTGCAAAATCCCAAGGCACAACAATATCAGATGCAAGGGGAAAACAAACAAAAGCAATGTGAAAAGGGAACATGAAGAGAGAATATTACAAGAATCAGAGAACAAAGGGATTGCAAAACTATTTCAGTGCCACGGATGAGCAGTGAGGCTGCATTCAGGCAAGGTGGAAGAAGATATCATATGGCGTCCTGACAATTGATGTCTTCATCTAAATGTAAGAATTTACATTCTAATTAGAAAGAATTTACATCTTAATCAGAGGCAGCTGTATTATCTTGTTACTGTTTTCAAAGGTAATGAACTAAAGTGCTGCTGTGCTTTTTCAACCAGAAACTAAATAGACAGCACCCAGTGCTATTTTACAGCTTACCTGCTGTAAGCTGCTATTAATATTTGCAAAGATTAAATTTCCAACTAAAATCTTTTAAAAATGAAAATTGTATTTGACAGCACTAGAATAGTATGATAAAGTATTTAAACAAATCCTTTTCTAACTTGTATTTTAAACGTACTTATTTATCAAGCTAATAGAAGCCTCTTAGATTTATTAATGTAATATTGTTTTCATCGGGAGGACAGAGAAGAGCAACTCCAGCAGATTTATCACCCCGCTCTGGGAAAACCCACTTGTTCTTAAACTTACATTCGGTTAGGAGACCATTTACTAAATACAAAACTTTACCTTATTAAGACTATTTAAATTAAAGGTATTGTTTTCTCTCCCTCTGAGGTTTAACAAGGAAAGATAACAAATATATATAACCGAATATTTTGCTCGTTTGATGCTATTTTGTTACTACCACATTAATAACATTAAAAATGTAATGTTTCACAAATATATAAAATTCTGATGGTGTCCAGGACTGCCATAGTTAGTGAAAATAAGGAAAACAATGCATTTGAATTCATACTTTTTTTTCTAGGTTGTTCATAATGATGGCAGCTAGACCTAGGTACTGGAGCTGGGGTATCTCTGCAGAATTAAGCCCATCATTCACATGAGAAGCAGCATGAGCTCACTGACCCATGGTTTAGAAGAAATCGGGCTTGGCCTAAAAGAAATCAAGCAGGAGAAAATTACAAGTGTTAATAAAAATGTAAAATGCCACCTTTGTCCCCAGCACTATGCATCTTTGGGTTATTGATACTTATTTCCATCAGCTGCATCATTAATATGAAGTTGTAGTTTGGGCCAGTTTTTAATTTGTAGGTTTATGATTTATATTGTTTTTTTTTTTTTTTTTTTTTTTTTTTTTTTTAAAGATTTTATTTTTTCCTTTTTCTCCCCAAAGCCCCCCGGTACACAGTTGTGTATTCTTCGTTGTGGGTTCCTCTAGTTGTGGCATGTGGGACGCTGCCTCAGCGTGGTCTGACGAGCAGTGCCATGTCCGCGCCCAGGATTCGAACCGACGAAACACTGGGCCGCCTGCAGCGGAGCGCGCGAACTTAACCACTCGGCCACGGGGCCAGCCCCAGTAGGTTTATGATTTAATTCATCAAGTAATATAATTTTTTAAGTGAAGAAAGGAAAATAATAAAAGGCTAAAGCTGTTATCAGTCTATTAAATACATGACTAACATGGTTAATTTGGTCAAAATATTTGATTTAAAAAACTATAGAGAGAGTCTAAAATAATTCTGAGGCACATATTTATCTTTATCATCACACTGACTTTCTGGATCCATAACTACATGAGAAAAACAGATCACGTACAGATGTGCTATAAATTTAATGAAAGAATAACAGAATAACTTCAGGTAGATTAAAAAACAATGAAATTAATTTCAAAGTGGCATTTTCCTAACCTAGGCCCCTCTGACGACACAGAGGAGGTAATTATTACTTTACTGGTGCTTTTCTTATATTCCCACTAAAGACAATTTACAGAGGAAATGATTCCCACGGGCCTGGCTGAATTCCTGGCTCTGAAAGTCGACTTGACAGCACTGTCAGAAGCCGCCAGCCCACTTCTGAGAGGTCTGTCTGTCTGTGGCTCCTCTGCACGTGATTTGTTATGAGGGCACCTAACACCACAGAGCACACACAGTGCCTCCAATTTCCAAAAGTATCCCAGATAAGCTTTTGATTACCCCTAGGTGTTATGGAACCTGTTTGCTTTTTCGTAAGGAATATCTACAAATAAAGCACATTTTGCTTTTTATATTTACGCAGGGTTCAAGTGTAATATAACAGACTTGAGTTACAGTACAGAGTGTTGTATCCACCTTCCCAGTTTTCTCCTTGGCCCTCGTTTACTGTAACCATAAATATTAAAATCCAATCTAAAAGAGCATAATAAAACATAACGTCCATCTCCTCCTGCTCTATCGCTTGTCTCCCTTATCAGTGTGGGCTTGGAGTATCACAATTCTTTGCTAAGTAGGCTCCTTGCTTATAGTTAACTCCCCACCCAGTTTCTCCTCCATGGAACTGTCTGCCTAAAGCCATGGCTTCTAGTCTTCCCTCTTATGTTGCCACCTCTGTTAGTTACAAGGTATAGAAAAGACCTGGATTCTAATCCTGATTCTGTCATTATCTGGGTCTTATTTTTCTCATCTGTAAAATCAAGAGGTATGAAAAGTTTATTTCATTGGTCTCTTTTTCTCTAAAATCAAATGACTCCATTCTTACTCATTGTGTCTACTCACTGTGTTTTAGTTATTTCATGCCTATTAACATATTTTTCTTTCAACCCCAACCCAAAATGCATTTTTGCCTCTTTCTGTCCATTTAAATCGTGTTCATTTTTCAAGATCAATTTCAAATTTAATCTTCCCCATAATGCTGCTCTGCTAATGCTGGCCAACAAGAATTCCCCCTCTCTCTAATTCGTATATTCAGCAAATATTTGAGTGCCTACTCTGTATCAGGGTGCTGGGGATGCAAGGAATGAGAAAGAGAAACATGGCCCCCCGTAGTGAAAGAGCCTACAGTATAGCAGGGAAGGCAGAGAAGCAGCTAGTAACAAACGAAGACTAAAGATTGTGCTAAGTACGAGGAAGGCAACAAACAGCTTGCTAAGGGAGTGTGCACATGTATGCTCTTCATATATGTGATCAGAGAAGGCTTATTTCCTACAGCATTCTCTGCATATGTACAGTAATAACTAGCGACTTAATCTGTTATTATCTTCAACTGGCATTTGACTTATCCTGGGCATAAATCTTGTTTCCCATACTAGACTGCAGTAATAATGATATTACTTACTGTTGTAGCTAACACAAATTGAGTATTAAGATGTGCTGTTACTGTACTGGACAATTCACAAGTATCTTATCATTTAATCCTTAGAACAAGGTAGATATTTTTATTAGTACCCCATTTTACTCAAGATGAGGAAAGAGACTCAGAATTAGACTAAGATACTTGCTTCAAGTCAGACAGTAAGTGGCAGAGCTGGGATGAAAATCCACGTCTGCAAGCACCAAGGCAGAGTATAATAACGACCAGGATAAACTCCTTCCTGGAGACACGGGCTTCGTTTAGAGAGGTTTAGTATCAGTCGTTTGCACATGTCCGCGCTTAACACCCAACACTTATTTGGCCCTTTCAGTAGGCATTACACTTCCCTGTTCTCTGCATAAACTTAATCGGCCTACAAAGACTTTTCTTGGAGACAGAGACCCTTGGATTGAAAATCTTGGGTAAGGTATTTCTAATCTAGTTTCTAACATGACTTCTCACCACCTTATTCCCAATTGGCACCAAACTGTTCTATGCATGCTGTTTTCCTACTCAGGACACTTGGTTCTGAGTGAACTCCACACCAGCAGTTGTCCATTTTGAACTTTGATTCTTTCACTCCAATGATTTTGACTCAAATACTGAAAATATTCAATGATGTACAGATCAGAGAATTGTTACACAGCAGGAAATTTAATAAAATCAATTAATCAAGGACTCCCTTTTACAGACTTGGAGTTAGGTTTCAAATATTTTAAAGACCAAGAAAAGTCTACATTTTCATTTCATATGTAAAAGGAAAATGGGGAAAGAAGTCACATTTTTATTTCAAACAAAATTGTGGACACCAAGAACAACTTTCCTTGCACACTTAGTTGATTAATTACACCAGCAGTGGAGATCGTAGGCAGAGATAATCCAAAAGCCCAGCTTAAAAACCAGCACCATCTCTTAGGGCATTTGTACTGATGTATTAGTTGAAATCAGAGCTTAACAAAGCACCAGTTTATAAATTTGCCGGCTCTCACCTTTACTGGAATTAATTTATAACTTTTTCTATTCTAAATCTGGCTAGATTAACAGTAAATAAGTATTTATTTAGCTTTATTGATATATAATTGAGCTACAAAAACTGAACACATTTAATGTATACATCTTGAAGAGTTGGGACATACGCATATACTAATGATCCCATCACCACAATCAAAGTACTAAACATATCCATCACCTCCAAAAATTTCCTTGTCTTCTTTTGTGATTTTTTTTTCGTGGTAAGAACACTTAACACGAGATCTATCTTCAACATATTTTAATGTGAACAATATAGTATTGTTAACCGTAGGTACTATGGTGTACAGAAGATTTACAGAATTTACTCATCTTGCATAAAAGAAAACTTCATAACCACTGAGCAACAATTCCCCATCTCCCCCTCTCCCAGGACCCTGGCAACCACCATTCTATTTTCTGCTTCTATGAGTTTGACTATTTTAGATACGTCCTATAATACTTAAATGAAAAGATCCTTGGTCAAGGAAATGATGAGACATTGTCAATAAAAACTTGAAATCTTTGACGTAGATAATCTGAAATGTGGATAATACACTTGTAGATAACTGAGAACTAACTTTTAAAATTATGCCTTGACTTGCAACTTGCTAAAATTTTAAAATATAAATTTAAATATCAGAGTTACATTTCATGGGTTTAGATAAAAAATATTTGAGATAAGACAGAACTCTTTAACGGCTTTGTTGTGTTTCAAGAACAAATGAAGAAATTGCCCAGAGGATAACACTAAGCAAAAGAAACAGAAAAGAAAGTAGTCAAGATAAATAAATGAGAAATCAGAAAACAAATTGCTAAAAACAAAGAGAACACAGGAATAAATCATAGAGTTATTGGTTTATCAGTCTACATTACTGATAGAAATTAATTCTTCAAAAATATAATTCAAGAACTAGGACAATGACCCCAGGTAGCTACTAAATTCCCCAAGGCCCAGGGAAACCCCCCTAAAAGACAGCTACTGGCATTTCTACCTGGGACAGGTCTTGTCAATCCCCTCTAGCTCCAGAGGCAGACTAAGATGGGCTGCAGTAAAAAGAAATAGAGCCCTACGTGACCCATATTCATCTCAAATACAAAGACAAGAGTCTAATCAAGACTCACCCAACATTTAAACGTTTAAACACTCGTGGATACTCAACAGTTCTTATCTCTAAGGACAGAGTTTATAAGGCACACAGAAGAAAACTTCACAGTAGAATTGCATCCTCAGATGGGTAAGAAAGGCTGTTAGGAAAAGAACCAGTTAGAAAACATGGAAAATAAGAATATAACTATCAAAAAAAATTTCAATTGACTAAGAGAAAGGACATACTAAGCAAGAAATTAGTGAGCTGGAAGATAGAGTAGAGAGATTCTCCCAGAATATAAATTGAAAGAGCCAATAAAATCAAACAAAGAAAAGTTAAGGGAAGTGGACACTAGATCCAGAAACTTCAACATCTGTGAAACAGGCATTTCAGAAGAGGAAAGAGAATGGCAGGGAGGAAATAATCTGGGTCTAAGAGTGAGAATTTCCTATGTCAAAAGACTGAAAGGAGAAAAATTATAAGCAGAAAAAATACTCGATTAGAAACTCTTCATAAGCTAGAAAAAAGAAGGAAACAACTTTTAACTGAAAAACGATACCTACCAAATACCTAAAACAAATTTCTTTTTTTTTATGGTAAGATAATACATAAAATCACGTTAAAATCAGGAACAAAGACTGATGCCCAGTTTCACCAATATGTTTAACACTGTACTGCAAGTCGTGGACAATGCAATTAGACAATGAAAAGAAATAAAATGTATAAATATCAGAAAGGGAGAGACAAATGATCATTATTTGTAGACAATATAATCATCTACCTATAAAATACAAGAGACCCAACTGAGAAACTATTAGCATTGATGAGATGGCTCAGCAGGGTGGCTGGATACAAGACCAACATCTAAGCATCAACACAAAAATGTAACGAAACTAAAAAAGATCCCATTCAGGAGAGTTAGAAAAAAACCTCACAAAATATTTAAGAATAAACCTGATATGGAATGTGCAAAGACTATTCATTCCTTTCACAAATATTTACTGAATAGGCAACGAGACTACAAAGGTAAGAGAAAATGATGACAAACTAATGGTGCCTGCTTTTGCAGAGTTTAATAGAGCCTATTGGGGTCAAAAACTTTAATCAAAGAATCACACCACTAAACATAAAAATAATAAACTGATGAGTGCTATGAAGAGTACATGGTGCTTTGAGGGTATGTAAGAGGAGAAATCTGTCAGTCCAGTTGTGGAAGGCATCCCTGTGGGAGAAATTACTCTGGGAGCTGAAGCAAGAATCACCTAGGTGGGGAAAATGTACAACGCATTCCGGGAAGGCTCAAGAGCAAGTGCAAAGGCCTGTGGCAAAGAGAACAATGCTGTTTCAAGGAATTAAAACTAAAAGATAGAAGCATAAGTGGCGGCTGTGTAACACCATTGCCTACCCCCAAAGATGCCCATGTCCTTCATCCCTGGAACCCGTGAATGTGTTACACATGGCAAAAGGGACTCTTCAGATGTGACAGTTAAGGGTCCTGAGATGGAGAGATTGTCCTGGGCCCAGCGTAAAACAATCCTTGTAAGAGGAAGGCAGGAGGGTCCAAGTCAGAGGAAGGCGATGTGATGGTGGGAACAGAGGCTGAGTGATGTGGCCATAAACTAAGGAATGCTGGCAGCCTCCAGAAATGGAAAAAGCAAGAAATGGCTTCCACTCTAGAACCTTCAGAAGCAACTAGCCCTGTGGATATCTGGACTTTGGTCCCTTCAGACTGATTTTGGACTTCTAATCTCCAGAACTACAATGCCATAAATTTGAGTTATTTAAAGCCACTAACTTTGTGCTAATTTGGTACAGTAACAATAGGAAGCTAACACAGAATTAGTCATGTATTACTTGCATAATTTAAAGAAAAAAGAAGCATTGACTATTACAGAAGAATCAGTCAATTCTTACCATGGAATTATATGAACATATGTGAATCACAGAGGACACTATAAAATAAAACATTGTTATAGGATAAAGGGAAGTATTGATACATGAGTCCATTAAATTTTCCACACTTATGACACACAAAGATGATTCATAATTGTTGTATATAAAAGTTTATTTTCAATAGGTTATACCTGGTAAAATGAAGACTCACCAGTTGATATCTTCAGTTGAATATCAAGGATATTAGACAGTATTCCTATAACATGAATTGTAAGGTTTATTTCATATATGCACATATATAAAGTTATGTCTATATGGTATTAAATATTATGTTATAAATAGAAATACATCATTCTGAAAATTTAAGGCGCAGAATGTCAAACATTTGTGATGTTTAAACATCACAAATATTAATTTAATACGTATTTCTTGTTTTTAGAGAAATTAATAGATGCTTTGATAATGGTAGCCTATTTTTTCTTTTGAAAGAATAAAATTTAAAAATAAGATAACCGTCATTATCATTTATTAGGATAGATAATAACTAGATTGTAGGTGCAGAGAAATCTTAACCTTTGTAATATTTTTTGGAGAAATTATTAAAATGTCAAATAGAAAGATTTGAACTTGAATGTTTCAAGTTTGTACAGCAATAGTTATTAAATATATATTCGTCTTAATTTAAAGTTCCTAATGATAAAGCAATTAAATTATAGGTACATTTACATAGTGGCTTCGAAAGCCTTAATTTTTAGACCTCAGAAACAATCTTTAAGTCATATACCATTGTAAACTAAAAAATTATAGTGTTTTCTGTCATTGAAATTAGAATTTGCTTCAAGAAATAAAAACAGGAGCTCTGTGCCTTCTGTTTGAATCAACCACATATGGTTTTTTCAGTAACTGAGAAGTTCTTCTACTTTCAAACAGATACGAAAATCCACAATACAAGAACAGGATCTGAAATAAGAGATAATTTGCAGTGATGCCTTTTTGATAAGATGATTGCATTGCAAACAATATATTGTCTTTTTGAATACTCTATCACTACTGTAGGCAGAACAAACATGCAGATGGCATGGGCCATAAAAGCATCATTAGGCTTTACAATACTGTTCCTGTCAGATTGCAGAAGTGTGCTTTAGTTTAAGTAGAGTGCTGGATATGTGAGTGCATATAACATTTTTGAATTTTAAGTTTTTGGACTTAAATACATGAAATACTGAAATACATGAAAGTCGACATATTTAGCTGTTTCATACTACTTCCATTTTCCTCCATGTTCTTGGCCTCAGTTTATTTTTTTTATTGAGGTCATAATAGTTTATAACATTGTGAAATTTCAGTTGTACATTATTTGTCTGTCACCATATAAATGTGCTCCTTTATCCCTTATACCGACCTCCCAGCCCCCTTCCCCTCTGGTAACCACTAATCTGTTCTCTTTGTCCACGTGTATGTTTATCTTCCACATATGAGTGGAATCATAGAGAGACTGTCTTTCTCTGTCTGGCTAATTTCTCATAACATAATACCCTCAAGGTCCATCTGTGTTGTTGTGAATGGGACGATTTTGTCTTTTTTTATGGCTGAGTAGTATTCCATCGTATACATATACCACTTCTTCTTTATTGACTCATCAGTTGATGGGCACTCGAGTTGCTTCTATGTCTTAGCTATAGTAAATAATGCTACAATGAACGTAAGGGTGCATAAGTCTCTTTGAACTGTTGATTTCAAGTTCTTTGGCTAAATACACAGTAGTGGGATAGCTGGGTCATATGGTATTTCTATTTTTAATTTCCTGAGAAATCTCCATACTGTTTTCCATAGTGGCTGCACCAGTGTGCATTCCCACCAGCAGTGTAAGAGGGTCCCCTTTTCTCCACATCCTCTCCAACATTTATTATTTCTTGTCTTGGTAATCATAGCCATTCTAATGGATGTAAGGTAACATCTTAGTGTGGTTTTGATTTGCATTTTCCTAACGATTAGTGATGTTGAACACCTTTTCATATGCCTGTTGGCCATCTGTATATCTTCTATGGGAAAATGTCTGTTCATATCCTCTGCCTAGTTTTTGATCACATTGTTTTTTTCTTGTTGAGTTGTGTGAGTTCTTTTGGAGATGAGCGTTATTATTTTAGAGATCAACCTCTTGTCGGCTATACGATTTGCAAATATCTTCTCCCAGTTGGTGGGTTGTCTTTTTGTTTTGATCCTGGTTTCCTTTGCCTTGCAGAAGCTCTTTAGTCTGATGAAGTCCCATTTGTTTAATTTTTCTTTTGTTTCCCTTGCCTGAGTAGACATGGTATTTGAAAAGATCCTTTTAAGACTGAAGTCAAAGAGTGTACTGCCCATATTTTCTTCTAGGAGTTTTACGGTTTTATGTTTTACCTTCAAATCTTTAATCTATTTTGAGTTAATTTTTGTGTATGGCCAAAGATAATGGTCTACTTTCATTCTTTTGCATGTGGCTGTCCAGTTTTCCCAACACCATTTGTTGAAGAGGTTTTCCTTTCTCCATTGTATGTTCTCAGCTTCTTTGTAGAAGGTTAGCTGTCTATAGATGTGTGGTTTTATTTCTGGGCTTTCATTCTGTTCCATTCATCTGTGTGTCAGTTTTTGTGCCAGTATCATGCTGTTTTGATCACTCTGGCTTTGTAGTATATTTTGAAGCCAGGTATTGTGATGCCTCCAGCTTTGTTCTTTTTTCTCAGGATTGCTTTAGCTCTTCAGGGTCTTTTCTTGCCCCATATGAATTTTAGGATTGTTTGCTCTATTTCTGTGAAGAATGTCATTGGGATTCTGATTGGGATTGCACTGAATCTGTAGATTTGCTTTAGGTAATATGGACATTTTAACTATGTTTATTCTTGCAATCCATGGGCATGGAATATCTTTACATTTCTGCACGTCATCGTCAATTTCTTTCAATAATGTCTCACAGTTTTCAGTGTATAAATCTTTCACCTGCTTGGTTAAATTTATTCCTAGATATTTTATTCTTTTTGTTCGATTGTATATGGGATTGTATTCTGGAGTTCTCTTTCTGTTAGTTTGTTATTAGCGTATAGAAATGCAACAGACTTTTGTAAGTTGATTTCATATCCTGCAAGTTTGCTGTAGTTCTTGATTATTTCTAACAGTTTTCTGATGGACTCTTTAGAGTTTTCTATATATAAGATCACATCATCTGCAAACAGCGAAAGTTTCACTTCTTCACTGCCAATTTGGATACCTTTTCTTTCTTTTTCTTGCCTAATTGCTCTGGCCAAAACCTCCAGTACTAAGTTACATAAGAGAGGCAAGTGGGCACCCTTATCTTGTTCCTGTTCTCAGAGGGATGGCTTTTAGTTTTTCCCTGTTGAGTATGATGTTGGCTGTGGGTTTGTCACACATGACCTTTATTATGTTGAGGTACTTTCTTCTATACCCATTTTATTGAGAGTTTTTTAAAATCATAAACAGATGCTGTCCTTCAGTTTTAAACAATTTGAGAATTATTTTAGGAGAGGGCATATTAACCAAAAGACAAAAAACAATTGCACTAATTTTTTTTCAGTGAGAAAATACTTTGGGGGCTGGCCCACTGGTGCAGTGGTTAAGTTCGCATGTTCCATGTTGGTGGCCCAGGGTTTGCTGGTTTGGATCCCGGGTGTGGACCTACATACTGCTTGTCAAGCCATGCTGTGGTGGAGTTCCACATATAAAATAGAGGAAGACAGGCATGGATGTTAGCTCAGGGCCACTCTTCCTCAGCAAAAAGAGGAGGATTGGCAGTAGTTAGCTCAGGGTGAATCGTCCTCAAAAAAAAAAAAAAAAAGAAAAGACCTTGATTTCCTTAAAAAATAGGATGTGAAATACTGGCTACCACTGGAATATACCACCAGAGACATCACAGGCTTGCTCTAGGGCAGGTGGGTAAGCACAGTCCAGGCACAAGGGGCCTGGAAAAGAGATCGAGGAGACAAACTTCTGAGGTTCCTTTTTGCCTAGTTATTTTGTGTTTCAATAAAATGGTGACAATAGCAATTAAGTAGCTGCCTCAAATGCTTTCATGAATGAAGCAGGCTATAAGTATATAAATTATGTTAAAAATAGTATATGCATACTTGGAAACACACTGGTTAATCTGTTTGATCAGTTGCTTAAAACTTGCAGTCCCACAGGCTCTCTCAGTAAAGAGGCTCTCTGCATCTGAGGGGACTTAGAGTTGTGTCAGGCCCTCTGGGGAGGTAGTGTAGGGGTCACTCCAGGGAAATCCAGCACAGTGCATGCCTGTATTCCTTCTCTGTTGTCCTGGCTTAGCAAGCTTGTTGGCTAAGCCGCTGGTACAAGCCTGGGAGACCAAATGCAGGGTTTCAGGAGCCTCTCGTGTATCATGTTTAGAAGGTCAGGTAAACAGAGGAAAATGAGAGACGGCAGGCAGTGACTTTAAGAGTAAGCCGTACGTGCAGCTCCAAAGACCTCCAGGAACTGCAAGTGACCGGTGTGCTAGCTCCTCTGCAGTGCTCAATGAAAGTCTGGCTGCTAGGACTTCTTGAGTGCTTTCCATGCACTTCATGGTGCGCTAAGCACTTCACATGAATAATATTCATTTTCCCAATAAAAATTTCTATATTAACTACTCCTTTAAGAAGCTTTTGAATAGGTATTATTATCCTTATTTTATACATAAGAAAACCTAAGTTTAGAGGGGTTACGTACCTTATACAAGGTCACACAGCTAAAAAAAAAGCTGGAGTGAATTAAAAAAATAACTTTCAGGAATTTTTTACACCCAGAATGTCCACTTAACATAGTATAAGTATGTAAAAAAAATAAATGAAAAAATAGTATATGTTATGGTTAAAGACTAAATGCTAGCTAATGTGTATGACAAGAGTTACCTACAGATGAAAAACTATGACTCAGATTTTAAATATATAGTGGTAAAATATACATAACACAAAATCTACTGTTTAACAATTTGGAAGTGTACATTTCAGGGTCTTAAGCATATTCACGCTATTTACAACATCACCAGCCCCCAGATCAAGAACACTCTCATCATCCCAAACAGAAACTCTGCCCACTGAGCAGGAACCCTCCAGGCCCCTCTCTCTCTGTTAACATTCTTAATTCAAGTCTAATCATTTAATCAAAATTTCAGAATGTTCCTGCTGAAAGCTCTTCTGTGTTAACATGTGTAAGTATATGATAATCCCAGGTACATGTTATCCAATTGCAGGAGAGTAAAAAGTTCACTTTTGGAAATGCAATTAAATTTTATTCACTAAATAAAGTAGATTTAGCAGGACAGACAGAAATATAAGTCACCAATATATTATTTGCTCCCTATGTGCTAACAGTTGCTATTTAGTCTTTAGCCATAATACACAAAAACTAAAGATGTGTATGCTGAGGAGTAAAGGTATACTGACATGCTATTTACAAAACGTTTTTGTTCATCTATTTTTCAAAAAATGCTGTCTTTACTGATCAGTATTGAAAACTTATTCCCTGTTATGTTAGGTAAAATGAGGATACTCAAGGCTCAGCTGAGAATAAGAGAGTGAAAATGTGCATACTTAGGGTCTACAAAACCCTTCAATCTCTACAGCTCTGAGGTGAGGACTGTGAACACAGCGGAAAGGCAGTAACCGACTTGGCTGTCAAGATGAAGCAGTAAGAGGGGAAAGGCAGTTTTGGAACCCGAGAGACACAGCCATTTAGGAAACTATGTTGGGGCTATAGTTTTGACATACATTTAAGACAGGACATGAAATATCTGTGCCCCAAGATAAATAAAATGACATTACAAGTTAGTTAAGACAATGGCATAATTTCAAACGTGTAGATGTTTAAGTAGCAAAACGGCAGCACTTCTCAGTTATTACCAGAAAGTCTTCCAGAAAGGATTTGAACAATAAGAGTTTAAGGAGACAGAAGATACAGGAAGCTTACTGAAAACCCAAGTAAGCAATTGTGACACTCTACAGAATACTATTCAGCCCTCAAAGTGGACTAATTTATAATGGTGATATAGCTGAAAATATCTAAGAATATTTCCTTTTCCCAGTGAGAAAAGGACATTAAAAAAAGGAAAAGGAAATGCTTGAGTACAAAATCCTTAACTATACCCAAAATGGTATGGGGGGATGTGGGATCCAGGAAAGATCATTTTCTTATCCAGCAGCTCAAGTCAATGGCTATTTGCAACTTTAAAACACATCAGGCATCAGGGATATTCAGTGATCGGTGGCCCACATTAGGAAAAAGTGACTGATGTGCAAGTCTGCTATGACCCCGCAAAGAGGAAGGAAACCTGAGAGTTAAGAGAGTCAGGACAGGGATGAGAGGCAGAAAGGAGAGGCAGAAATCTACTCACTCCTCCATTTATCCTACCACCCAGGATACAGGCAACGGGAGGACAAAGGTTCCTGTATTTCTCTGGGATGCATTTGACAATTGCAACATGGAACATGTCCTCTTGATGAAACTAATGATGTAGCTCTAAGCGGCATTTTGTAAATCGGACAGTTTCCTGAATGGCGCCCAAAGGTCAGAATTTGAACACAAACGTCCCTATCTTGCCTCGGTAATCTGTCATCAGCTGTCAACCAAGGGCTCCTGGATGGGGAATCAGGAGACTGTGGTTCTGGACTTGGTTCTGTTACTCTCCGTGTGAGACTGGAAAACTTACTTATCTGGGCCTCAGATGCCTTACTCAGGTCCGCAACTTTTATTCTCAATGCACAAATCTAAAAAATTCTGAAAACCTTAACTCAGTTGGTGGCAAAATCTGGCCTGAAGTGACACAAAGCTATGACATAAAACTATTCACAGTTTTTATTAATCCTATTTTGTGTGACTATTCATACATTTTATTGCAGAAATATTAACGTATTTGATTATGGAGTATTTACTATACTACCTTTTAAATAAACATATTAGATAGAATAATTTATCTTGAAATATTTTCAAACATAGAAAAGTATATGCAACACAGAACAAAGAATTCCCATATCCCTCTCACCTGGATTTCCAAACTTTTAACATTTCACTTTCGCTCCATCTCTCTTTCTCTTTTGATTTAAATACGGAAGCACTTCTCCAAACATGTACACACACCCATAAAGAGCCTTTTTCTGAGCCATTTAAGCACAAGCAGCAGATGGGACTCCCATCACTTCTAAATACTCCAGTGTGTACTTTCCAAAACAAAGATATTCTCCTACAAAATCACCATTATAACCCTTCAAGTCTGGATCCGCCTTGACACAACACTGCTGTCAATCCACGGACTCCGTTCACACTCTGTCAACCGCCCAGCAAAATCACTCTTCCAACATTCTCGGTCTCTCGAGACTTGCCTTTCACCTCCTTGACAGCTTTTCAAGAATACAGGACTTTTGTTCTATAGGCCAACATAAACCGAGATGCATCTGCTGTTCCCTCTTGATCATGCTTTTTGGGCAGGGAAACCACTTAATACGACCTGCGCTCGTCTAGTCCCTCCTGTGACGCACCTCTCGTGATGCCAACCTTGATCACCTGGTCAGGCAGCTCATCAGGCTTTTCCACTGCAAAGTCAGCATTCTTCCCTTTGTAACTGATTAGTAGTTTGTACGGGAAATATCCTGAGATTCTGTCAATATCCTGTTCCTTGTCAAACCTTGTCAAACCCACCAGCCGCCTTAGCCTGCATTGACAACTTCCATCTGAAGTGAACACAGTCATGACTGTTAAACGGTAATTTCAGTCTCATCACTCCTTCAGGGTTTGTTAGTTGGTATTCTGTAAGGAAGAGGTTTCTATTTTCACCTATCTAGGTATCTATGTATCTATCTCAGTATGGACTTGTGGATTTCCATCTTACTCAATGGGTTATTTCCATTATTTATTTTGAAGATTGAATTTCCCAGATTTGGCTAGTAGGGTCCTCTTTGAAGTGGCTCCCCTGTCTTTTCTCATGTCCCCATCATTCTTTGATACCTCCCTACTTTTTGGCACAAGTTCTAGTCTCACGTTACATTTCCTGTGCTCCAGCCCTAGAATCGGCTATTTTGCCAGAGGCCTGCCCTCCCTGCCCTCCCTTAGTTTACTAGTGGGTGATGAAACTTGGAGACCAGTGTCTGTGTACTTGGAGCGCTCCTTAGGTTGTTATTGCTTCTGAGTGCTCCAGAAGACATAGCTAAGAAACCTACGTCGGTAAACAGCACATCAGCACGCAGGCGCACACAGATGAATCTAGGGCTAGTTCTACATTGACCTGCATATGTGTGTATGCATCACGTGTGGTATATATCCATGAGCATTTGTGTTTATTTGCTCTAAAAATACCTCTTTCAAATGTCAAGCAATATCTTCCAGTGCAGCAGGCTTTGATGAACAAATTCTATTCACTGTATTCACACACTACATGGTTAGATGTATTTTAATCTTGACCCTTTTTAGCCTTAAAGCTGAGACTGAGAAGTACTGGTCTTTTATTTTGCTTTCCTACAGCAACCACTTCTTCCTCATTTCATCCCCATGATTCTGTTAGCAAAGAAGGTTCTGTTGGGATCAGAGAATCAGCTAGGAAGAAATATAGGAAAAATATAATTTAAATTTTCCTACAAATACACCAATGCAATTACAAGTATATGTATCGAAAATGTCTATTTTTTTGTTCATTCCTAATACAAAAGTAAAAAAAGATATGAATTAAATGGAAAGGCTTTGGAAGAATATTTTAATTATTTAAAATCTGCTCAAGCATACAGTATAGTTAAGAACAATAAATAACTCACAGAAAGATAAAGAGATTACCTAAAATAGGCTTATGTGACTAAAATTTATCAGTTTAATACAAATATGTGTTTAAAGTCTCAAATTTAAGTATGCTATGCATATTTTATACTGAATTAAACTAACAAACCACCCCCGCCACAGCTGGGAAGGCTACGCAACAGCACTCAGATCTGACTTAGACAGAACAGCTGTTCCAACACCAGGGCGTACTTCACTTGAAAATGTGACCGTTTAGTTGCGTTAAATATAAACTGCTGTTCGGCTATGTGCATGCATTATTTTCCCCCAAACACCCTTAAAGCATTTCGTTTCTGCTATGTGTAGAATCACCACTGAAGTTCAATGGGTCTTTTTCTCCAGCTTAACCTTTTCTCTCTCAACTTTCTAAAAAAATGACTGGGACGATTCTCTCGCCTCATCCCCCACCTCCCGCTCCTGTTCACCTCATCAAGCTGCTCTTGCCAACAGAAAATCATGTAATTGATCATTGGAAGAGTGGAAGTGGTTTTGATGAGACCCCGATTCATTGTATTTAAATTCCTCATTTTTGACAGAAATACGTTTAGACAATTTAAATTGTAGACAATAATTCCATCGTGGTTACATGGTACACGTGTTAAATTATGAGATGCATAAGGGTCATTCTCAAAGATAAAACAAGGACATAAAACCCTAAAGTTCCCAAGAATAACTAAAAATACTTCATTTAAAGAATGTCACAACTGTGGCCAGCCTCGTGGCCAAGTGGCTAAGTTCACACACTCCGCTTCGGCGGCCCAGGGTTTCACTGGTTCGGATCCTGGGTGCGGACATGGCACCACTCATCAGGCCATGTCGAGGCAGCATCCCACATGCCACAACTAGAAGGACTCACAACTAAAATACACAGCTATGTACTGGGGGGATTTGGGGAGGAAAAGCAAAATAAAATAAAATAAAATAAAAAAAGAAAGTTACAACCATTAAAAGTCCATGTGCTTGTTTGTAAATGAAGGAGGTGGCCCACTATTCAATTTCTTGGGACCTGGGGAAAAAGTAATATTTTCTTTTATATTTTTTTGGTGAGGAAGATTGGTTCTGAGCTAACATCTGTTGCCAACTTTCCTCTTTTTGCTTCAGGAATATAGTCGCTGAGCTAACATTTGTGCCAGTCTTCCTCTATTTTGTATGTGGGACACTGCCACAGCATGGCTTGATGAGCTGTTTGTAGGTCCACACCTGGGATGTGAACTCATGAACTCTGGAGCTGCCGAAAAAGAGCATGTGAACTTAACCACTACACTACTGGGCCAGCCCCAAAAGCAAGGTGAGTCTTAAGAAATTAGTTTCCAAGAGATGCCTCCTTAATCTGGTATCTGAAGGAAAACAGGACTTCCAGAAACTGAGAAGAAAGCTCTGATAGAGAACACTTTCCCTGCAGTAGGAGGAAGACAAAAGCTGGGCACAGGAGGTGCTGATCTCCTACTGGAAAGGGACACAAAGACCAAGAGACGGGTGACTCTTTCAAAATCACACACAAGTCAGAGGCTGCTCCTCAGTGAGAAACCAGTTTATGTCAACAGGCTGGAGGAAGAAGTGGAGTCTGTATCCCTCCCTTCCTTCCCTGATAAACACGGGGCGCTAGCTGCAAGTCAGAAACTCTCCTAGGCTTTGGGGATTCAACGGTGAGCAAGACACCAGGAATCTGAGCACACAGAAGGGATGACACAAGCGAGTGTGGTACAGAGCGGTTACTGCTGTGGTGAAGTCCAGAGTGCTCTGAGAGCACAGACCAGAGATGCCTAATTCAGACTTAGTGGGATGGATCAGAGAAGCCCCGAAGGAGGCAGTGACATTTCAATTGTAGCCTGAAGGAGAAACAGAAGTCAGCCTGGCTGGGACCAGAGTGGGAGGAGGCAGAGCCGCTGCCGACACACGGACATTCCAGCCACAGGCAGCACCACGCGTGAGGACGCCTTGGAGGAAGGAAAGAATGTGAGTCCAGCACAGGAGGATTCCTGTCTGCTGACCCGGGCCTGCTCCTGCTCTTCTGCAAGGCCAGAGTGGAGAGCCAGCGCCCACCGTTCCACACTATCCCAAGAGCAGCACGGGGCAAGAGTAAGGAGGCAGTGCTGTGGGACGGCAGGACTTTACTGTGTCCTTGAAAATGGATATCTAAGGCTTACTTTTTTTAACGCAAAGATTAGAACACTTCAGAAACTATTCTTTAAATGAAGAGTTTTCAAAATTCATCACTACAGTAGTAAGGCAACAAAGAGTAAAGAAAAGATTCCACCACTAGAAGTGCTGTAATTATTTTATTTTATTTATTTATTTTTTTCTGAGGAAGATTGGCCCTGAGCTAACATCTGCTGCCAATCCTCCTCTTTTTGCTGAGGAAGACTGGCCCTGAGCTAACATCCATGCCCATCTTCCACTACTTTATATGTGGGATGCCTACCACAGCATGGCTTGCCAAGCGGTGCCATGTCCGCATCCGGGATGCGAACTGGTGAACCCCGGGCTGCCGAAGCGGAACGTGGGCACTTAACCACTGCGCCACTGGGCCGGCCCTAGAAGCACTGTAATTATTTTAGATTTTAGATGACAGCACTTACTGACCACGTGACCTTAGGTTGGTTACTTTGTATCTTTGGATTTTAGGTGCCTCACCATAAAATGAAAGGCTGAAAAAGATGGTCTGTCCCCTTCTCTCCTGCTCTGGTATCTGGGCTCTGTTAATAATACGATGTAAGGATCATGGCATCAAAACTCTGCTCCTTGAGCTCCCTGGGTTCTTTCAAGTTACTGTAGGAATCTTTCCATTCTAGCAGAGCAGCTCCAATTTTTCAGATTTCATTATTGGGCTTCTGAATAAGAGTTTAGATAAAGAAAGGGTTCCATGGCTTAAAAATTTGAAAACCACTTTTTGTTTCCTTGCTTTCTCACTTCAACCCCCACCACTTAAATCCTTACTTTAATTACCTAAAACATATGACATTTCTCCTATTGGTTTGAATACAAGACTAAATTTATGAGTTCTTGAATGATGTTTCAGTACCCAGAGATAAGATATTTATTATTCACTAAGAGGCTGATTAAGAGATATCAGAAAGTCTATCAAAATAACCAGCTTTGTGTCATCTCAGGAAATCTAATTAGGAAAAATGGTGTTATAAATATTTATGCTCTTACTTCAAAATTGTCATTATAAATATTGTGCTTATTGTCCCAAATTCAAAAGCAACAAAGAAACTTGTCCTTTGGTTAAACAAGTGGAAATATATATAACGATTTGTTTGCTAAGGTTAAAAAAACATGGGCAGTTAGTAAAGCAGTCCTAAATTTACTATGGACTATTTTCTTAAGCTTGAAGATAAAATTGAGGCTTTATAAACGAGAAAATGATGTACTAAAAGCAAGACACTAAATCAATTTTAAACACCAAACACAATTTACGCCCGAATTTAAAACTCATGCACAAAACATTCATCTACACAAAGGCCAGAAGCTGAATGAGGCATAATTTGTGAAACTGATACCTTCCAGCACAACCTCTAACTGAAAAGGTCACTAGATATATTATATCTAAGAGAGCAGCTTATCCCTGCTTCATTACTGATAATTAAGACAAGTAATATTTTCCTGACAGTAATGCGTCTGTTAACAGATATAGTCTAGTTTGCATAAAATAAGCATTAATTACCACACTACTACCACAGATTAAAAAAAATTAAGTACCTGTATAACATGGCTTCATTATTTTTTCCCTTAATTTCCTTAAAGAATTAACAGGCTCAGAACACATAATATATATATTAAGAAATTAATCTTTAGTCATATTTTAAATTCATAAGGTTCATAACAAAAAAGGTATTCTGAAAAAGAGACCAATGAAAACAGAGGTACTTATGACTGGGTATCATTTAAGTGATCTGTACTAACTCGCTCTGTTGGGCTACTGGAAATGCAACTTGAGATGTAGCTGCTCTTTAATGTTAAGACTTTTTAAGTCTTAATGTAGGAAGTTTGGGAAGGTACCAAATGGTATTTTGGTGTTCTAAAGAATTAAAGTAATTTCCAAAATAAAGACCCCCAGAATTAGTTTAAAAAGGTCTCAAATAAGAAAGCACATGAGACCACCTGCTCAGCAGAGAAGACCTTAAGCATCACTAGTAATGACTGCCATTTCCTATGGGAGTCGTGTGCTATGTGTACCATGTACTCACAGCATTTTCTGAGTTTATCCTCACAGCCGTCTCATGAGGCTAATGCTCTTGTTGTCCCAATTTTACTAGAAGGAAAAAGGTGAAATAGCTTGCCTACATGAACAGAACTCGTAAGTGGAAGGACAGGCCTGGAGAGCTCGAGTCTGCACTCTTAAGTCCTATTACACATTCTTGCCAACTGATTTAGTTGTTTCAAGGATTCCCTTTTTCAGGGCAGCCAACCAGGTAACATTTCTCAAGTATCTGTTTGTGCGTAGAAGTCAAAGGGCATTTGCTCAGGAGCCTGTAAGGAAACTGACACTTGGAAAGAAGTGAGGATGGAGGCAGAAGGAGTAATTTACAGTCTGCAGTTTTTAACCAGGGGTTCTTCCCAGGCCAGCTTTGAGTATGCAGTTTATCTTTGCAAAAAACTGAGCAATAAGCCAGGCAATATACTTAACTTCTCTGCATCTCAGTCCCTTAATCAGTAAAATGATAATGACATACCTAACTTCAGTTCTTATGAGGATTAAATGAGTTAAAATGAGGAAAGTATTTACAACGGTGTCTTGCCAATACTCTGGACTGTTACATCTCAGAACACATTTAGATCCCCTCAAAGGAAGAGGATTCTTCAAACTATCCTTGCTCCTTATCACCCAGATCCTGAAGCATGTCTTCTGAGAACCCATGTTAAGCCACTAATGCAAGGGTGCCATACTGCTCAGGCATGCTGGGGTAGAAAAGAGGTTGACAGCTATTTAGTGGGACATTACACATTGTCACCTTCAAGAGCAGAAAACTGAGAGCAGAGTGGAGTGTGAGTGGAGAGAGTAGTGCGAAAATTCCTTTCCCCAGATTAATGCTGTAGAAGCAGTGAGAGTGGAGGAGGCAGTAGGCTTTGATAGTGCACAGCAGAAGTTTGAAATGGAAGTGTGTTTGAAATCTGGCTCTGATGCTTGGTAAAGCGACTTCAGCTCTTCAGCCTCTCTCTTACATTTACAGGAAGACAAATTAAACTAGACATATATAGCAATGGCTACTGCGGCTGACACACTAAAGATTAAAAGATGAGGCACAGTGAGGTCAGGTAACTTTCCCAAGGTTGCATAACTATGTTACACAACTAGCTAGTGGAAGAGACTTCTGTTCTGTTCCATGAGGAAAGCAAAACAAATATATAAACACAGAAGATGCGTATATACCCAAATGTACAGCTGTATAGAGACATCAGCGTGGCCGGAGGGATAGATGGAATGGTGGAGTTTCCAGAATGACTGGCATTAGCAGGATAAGCATGGAAGGGTTTCAATGCAAGAACGTGATTTAGCTGAGCAGAATAACAATAGTATCCTCATTTAGCTGTGCATCAGTTTGGAAAAGATGCACTAAAGATAATTTTACTTTGAAATTTGATTCTTTCTGTGGGAAGAATTTGGGAAGGTACCAAATGGTATTCTGGTGTATCCCCTATGATATAAGTGCCCTACATATATAAACACTTACTATTATCTTAGGTGGAAAATAATTATCATTCATGCAGCCTTCTTATTTTCAAACAAAGTTATTACCAGCTAAGAATTTTATTGTTTTTGGCCAAAGGCAAGAATTCCAGGGCCAACATTTCATTTAAAGAAATAAAAAGGATCATAAGAGAATGAGAATAGGAAGCTACTAGAACTATACTTTCTCATTAACTCAGACTTTGTAACCGATTCAGCAGGAGATGATATAGGTCAAACCGGGATAACTCTGTCTCACATATGAAGTTCTATTTTTACTCTTCCACAAAGTCATAGAAGGTCATATTTTAGCACAAATAAACCATTGCAATATTAAAGATGCAAAATGTGTATTTTCTTTTTGGGGAAACGTAGAAGTATTTGCCTGGTCAATGACCAGCACTATTTGAGCGTCTACTCCGTGCGTCTCTCACTTGAAGGGAGGACAGGCAGATGGATGGACCGGAATCTGCCACATCTACAAAGGGAGGAAAACAGTTGAGCCCCAAACGTTGGCAATTTAGCCAGTCGAGTAGGGTGGAAACAGGTGGGCTTCTGAGTCAGCTACCCCTCTGACTAAATCTTGACTTTGTTATCCAGGAGCCATTTGATCTTGTGTATGGCTTCAGGTCTCTCACCATGTGAAAACTGGCTAATAATCTTATTTTGCAGGAATTTTTCTGAGGATTAAATGAGATAATGCTTGTGAAAGCACATGGTATTTTCTTTTCCTTCCTTCATGAGAGGAGTGACATCTTGGTGCCATTTCACAGGGATCACCTGGTGTATAAAAGACTGCAGAGGGTAGAATTACCGCCTGGTAATGAGCACTCCTCCTGGTTTCCAAGAGCAGAGCAATGCTCTTCTGTCTGCGTGAAAAACCACCACCACCACCATAAGCCATCAGGCCTTGTGCCAAGCCTATTAAATATACTAACTTATTTAATCCTCACAGCCACCCATGAGATGACAACAATCTCTATTTAAGGGAGGAGGAAACTGGGGCAGAGAGGCATCATTTGCCAGGCTCACACAACCGACAAGTGGTGGAGCCAGCTCTCAGATTCAGGCCATCGGACTGCAGAGCCTCACTTTAAATCATGATGCCATACTTTATAGAGCACAGAGAACGCAAGACGAGAAATTAGTGGGCAGAGACTTCCTACCATGAGCAAGGAGCCAGGCAGGGGCTCTGACATATGTAATTCTCTAGTTCTTCTTCCCTCCTCCCTTCTGACAAATGCTTCAACCCAAAGAACAGTTAGGAAGGAGAAAAGAGATGTATTGTCTGAGCGGGTAAGCCACGATTTTTAAGTAAGTAAGAACCTGTTGAAGCTAAAAGCATTCTCAAAGGACAAGAAGACACCAATTAATAATACTTTCAATATTTAATAATTAAATACACTTTAGTGTACTAAATGAAGAGTCTACGTCTAAAAGCTTCTCAACGACCACAGTGAGCCCTGAGCAAGGCGCTTAGATGCCACAGGTTCAGCATTCCACTCAGTGGCAGTTAACAAAATCCCCTAAATTAGAGAAACCAAAAATATTAGTCTGTATCTAATCTACTGCTCTCCTGGTAATGATGAAAGCTGCAAATAAGAAGTCTTTTCAATTTTTTTTCTCTAACCCTCCCAAATTTGACCTTCTTCATGTAGACTCAATCTAACATGGATGCAGGAGTTAGGAACCCATGGTTTCTCTGCCTCCAGGCACTTCTGCACATGCTATTCACTCTTTACAAGTGAGGGACTACAGACAGCAATGAAACACTAGTAACACTGGAAGTTCATTTATAGCAAAATATTACTAACTCTTCATCTTCAACATAAATGAAACAGGACAGGATGGCTATATTCTATTATGAAATTCCCTTTACGTCAATGTATCTGCTAAGACTCCAGGGGGTCAAAAAGGACTGTAAGAGTGGCGGAGAGGATGCCTGAAAGATTAGGTTTGTCTCTAGATTTTCCTCTGAATGCAACTACTTGGGTTACGACTTTCAAAGGTCAATTATTTTTGGCTAAATAAGTAGAAAATTGGTCCTGGTAAGCAGGCATGTATCTCCTCGGGGTGAGGTTGGGGGTGGGGTAGGGAGAAACCATTGCATCGCATTAGAGCAATGATACAACAATTTCACATTCATCTATATAAACAGTATTAGCATAACACCATTCTTTGTAGGAAGAGATGTTAACATTTAGAGGGTTGTAATTATTTTAGGAATAGTGAATTTCTATAAGGCATCTGTTTTTTCTAAAGTATTTTGGTTAAAGCCTGATTTCCGTGAAAACATAAATAACCTCTTGCTCCAGACTGAGAGCATCAGCAAGCTTTAACAGATGGCCTCATTTAAAAATCATTTGTAAGATAGCTCACATTTATCCAACATGCTGTCAATGTCTTCTTTTTATTCAATCATGATTTTACATATTTCTGTCATAAATATTTTTTAATCCCGTGCATTCATGGAAATCACACAATTTAGTATTTATATTTAATTTGGCTTAGGGGCAACCCTGATTTTTTCAAACTTATGCCACTAACCAAAGAATTATAGAATGATTAATTATAGAAAAATACAAAGTTTAACATTAACTCATGAGAAGGCAACCAAAAGCAACAAGGAATAAGTAGGAAAAACAAAAGAATCCTAACACTCTCCTGTATCTCCCTCTGCCTGTTATTCTTTTTTTGTTTCAGATTCAAGAAGCAGGAACAGAGTGGACACCTGCTGTCTCTTTACTTCCCATTCACTTCCTAAATATTTTTAAAAAAATCACAAAATCCATTCACTCTTGAACCAATTGCACGTAATCAAGGTTCTGTACCCCCTATCCCTGAAACTTCCTGGTCAATGGTCACCCATGATCCCCATGTTGCCAAACACAGTGGACTTCTCCATCTCAGACTCAATTGTTGACTTTCCATTCATTGCTCAATGCATTGATCAATGCGTCTCCCTCCACTTCGATGAGACTACTCCACAGGATTCTCCTGCCTTCTCCTCTTCTGAATCTAAACACATTTTCCAACTTACTTACTCTAAACACTTCAACTACCACTTATATAATGACTCACAAACCTCTATCTCTGGCCCATATCTCTCCCCTGAACAAATTCACACACTCAAATGTTCACAGGTTACTTCCACCTGCATGTCTCAACTGCACCTTGTCAGTATGGTCCTTATTTCAGCAAAAGGCACCCATCCCCTCGAGTCACTCAAGTCAGAAATTTGGGAGCCACCTCAGCCTCCTCCTTCTCCTTCACCAAATAACTAAGTTTTATCTTAGATTTTATCTCATTTCTGCCAGGTTCTTTCCTTAGTCCAGCTCATGATGATGATAATGACCTGGACTCTTACAACACTTTCCTAACTGGACTCTCTGCCTCCAGTCTCGCTGACCCTCCAGTTTATCTTTTCATACTGCTGCCAGAGTGATAGTTCCAAAACACAAATCTGATCAGTAATCCCTGAAGAAAATACTTAAATGGATCCCCAGCACCCATGGGAGAGAATCCAAAATCATTCTCTCAGGAAATAACATGATCTGGCTCTCTCTTGGGGGGCTTTCTCCCCTTATCCAGGTATAAACTGAAGTCTTAACGAAACAGTCAAATGCTTGCATCTAATTATAATGAATACGTTTGCATTTAAGGTAATTAAGATTAGAAGACATTTCATACACCAAAATAAAACAAAACAAACCCCCAACAGAAACTGAAAGATCAGAAATATGGTACAGGTAGATTCCAGAATAGAAACTAGTGTTAGTATAAATAATAAGAGAGAGACCAGACTTACTGGTATTGAAAGAGAAAGAGGATGCTAACCCTAGTGGAATCAAGGCTAACATGACAAGATAAATCACAGAACACTGATATACAAAGTAAGTAGATTCTCACACGTGAGCTTGCTTTCATCTGTAATAAGTGACGGAGCCTAATCAAAGGATTAGAAAAAGAAATTGTATTATGAGAGACCATAAAGAAGTTGTGTGGTAATGTCTTGAAAAAATTCAATATGTAATTTTCACAACATAAATGTGTTAGTGCACTATGATCATTTAGAAATATATAGGGAAGAAACAGTATATTTCAAAAATAGGGGCTGGCCCGTGGCCGAGTGGTTAAGTTTGTGCTCTCTGCTTCGGTGGCGCAGGGTTTCACCGGTTTGGATCCTGGGTGCGGACGTGGCACTGCTCGTCAGGTCGTGTTGAGGCAGTGTCCCATATAGCACAGCCAGAAGGACCCACAACTAGAATATACTACGTACTGGGGGGTTTTGGGGAGAAGGAGGGGAACAAAAAAGGAGAAGATTAGCAACAGATGTTAGTTCAGGTGCCAATCTTAAAAAAAATAAACAAAATAAACTTTATTAATGAAATTCATTAAAATTCCTGCATTTCATGATGTGTCTCTACTAAATTATTAAACATTGGATACAAATCTGTTAAATTTCAACTCTTCCATTACATATTTGCAATTCATTTCACTGTTCTTGAAGTAACTGCACTATCATAGTGAAACCCATTTCAGTTAACGATGTAATTGAAAATACGTAGTAGAAAAAATGGACAAGGAGAGTAAATTATTCAATTTTGAGCTGTCTTTTTTCAAATAAACTTCCTTTGTATTATGACATTTTCTTTTTGCATAACTTCTTTTAAAAACTTTTCAGTATTATGTCCTAATGTACCAATTTATGCTTGCGTGTGTGTATTTATATACTGAAATATGGTACAGGCAGATTATGTGTAAGCCATTGTGCTTATAAAACGGTGAATTGAGGTAAAGTTCTTAAAGAGAGGTCTTTTCTACTTTTCTAATCAATTTTGAAATTTATATCTAGCCAATTGAATTTCCTCTGTAACACAGATGGGACAAATTCCTCTAATAACTAAATTGTGAACTCAAAATAAAAATACTGTCATACTCATTTCTGTATCTCCTGTGTCACTTATATAGCAGATTCTCAAATATGTGTTTGGCAAATAATTGTAATATACTCTAAGATGATTTTTTTTTAAAAGATTTTATTTTTTTCCTTTTTCTCCCCAAAGCCCCAGTACATAGTTGTATATTCTTCGCTGTGGGTCCCTCCAGTTGTGGCATGTGGGACGCCGCCCCAGCGTGGCCCGACGAGCAGTGCCATGTCCGCGCCCAGGACCCGAACCAATGAACCACTGGGCCGTCTGCAGCGGAGCGCGCGAACTCAACCACTCGGCCACGGGGCCAGCCCCACTCTAAGATGATTTTAATTCATTTAAATCTTTAATCTTAAAATGTCCCTGGCCTTGGAACTTGCAAAAATGATGACGGGTTTAAATGTTCACTAAGGTAAAACTCATTGGTGTTTCATGAAATTTATGAGATCTTGAGCCTATTTCATTCTGTCCTGGAGTAAAATTCATAATACTCAATTGCCAATTTGTAACTTTAACACTATAGTAGTTTAACATGGCTTTAAAACTGTATTTTTATCAACTTGAAACCTCAGATACTTTGACCTGCTAGAAAACAAACATAAACTTCAAAGTTTTCCATAAGCTGTATGCAAGCAAAAAAAATACTAGCTTTGCATTTTTATCATGCTTACACAAGACAGGATAAAAGCTCATAAAGGGTTGCAGAGAAAAATCTCAATGCTTACTTAGAAGATACGGCATAAAAGAAACTACACATTCATAAGATAAGCTGTTCTAAGAATACATTGCATGGCTAACGTTATGTTAAATGAAATGGGATAGAAAGATGCAAAGAAGTACGTTGAACAGTCTGGGCTTTGGTTGCAGGAGAGGGAAGATAAAGAAATAAAAATAATTTGGTTAGTATCAAATATATTCATTTGGTGAACTACTTTGGTATTATGGATGAAACGAAGGCACAGAACATACAACTTCTGACCTCAAGGAACTTATAGTCTAGCAGACAAGATAAGCATCCAAATAAGTATAATGTAAACAGGGAGTGATGAGGACATAAATAGTTTATAATCCAAATGACTTTCAAGATCCAGCTCAAATATCTTCTTTCTGTAGCTTTCCCTGAAGATGGTTTAACAACTGCCAGAACTAACTACCCCATTATTAGTCTTTGCACTTCATACCTAACTCTATTTTGGTACCAATCAATCTTGCTCATAGTCATTTGTTTGCGTCAGTTTTCTCTACTAGACTATGAGCTCTTCATGGGCAGGGGTTTGTTAACATGTATTTACATCCTCACAAAGGGCCTGGCACATGGTAGGAACTCAAAAATATTTAATTAAATTGAGCCAATATAGCATTGTACAAAATGTACAAAAATGAGAGAACTGAACAATGAATCCAAGGTGCTACCTTTACAAGCACCAGGAGCAAACAGAACAGAGAGAGACAGGGAAAGATGAGTGTGGGGCTGCAGCTGGCAGGCCAGGCCCAGGAGAGCGGGCAGTGAGGAGAAGCCAGTGTGTGTGCGTAGGATGGCACAGAGGCAGAGAGGAAGGATCCTGGGGATGGAAGTGCGGGCACAAGGCAGAGCTGCAAGACTGTCTGCTTCTGCATCTTGCTAACTCCAGCAGCTAGTGGGGAAGACAAACACGCAGACAGGCACTTACGATTCTTACTAATGGACACTAATCTCAGAGTCTGAGGGTAACCTACGACTCCCCCTCCTCTTCCATCGCTCATATCCTGGCAGACATCAAGTATAGGACTATCAGCTCTTCGTTCAGTGTCTCTTAGATCTGTCAACAGCTCTGCTGAAACCGCAGCAGAGTTGGATAAGATATGTTGAAGCCTATATTGCTGGGTCACAGAGACCACCAAACCTGCAAGACTTTAGCTGGTGACACTAGGCTACACAAAATTTTACGCTAGACTAGCGAAAACAACTAAGATTGGGTTTCTTAAAAATCCTCTGCTAGAACTGGTCCTAGAATTGAGTAGGACAGAGGATGCAAGAGGCAGTCAGTGAGAGCAGGAGCTCTGCAGATCAGGGACAATGGATCAGAGGCTAAGAACGGATGCATTTGGAATTAAGACTACTCAGGTTAGAAACCTGGCTCCAATATTTGTTAGCTGTGTGACTTTAAGTTATTGAACCTCTCTGCGCCTCACATATGAAAACCAGGGATAATAATACAATATATGGGGTTGTTGTTAAGATTCCGGGAGTTGGCACGTGTAACTTGCCCAGCGCCTAGCACACTGTAAGACTCCTTACGTCTTGGCAACTGTTGGGGCTAATATTTTCTAAACCATCCTTATCATCGTTGGGGGATAAAAGAAGGAAGAATTCTCAGAGAGTGAAAAGAGGACGATTCAGGGTCTGTAAGTAAACCATAGGGGAAACCAATGAGAAGAAATACTTAAAAGGAGGCATGGGGAAGAGAGAGGAGATGTAAACACGGACCAGGCGCAGAATTCTACACAAGCATAAGACACTGTAGTGGAGTCACCTCTCCGGTGCTTGGTCTGTGCGTGTGAAAATAAAACAGTGCGACCCTGGGCATCACGTGGTTCAACAGGCATGTCCCGAGCCAGTGTTTCCTGGGAGATCCTTACTGTTGTCTCTCAGTGAAGATGACAGTGCTGCATGAGTGTGGGATTTGTGCTCAGCTCCCAGTTCAAGCTGGAAACGATTTCTCCCACAAAAATGGAATGAAAGTTTCCTCACCCTCACTTCCTCAGGAACATGAGAAAATACAGTTTCGAGCTGAAGCACGCCAACCCCACAGCGAGCGTGCGGCCACAGGGAGACCATGGCTGGAGACTGCGGGTGGACACAGAAAGCTGTAGGGCACACAGCCATGTGAGGACAAGCACAGCTGAGTGGTTCCCCCGACCTCAGGAGAGAAACAGTGACCCTCTGGCTGGCCGACCTCTGGGGCAGGTGCGACGTGAGGGCCCAGAGGAGATGTCAAGCTACACCTCCGCCATCCCTGTGGCCACGCTGGCAAGCCCTGGCCCTTCCTGTTGTCCTGGCCTGGTCACCAACACTTCCCAAATTCCACAAAGGCACAAATCGCGCGGTCACTCTAGACGGGTAGTGCTGTTCCTGACTAAGGAAGAAAGGGGACATTTAATAACGTGACTTTGTGTAACAAATTGTATCTGTTTCCATTACAGATAGTGAGTTCAGTCACTCATATTTTTTGGGAAAAATCCCAAATTTGAGAGTTTTTTATACAGATTCCTAGACTGAGTGGACTTTATGGAATCAATATTCTGGTGCCACGGTGAACACTATTAGAAAAATGACCCACTTTAGAGAATTGCCTCAACAGGGTTAATTTATAGCTGACAGTGACCATAACATAATAGCACAATTTAAAAATATATCTATAGTAAATTCTTTATGAAATACATTTAAAATCATTTTGTTCAGAAAACTAAAACGCTGTGAGTGGGCATCCACGACGTCACTCCTGTGCTCAGCTGCCCCAGCTCCCCACTGCCTCTGACTTAACCGAGTCCTCAGCCTGGCAGCAAAGCCTCTGCAGGACACAGCCTCGTCCACTCTTTGTATCTTTAACTTCCACTCTCTCTCTCCCTCAAAGTAACACATGATTCATTCCTGCTCCTCTTTTTACCTCAACCTCTTCTGATTCTGTCTGGAGAGGGGCAATAGGAACACCTAAGAACTCACCTTCCCGGACTCCCAGCAGCCAGGTGGCAATTTGCAAAGTTCTGGCCAATGAGTCGTAGACAGAAGTCTGCAGAGGACTATCAGGTAAGGTTTCCTCTTCTCCTTCCCTCAATCCCTTTTTCTTCCTGGACTGTAGACTGGTAGTTGGAGCTGCAGCCACCATCTTATGATCGTGAGGCAAGAAGTAGGAGGTAAAGTCTCAGAAAATTACAGAAACGGGACCCTGACATTACAGAACCACTGAACTGACACCAGCAGCTGCTTACGTCCAGACTTCCTGTTCTGCTTGAAACATCAAGTCCTATTGATTAAAATTTCTATCAGTGAAGTCTACTATTCCGTGCATCTGAACCATTTCCTAACTGATAGATCTTCTTTCCAGGTTCTTTCAGGTTAATACAAATGTTATCTTCCTTCCCAATCTTCTAATTTGCTTTCAAACAGAGGTGGCATCTCTCTATGAGTCCCATAGCGCTTTGTGCTTCTTATTGTACTTTGAATATTTCGTCTTGTATTGATTTTTGCATAGTTGTATAATCTCTTCTACTACTGTATATACTTTTCTTGTGCAAGAATCATGTTTTACTTATTTTCTTTATACACTGCAGGCTTCTAAGTATTTTTCTGAACTGATTTAAACTAAGACTACTACACTGTGGTACCCATGTTTACAAACAACTTCTTATGATATGAATGATCTAAAGCTTGTGCACCTGCCTCTGCTGCCCTTCCAGACACCTCCTCACCATGCAGAACCAAGCATAATTATATGTGGCTGCTAGACGAATGAAAGATACTTCTTTCTGCTCAGTTTGGACGTATGCTGCAGAAAGAGAAAAGCCTAAAATCTTATCCTAGCCATTCCCCAATGCTCTATGGTACAAAGTTAAATTAAAACAAAACAAAACCAAATCAGAGGACTGGCCTCGTGGCCGAGTAGTTAAGTTCAGCACACTCCATTTCGGTGTTCCGGGTTTGGTCCCCAGGTGCAAACTTACACCACTCATCAGTAGCCATGCTGTGGCAGCGACCCACATAAAACACACAGAGGAAGATTGGCAACAGACGTGAGCTCAAGCTGAATCTTCT
Source organism: Equus przewalskii (assembly GCF_037783145.1). Classification (NCBI taxonomy): domain Eukaryota; kingdom Metazoa; phylum Chordata; class Mammalia; order Perissodactyla; family Equidae; genus Equus; species Equus przewalskii. Next base: position 97,665,390 of record NC_091836.1, on the reverse strand, counting down.
TCAGCAAAAAAAAGAAGAAGAAGAAGAAGAAAAAAACCCAAAAAAACCCTGAAATTAAATATGCAAATGCATCTGAATTTAAAAAAAAATATAAGGTAATAAGCTGGTTAACTCCAACTGTTATTAATGAGCCAGGATGCACTGACATCTACAGATTCCATCAAGAAAACATAACCATCAGTTAATAAAGGTATGCCCATGCTGTAGATTTTTTGATACGTCAGTTAATTAATACCTCAAAAATATTCCATTTGTGAAGGTCTGAGCTCCTCGGGATAAACTAATTATATTTTAATTGAGTTTCTAAAATCCTGAATAAAGAGGCATTTGTTCATTCCAGCATTACGCTTTGCAGTAAATAAATGAGTCTACCTTGGAGGCCTTCCCCAACAACTTTGTTACTCAACTCTGTAAAGAAGTTTTTCATGAGACAGTTCCAGCTATCATGCAGCCTGTGGCAGACAACACTAGGACAGCATTCATCTAATACTCAAGGGCAGTGGACCTCAATACTTTTTAGTTGTCCAACCCCTACTTCAATGAGATCTATGAAACAGACTCGCTCTGTTCAAGTAGGGTAAGGATACCAAGCGTACTCTTTCTCTTGCCCTTTGCTTCCCTCTCACCCACAACGCAAACTGGCAATCCCAGAGGCACTCGTTAGAACCACAAAGGCCTAATCAACGCTCTAGGGCACATACATTTTGAAAATCTATGATGCAAATACAGAAATATTTTCATAGATATCATTTTTGGCAAAATAAGATTCTTGCCAGTTTCAAGACACAATATATTATACCTAACTCAGTTCCTTCTGTAGAATAAGGAACCAATGCTTAATTTTGTTAATGATAATGTTACAATAATAAAAAGTACCTTGGAGACTTCTGATTTCTGGTTTTGAATAAATGGAGGCTAAAACTTGTCATTCCTATCCCCACAACAAGAAAAAAGCTGAACAAACTGAAAAGCAACAACTTTGCTAAGATCTCTCAGAGCACTGAGGTCACAGGGCCACCACTGCCCCCTAAATTGTAGGAATGATAGGCAGATATAGAGAATCATAATTCACGACAGCAGAAGCCTGGGAACAAGAACGCCTCAGGAACCAGTGCTAGAGGAAAAACCTACACTGTAAATGACAAATTGCTAGAGCTCAGTGTGGACAAGTCGTGAGATTACAAACCTCCAAGGGGGCCTAGTCTTAGGGATAAGACTGTCAACAAGCCAATGCTGTCAAGATTTCAGTTCTTTCCAATGTGATCTAAAGATTCAATGCAAGCCCAATAAAAACCTCAGCAAGTTCTTTTGTGGATACTGGCCAACTGATTTTAAAGTTTATATGGAAAGGCAAAAGACCTAGAATCCCAACACAATATTGAAGGAGAAGAACAAATTTGGAGAATTGATACTGCCTGCTATGGGCTGAATTATGTTCCCCCCAAATTCCTCTCTTGAAGCCCTAGAGTCCCATTCCCTCAGAATATAACTGTTTTGGACAAGGTCTCTAAAAAGATAATTAAGTTAAAATGAGTCTTTAGGACGGGCCCTAATCCAATATGATTGGTGTCCTTGTAAGAAGAGGACATATGGACACAGACATGTGCACAGACAGAGGAGAACAGGGCCAGCTACACGCTAAGTACAGAGGCCTCAGAAGAGACCAACCCTGCTGACACCTTGATCCTAGATTCTGGCCTCCAGAGCCGCGAGAAAATAAAGTTTCTGTTGTTTGAGCCTCTCAGTCTGTAGGATTTGTTATGGCAGCTCTAGCAAACCACCTGACTACTCGACCTCAAGACTTACCATGCAGCTACAGTAATCCAGATGGTGTGACACTGGCAAAAGTACAGACAATTAGACCAATACAACAAAACAGAGAGCCCAGAAACAGACCCATACAAATGTATGATCTTTGACAAAGAGGCAACGGCAACTCAGTGGAGAAAGGACAGTCTTTCAACACATGGTGCAGGAACAAATGTACATCCACCTGCAAACAAGGGAATCTAGACGGAGATCTTGTACCTTTCACAAAGAGTAACTCAAAATGGATCATAGACCTAAAGGTAAAATGTAAAACTAGGAAACCCTAGAAGATAACATAGAAGAAAATTTAGGTGATCTTGGGTTTGGTGACAACTTTTTAAATACAACATCAAAACCATGGTTTATGAAAGAAAAAATTGATATGTTGGACTTCATTAAAATTAGAAAGTTTTATTCTGTGAAAGATACTGTTAAGAGAATGAAGACAAGCCAAAGATTGGGAGAAAATCTTTGCAAAACACCTATCTGATAAAGGAGGGTATAAAAAACATACAAAGCACTCTTAAAATTCAACAATAAAAAAACAACCTAATTAAAAAGTAGGCAAAATGTCTGAATAGACACCTTCCCAAAGAAGAAATACAGATGGTAAATAAGCACAGGAAAAGATGCTCAACATTGTACGTCATCAGGGCACTGCAAATAAAAACAACCATGAGATACTACTATATATCTATTAAAATGGCTAAAACATGAAACACTGCCAATGCGAAATGCTGGTGAGGATGTGGAGCAACAAGAACTCATTCATTGCTGGTGGGCATGCACAATGGCACAGCCACTTTGGAAAGCAGCTGGGCAGTTTCCTACAAAGAACATTTTCTTATGATTCAATCCAGCAATTATGCTCCTTGGTATTTACCAAATGCGTTGAAAATTTATGTCCAAACAAAAAGCTGCACATGAATGTTTATAGCAGCTTTATTCACAATTACAAACACTTGGAAGCAACCGAGATATCCTTCAATAGGTATAAATGGATAAACAAACTGTGGTACATCTATACAACGAAATATTATCTAGTGATAAAAAAGAAATGAGCTATCAATCCACAAAAAGACATGGAGGAACCTTAAATGCAAATTGCTAAGCTAATCTGAAAGGCTATGTCCTATATCATTCCAACTATATGACATTCTGGAAAAGGCAAAACTATGAATATAATAGAAAAACCAGTGATTTCCAAGTTTTGGGGGGAGAGAGGGATGAACAGGTGGAGAACAGGGGACTCTCAGAGTGGGTTGACTGTTCTATGTGATACTGTAATAGTAGTTACATGTGATTACACATTTGTCAAAATCCACAGAATGTCCAACACAAAGAGTGAATCTTAACGTAAACTATAGACTTTAGTTAATAATAATTTATCAATAATGGCTCACCAATCGTAACAAATGTATCACACTAATGCAAAATGTTAATAACAGGGGAAACCGTAAGGAAAAGGGGTTACATGGGAACTCTGTACTTTCCTCTCAAATTCTCTGTAGACTTAAAACTGCTCCAAAAAAAGTACATTAATTAAAAAACAGTATCTTGCATCTGTTTTAATTATTACATTCCATTCTTGTTTATATATATTTTTTAAATTTTATTGAGGTCATAATAGTTTATAACATTGTGAAATCTCAGTTGTACATTATTATTTGTCAGTCACCATACATATGTGCCCCTTTATCCTTTATGCCTGCCCCCCAACCCCCTTCCCCTCTGGTAACCACTAATCTGTTCTGTTTGTCCATGTGTTTGTTTATCTTCCACATGAGTAAAATCATACGGTGTTTGTCTTTCTCTGTCCAGCTTATTTTACTTAACATAATACCCTCAAAGTCCATCCATGCTGTTGTGAATGGGACAATTTGGTCTTTTTTTGTGGCTGAGTAGTATTTCATTGTAAACATATACCACATCTTCTTTATCCATTCATCAGTTGATGGGCACTTGGGTTGCTTCCATGTCTTGGCTATTGTGCATAATGCTGCAGTGAACACAGGGGTGCATAAGTCTCTCTGAATTGTTGATTTCAAGTTCTTTGGATAAATACTCAGTAGTGGGATAGCTGGGTCATATGGTACTCGTATTTTTAATTTTTTGAGTAATCTCCATACGGTTTTCCATAGTGGCTACACCAGTTTGCATTCCCACCAGCAGTGTATGAGGGTTCCTTTTCTTCATATCCTCTCCAGCATGTTATTTTTTGTCTTGGTGATTACAGTCATTCTAATAGGAGTAAGGTGATACCTCAATGTAGTTTTATTTGCATTTCCCTGATGATTAGGGATGCTGAACATATTTTCATGTACCTATTGGCCATTTGTATATCTCCTTTGGAAAAATGCCTGTTCATATCCTCTGCCCATTTTATGATCGGGTTGTTTGATTTTTCTTGTTGAGTTGTGTGAGTTCTTCATATATTTTGGTCATATATTTATATAAAAAAACCTCCTTGTTGGATATATGATTTACAAATATTTTCTCCCAGTTGGTGGGTTGTCTTTTCGTTTTGTTTCTGGTTTCTTTTGCCTTGCAGAAGGTAAGGTCTTTAGTCTGATGAAGTTGCATTTGCTTAGTTTTTATTTTATTTCCCTTGCCTGAGTAGACATGGTATTCAAAAAGATCCTTCTAAGACCAATGTCAAAGAGTGTACTGCCTATATTTTCTTCTAAGAGTTTTACGGTTTCAGGTCTTACTTTCAAGTCTTTGATCCATTTTGAGTTAATTTTTGTGTATGGTGAAAGATAATGGTCCACTTTCATTATTTTGCATGTGGCTGTCTGTTTTCCCAACAGCATTTATTGAAGAGACTTTCATTTCTCCATTGTGTGTTCTTAGTTCCTTTGTTGAAGATTAGCCGTTCATAGATGCGTGGTTTTATTTCTGGGCTTTCAATTCTGTTCCATTGATCTGTGTGTCTGTTTTTGTATTAACACCATGCTGTTTTGATAACCATAGCTTTGTAGTACATTTTGAAGTCAGGGACTGTGATGCCTCCAGCCTTCTTCATTTTTCTCAGGGTTGCTTTAGCTATTTGGAGTCTTTTGTTGCCCCATCGAATTTTAGGATGGTTTGTTCTATTTCTATGAAGAATTTCATTGGGGTTCTGACTGGCATTGCCTGAATCTGTAGATTGCTTTAGGTCGTATGGACATTTTAACTATATTTATTCTTCCAATCCATGTGTATGGAATATCTTTCCATTTTCTTATGTCATCGTCTATTTCTTTCACTAATTTCTTATAGTTTTCATGATATAGGTCTTTCACCTCCTTGGTTAAATTTATTCCTAGATGTTTCATTCTTTTCCTTTCAAGTAATTTTACTGAGATCATAATAGTTTATAACACTGTGTAATTTCGGGTGTACATTATTGTTTATCAATTCCTGAATACACTCCATTGTGCTCACCCCCAGTAGTCTAATTTTTGCCCATCACCATACATATGTGCCCCTTGATCCCTTTCACCAACCCTCCAACCCCCTTCCCCTCTGGTAACCACTGATCTGTTCTCTTTATCCATGTATTTGTTATCTTCCACATATGAGTGAAATCATGGAGTATTTGTCTTTATCTGGCTGATTTCACTTAACATCATACCCTCAAGCTCAATCCATGTTGTTGCAAATGAGACAATTTTGTCTTTTATTATGGCTGAGTAGTATTCCATTGTATCTATATACCACCTCTTCTTCACCCATTCATCTGTAGAAGGGCACTTGGCTTACTTCCACATCTTGGCTATTGTGAATAATGCTGCAATGAACATAAGGGTGCATAAATGTCTTTGGATCATTGATTTCAAGTTCTTTTGATAAATACCCAGTAGTGGGATAGCTGGATCGTATGGTATTTCTATTTTTAATTTTTTTTGAGAAGTCTCCATACTGTTCTCCATAGTGGCTGCACCAGTTTGCATTCACACTAGCAGTGTATGAGCATTCCCTTTTCTCCACATCCTTGCCAACATTTGTTCTTTTTCATCTTGATAATTATACTCATTCTGAATGGTGTAAGGTGATAGCTCGTCCTAGTTTTGATTTGCATTTCCTTAAGAATTTTTGCTGCTGAATGTCATTTCATGTGCCTGTTGACCATCTGTATATCTTCTTTGGAAAAATGTCTGTTCACATCCTCTGCCCATTTTTTGATCGGATTTTTTTTTTTATTGTTGAGTTGTATGAGTTCTTTACATATTTTGGAGATCAACTCCTTGTCGGATATACGAATTACAAATATTTTCTCCCAGTTGGTGCACTGTCTTTCGTTTTGTTCATGGTTTCCTTGGCTTTACAGAAACTTTTTAGTCTAATGTTGTCCCATTTGTTTATTTTTTCTTTTGTTTCCCTTGCCTGAGGAGACATGGTGTTTGAAAAGATGCTGCTATGGCCAATGTTGAAGAGTGTACTGCCTATATTTTCTTCTAGGAGTTTTATGGTTTCAGGTCTTACAGTCAAATCTTTAATCCATTTTAGGTTAATTTTTATATATAGTATAAGAAAATGGTCTACTTTCATTCTTTTGCATGTGGCTTTCTGGTTTTCCCAACACCATTTACTGGAGAGAATTTCCTTTCTCCTTTGTATGTTTTTGGCTCCTATGTGAAAGATTAACTGTCCATAGATGTGTGGTTTTATTTCTGGGCTTTCAATTTTGTTCCAATTATCTGTGTGTCTGTTTTTGTGCCAGTACCATGCTGTTTTGATTACTGTGGCTTTGTAGTACATTTTGAAGTTAAAGATTTGATGCCTCCAGCTTTGTTCTTTTTTCTCAGGATGCTGTGACTATTTGGGGTCTTTTGTTGTTCCATATAAATTTTAGGATTGTTTGCTCTATTTCTGTGAAGAACGTCATTGCGATTCTGATTGGGATTGCACTGAATCTGTAGATTGCTTGAGGTAGTATGGACATTTTAACTATGTTTATTTTTCTGATCCATGAGCATGGAATATCTTTCCATTTCTTTATGTTTTCTTCCATTTCTTTCAATGACATTTATAGTTTATAGTGTACAGGTCTTTCACCTTTTTGGTTAAGTTTATTCCTAGATATTTTATTATTTTTCCTGCGATTGTAAATGGGATTGTGTTCTTGAGTTCTCTTTTAGTTTGTTATTAGAGTATAGAAACACAACTGATTTTTATAAGTTGATTTTGTACCCTGCAACTTTGTTGTAGTTGTTGATTATTTCTAACAGTTTTTCCATAGATTCTTTAGGGTTTTCTATACATAAAATCATGTCACCTGCAAACAGCAAGAGTTTCACTTCTTCATTGCCTATTTGTATTCCTTTTATTTCTTTTTCTTGCCTAATTGCTTTGGCCCAAACCTCCAATACTATGTTGAATAAGAGAGGCAAGTGGGCACCGTTGTCTGTTCCTGTTCTCAGAGGGATGGCTCTTAATTTTTCCCTCTTGAGTATGATGTTGGCTGTGGGTTTGTCATATATGGCCTTTATTATGTTGAGGGGCCTTCCTTCTATACCCATTTTACTGAGAATTTTTATCATAAATGGATGTGGGGTCTTGTCAAATGCCTTTTCTGCATCTACTGAGATGATCATTTGGTTTTTATTCCTCATTTTGTTAATGTGGTATATCACACTGATTGATTTGTGGATGTTGAATCACCCCTGTGTCCCTGGTATAAATCCCACTTTATCATGGTGTGTGATCCTTTTAATGTATTGCTGTATTTGGATTGCCAATAATTTGTTGAGGATTTTTGCATCTATGTTCATCAGTGATATTGGCCTGTAATTTTCCTTTTCTTTTTTTTGAGGAAGATTAGCCCTGAGCTAACTACTGCCAGTCCTCCTCCCCTTGGCTGAGGAAGCCTGGCCCCGAGCCAACATCCGTGCCCATCCTCCTCCACTTTACATGTGGGACGCCCACCACAGCACGGCGTGCCAAGCGGCGCCATGTCCGCACCCAGGATTCAAACTGGCAAACCCTGGGCTGCCGAGAAGCAGAACGTGCCAACTTAACCGCTGCACCACTGGGCCAGCCCCATGTAATTTTCCTTCTTTTTGTTGTCCTTGTTTGGCTTTGGGATCAGGGTTATGCTGGCCTCGTAAAATGTGTTAGGAAGTGCCCCATCTTCTTCAGCTTTTTGGAAAAGTTTGAGAAGGACAGATATTAAACCTTCTTTGAATGTTTGGTAGCATTCTCCAGAGAAGTCCAGGACTTTTATTTTTTGAGAGGTTTTTGATTACTGTTTCAATTTCTTTACTTGTGACTGATTTATTCAGGTTCTCTATTTCTTCTTTATTCAGTTTTGGGAGGTTGTATGAGTCTAAGAATTTATCCATTTCTTTTAGATTGTTCAATTTGTTGGCATATGGTTTTTCATAGTGTTCTCTTATAATCCTTTGTATTTCTGTGGTATCATTGTGATTTCTCCTCTTTCATTTATAATTTTATTTGAGCCCTCTCTCTTTTTTTCTTAGTGAGTCTGGCTAAGGACTTGTGAATTTTGTTTATCTTCTCAAAGAACCAGCTCTTAGTTTCATTGATCCTTTCTACTGTTGTTTTTGGTTTCAATTTCATTTATTCCTCCCCTAAATTTTATTGTTTCCCTCCTTCTGCTGACTTTGGCTTTGCTTGTTCTTCTGTTTCTAGTTCTGTTACCTGTAGTTTAAGATTGCTTATTTAAGATTTTTCTTGTTTGTTAGCGTGGGCCCATATTGCTATGAATTCCCCTCTTAGGACTGCTTTTGCTCCATCCCATATGAGTTGCTACGGTATTTTTTCATTTTCACTTGTCTCCAGATATTTTTTGATTTCTTCTTTAATTTCTACAATGATCCATTGGTTGTTCAGTCTCCACATATTTATCACTTTCCCAGCTTTTTTTTGTAGTTGATTTCTAGTTTCATAGGATTATGGTTGAAAAGATGCTTGATATGATTTCAATCTTCTTAAATTTATTGAGGCTTGCCTTGTTTCCAAACATATGGTCTATCCTTGAGAATGTTCCATGTGCACTTGAGTTCTTTGCTTATTTTTTTAAATCACATTGCCATAAACTAAAGATCTATTTTTGGAGAGTTTAATGGTAGTAGATATTTTTAGGAAACTATTTTGTGAAAAAAAATTGGAGTATATTCTAAATTTTAATGTGCTACATAACATAAAGCAGAGGTCTTAAAAACTGGGAAATGCATGCCCTTTGGGTTTTACAAAGACTTTCTAATGGGTATGTGGGCATGGATAGTTTTAAAGGAATTCAACTCTGAGAGCTTCAGCTTGCATAGTTAATCTCTCCTAAAGCTGATCTACTCGAAAATGTTCCTGCAGGGTGTCCTTTGCCACTGGACTCAACGTGACAAAAGGAAGGCCTAGCTCTAACCCACCAAATCTTAGTGATGTGTCGCTCCGAAGGAAGAGTCCCATGACTGCAGAACAAAGACGAACTCACGGGGGCTTGCACCTTGTTTCATGACAACCAGGGGATAAACTCATCGCAACGAAGAGTGAGGAGACTGTTCTGGAAACATGTTTATTGGAATAAAAATGCAGGCAGACTTCTCATCAATTGACAACGATTGCTAACTAGGCTATATTAGGGACCTTTTCTATAAACTGAATAAGCTAAATCTTTACTTCATGGTTTTGATGAAAACATATTTAAAGCATATATCTACTAGGTTAGAAATTATATCCCTTCTCCCTATTTACACTTATAATGAAAAATTTTATAGGTCAATTAAAAACGTGTTAGGAGGTGCATGATTTAAAAAAATTATTTGAGAGAGTACTCAAACAAATCATATGAGCAATACCACCCTCTCCATGCCACTCAACACTACCTTACTTTTTACACCTCTTCTGTTTCCTGTGTTCTTGGGCAAATTCCTGTAACTCCGTGCCTTGCATTCCTTCCAAGTCTTCTTTGAGGATATGCCCAATACCATGAACACCTTTTCCCTTCAGTCTTGAAGCAGTATTATATTTCTGACTATCACTTGAAACTGTAACATTCTAAAGTCAGTATTTATCTCTAAACGTGTAATTACTGAAAAAGAAGGGATGACATTAGGTGAGTTAGTGTCCAGCTAATTTCACACTTGATACTGTGTGATTCTTTTAGTCACTCTTCTTTAGTAAACATTCATAAGAACATTGATATTGAATGAAACTTGCTCAAGTGGCCACAGTCCAAAGCTACAAAGATGACTTGGCCTTTGGAGCCTATTAGGGGTTGAATTGGATCTGAGCCTCTCACTCGATATGTGGCCGTGGGCAAGTGACTTACCCTCTCTAAGCTGCCTCCTCTGACTTTGAGGACCACGTGTGAGGATTAAATGAGATAACACAGGTAATGTGCTTGGTACAGTGTCTCACACTATTTAAGTACTCGATAAATGATCTCATTATGATTATTACTACTAATATAATTTATTAATTCACTCATTGTTGTGTATACTTTAATTAGGAAAGGGGAGGAAACAGATAATTTGAGAGAAACTGAGCCCTACAAACTCATTAACTTAAAAATATTTTTTGAGCACTTTATCATGTGTCCAACTGATCTAAACAGAACAGAATAGAGAAAAATCCTTGTTCTTGTGAAGTTCATATCCTAGTATGGGAAGATGGAAATGCACACAATAAATAAGAAAACTGCATAGCATATTAGCAGATGGTGAGTACTATGGGAAAATACAGAGCAGATCAAGAGGGCGTGGGAATGGCAGGATGAGGTACATTGCTGCTTTGAAAGGGATGTTCAGGAAAAGCTTCACTGAGAAGGTGATATCTAAACAAATATTTGAAGGAGGGGACGAAGTTAGCTAAGAAAGAGCTGAAGGAGGAACACTTCAGGTAAAGGCAACAGGCGGCAAAGGCCACACGGCTTGGCACATTCAAGGAACATCAAAGAGGGGAGCGTGGACAAATCAGAGCAAATGGGGAGGACTAAACAGGAGACTAGGGTTAAGGCAGACGGTGGCAGAGGGTCCTGTGAGGAGGGGGAGAATCAGGGCAGAGCCTGGAGCAGAGAAATGACATGATCTGTCTCATGTTTTTTTTTTTCTCCTTTTTCTCCCCAAAGCCCCCGGTACATAGTTGTATATTCTTCGTTGTGGGTCCTTCTAGTTGTGGCATGTGAGACGCTGCCTCAGCGTGGTTTGATGAGCAGTGCCATGTCCACGCCCAGGATTCGAACCAACGAAACACTGGGCCGCCTACAGCGGAGCACGCAAACTTAACCACTCGGCCACGGGGCCAGCCCCGATCTGTCTCATGTTTTAAAAGAATCATCTTTTGCTGTATGAGGACAAATTAAAGGAGGTAAGGCTAAAAGCAGGTCTCTAGTTAGGAGGCCATTACAACAGCCCAGGCAAATCATGATGATGGCCTGGACTGAGCGCTGAAAACTGGTTTAATTACGAGTATATATACATTTTTTTTAAAGATTTTATTTTTCTTCCTTTTTCTCCCCAAAGCCCCCCAGTACATAGTTGTATATTCTTCGTTGTGGGTCCTTCTAGTTGTGGCATGGGGGACGCTGCCTCAGCGTGGTTTGATGAGCAGTGCCATGTCTGCGCCCAGGATTCGAACCAACGAAACACTGGGCCGCCTGCAGCGGAGCGCGTGAACTTAACCACTCAGCCACGGGCCAGACCCTAATTACGAGTATACTTTAAAGGCAGAGTCAACAGGATTTTCTGTCAGATTGGATGTTGGGGGAATAGTGATTTTCTTTTATTTAAGGAGGGAAAGAATATCTTACTCTAAACACCTGAAAGAGATTATATGCCAAAAGCGTTTTCAGAGGGGAGGGCCTCCTGTGCCTTCACCAGTGTGAGCACCCAAGGTGTAGAACGAGGACAGAGACCACGGACAGGGTTTGCACTTCCCATAGGGCCTGTGCCAAATTGGAACTTTGTATCTGCTTAATAAATACACACTTCTACGAAGTCTCAATGTAACATTGCTATATCACACCCCAGGACTCCTGGGGACAAGAGCTCTGTCCATTCAATCTGTCACAATTTCTTCCCTCCTCTGCCCTCATTCTTCACTTCTATTTGACAGCAAAGAGTTTTCCCGCTTGCAAAGAATTTTTATGCTAAAGAAACTAGATGGATAAACAACTACCTTTTCGTAGGATTAGCAATAAAATAGGAAACAAAGGGAGACAGCAAATACCAAGCATTTAGGTTCAGGAATTTCCAAAGCTTCATTATTGCCATATCATGTGCAAATACACTTAGCAAACTTATAATCCCAGGTGTTTTTTTACTAGGTACTAGAAACATGAAGTAATGAAGACATTGTTACTGATATTATATAAGGGGTAACATTCAGTTTTGTTTTAGTAATATGGAGAGAATGTTAATTCAGTTCATAAACGTAAAATTAAATTGCTCCAGAAGTCCTATTCCTGAATAAATCATGTTTAATTTTGTGAGTGTCTTCAGGTTTGAGAGAAAAACCATGCCCTGGCATTTTTCAAACAGGCCCTACGTGAAGACCCCAATGCTGGAGGGAAGAATGTTTTAGCTCTATTTACTTCCAGTCGTAAAATGCATAACTGGCAAAATGAAGAAAAATGGTTGGTAGGACAAGATAAAAAGGTAACTCATTAACAATCTTATAAATGAGACTTTCCTTCCCTAGCAAGTGTTTCAGCATATCTTTCCAAATATACTCAGAATGCAGACTTCTATTTCAATCAGAAATACATATTTCTTCATTTTCTAATCTGTTACTAAAGAAAATGTGTCAACCGACATGCTGATGATTGGCGGCAACACACGTGAAGGTTTTCCTATTAAAACGCCAAGAGCATGCAAGCAATTTAACCACCAACTCAGAGGCAATTGTTTCCATATTTAGTAAGTGAAGAAAGTGTTTTCAGTGCTCTGGTGTGAATCCTTTATTAAATAAAATGATCTACAATGTTTAACATGTTATAAAAGGTTTATTAAGTAATATTCTATTAAATGCTCTATTAAATAAATTTTTCAAGAAGTTCTGCACAGAGCTTGTCATACTGTTCACTTATATTAAAAAACAATACCAGTGACTTCACTTTCTCCAAAGCAGTAAACAGATGATGAATTGCTAATGGTGTTACCCATGCTGGACTCCTCTGAAGTAATACTTTGGTTTGTTTTTATGGTCATATACTACATTTCTTATGTCAAAGGCAATCCTAAATAATATGTCGCAGTCTAATAGTACCTCCAAGAAATCCTTCTTCAGTCTTGTTAAACAGAGTAATGGTGAGTTAATTAGCATATCATTAGATACATAATCAAAAGAATCAAGGAGTAAATACTAGGACATTATACTGTGTAATAGAAATTGCAGATGTATTTGGCACGTTTAAACATATATTTCCAGATATTTTCTTTTAAATAATTCAAATCTATAGCCTATAAACTTCTGATAATTAAAGTAGTAGAGTTTGTTATGCATGATTGATAATGAGATTACAGTTTATGCATCGAAAACATGGCAACTGAGATCTCATCAAAAACTACTGTCATGTCATGATAGTTTTATTAATTTCTGGGTTTACTCCTGCACACTTAAACTTAGCAGAATATCATCAGCTCACACAGAAGCCGATTATTAGAATTGTACAGTGAATGAACTGTGCATCTGATGGCTGTTTTATTGAATTATTACTTCTAATTCATATATGCTCAATAAAAATCATGTCTACGTAGATTTTTCACAGTAAAAGAATAAACACTATTTATAACAAAGGCCATTATAACAAAATCGTGCTCCAACAAAAGACTTCAAAGTCCCAAATGACAGCATACATTTTTCAAAAAGTAAAAACTGCTAGAACTACAATGTAACAAAACAATTTCTAAGTCCCTTAGAAACTGCTGCAACAGAGAAGCGCTTTAATGAATCACGTGATAACAATGAGTATAGCGTGCACTCCTGCTGGCTCCATTGCCATTAGTTGCTTAAGACAAAGTTGTTGGTAGGAGTGAGAGAATGGTAATACTGTAGCTGACCTAGAGTTGTGCCCTAACTTAGCTGCCAGAGGCTAAACCTTAAGTCACAGGACTACTTCAGAAGTTCACAAAATTCTGCATGTGGCCCAGTCAGGCGGGAAGAGAGGTACTTTCCACAACCACTTCACAAGTGAGTCTTGCTGTCTGGAGAAGCTGCAGTGTACTCACTGGGGAGCTCAGTGTGCCACCAGGAAAGGCTGCAGTGAGGATGCACGCTTGGCTGTCTGTATTTAGTAATCTGTATCTAAATAGGCAGACGTGTCTGCGAGGGTTATTAGTACTGGGCTGGGCGAGACTAGGTTCTTCTTATGTGACTTTTAATCCAACTAGAAAAAAGTAGAAAGTGGGAATATACCTTGTTTATAGAGATATAAAACTCTTATCTATGTCTTAATTTAGTGAGCTATTACCTATAATGTATTAAATCTACGAAATCATGTATAATGCATGATGTTTACTTTTAATGACTGCTAATGTGTGATGTTTTCTTTCAACGGTTTAAGTAATATGAAATAAATAATTACATACTTCTCATTGCAAATCTTAAATACTTTCTAGCACCAGGCTAAATTATTTCTGCCCTCAGCCTTACATGTTAGATGAGCTATAAAATTCATCTTTTAAGTTCTGTTCCCTAGTGTAAAGACATATTAACAATTTTTCTTTTTTTACAAAAAGCTTCTAAGTGGACAGTTGTGATTCAACGCGTAAATGTGTAAGAAAAGAAATCATTCAGCTGACTTTTACGGTTTTATTTTGAAAATCAGGCTGATGTGTACGGAAACCAAGGCCCTTTCCTTTCTCTTTGAAATCTTTAATTATAAGCACTAGGCATTTGAAAGGCATCCTAAATTAGGCATTATCTTAGCTCTACCTTTATTTACTTTTACATAATTATCCTGATGAAAGATATAATTACAGCATTATACAAAATAACTAAGCCATGTTTTTTTTTTAATGTTTCCTAAGTGATAAACACTTTACATATGGATTAAAGCAATAAATCTCCAACTAAAATAGCTAGGAGTTAATTAAAAAGTGGGAACTATGATTCCTATTTCTCAGGAAAAAAACAACCCTGTGAAAAAGAGTGATTTGGGGGAAATATTTTATGAATAAAATTTCAAGATAGAATTACAACTTTCTAAATGATATACAAAATGGTTATTTTAATGCCCAATTTAGAGAAAAACACTGAGAAACGTGACTTTTGACACCATGGAAAATGCAAAAGGCTCTCTTTGCTTGAATTTTTCACTTTGTATTATTGTGGAGTGTCATGGAGAGAGAATCTCAATGTGACATTTTTGTCCTCATCTTTGAAGTCTGCAGCATAAAATTATTACTCTTAGAGCGAGAAGGAGTTCTTATCTAGAAAACAATGAGGCTTATGCAACAACTGGAAGGAGAAATCATCTTCCCTTAATAGCAGAGTATGCTAAAGGAATGGTAAAAGAACGTGGCCAAACTGAATTTGAAACAATGATTTGAATTACTATAAAATAATTAATCATGTTTCACTCAAGTGATAATAGTTATAAATGCCAATTGACTAGGAACAATGAATATGTAAACCCATGGGATATCACTATCCAGTGTTATCAAGATGTTATCAACTTGGCACCTCCCCTCTATTTCAAGGATACATTTTAAATGCTCAGTGGGTTTGGCTTTAATTTGTCATCCTGATGGGTATCCATACTGAATTCAACCACATGTCAATAGAAGCAAGAGGAAGAGATACTGGAGACTAGCTAAAAAAAAAAAAAAAAACATTTAAATTTGAATTAAAGTGATTTGAGAGAGTTTTAATGCATCAAGTAACATACTTTTTCATTAAAACACTGAATT
Organism: Equus przewalskii; assembly: GCF_037783145.1. Taxonomy (NCBI): domain Eukaryota; kingdom Metazoa; phylum Chordata; class Mammalia; order Perissodactyla; family Equidae; genus Equus; species Equus przewalskii. The sequence goes on along the minus strand of NC_091836.1, from coordinate 97,649,728 downwards.
TTACCTAGGCCAAAGACTTGGAAAGAAGTAAACACACTGGCAGGAAAGGGTGAGTAGAATGGAGAAAGGACTAGCAAAACCTTCACCAAGAAGGAAAAACTAGTTAGATGTTAAAGTACTTTAAAAAAAACATTTCAGGTTGATATGGGGGAGTAGATCTCATGTTAAGTGTTCTTATGACAATTGAAAAAAAAAAAAGAGATGTGGGGCCTGCCCAGTGGCGTAGTGGTTAAGTTCATGTGCTCTGGCTTCAGTGGCCCAGGGTTCGCTGGTTCGGATCTCAAGTGCGGACCTACACACTGCTTGGCAGGCCATGCTGTGGCAGCATTCCACATATAAAGTTGAGGAAGATGGGCACAGATGTTAGCTCAGGTCCAATCTTCCTCAGCAAAAAGAGGAGGATTGGTGGCAGATGTTAGCTCAGGGCTAATCTTCCACAAAAATAAATAAATAAATAAATTTTTAAAAAAGACAGACATAGTCAGATATTTAGCAGAGTTCCATATATTTTTAGCTTTCATTCAACAAATATTTACTGAACACTCACTGTGTGCTAAACCCTGTGTTAGGTGCTGTGGCTGCATCAGTGAACAAGAACACGACACAGTTTTTTCCACCAGTTTACATATGGTAGGGAGATGTCAAGGAAACGAAAACTCAAGTGATGCTTTAAGTGCTCTGAGAGAGGTAACTCACAAGGCTCTCTGGGAGTACAGAGCAGGCTCCTGAAGCTGGTCCTGGAGAATCAGGAAAGACATTTTAGAGGAATGACATATACACTGAAAACAAAAGGAAGGGTAAGACTGATCTGGCAAGAACATATGGAGGCAAGAGGAGAAGACTTTCGGCATTTACAAAAGACCTAGAAATGACAGAATGGAATGCTGTGGGAACTGCCAGTGAGTCAGGCTGCAACTTGGCGCTCAGGCAAGAGATGAGGCTGGAGAGGCCAGGTCTTAAAGACAAGTATTTTGATAAAAACCATTGGACTAGATTAAAAATTCACCTAAAAGCACCTTCATAAATATCTACTGAATGAATTAACAAAAATCTATGGTTGATTTTACTATCATATAATTAGTCCTTGAATCTTCAACTGACCAGTATGTATATCATATTGAAATAAATTGTTTCATCCTAGGTCAAGATATCTTAAATATACACACACACACTCACAGCACCAAAGGAAATTTCACCCTAATTTCTAAAGCAAAAATGAGGCAATTATTTTAATGGGAAAGAATTATTCCTTCTTGATACAAACAAGTGACTTGTGTATTGCCAATCATTTTATTAGAAACAGTCGGAAGAGCACAATAATTTTGTCTTATGTGATGGTATTAAGGCATTTTTCAGGGTAATTTTATATAAATTATTTACTAAAAGGCATGACTATTTTACTTGCTTTTTTTGTCCCGTTTTTTACAGAATTCATGGTATACCATGGTTAGGCATGCAAGCATATTTTAAAAAGTGTTGAAAAAGGTCATATTAAAACCCCAAACAAAAAGCACAATTATTTAAATATTACACAAAACATCATTTTAATCTGCTTGTTTTCTAAATTTAAAATAAACAAATTCTTCTTTTCAAATGAAGCAATTACTTTATCGAATCATAACTACTCAATAATTATTTTTTAAATTTTTGCGTATATTACTGTAAAGCAATATAATATCAACTCTTCTGATTAGAAAATAGATGCTTATGGGAAAAATGGAAGCAATTTTGTTAAAAAAATATGCAGATGCATCCTATAATAAAAAAGTACACTTAATGATCATATAATTAGATGGGAGGAGTAGCTGGGTATGATAAGATGAATGGATCACAGATTTTACTGCCTAAGTTAAAATTTAACACAAAGTTAAGGCTGCCATCCATTAGAGTCAGTATATAACTTAGACTTTTTTCATTTAATTGCTTTTGGAATAAGGAACATAGATAAATAGTTTGTAAAATAAATATACTTTGATAGTAGTCCCTTCTCTTCAGAAATGTGTCACTGGAGTGTATTACACAGCTTACTGGTAGAAATTGTATAGTTGAAAAAAAAATGTGGATATAGATAAAGTTTCTTTTGTTTTTTTTTCAGGATACTTATTTTAAGTAATGTTACTGAAATCTTATATGGTCCACTGGTAACCATTATATTAGGTGAAATAAAAATACTGTAGAAAATAATAAAAGTTAAAGCAGATTAAGGTCATTTGTTAAAAATACTTTATATTGTATCTAAAAGCATAAGTGTTTCACTCACTATACTGACGAACTAATTATCTCTGTCATACTAGGAAATTAATTCATATAAATCTCCAGAATATGGTTGATGGTTATTTGACAGTAGATGCTTTAGAAAAGCTCTGTGCAAAACATTTAAGTGATCATACCAGTGCTTCATGAAATTATAGAAAACACTGCCCTTACTAAAAGGGACCTTTCCAAGGGATAATAAACTTTAATTAAAAGTAAAGGACAATTAGGGATAAACTTATTAAGTGCTTGCTCTGATGAACTAACAGAATGACATGGGCAAAACTTTTCAGGCCATGTGAACATCTTCAGGTGGAACCACATTCCAACAATCCAGGACAGATGAAAACAGGGCCCATTTTATCACAAACTTCTATATGTAGTCTTGGAAAAATCAGTTACTATCGAAATGCCTTTGTTTCAATAACCTCGATCTTTCCTTTTCTAATTTAAATCTGTTGTTCACTTGGTCCTCCATGTTGGTTGTTAAAAGTAGTGTTACCATAAACCCTCCAAATACATTCCTGAAAATCATTGCAGATTCTCCTTTTCCAGGGTATTAAGTCCTTTAGCATCTCCTTGTCCATCATCTCAAATATTTGATAATTCCTGATTCCAGAGGAAATATATTTTTACAAAAAGGCTATAAGGCAGCAATTAAGTTTATTTTCTTAGTTGGCCAGTTTTCTCTAGACTCTACATAGCAATAGTAAAAATGATAAGTCTACATAAGGAGTCTTTATCAAAAAAACTAAAATAATATTTACTGCTAGAGTGTTCAATTTATTGTTCTCTTCAAATCTATTTTTTTAAATCTTTAAAATAAAGAATGTGAAACTTATTTTGAAAAACATTTTTATGTTAAAATGAGGCAATTAAACTCTTCTTAGAAACATTTTTGTAATATGAAAATTTACTGAGATCTTTCAAGAACTGGTACATTCCGGTAAGAGTCAAAATACTAATAGGAAATCTTTGATATTTAACAATTGTGTATATAAATAAGAGAGCATCTTAAAAAGCATAAATATTTTGAAAAATGACTTTTTTTAACCACATGGTGAGACTAACCTAAACATAGTACATGTTATGGCAGAAAATGTTGACTGAATATTTTGGGGTAAAAATAGTTTTGTGGAATTACAAGTGATCTTAATGCAAATTAGAAAAATTCAGGTGAGAGAGAAATATCTCCCTTCTGCTACAGGCACGGTTTAAGTTGTGTTTCACCAATAAAAAGATCCTCCCAGCATCTGGAGCAGTTGCCATGCCCTCCCAGGGATGGTCTGGAGCTCTGTTCACCTCAGGCCCATCCAGAAGAGGTGACCTGTCCACTACCATTTCAGTCACAGGACAGTTTGGTGGAGGCAGATTAGTGGTATGCAATCATGATAGATAGTTTATCCTAGCTCCAAACTGCCGCTTGGGAAATCTTGAACTCAAATGAACAGAGACTCAGTCATGATTAGTGTCAAAAAGGTACACAGAGACAAAATTTGGTTGGCAGCACGAAAGATGAATCAAGGCGAAAAAGTGACCAATTGCACGTTCAAAATAGAAATTGAGACGCATCCTACAGTTTGGAAAAACTTTAAATACCAGAAAAGTCATACATTATTAATTGTTCATTGATTCACACGTAAAACATGTTTCTCTAAAGTAACATATTTTTAGAAAGGCTATAAATTACATACACTATCTTATTTCAAAATCTTTATTCTCAAGGTGATGCAGAAGAAAAGAGACCTCTCTTAATATAGGAACAAGGCAGCAAAGTATTTTTTAAAATTTATGTCATTTTTAATATCTTTCCTTTAGTTGGATATTCTAAGAAATAAGACTTGTTAAAAGAGAAAAATTAGTTTTGTGGAAATATTTTAACATTTAAATGTTACACAGTTTGATGACTTTCTTAAGAAGAAATCAGGATATTATAGGGGCATAAACTCAAAATGTGGAAGAACTTAAGAACCTTCCAAATATTTTCTAAATGCTGGAAAATATGGGTTTATAAATTGTAAAATACATTATTCTATTAGCAAACGTGAACTTTGGTCTCTAAAACAGAGCCCCCCTCAACCAAATATCCACAAAAAGAATGTCCTCAAGTGTCACTGCCTGAAGTGATACGCTCTGACAAATGTAACAGCTCTTTCTGTGTCATTCCTAATGCACTTGTCACTCAGTATTATCCATCCTCATTAATGACAATGGGAAAGTTTATCTTGGGAACACGTTTTAAATCATCTACTCTTTACAATGGGACCATGAAATCTCTTACAAAACATGAGGCGGGAACTACTCTGACAACAAAACCCTTTCCTGGCAGCTTTATTCTTAATTCCTGTTCAAGGAGTAATCTGTTTATTATAAAATCATACAGAACAATATATTAAACAGAATTTGAAACAAGAATAGCTAGTGTGATTTTCAAGCTTACAAGTATTTTTACAACATTTTTATTAGGCTGAAAACACTAAGTTGAGTCCTTTTTGAGTGGTTTCATGCAGCCTTCTTTCCTATTCTACATTATAAACACCTTTGAAAAGGAGTTTTGTTTTATCTAATTTTAAAACACTTTTCAAATGCCAAGGACATTATTCATTATATATTTAAAAAAATAATAATATGTATTAATTAAACAAAAGCAACTTTGAGTAAAACTGTCCTTGTACATTTAAATTTCCTAACTAAAATGCCAAAAGATTCCAAGTCAAGTCTCTTATGGCTTAAAAATAGTCTTACTAGGCCAAAAATTACTTTTAATAATAAATTACATTTTAAGCTTCAATATGATCTTGTTTCCTTGCCTAAGAAATTCCTACAGTTTTTAAAAAACTAAAATGAAAAATAAGCAACACTTCTTGATCCACAGCGCCCACTTAAACTTACTGTTTTAATGTGACTACCAATTATATACACTAGGTAGTGTGCACATTGAACAGCTAATCTTGTTTTGGTATGCTTCTGCTGATAACATTAATATTTGTTAGAAATACAGCCTTATGCCTCTTATTATTCAGTCATCAAAAGTTTAATGCTACATTTTGATTAACTTACATATAGTAAAATAATCTTAAATAGATTATGATACTCTTGAAAAATCACATTTAAAGTTGATTTGATCACTTTTACTCATCTGAAGCTCATCTGTGAATTCAAACATGCTACAAATAAAAACATCAAATTTTAATATTTATACTGTGTGAATCTATAATCCATAAAGCCTTTTTACTTTAGAGTTCAAGACTATTACTTTAATATTTCTAATTAACACTTTATTTTAAAAAAAATAAAAAAGTTCCTTTAAGGGATGGTGTAAAAATTATATGGGCTTCATGCTGAAATGATTAATTTAATTTATAACTTTTTCTTTTGGTGAGGAAGATTGTTGCTGAGCTAACATCTGTGCTAGTCTTCCTCTATTTTTATGTGGGACGCCACTGCAGCATGGCTTGACAAGTAGTATGTAGCTCCGTGCCTGGGACCTGAACCTGCTAATCCTGGGCCGCCAAAGTGGAGTGAGTGAACTTAACCACTACACCACTGGACCAGCCCCTATACCGTTTATAAAAGAAATGAAAATCTAAGGAAAACTAAGGAGATATACACATAAATTATAATTATTCCTCATATATTAGGTGTTTATTATGAATCCAGTGATATTACATAGAAAATAGCAATTGATGTGGCTTCAGAAAGCAGAATTGGTACTGATGGGTGGGGAGTTGCTTTAGCATCTGGAAGAATTTTCTAGCAACTGCAGCTGGTAGCTACTGAAATGGGTGCCTCTAACAAAGTGGGTTTCCACATGATTACAGAGAGGCCGGATGAGAAAATATGGGCACACAATAGGAAGCTGGCTTTGAAGACTTTAAGCTCCCTTCTGCTTTCAAACTTCTAAGAAATCTAGGTATTTTCTCAAAGAGACCCACTCACATTAATTCTAAAAGTGCAAACTACACATCGAATGATTGTATGAATTCATTATTACTCAAATAAAGTTTAATTTTAAGACTATAAATCATATCCCCTAATTGACAATTCTCTCAGCAATTTTTTTAAAGTATGTAGTCTTCCAAAGGAGGGGTTCTTCGTATAGCAAACTTTCTCTGTCAATGACTAGATATTAAGCATTTTTGGCCTTGCACGCCATAAGATGTCAACTTAGTGATGCAGTGTGAAAGCAGCCATAGACAACACATAAACGAACAGGCCTGGCTGTGCTCCAACAAGAGTTTATTTCAACAAACAGTGGGGCTGGGTTTGGCCAAAGGCCACAGTTCGCTAACTTCATGCTTTAAAGCATCAGGGGCAGAGCTGGTTGAACACTGTCTTTTACTTATCTGATTTTACATGGACCAAAGCACAAGAACCTTTCCAATAAAATGATGGGAATAGTGTAATAATTGAATGCTAAAGCAAAGAAATGGTCTGTATTTATGGCACAACGAAGAGTAGATCACATTTCCAAAATATCTTTAGATGTACTCTTTCTGTTCCTGGACTGAATTACACTTAAAGTCAATAGGACATGTGAAGAAAATGTGTTCAGTTATAAATTACGCACTGGAAACCTTTTCTTCTGAATATAATTGTCCTTAAATTTCTATCTGGACCAGAATGGTTTTCCAGGAGGAATTTCTTAAGAAACCAAACTAAATGACTAGATTGAGACTTGTCAGCTTCATGTGCACAAAGAGGTCAAGGGGATGATTTCTCAATAATTATAGTTCTAGATTCTATTATTATGGAAGTGATATTATTTGCTTCACTGTTAAAGTGTATTTAAATCTGAAGTGTAGAATATCCAAGATGATGTATTCAAATTTGATTGTACTTAATTATTTCATTCCTAACTCATAAGTCCCACAAATCTTTGATAATACTTATCTGTTAAAAGCCAGGAAAACATACAAGCAGTAAAATCAGTTCCACAGGCCAGAGAAGACCAGGCAGTTACTGGATCAGAGGGGATAGAAGCTATAAGCACTTGAAACCTGAGAGTTGGGACTGATTCCTGTTGGCTCTGGGGGATTTTTACAAATTTGGAACATTTACTATAAAATCTTTTAAATTGAAGTATTCAAAACAATTTCAAATGGGATTAAAATGGGGATAAGGAAATCATGATTCCAATGGAATACCAATCCCTTTTCGTTAACTAAAAAAAATATCTCTTTCCTTATTTTCCATCTGGTATTTCTGAGGAATACAGCCTGACTTTATTTCAGCAATAACGGTTCATTACGTTAACAGCCAATATTTTCTGAACGTTATTTTACTTATGCAAAACTTCAGAAGTATATTAACCATTTATGGAAACTGTATTAGCATTATCAGACTATTCTCTATGGTCTGAAATGGTGAGATTTTATGGTCATGCTCTCTAACACGTTTTGGGCACTGTCAAGAGGACATTCATTCATTCGTTCATTCAGTATTTTTTCAGCACCTGCGTGATCAGGTGCCGAACTAGGAAGATGGGATATGATGATGAGTAAAACAGACATAAGGTAAAGCATTTATACCCCTATACGAACCACATTTTCCCAAAGCTTTGACACTTTATAGAAGAGACTTACGCGTGGGATTTCACTGTGCTGAAGTATGACAACAAAAGCACCAAGACAGTGCAAGCGGGTTCTCGAGGGCCAGGCGGCGAGCAGAGCCCATGTGGACCACGGCTGCATGTGGCACTCACGTCACGACTGGCCTCAGGATTGTTACTGACCAATCAGTTCCACAGGTTTTTAAAGGGTAATTTATCATTATTCATTGGATTCTTGATTCAAATCCATTGTTAAATTACTTCTGTTTGGCCCAAAAGATTTGGTTTGGCACTGACCACAAATTTAAATCTCTTCTTTTTTTTTTTTTTTTTTTTTTTTCAATGGCACCATTTGCTTTTATTTTTAGGACCCTGAAAATTGCACATAGGTTGGCAAATTTTTGGTTCCAAGGACACACTACCCTCCTCCCCTTAGGAATTACAGACCATGGAATAATCTTTATTTTGTCTTGAATTCAGTAAACAAATATTTCCTAGAGTCTAATTATTTTCAATACATTTTTGTATTTTATACTATTTTCAATATAACTTGGGGTTCCTATTGAAAACCAATCTGAGGGGAAGGGGCCTTTTTTTTTTTTTTTTTTTTTTTTTTTCACCCTCTTTTTTTTTTTTATTAATGTTATGATAGATTACAACCTTGTGAGATTAAATCTCTTCTTTTTGATAGCACAAGCAACCAAAAAAGCCAAAAACGAAAAAACTAGAGGTGTGAAGTTGTGGGTCTGAATGGCCAAATTCAGAGGGAAAAATCTAGAAAGTTCTGGCTAAATTTATTTCAGTAGTATATTTTTACTAATTTGGTTTTATTTTGAGAATAAAAAGTGACATACCTCATAAATATATATACATATACATATATATATAAAACCTATAAAATCTAAGTGTATTAAAATTATAAGGTACAAAATATTCTTTTTATCATTAGTTTTATTTTTATCCTAAAGTCACATGATTGAAAAATCATGTGACTGAATTCATTCAGTGTAGATCATTGCTAATACTTTATCTGAACCACCATTTTTTCTCCTCAGAGCACTGGAAAGGCTATGAAAATTAATTAAAACAAATTACTATCTAGTTTGATTCCTTTTTCACACCTATCCCCGACAAGTTTTGAACTTCCATACAGAAACAATGGAGTATCTACATCTTACCCATTTTGAAACAAGCTAGTTTCATGGTAAAGGACATTTGAACACTACCACTTTGCTGTGTTTTTCTACACCTGGATGTGATCCATATATTTAAACAACAAATGAATATGTGTCTGTGCGTGCATGTGTATAAGGAGTTTTCCTTAAAAACTGTAGTTATATATTCTAATAATTTTCCGTAATTACTTATGTCAAGAACATAGTACTAGAGTGTGTGGTTTTGATCAACATTTGAGCAATTTGTAAAAATATTAATAAACTATTACTGCGTTAGCTTTTCCCTTTACCCACTGAATACAAGATAAGTTGACCCATTTATTTACAGGCTCAACAAGGGCAATCCATTTCATGCTATAGCACTGACCCTTAAGAAGGATCTTGTAAATGAGTAGCCTATTACAATATGTACAAGTGACCTTTAATTGCACCAAGAGGGTTTTTGTTACAAGGTCTTTCAATGGTACACCATAGCTACAGTATAAGTTGGTAAAGTATTTCTTAGGTTACAAGCAGAAGTATCAACAAAAAAACCCCTGTATCAAATTACACAAATAAAAAGTTTGAGGCATTTAACTAAGTCTACTATAATAATGCCTTTTAAATAAACTGATCAGAAAGATAAGCTGTTTTTCTAATCAGGTAAGAATTAAATATTTAGAACATTCATAAACAACTCATTAAGTTCTTAAAATCTAATCAAACACAACTTTGTTTTCCTATTAGCCTTTGGAAACAACAGCAGTTAATTCAAACTTGATACTAGCTTCATTTGATAACCCCAAATTTTAATTTTAGTAAAAGACACCTCTTCTCTTTTTCCTAAATGACTACACAACTGGAACTTTTACTGCTTTGAAATGTTTAATGATGAATGATATACCTAAAAAAGTACCCAAATATCCAAATACATTCCAAGTATTATTTACATTTAATATTTAAACCAAATTTTCAATAAAGTACAGGGTCAGATATTTCAACCAACTTACTCAGAAATTTCTGAATGAATACAATATACTTCTGACAGTCTTACAAAAAATTGAAACTCAATACTCGATTTCATTAAACCATTCATATGGGGTATCTTATTTCTAGAAGGCTCACGCCAAAATGATTTAGTTTAATTCTCTACAACAATAGTGGGCTGACTTGACAGCACATGACAAAACAGTTCAGTGAACTTCACTATACCAGATACAAAGACCCCGAATTGGCTGCTCCATGAAATTTCCACTGTGGCATGGAGTTATGACAGTAATAACTTTGACAAATTTTAATTTCTGCTTAAATAGAATTGCTTTATCAGTTTTGTGGCTACAGGAATTTTTATTAAACTCATGTTTCTCTTAATTATTTATTATGGTCCCCCAAATCCTACCTTTCAAAAACTAATAATTTCTATTTAATCTCATATTTCCTTAATGAGGAATACAATTTCTTCTTATTACTAAACTGTAGGAAACTTTAGCAATATTAATCAATAAAAGAGGAAAATATTTTGCAATTATGAGATTTACTGCTTAATTTTGCTTAAAGAACTTCCAACAAATAAAACATTTGCAATAGAACAAAAGAGGTTTTAATATGAATGGATCAAACCTTCATTAGAACCAGTTATAATAAAATAGGAGGCAAAAATTAGGAATTTAAAAACCTGGATTTGGTAGACTTTTCTATCTTATAAGTTGTATACATCTTAATTATCTCACAAGATAATTTTTGATGTTCCAAAGATGATAAATATAAAATAATTTAGAAAAATATAAAATATAATATAAAAACACAGTAACTATCTATGAGCAAATTAATATTTGCAAAAATACCTGAATGTAGAACTTAAGTGAACACAACCATAATATATTGTAATTAAATTTGGGATACTTTTGAACCATATCAAGACAGTTGACTAGAACAAGGGACATTTTTTTTGTATAGAATACCTTCCCCACCTTATGTAGCTGAGATCTAGAAAACCTACCGGAGTGGACAGTGTTTTAGTGACTGACTTCATATTTTTTGCAAATTAACTTTTCTATTAAAAAATATCTACCACACACCATAAATAAGTAAAAAATAAGGAACAATCTTGCCACTCTAACATATTCATATATCTATTATATATATATAACATAGCAAAATGTTACATAAGAGAGAAGCTATGATTAATCCAATCCGAATTTTACAATGTATTTTATAAAAATAGAGTAGAAATGATTGCTGGCACCAGAAAAATTTTTAACCTGTATCTTAAAGGATTATATAATAAATACGTGTGTGTACACACACACACTTTTTGAGGTTTGTTCTTTTTTATCACTCAGGCAGAGGATTCTGGCTTCTGTGCTGACGATGAGATGGCAGCACAGCTTGGGTGTGGCCAGTCGTTAGTGGTTAAGAGCACAGGCTTTGGAATAAAACGGATTTGAATTTAAGTGTCATTTCTGTCGGTTATTAACTCTGTGACTTTGGGTAGGTTAAGCTGCTTGATCTCTCTGATCCTTAAGTCTCCTCATTTGTGAACTGCAGATACTAACAGTGTATGGTAGCTGCGAGATCTGTGAGGCAATGCCTACAAAGCACCTGCAATAGCCCAGACCCCTGTGAAACACTCAATAACACTTTTTATTTTTTTACCAATAATAATTAACAGGGCTCCTGAGCTAACTTTCCAGTGTAATTCTGCACAGGGAGTGAGAAGATCTGGGTTTAATACTGGCCCCCACCACAGCTCTATGACTTTGGGAAGGTTACATAACTCTTTATATTTCCTTACATTAAAATGTGTGTAGTCCAGAAATAAACCCACACATCTAGCCAAATTTTGACAAAGGAGCCAAGAACGCACAATGGAGAAAGGACAGTCTCTTCCATAAATGATGTTGGGAAAACTGGACAGGTGCACGCAAAAGAATGACCATCATCTTACACCATACACAAAAATTAACTCAAAATGGACTAAAGACTTGAATGTGAGACCTGAAACCTTAAAACTCCTAGAAGAAAACAGAGAAAGAAAAAAGAAAAAAAGAACAGGCAGTACATTCTTTGACATGGGTCTTAGCAGCATCTTTTTGAATATGTCTCCTCAGGCAAGGGAAACAAAAGAAAAAATAAACAAATGGAACTACATCAAACTAAAAAGCTTCTGTACAGCAAAGGAAACCATCAACAAAATGAAGACAACCTAACACCTGGGAGACGATAATTGCAAATCATATATCCGATAAGGGGTTAATTTCCAAAATATATGACAAACTCATACAACTTAACAACAAAAAAACACTCTGATTAAAAAATGGGCAGAAGATGTGAACAGACATTTTTCCAAAGAAGATATAGGGATGGCCAATAGGCACATGAAAAGATGTTCAACATCACTAATTATTATGGAAATACAAATCAAAACTACAATGAGATATCACCTCATGCCCGTCAGGACAGCTATTACTAAAAAGACAAGAAACAACAAGTGTTGGAGAGGATATGGAGAAAAGGGAACCCTCATACACTGCTGGCGGGAATGCAAACTGGTGCAGCCATTATGGACAACCGTATAGAGATCTTTCAAAAAATGAGAAATAGAACTACCATATGATCCAGTTGTTCCACTTCTGTGTATTTATCCAAAGAACAGGAAAACACTAATTTGAAAGATATATTTGCACCCTTATGTTCATTGCAGCATTATTCACAAGAGCCAAGACTTGGAAACAACCTAGGTGCCAATCAACAGATGAATGGATAAGGAAGATGTGGTGTGTATATATACATACATACACACACACACACACACACACACACACAATGGAATACTACATACATACATACATACACACACACACACACACACACACAAACAATGGAATACTACTCAGCCATAACAAAGATGAAATCTTGCTATTTGCAACAACATGGATGGACCTTGGGAGCATTATGCCAAGTAAAATAAGTCAGATGGAGAAAGCCAAATACCATATGATTCCACTCCTATGTGGAAGATAAAAAAACAACAATGACAAACACACACACAGGTATGGAAAACAGACTGATGGTTACCAGAGGGGAAGTGGGTGGGGAGAAGGGGAAAAGGGTAAAGGGGGACATTTTTATGGTGATGGATGGAAACTAGACTTTGAGTGGTGAACATGATACAGTCTATACAGAAGTTGAAACATAATGGTTTACACCTGAAATTTATATAACGTTATAAACCAACGTGACCTCCATAAAAAAATAAATAAAAAAGAAAAAATTGCATGTAATAATGCCTATGGCAAGAGTTCCTGTCAGGATCAAATAAGAATTAAGTACGGCAATATATGTGAAAGCACCCAACACAATGCCTAGAAAAAATGAGATGCCTAATACATGCTTTTAAATGTTTCAAGTGTTAAAAAATGTGAGTTACTGCAAAAATAGAACTTTAACATTTTAACAAATATTTATGGAACACCTATGAAATGTGCTCAGGATTTAGCTGCAAACAAGATAGACTATGTCCCTACTCTTTTGAAACTTATGACAGGTAAGGTTGAGTGAGGTTGGGAAATAAACTGATAAACAATCGGAGTAATATGTAAGTGGGTTACACTAAGAATTAAGACAGGGCACATGATAGCAGGTAACTAAGTGAATACTTCAGATGCACCAGTCAGGGAAGACCTCTCTAAGAAGGAGACTGAGACATTTAACCTACAATCCAATGACAAGAAGAACTCTTGAAAGTATTGGAGGGATGACCATTCTGGGAATTTGTTGTGCAATGGCAAAGGCAAATGAGGCAGCACTAAACTTAGGACGTTTTAAATACAAAAGTATCCCCAGAGCTACCGCATCAATCACAAAGCTCAAGGACACCATCTTTATTCAGCCCTACTGTGTATTTATTACTCTTCCAGGTACCCTGGAGGAGCTCTCAGCAAAATACATGTTCTTACTTCTAGGAACTTAAAAATGCATTTAACTGAGGAAATGGGACAAGCATGTTTTGTCGTCAGTTTTTGCTTTCTCTTTTTCTGTCTTCCTTAGGCATCACAGACAACACACTGTAGGAGGAAGTGTTTCAGGGAACACCTGGAAACTGGGCAGATTCTGCTGCAGCAGCTATGCAAAGGCTTTGAGGGGATCCTTGAATTACCACAAGATAATTTTCCTGGAGCCATAACATAGAACACATATGGAAATGCTAGTACCTGCAAAGTTTAGGAAGTTAGGAAAAGATCTTTTTCTCTTTGCATCCTTAGACGATGCTGACCTTGTATCATCCTGGTCTCAAAGGTGAGACTACAGGTACCACAAAATTTTTATGAGAGACTCATGGACTGAAGACTATTTGGCAAGATTCTAAATATTTGACCTTTGTTTTGTGCAACCACGTCACTATTCAAATATATGCTTTCCTTAAATTCTCTGAGTAAAATGTAGTATGAATTGGTACTAAAAATGGTGCAATGTGAAATATTAGACTCTAAGTTCAATTTACAAAACGACCACTTTTATATAAAAATTATTCACAGTCAAGGTGTCATAAGATATTTAAAAATATTTCTCAAAGAAATAGGATTAATTTGCTGTAGCAATTTATAAGTTTAATATCTTAGGTGTTGATGACCAGAGAGGAACTTTAAGACATGCAATAGCCAAATAAGAGTTTACTCTTCCTTCACAAATGAAGCAATGACGTTCTGCAGCCAGACTCCCAGGAAGCCTGAGAAAGGAGCACAAAAGCTACGAGGCCCTGTGTGCCCAAGGGAAAGTCAGCAAGACGGCAGCTGCAATCATCGGGATGATTCTAAAGCAGCCTCAGGCTCTTCTCAGAATGGAGCCGTGGCCCTCTTACAGCAGTATTCCAACGAGTCAGAACGCAGAGCAAAGGACACTTATGCAATCACATCCTGGAAGGGCACTTCACTCAACATTTAAGTGGAAAATAATTATAAAGAAATTTCAGAAAAATTGTCAGTGAATGTAAATGACTCAGGGAAAAATGTTTTTTTCTCTCAACGCGCTTAATAGATTTTCAAAGAGCTTACCACTTAGAAACAATTTCCTTTTACATTCTCCTTAAGGAATTATTAATGTAAAGACAAATTTTTATGAAGTGGTTAAGTGAACAGTTTTGGATTCAGGCTGCCAGTAAGAAATACTCGCTCTCCCCCCGATACAGTACTATTACTTTGGAAGTTTTTTTTTTTTTTATTCTTTTTTTTTATTAATGTTATGATAGATTACAACCTTGTGAGATTTCAGTTGTACATTTTTGTTAGTCATGTTGTGGGTACACCACTTCCCCCTCCGTACCCTCCCCCCACCCCCCCTTTTCCCTGGTAACCACCAATCAGATCTCCTTCTCAATATACTAATTTCCACCTATGAGTGGAGTCATATAGAGTTCGTCTTTCTCTGACTGACTTATTTCGCTTAACATAATACCCTCGAGGTCCATCCACATTGTTGTGAATGGGCCAATTTCGTCTTTTTTTATGGCTGAGTAGTATTCCATTGTGTATATATACCACATCTTCTTTATCCAATCATTAGTTTCTGGGCATGTAGGCTGGTTCCACGTCTTGGCTATTGTAAATAATGCTGCAATGAACATAGGGGTGCAACGGACTCTTGAGATATCTGATATCAGGTTCTTAGGATAGATACCCAGTAATGGGATGGCTGGGTCATAGGGTATTTCTATTTTTAACTTTTTGAGAAATCTCCATACTGTTTTCCATAGTGGCTGTACCAGTTTGCATTCCCACCAACAGTGTATGAGGGTTCCTCTTTCTTACTTTGGAAGTTTGATCAAAGTGGATAAGCTTTCACAACATTTATATAGGAAGTTAAAAAATACTTCAAATATTTTGGGAACTTACCTAATCAGTATACTTTTAGCATGTGTCTAGTCATGTAGCCATCTTTGGTCAATCATCAAAAAATCAAAGGCAAATTGGCATGACTCAACCCTAACTTTAATCCCGCATGATTGTGTCGTGTAAGCTTGTTTGTGTGAGAGCTGCTGTGGTTTTAGCAGAGAGATTAACAACCGGACCTCAGCTGGCCCAGACCCTGCCCTGCTGATGCCTCAGGCTCTTTGAAGTCTGACCATCATACCTGGCAAAGCAGCAGTGGGAACCAGAGTGGTGTCAGATCTAATCACGTTGTCCTCTGCAGCACAGCTAACCATGGGCTTCACTAATTGGCCCAATTGCGGATTATACCTTTTGCTACAGATTCAAGACAATAATTTAGTTAAATGATGTTTTTTTTTTCCCTTATCTCTTCTAATTAAGATTCCAAAGTGGGAAGAAATAGGATTAGACAGAGTCTCAAAACTGTGTTCCTCTTAAGGTGGTATGCACTTTTGATAGGCTCACTATGACATGTGAAATATATAGAGCATAGTATTAAACCAACTTCTGGAGATTCCGTGAATCCTATATGACCCTACTATATGCCTACATCACTTGGGAATTAAAGGTCAAGTATAGGGATGGCAATATAATGAACACACTAAAATGTAAACATGTAGAAAATGACATTATCATTGTTAAAGAATGCTAATGTGGGTTTACTTCTGACAAATAACTTCATCTATATGAACAGATGCCTATGTTCCACTTAGGTTTTGTTCTTGCTAACTGCAGTATATCTGGGAACTGAAATACCAACCAATATTTGTGGAAGGCATCATTGTCAGAAAAGGTACACTGGACTATATGGTCCATCACCCTACAACTTAATAATGCTCCTGAGCCAGACATTTATATTTGAATTATTTTATTTTTGCGTCATAACTTTGAATTGATAGGTAAGTTCACCATCGCCCCTGCCTCTAGATACAGTAAATTTATAGTTACCTTTCCACTTCCCATTTAAAACCTGGAAAGGCTGTTGAAAACATGGAGGCATGAAAGGAGACCAGGCACCAAGCTACCACGCAGTGCTCGAGACTGTCCAACACATCAGAGGGACTGACACCCTCGTACTTCGCAAGAGGCCATGCTATTTCAATAAGTAAAAATTTCAGATCATTCTACTAGATCAAGTACACTGTAGTATTATATAAGGCTAATTTATACTGACGGCTATACTATTCTGGTCTTAATACTTAAGAATAAATGTTCTAAGTAAGTGTATCAAACATAATAGTTAGTTAATAAATGCTAGTTGATCAATTATTCTGTGAGAAAAAGTTCTTGGTGATTGGAGAGGTACTGAAGTCCTGTCCTCTGGATTAGGGGAAGAGCAGTACAAGACAACCTTGATTAAACTTGATTTACTTTGATTTTCTAAACTCTCAGTATTCATTTAGTGTACAAGATTCGCATAAATACACTATTTATGATAATTACTATTTTTGGACCAATTAAAGCCTACAGAAGTATTGTTCATCCTTATATGGAAAATTCGCAGTGAATGGTATATGTCTTTCACAGATTTCAGTGTCACCCAGTAACCACAATTTCCCACTGGGACTTAGAAACATTAGAGCTGGAAAACTGTCCCATTACCAAAGCAGAAACCCTGTTTATAATAAACTTAATAAAGGTTGGAACTGTAATAATATGTTATTATCATTTATATTAGAAAATTAGATTACTATGTGTCAAGATATGATCAAGCTGAACGTTACAAAATCAAAATAGCAAAATAATATCAAATGCAAGTAAAAAAGCTGCTGTTAGGCTGTCATCAAATTAAATGCAGTCACATTTCAAATTCCACCAAATCTTATTGGTTTATATATCATAATTATATCATAATTACTAATAGAAAGAAAAAATTGGTTAATGCTAATCCCAGCATTAGAGAAGCAAAAATTACAGAAACTAAAGAAAATATAAGTCTAAGCAATTATTTCAGCTTCGAAGTGAGGCTATGTACCTAAGTTACACATCTTACAGAACTCCACTGTGAAGGGAGTATTATAGGTCACTTGATCAGTGGAACTTATATAATATGTATAGCTGTATTATTTGGACTATTTTTAAAACTCCATAATTTATCTATATTACATATATTTCAGCAAAGATTTTATTATCTACTAAATCTATGATTCTATTCTTACTTCTGGGATACATACAAGGATGAAAAAGACAGTTTCTGTATATTGAATCTATTATTACATCTTAGGAAAGCCTTTTGCTATAAAATATTTCATCATTATATAGAAAATACAAACATAAGGCCAAGGAATAAGTAGTATATTATGGTTAATCAAATATGCTAGAGAGTTACCAAGTACAGTTTACAAGGATTATCAATTTTCAAAGAATTGGAAAGCTCTTTCTTTTAACCTGAAGCCATATTGAAGCAACCTGAAACTTCCTTTTTTACTTATCCAGGGTGCTTACCAGGATTTTGGTGTCATGATTCTGGATATGATTCTGCTCTGGCTTTTGCAGAGGGGCTAATTTATAGAGCTTTATAGTTGGTGAATACTAGGTAATAGTAAAAATTTACTGTGATTAGATAAATGCTTCCACTTGAATCTGGACAATACCAATCCACAACCCAAAAAGGAAGAAATACTCTCCTCCAAATCACTTGAAGAATTTAGAGATTACTGGTTAAAGTTGCTCTACCTGTTAGAGGCCCTTGGTGGCTGTTAGTAAAAATATATTCCGTTTTCATAGATAAGAATGGCAATGATTTAATCAATCAAAGAATAGGTACCCTAAAAATAGGGATGAGGGTGTTTGCCTGTTTCTTTTGCCCCTTGTTTCCAACCATGGCACCTTTTAAGACCATGTGATGGGCAGTAAATTCCAGCATGGAACAATCTACCTGCACGGAATCAGAAAAGCTTTTTCTGCTTTACCTGCTAAACCACCTTTCCCTCCTGCAAGTAAGATGCAGACTCAATCCTGGTGTACTACAGCCTCAGACTTGACAGACAAGGAGAGCGAACATGTTTTTTAAATATCAGGGCAATTTTAAAAAATATTTATTTGTCATGCATATTAAAACACTGCCACTTGATGGATAATTTTTCCCCCAAAAAAGGAATCCTCTTGTTTCCAGTTTCCATAATATATCACCAAAGACTTGGTTTCTGTTTGGATATGCATTTTACAATGTACAATGCTATATTAAAAGCATTTAATCCTATGTGAACCACATGGTTTTATCCTGTTATAATTATACCTATATGTACTTCTATTAGGTTTGTTTGATTCTTTAATTTATATTTTTTCTAATCATCAAATTGAATTTTATGGCATAAGTAAATAAGTTACTTAGAATGTGTTTTACCTGTATTTCTCTATATAAAAAAATTGTATTGATTATGAAAAAGGTAAAGGATTTGATCAACTTTTTAAAAAACAACCATGTACTTGTGTTTTGTTTTCAAATATTGCTGTGCAACCACAGGGTGACCAATTGTGATGGTTCTCTTAGTTTAGAATAGTGGGAAGACAAGACAGGAAACAGAACAGAGACCTGTGTGGTTAATGAAAGATCTTTTATCCACTCCAATGGCAAAATGTGGTCACTTTTAGAACCTGAAGTTATTCAAAGGACAGGGCCCCCTTGACATTATCTAAGTCCTTTATTTCTACCCCCTCATCCCCAAAATAAGACCCAGTGTGTGTGTGTGTGTGTGTGTGTGTGTGAGAGAGAGAGAGAGAGACAATAAACACGATTCACATTGCTGTGCTACTCTTCTCTCTGGGTGCAACATTTTTTTCACCAGGCAATCTCCTTGCTTAGTTCATATGGTGACACACACGATACCTTAGACCTGATTGTCACAACATTCATCTTGGGAAAAAGGCATCATATGGAACAAAAAAACTTATAACTTTCATGAAAAATACAAATTCAATTTAAAAGAAAATGACGAGGCAGGCTTTTCTTGGGACACTAACAACCGTAACTTTATCCCTCTAGAAGTCTGAATGTCGTGGTAAACTTCTCAACATTCTGTCAGAAAAACTGAAACAATGTTTGAACAATTACAGTGCTGGGTTCCATTTCAATGGTTTCTTCTGAGAACTAAAGCAAATTAGCTCAAGAGTCAGTATTTCCACCCTCTGGTTCTTGTGGCTTTAAGTGGCTTTTGAAGGGAGCACCCAGATGAGGCACTTCTCACACTCCTGCAGACACGACCTGCTCGAAGAACTGGCTGCCTGATTAACTATTAACTGCTCTCAATAGGATTAGATAATTAAGGACATCGATGACCATTAATTAGGAGGAGGGCACATTAATTTGTCACTGGATAGGGCCCTTACAATGATTTATAGGTTAGTGCTACTTGCAAATGTGAAGGGAAAGAGAAAAAGAGAGAGAACCATTAAGTCACCTTATCAAGTGGCCAGCTCAAGAGGGCAGAGGGTCAAAAAAGGGCCAAAGTGGTCACTTAAGGGTGAAGTCCCAAACACCAAAGCAGTGCCAAGCCACATTGACCATCATTTGGTGATGAAGTTAAAAATATGCTAATTTATTGGTGGCAATTCTCTCTTTTTATGGTTTCAAGCAGTTAAGACAAGTGGCCTGCTTAAGAGCTTTTCATTTGAAAAGAGATTAAACAAAATGGTTTGTCAAGGCTGCTTGGCTGTTTTATGTCTTTGTTAAAAAAAATTGCACCCACTATACTGATAACTATCACACCACCCAAAAGCCATCTCTCTCTGAGCATTTATTTCCTTAATAAATACGTCAGCTCTAATTGCTTAATAGTGCTATGTTCATTTGCTCTTCAGCAAGATTAAGTTGAAATAAATCTTTTGTACTACTACTTTCTGTCCCTATTGCTTGCATAAAGGTCACAAAAAAGGTTTAAGTTTTATAGAAAATTTACATAAAGACAGTGGTGTAAATTATACTTTGTCTTATTCAGCATGGAAAGCAGAAAGGTGATTTCACTAATAGTAAAGAAAACTGCTTTTAGAATGTAGATAAGGAACACAATTGTGGGTAGCATTCACATTCCACACACAAATAAGCACAGCTCATTAACATTGAATTAAATATGCTTTGGAAAGCCTCGGAAATATCCACGTCATACTTATAAGTTTAGAACTTACTTTTAATAGACATTTGAAACAAAATCATTTGCTGTACTCTAATGATACACCATTAAAATAAAAGAAAAAGTAGGATAGTCTAAAAAAATTATTTTGTTACACCAAAAGAACTTAAAAATATGCAACATCATCTAAGAATTGCACTAACGTAAAAAATACATATTTGTGTAAAGAGATACTATTTACCTCAAGACTGTGAACTGAAATATAAAAATTCTCTCTTACCTCAATGGTGAATAGCTTCCTTCTTAATTTGAAAGCTAAGTCTTTGACATCTGATACATCACCAATCAAATTATTAAGTCGAGGAATCTGCCGTACATGAATCAAACCTTGTGGGAAGGAAATTAAAAGAAAAAAATAAAAAAGGCTGTCTTGGATGCATAAATTAAAGAGGCTTACAGCAGAATCCTGTAAATTTACACACAAGCATCCTCCCCTTTTAAAACTGGAGCTTACTACCAGGAGCAATGAAGCAAATGGTGTGATTATACTCAAGTAATCAAGCAGAATAAGATAAACAGAAATCCTTGAGCGAGGAAAACTAATTGCACTTTGGTACAGAAGTGCAGATGTAAAGAGGGGTCTTAATACTTGTCAAAACTACGGCCGGTTTGCGTGCGATTTTCTCTTGTGTTTACAGTAAGCAAATATGGCTATCACCTTGCACGCTGCCCACGGCACCACTGAGTGATCTTTATTTTATTAAATGCACCAGTAAGCAGGCAGCAAAACAAGGCTTATGGGTTACTGACAACTAGTGAAGCACTAATGACAATATTTCATTTTCTATCTTATTAATGACTTGAACAAACCATTGAAGAAACTACATTTCAGAGCACACTCTAGGATCAAACATTAACCCCTATGCTATCCCAAGACACTCCTTTCTGTGCATGTCAGACCTTGATGTAGCTGTTAGAAGCTTTGTAACACTGCTAGGTAAACCACAAGCTCTGGCCTCTCGTCAGCAGAAACACTTGCTAATTTTTTCTGACAAGAGCACTGGATGGCTTTTGTGCAGCTTAATGCAGTTTCTGTCTACACTCGGGGTCATCTGCCACAGTGAAGACATGGCAGACTCTTAGTGCATCTCTGCCTGACTCAGCCCATATTTAAAAACCACCATCCCAAAGACAGTGACCCCTAAGAAGGCAAGTCCAGATTTGTAAATAAAATAAATCTTATTTACAAAACCGCTTCTCTAGTGTACGGTTTTGTGTGTGTTTGAATGCTGCATAATGTATTAGTTCTAGCTTAACAGGGTAAACCTCCAGGTGCTTAACTTTAGAAACGGCTCCTTCAAAAATAATTGGACTAAAATACTCAACTTAATTCTTTAAACTTAAAAAAATGTAAAAGATGTTAAGTAGACAGCTTTTAGACACAAATTAACAATATTTAATACAGGGCTATTTAGTAAAATATATTAAAGGTAAGCTCACCAGACTTTGGTTTGCACTTCTCATCTGAACTCTGCACGTGCTTGTTTAGGTAACTACTAAATCAGGGGGCCTTAAAGATGAAGGAATGATTCATAATGTCCTTCTTATTAACAGAAAGTGTACTCGTCATCAGAACCACCCCCTCCTCTGTGGGGAATAATTTATTAATTCAGAAATTTCAGCACAAAAAATCATAGTCTTTCAACCCCTGAAATGTTTTAATCAAAATAATATTTGTTTAATATAAAATGTAATTTCATTAAATCTATAAGATCATAATACTTACAAATGATACTCAGATATAATTTGTTAAGGTAATATTTAACTTGAATTGTTTTAAAAGAAAATGGAAATAATAATAAAGAAATAATTTATGCAGTTATAAGATAGTTAACTAAGTCCTGGGGATGTAAGGCACAGCTGGGGACTAAGGTTAACAATAATGTGCTGCATATTTGAAAGCTGCTAAGAGAGTAGATCTTAAAAGTTCTCATCACAAGAAAAAAGTCGTAACTCTATGTGGTGATGGATGTTAACTAAGCTTACTGTGGTGATCAATTCACAATATGTACATCTATCAAATCATTATGTTGTACACCTTAAACTAATACAAAGTTACATGTCAATTATAGCTCAATAAAAATCTTTAAAAAAGAAAAAAGGAAATAGTTTAATCTTAATAGCTCTCTTACTATCATAGTGACAATAATATACTAAATGAACTGTATACATATGGGGTTAATCTGAGTACATACCAAAAGCACACTTATGCAAGTAAATGATCATAAGGCAAATTATTTTACGGAGCTTTTGTTCATAACTTATATTTTCTAGACTTTTAAAAAAATACTTGATTGTTAGATTGTGCTATTTTATTTTTTTAAAGGTTGTATGCTGACTCCTTAACACACTGGTGATTATCATATAAAGTATCTTATAATCTTATTTTGTAGAATCTAGAAACTGCCACAGTCCTATAATCACAATCGTGTAGCAGGCTGCAAATAAGCTATTCAGTCTTTAGACTAGAAGCTTCCATGGAAGTATAGTATTCCACAATAATAACAGCAATAATTAACATTCACTCAGCAGAAGTAAACAGGCAAAACTCTTAGGCACCACACTCTACACTCAGTTTACAGCTAAAACACACATAACTACTAAGGCTTTCTTATTGCAATAGTTCCATGGAACAACTTTCATTAAAAAATCCCCAATTAACCAAATGACTAAAATACGATTAAAAGCTCCAAAAAATATAAGTAAAAAGTCTGATTAATTGATCTGTGATTACACTAGGGCGGCAATATTTTAAAATTTGTTCAAACTCAAACAACAGAATAAGCAGAGAAAAGTCCAAATACAATCAAAGATGTTCACTTTCTGAAAATATGATTGACTAGGACTTTTAAATATTATACAGTATGAGTTCTGTTTATCATACAGCTAAGCCTTGGAAAGTATAAGCTGCTACACAAAGCTGTTATTATTAGAATTAATGATATTTCTCTCAAACAGAGCTAATAAGCACAGCTGTTTTCATGGCAACTTGAGGCCATTGGGACGAGATGTGTGTCTGACTGAGTCTCAGTACCCGGGTTTGAGTCCTCGGTCACCGCAGGCTGTAGTCTTAATGGAGTTTGGGGACAAGCTGCCATGAAGACTGGCCAGGAATGGAAACCATTTAGCAGAAATACTATAAAGTAAAATTCATGCTACTTGACAGTAGATTTTATGACTGGACAAGATGCTTCCAGGGGCCCTAGGGGCAGCCAAGCCACACTCTTCTACTGAAGGAGCTGCTTACCGTGATACTCCTGATATAACGGGTTCGTTTCTCTCTCAGAACCAATAAATGATTCTAGACCAACGACTGTATCCGACAAGTTTGTAACACGAGCTATGACTGCTTTATTCTGTAAAACAAGGAAACAAAACACTCATGTTATGTTTAAAAATATAACATCTATACAGCGCCATTATGACATCTCAACGACAAATTGTAGAGGAGACAGACTATCAACATAGAGAAATAATTTGAAAGTTAAAGCTACCACAGGCCGAAAACTGGATGAAAAGATGCCCTAAACTGCAAAATCTTGCCCATGGAGGTCGGACATTCTGATTCAAAAAGCTGAGGGGGCATACCTTAGCTTTGTCAGGAAACATAAACTGACGATTTCTCTCTGGCCTTAAAGGGCAAGGCTACCTTTATTTTCATACGCTATTATTTTTCAAACTACTTGACCCATTGCCTGTGGGAAAGTCTAACAGACATCAGGATTGAGAAGAAGTAGATAGTACAGGATATGGTGTTAAGTCAAGTCCCACTAGCATCTGTCAACGGGGACCAGGTCCCAATGCTCCAACAGCTGAGGTCCTCTGTACCCTGTCAGAAAAATGGAAGGGTCCAGCTAAGAGATGCAGCATGGCTAGCTCTGGAGTCTCTGTTCTCTCTTTCCAGATGCTGCTGTTTGGCTCTGGGATCACAATAAAGGCAAAGTGAGGCTGGTAGATGACTAGTATTAGACTAGTGGCCTACCTTTCCTTCCCAATACAACCCAACACAAGGAAAATACTGCTAAACAATACATTGCAAAAAAGGTCACATTTTAAGGAGCTAAAGTTCTAAAATACCCAGAATTTCACACCATAAAAATACAATCATTGAAAATACGATCATTAAATACCCTGCAGGTTTTCTTAAATTATTTTATTTAATAGAAATTCAGTATTTCTTTTAGCCCCTGACAGGATGGTAGGACAGTAAACTGTTTTACATGGTACACATCTTAGAAAAAGTTTTGCTCTGAAGATCTAGATAAGTTGAAAATATTGTGGTTTGCAAAATTTTATAATTTTGAAACTCCTTTTATACACTGGTTATGTCTAACAGTTTAAAAGTCATCTTCAAAAAAGGGATGGGAAATGTAAAACATTTAAGAAAATTTATCAGTCTGATGTTACGTCCCCTGTTAAAGTCCAAATATAACAAATATGTTCACTTTTTGAAAACATGATTGACTACGGAGCTTACTGGTATTCCTCTGTTTCTTAAGTCCTCTTGTAAAGATTGTAAGTCCTCTTGTAATGAAGAATATGAGGGCCAGTGGATGTTATCTGACTCGGCCTGAAATACACAGTAGCCTCTGTCACTAAATATTACATGAAGTGACAGGTTACCTCACACCTAGGACAGCATTTGAAACTCCTCCATAAGTAGAAATGTGTTACATAAGGAATGTTTAAGCCTTTGAATCAGTGCTCTTAAAAGGAACCAGTAAAAATAATTATCCTTAATTGTCTTTAATTCTTTCAATCACCTGGGTACCAAGTATAGAAAGACAAACATAATTTGGAAATGCCCATTTTTTCTAAGGCCATTTTTCATTCGATGGTGAGAAAATAATCCAGATTGATTCCTTACTTTCAGTTCTATGCCACAGGGGACAGTCCTCCTCCAGGAATAACAGGGGCTTCAGAGGCCATAAGCATGTTCCTCTCAATATTTCTTTAGCCAAAGACCATTATATCAAACTCATCCAGGTTGGGTTTCAGCCAGTTATTCTTCACCCAAACAAAAATGTCTGCCAGACATTCCAACAGCTGGGAGACAGTTCACAATGAGTCGACTTGAAAATGATTCATTGTGTGAGTTTTGAACAATGTTGGGGTGGGGGCGGGCTGTGGCTGGGGTGGTGTGGAGGGTGAGAACAAGTGGGAGACGAGGAAAAGCCATGTGGTTCTCCCGCTCAGAAGAATCTTCGGTAAGAACCACCAGCAGGCTCTTCTCATTTCATTTTAGGATAAACTCAACTGGGAAGAGCTCTCCCGTCATGGACCCTCAGATGAACAAGCACTTGTAAAGGCCACTGGCAGTGTTTCTTAATCAAAAGGTCAGATTTCCTTTGTCTATAAATAGAAGACTAAGGCTTTGTATCTAAATAGCTGAATCTAAAATGATAAAAGTCAATTTTTGTGAGAACTCAACTATACAGAATTTCAGTGATATAAACTAGGGCTTTCTCAATTCTCTGAATAACAGAAGCTGTGAGCTGTAGGATGGGATTAATCTCCATTCTAGCTGTATACAAGCAGGGTCCTGTGCCTTTAAATGGCCAACCTGACATCTGTTTACTTCAAAGAAGGTTTTTTTCCTTAATTTAACGTTAAAATTTACTAATAAACCTCTTACCATCTGTAATGTTTGTCAACTTCATAGGTCTTTTTAAGGCAATTTATGGGAGATTAAAAAATATTAATTATCCACTTTATAGAGGAAAACTAATAAATTCCAAATATAAAAGATGTGTATGGCTTAGATTTAAAAATCTCACAAATTCATTTATATATTTCATTTGTTACATTTCTACGTTCCACAGGTTTACATTACAGTTATTAACTACAAACTACAGTCTACTTTAAAAGCTTTTGTGAAGTATTAGAACAAGAGTAAACTTTTAATCATTACCGTAAAATAAGTTATATTCAACAATGACCTTACTGCTTTCCGCACAGCAGTTTTGGAAAATAGTTTATGTAATGTGGGAAGCCAGATTGTGGAAGTCGTATAGATATCTGAAAAATGTCTACGGAATAAAAAGCACTGGAAATTATATAAAAATAACATCTAAGTTCCCGACTGACATAACCTTTGTCTTAATTATAAACTCATTCAGTCTTCCAGTTATTTACAGGAGCATAAAGGACATTTGAGAATGTAAATGCACGTGTTTTTTAAAAATCTAAAATAGTGTTAGAGATTACCTCTGTACCTCTAAGATTCACAGGGACTATGGTGTATTGATGCAATCATGTCTTAAAACCACTTGTGCCAAAAGATCTTTCAAATCATAATATTAATACTAAATGGTCTTTTAGATAAAGGTAGGTGAATTTTCTTAAAGAATCTAAAATTAACGGCTTAAAGAAAATCCTTAAAAGCATAATAATCATAATTCACTTCAGGAGGAATACACTGTGGCCAACAAACTGTCATAAAATAAACCTCAGAGCTCAGAAAGCTTTAGCATAATGATCTGAGCAGAGGCCTTGAAGCGGGGCTTCCACATTCTCATCTTAACACATTCTAAGTGTTTTTATGTTATTAGCCAAGACGTGAAAACTTCTTGATCTACAGTCTACGTAGTTGGAAATGGAGAAGTAAAGGCATCTGTGCATCAATTACCTAGACATAAATTCTGGATAGTTTTTGTGTTCATTTTGAAGTTGCTACATTACAGTTTCCACTAAGAAACATCTGAGGAAGGACATTCAAGATTCACCAGTAGGAGTAAATTAATGGTTATACTTCAGCATGGCATAATCACATCACCCAAGTATGTACAATGATATGCCACCCTCCTTCTCGCCCATCTGGATGTGAAACTCAAGGATGGCTCAAAAATCCTTCTTATACCAGACAAATCTCCCTTCACTCCTGGGGCAAAGTTGTCAGCTCTGGATGGCAGCCAAGACATGGCTAGGAGGGAAGCCAGGAGAGAGGAGAGCCGGTGTCCAGGAGTCTTAGGAGTGTGCTGGCAGTCTCAAACAGCATTGGATTAAGTCACATAAAGGGTTCTTAAAACTTTCTATCGCAGTGCAATTTCTCAATTAATTACTTAAATTTAAATCCTGTCAAATGTTGCTGCAAATAAAAAAAGCAAATCAGATTGTCCAGTCTACTACCTTCTTACTCCAATTTTAATCTCACAAAGACCCCAGAGTTTTGTTTGGATTGCTCCTTGTTTGGTCTCAGAGAACGTTTCCTGTTCGCTTTTATGGAATGATAGTCTCTTTTTCTTAGGATATGCCAAATCCATTAGATGGATTGTAAATAAAGGAAGATTAATTTAAGGCTCCCTTCCAATTCAAAAATAAAGCAAAAACTAGGAACGTTGTTATGAGATAAAAATTCAACTACTGCCATATAAAGCTCCTTGCATTTTCTAATAACAATGCTTGAGATACCTATTTAGAGTAACCAAGTAACAGTGAGGACACCTCAAGCTCTGAATATTTCCTTACCTTTTGGGCCTCATTATCTCAACAACAGATATAGCTTCCACCAATACAAAATATACTTTCAGGAAAGATTTTTGACAAAAGAATTCAAAAGTAATTAACCAATCACTTAATTATCAGGAAGCTTGAAAGGAATAAACCAACTGATATGAAGCATTTACGTAATGCCTCAAAGAAGAATCAGTCTTTGGGGTCCTCAGATAGGAAAGACAGCAGAGACACACTATGAAGGGCAGGGCTCCCGCTGGAGTGTGGCACAGGGCCACAAGAGCATAAGAGCACTGAGAGCAATGTCGAAAAGCCAAAGACATACTGAAGTTACTCGACGTCTGACTCTACTACATGACGTGATGTGTGCTGGGGGAGGGAACCCTCACAAGAAAAGCAAGTGTGCCACTCAACAGCTCATTATAACAACATTTTCTGGAAAACGATATGTATAGAAAAACAAACATACTAGAACCTAGGACGTTTCTTTGTCATGTAATCAAAAACATAAACTTGGATAAATGGATACATCTAGGGATATTTAATGAGGTATTTGTTTTCCCATGCTTAAGTTCTTCATTCTATAGAAATTGAGACTATGAAATAATAACATTATTAATACTGTTTGTAGTTTTTTACAAACCATCCCCACCTTCTCCAGAGTTGTCAGCTATTTCTTTGGATTACATTTTTATTTTATCAAAAATATTTGATAGTGGGGAAAATAATTCTGTTCATAACTGTTTTGAGTTTAAGAAGGAATATTATTTTATAAAATAAAATATATTAATAAATATCTGAAATGGTATTAATATTTTAATGAAGGTATTAGCTTAAATCTTCCCAGATTTAACACTGAACTTTATTCAAAGTCACACACAGTTAATTTTAAAATATAGAGGAACTTTAATAAATTAAAAAATTCTAACTCACACTCTCTTGGTAGCATCATATACTGATATTAATGTAAAGAAATCATAAAACAAAAGTATTTTGGTTCCTTTTTCTAATGCTTAAAACATATCCACAAAGGAGCTAATGTCAAATATACTTTACCTTAAGGGCAAAATAAATTGCTGAGTAAGCTGCCAAATTTTACTAGGATTAAGCAATGGAGCCACGTCTTTTTGTGTTTTCTATCTGACAAAATACCTGGCATTCTAAATTTTGGTATGAAAACGTCGGTTCTTTAAAATCGAAGGTTTTTTTTAAGAACACGATGTTACTTTCAGAAATATTATTTACATTTATACTGGCCTCAAATACTACATGCTTTGCAGAACATTTATTTACACCAGTTTTCTTTTTCAGTAGGTTATTCTAGAAAATATTTTTTAAAATGTTGTATAAAATATTTTAAAAAATAATCTTATATGGTCTGAAAACTCTTATAAATGGGGTGAACAAAATACTGTAATGAATAGGCTGAAGAGAATAATGGTATAATACTCAAAATTAATTTTAGGCACTTTTCACAAACTATATATCATCTAGTTTCATATTATAGAAATTATTTATAGAGAAATTTGTATTTTTTGTTTAAAAATGCTTTGTAGGTAACTTCCTAAATCAGAAATTTGTTGCTTACTGCTTTATACTTGAAACCCTTAAAATGCAATTCACAGATGTCCAAAAGCTCACACCCTGCCCGGGAAAACAACTGCTAATACCCAAATATCAAACAGAGCATCCAGCTGATGTTTGTGATGCAGTGGCAGGTTAAAGATACTACTAAAGTTTAAAATCAGCTTAGAATAATCCCATATTGAGTATAAAATTATAGCCTGTCATCAGGAACAGGCTGACAGAGCCAGGTCCAGATGGGGGACTGGCTGGGAAAAAAGCTGAGGCAGGTGGGAAAATGATGGGAACCTGATGGAAGACAGGACTACTCCCTCTGCTGGCAAGGCTCTCACCTGCTTGGATTTTTAACTAATGACTAGCTTTTCTTTAATTATTTAAGATATAACCAATAAATTATGTAAGGTGTTTCTTCTCCAGTTGGCTGTTCTGTGTTTGCACATTTTCAAACTCATGGTATCCTATTTTTCACCAGATTAATTTCTCAAGATATAAGGATCCAATGTTTCACCAGGAGGTCCAATTATTTACCTTGTAATTTAATTGTATCATAAACATAAGGCAATGTATAGTTGCTTTTATAATATAAGCCCTTTAAAAATTAAGAATGGCTTTGACTTATGTTTGTTGATATATATATCTTCTTGAAGAAAAAATTTCTTGGGCTACAGACTTCATAATCTGTTTCTCAGGCTCTGCATAATGTCCCGTAATGAAATAATATAGAAATGAACCATATAAATCAACTATACAGGAAACAAGAAAACAGCATGTCACAGCAAAACAGCATAGATGCACAGCGCCAAACCTATCTGATAATCTAAGGATCTGAGTTTATAGATATTATGTACTAATACGTAAGAAATTAACAACTAATGTTTACACAAAAAATTTGTTAAATTTTACAGAAGAAAATTATTCAATATTTGATTTTCAGTGTAAGTTAATAGCTGCAGCAAAAACATTTAGTAAAAATCTGTTCTAAGATTTTGGCCTACAACCAGCAGCTCCCAGAACAGGAGGGATAAGCTCCTTCACCCACTGTTCTCATCTGAATCCTGGCGTACAAGCGATTCCAGCTCCCAGCTTTCCAGAAGGCTCCGTCCCGGGAATCCCTGCCTGCCATTTGGTTTGCTGATTTCAGTCTCTCAGGACTTTCTGACAGTGGCTCCACTGTGCTGAGCTGGCACTTGCTTCCAGAAGTGAGTTACTATTAACCCTGTAGGTCAGCTGTGGCACTAACAACTCTGCGCAAGCGTTCAGCCGCCGCGTACAACTTGCTAGTCTAATTAAATATTAATTCTAAGTGTTACATTTTGTGGCTAAGAGCTTTTATTTTCCATCATCAGGCTGGAAGAGAAAGAGGTTACAGGGCTAATTTAATCTCTCCCCGTCCTCCCCAACATTAAAGATTAACTACACAGGGTGCAAAAGCATTATCAAAGAAGCAGGAACTCTTTATATAGTAATAATAATGTAATTAATAGCAAAGAGGTAAAACATAATGTTAGGATATAATATACGACCTGGTATTTAAACAGCTTTAAATTATAATTAGTTACAAGCACGTTTTGTCTCAACATTAAGAAGTAAGTATCATCCTTTTTTGAAGACAGCAATCTTCCTTTAAGGGAAGGTATGTGTCCAAGTATATAAATAGGAATAATTCAAAACTTGCATTTTCTCACAGGTATTTTTCAGATAGTGTGTAACAGCAAAGATAAAAAGCTCAGTAATGTTATTTGGAAAATAAATGCAAAACTTAATAAAGCTGTACTTGTTTTCTGTATGCAAAAAGTGATGTAGCAGAGTCTACAACAAACATAACGTTTGAGATCCTTCCCCTTTCTTGCGCCGTGTTCAAGGGGAGAGCACAGAGGGGCCGCCCCGCTTCTGCTCCCAGAGCAATTGTGTCCACGCCTGGACAGCGGGCACTACAACGTCTACTCGGTCCAGCAGCCAAAGATTCCATATGCCCAAACAGCTGACTCAACCTCCTTCCCGGGAGCAGACGCGGCACCGTTTCCCTCAGCGGTCCATTTGAA
This sequence comes from Equus przewalskii, assembly GCF_037783145.1. Classification (NCBI taxonomy): domain Eukaryota; kingdom Metazoa; phylum Chordata; class Mammalia; order Perissodactyla; family Equidae; genus Equus; species Equus przewalskii. The sequence goes on along the minus strand of NC_091836.1, from coordinate 97,617,637 downwards.
GACGGCGGCTCCAAGCAGTGCTGTAACCACCACCACCACAAAGAGCTACAGGGTGAACCAAAGCACCATCAAGCTACTTCGGAGAAAGCAAAAGGCATTTAAATACAAAATTACTTTTCACTTCATGCCTTATAATATGCTTTAGTTAGAGTAAATACAATAAAAGGCTTCTAAATGGTAATTTTTTCTTCTAAACATGTACAGAAATCTTACTGACAATTCTAAATATTCTGCTCTATTTAACATGCATATTTACACTAAGGTAAAATGGTAAATACACCACTACTAATGCTCCAAACAGATGGAAACTTCTAGATAATTTGGGGTTTATTTGAGTAAAACTTTCAAACATCCTTGACCAAGAAAGTAAATTAGGTAGATACGTAACATGCATGCGAGCTAAGATTTGACTTAAAAAATTAACCAGATACCAGCAAGTACAATTTGAAACAGAAGAAAAAAACTGGAGCTGTAAGAATTTATAAATTCCAAGCCTATAGTAGCAGAATCGAAACAGAGTGTTATTATTTCTTATCGTAAAGAAAAGCAAGATTCTGATTATAATTCACCAGACTTACATGAAGCTATTAAGTTTCCAAAGACTGGAATTTGACAAATATGGTATAAAATTAAAAATGAGTTTAATATGATTCAGTTCATTTTTAAAAATTCCTTCTTTGTAAACTTTTAAAAAGGTTAATTTCTTACAATCTATTTCAGAGTAGTTGAGAAGATCTAGAAAAATTCAAGGCAGATTCTCAATTGAGAACATCTTGATTAAGGAATTCATGAAAAACTGATACTCAATATCTCATGTTATCCTTTAGCGGTTGATAGTTATGATGAAGAGATTAAATCTGTACTTTTCATCCTTAAATATTCTCCTTAATAAAGTGCATTTAAAATAACATCTAAATAGATTAAGTTATATGACGGAAGGTGGTGGTGTGCTTTCCTATAATGATGCTTATATCAACAAATATGTAAAAAATATTTTCCAAAATTTTATAGTTGCAAATGCACACAAGTCTCTGGTTCCTTCACCATGCAATTATTCTTAGTTCTTGTTTTAAAAATAAAAGATTTCACACTGAGAAATTCACAGGGCCACTGGAGTCCACACTTAACAATCCCATATTAGTGGCTGGTTCTAAAGCAGTTCCTGGCTTGACTCAGAGTTTAGCTGCTAAAATACTCAGCACGAACAGAAAAGTTTATGGATGTGGAAAAGTTTGTTTTGAATTTTTCTACATTGACACATACTGTATCATTCACTGCAGGGGGTCTGAAGTTTCAATACCTTAATATTATAAATATTAATTTGAAAATCTATCAATTAAAATAACACTAAATAAAATCTCATTCAATCTTCAAGAGACATATTACAATAAGGTGCTTTCTTCCTGCTCTTCTTCAGAAAGTGAATTTTTTTCTTGGTACAAGCTAACTACTGCTGGTAATAGTTTTCTTCAATGAGATAGCTGGGGAAAAAATTCCATACGTCAAATTGTTGGAAAATAGTGGTTATTTGATAAAAACTAAATAAGGCTTTTAACTGACCAAGAGCCAATGATGACCAATAAAAATATGTTACAGGCCAGTTTCAAAACTCAAATCTGTTCTGAATAAAAGAAAGTTTAAATAGTTTACCAACTAATGTTCTGTAAGCAAATATATTAAATGCTAGCAATACTTGGAATTATTCCAGAATGAGAAAATATTATTTCAATTTTACATTTTATCAACATTGTCAAAGAAGTTTTCATTCCTGCATTATTATAGTTAAGGAGAAATTTATTAGGTTGTTTATGTTTTAAAATTCCTTAAAATGGTAGATTACGATAGCTTAAATAGATTAGGGAAAAAAAACTAAATTTTATTTTTGAAAGGAAAGCTGTAAGAAAGGCATAGAAAAATACCCTTCCCTATTTTAATTACAATTCTAAGTGCTTCAATATTTATTTCCTGACCAACAGTTTCAGGTAAAAGTACTTTTAAATCAATAAAAAATTCAAATCAAGAACAACCTGTCACAGCTGATGTAAATAAAACGCGTGAGCCAGAGGAAGTTCCTCTTCCTTTCACCTTACTAAGAGAATGACAACAAGGCATGAAATTAAGTTTTCATTTTCAAAAAGAATAAATGCTATCAGTCACCAGTTTTCTTAAGCACACAACTGTCACTGGGAATTGAAAATAAAATTAATTTAAAAGGCACAAAATGTTTGTGTAATTTGGAGGTGGACGACAAATTTCATTAATAGTAAGCCAGTTCTGATTTATAAGACCAAAAACCATTACAGTTTCACATCTTGCTAGACATGGAAATCAAACAGCCTCCTGCTGTAACAGCCTCAAAGTTATCACTTTGCAAAAAATCTCATTAAAAAGTTTCAAAGGCTGCAAAAACATTTCTAACAGTAAAGGGGAAAGAAAGAAGCAGAACGTTCAATGTAGCTGAAATATAATAACTTTTAATATGGAAATTTATACTTAAGTTTTTAAAAGTTGAAATAATATTCTCATACTTAATATGTAGGAAGAGTTTCAAGGTAGGGTTTTAGTTATTTTTCTTAGATGTAAGCTTTCCTCTCTCTTTTCAAATTCTCGACGAGAGAGTTGTGCACAGTTGAGTTGTGAGAATGTGCGCAGCTGCTGTGATTACAACTAAAGTCTGTCTACTGCCCGAGTCTGAGAGACCACATGTCCGGCTGTCCTCTCATCCTGCCATCCTCACCAATTAACTATTAACATAGAGGCTGTGCACACACTCTGGGGGCTCTCTAGCAGGCTTCTTGGCGAGGGGACAACGACACAGCAGGGATCCAGGAGCTGAGTAACGCCGGGATATAGGGGCGCCGCCCGGAGCTCCACTCCTTCTAATGACACTCTACCCCATGGTTCAGCAGGGAACAAAGTCTGTATTAACTTGGCCATTTTCACATATGTTTTTAATACAATGTCTTTGGGCAGATACTAAAACTAGACCCTAGCAAGAGACAATATAAGTAAGACTACTACTTCATAAGGAAAACTGTTTAGCACTCTATATAATTTTTTAAGACATTGATAATATATTTGATGAATAATTTTAGAGTGTTCTTAACAGATATTTAGAATTTATTTTTATACATTTGTTTCAATGTATGATTATTATTTTTTCCTGTGTTGTTATGGAAACAATCTTTAACCCAAAGGAAATAAAGAACTTCGAGTTCAAAGTTCTAAGGCTGAACACAAAATATTTCAAATGCAAATTTAAAAATAATTGTTTTTTACTCTACTTGCAAAAGTCTTATTATAACAGTAAGTTAAAATCAGTTTTGAATCTGTCACTGTTTTTTCTATTTCAACTTTTCCTCCTCTGTGCAATTTCCTTAACTATGTGTTCCTTCCCTACAATGAAATTAAACATGGGAAGTATGCCAAAAGTACAAGAAAGGGTAACTAATCATTACTGTACAAGTCTGACAGAATGCTAACAACTAAAGTAAGAACACCGATCAGCTGCTTTACCAACCTAAGAGATAGACACTTTATATACTTTTAATCTACTATTCCTTTATATAACGTATTCACAAAAAGGAATCACAATTCTATTATCTAACATGTTTAATTATATGACAAAATTTCCAAGGATATGAAACTACATTTCTATTTCCCACCAGAATCCACTTTACAGTCAAATTACAAGCTCAGCATCCAAATACCTGCACACACTAATTCTCTGCTCCGTCCGCACTGTACTGTCGTCTACACTGCTGGAAAAGCTCTGGAGGACAGGGACCTTGCCTGTTGTTCACTACCATCTGCCCCTGGGTGCCTAGAACCGTGCCTGCAATAAGCATCTGTTGACTGAGCAAGCTGAATGACCCTGAGTGATCCAATCATTGTTCACACCTTGACTTGGCGCCAGCAGGGACGGCACTGGGAGACAGCAGAGGAAGGCACTGCGGAATGCTACGAAGAGTTGCGTTACAACATGGCGGTGTTACTGAAACCCAAAGGCCATCTGACTTCATGCCTCCTGGTCTGTCTTAGGCCAAAGCTGTGAGGAGATCCTTTCAGTGTCTTTCACGAAAAAGAGGCAGAAAGCTGAAGATTTCTATTGCTTTGATAGACTTGTACATTTTACTGTTTCTGGCCTGATCTCTGTTCCAATTCTCAGTTTTGGAGGCCTGTTTAAGTACTAACAGTGAAGATGACAATTACTAACACTAATAAGAGTGCCTACAACGTGCCAGCACTGTGTCAGCATAGGTTATTGATAATCCTCTGAATTTCTACAGATGAAGAAGCTAAGGCTGACAAAGTTAGGACTTGACTAAGACCATATAACTAATTGGGTCTATGTGCCTCCGACAGCCCAGGTTCCATCACTGAATGCTACTTTGTGCGCTGTTTCTTCATTTTGACCACGGTGGCACTTCTACTGAACGAGCAGCACAGCGTGGTGATAACCGGAGGGGGCTGCTTGAGTCTACATCCTGCCAGGTCACTAGCTGTGTGATCTTGGGAAAGTCACTAAATTTCTGTCCCTTGTTTCGTAATCTGTAAAGGGGAGATAACGACAACACCAGCCAGATGGGGTTATTATGAAGATTAAATGAGCTAGTATTTAAAAAGAGCTCAGGACTGCAACTGGTCCAGAGAAGTCACTACATAAGTTCTTATTAAATAAATTCACAATCCCCAGGTTATGTGTATTCATATCTTTGATCACTGCTTCCACTTTCTATTCTCCTCCCTGAGCCTAAATATTGTGATTGTCTTTGCCACTCTTTAAGAGCTATTAAGAGTTTTATCTCCTATTTATACCATGACTGATTTAAGCAAACTGTTAAGTATTACATTTTCTCTAAAATATTTTGATATAAAACCAAATTCATGGTTAGGTGTCATATTCAAAGAGCATGGGAAAATTTATTTGTTTTTTATAGCTCACTTGGTATTGGGGCCAGAAGACTACTGTAGGACAGCGAAAAAACTGTCTGAGGGAGTGACTATGGGGCACTCATCACCAAAGTCTGACCCTGTGTGCTCCTAGATCCATCTCCAAGGAATCAGGAAAATATCAACATTCAAACATGGCTTAATATTCAGACACCTTATCACCTCAATCATTACTTTGTCAGCGGTACAGACAGGATGACGTGAAGTTCTCTGATAGTAGTACTGCTGTTCCCTTACATGGCGGCTAGAGGAATCACTGTGCAAACGTACACAATGGGGTTGGAATCTCTTCTCTAAATAATAAAGATGATCACCACCAAAATGACTTTAAAAAAATGTTTCTTTCTTTTCCCTTTTTTTTGCATAGGTACCTTTGGAATAAATAAAAAATTATATATATATTTATTTAATCATTGTTTTGCTTTGCTTTGCAATTGCACATAAGGAAACAGGCTTCCATCTTTTTTCTCCCCTTGTCTGGAATGGAACTTTAAAAAAAAATACGCTTTTTTTTTTTGGTGAGGAAGATTGGCCTTGAGCTAACATCTGTTGCCAAGCTTCCCTTTCTTTTTTTCTTTTTTCTCCCCGAAGCCCCAGCACATAGTTGTATACTCTAGTTGTAGGTCATTCTAGTTCTTCTACATGGGATGTCACCACAGCATGGCTTGATGAGTGCACTGTAGGTCTGCGCCCAGGATCTAAACTGGCAAATCCCAGGCCACCGAAGTGGAGCCTGTGAACTTAACCACTTGGCCATGGGGCCAGCCCCCTGGAATGGAACTTTTTACTTAATCTTTCATGTACTAATTTGTCAAAGATTTTACAATGATAGCCATCTCTTGAAAAATACTGAATGATAGCAATGTTAGCCTAGAACTTTTTTCTTAATGGAAAGTTATGCCATCAAAGGTAGTTAATAATTCAAGACACATAAGGATGTAGTGTTACAGAGAGGAAAGAGTCTAAGTTTTAGAGTTACACAGATCTGAATTTGATACTAGCTTTAAACGTGCAATGGGTGTGTGACTTTGGAGAATCACTCAACTTCAGTTTCATCTCCTTTGCAGTTAGCATCACACAAAACTTCAGTTTTGTGATCATGAGGGAAGATACGTAATCTAACAGTGAAGATGGTGGAGTAGGAGCCAGGGAGAGACATGAGTTAGAAAGCACTGGCCCTGCCACTTACTCCATGTGCGACTTTGTGAAAACACAGGTGAGGGTGCTGGTGGAGTGCTCGGCATGCAGGACTCGCCGGATAAATCCCCGTGGTGATGGCACAGCTGCAGTGGAGCGTGAGCTGCAGGACCTCCACCAGCGTCTGATAAGTCTGCTCCAGGGTTATCCATCATCATAACCGAGGAGCTCATTAAATCCAACCCAACTATTACTAAAGTATTAACTTCATAATGACAACACCACTAACAGTACAAACAATACAAGCATGTGTACAATGTACGAGATGATTCGAGAAAGGAGTTTCCCCTAGGATATTTGTATGACTGTAAATTCAAATAAGAAGTCAGATTCAAGCACAATCTGTAAAAAGCCCTTAAAGGAAAATGGAGGTATCCTCTTATGACTATTGTAAATAAATTCTACTGGCCAAAGAGTCAAAATTCACTTCTTATTCATGTCAAACTTTTTAGTCAAAGGACTTGAAATCTGCTGTATATATACTGTACACAATTAAAGTGATCAAATGACATTTTAATAAAGTTGCCATTTATAGAACAGAGTTTGGGTACGTTAGAACAAAGACATCAAAACCACATAAATTTATAATAAAGATTCCACTAGTTTAACAATCACATATTAGAAATAAGTTTCCAAGTAAGAATCAATATTCCTTTAATTAACATTTATTTTACATCTAGAAAAAGCCTAGGTACTCTGTTAGGAATTTTTATACTTTATTGCATTTAATGATATATTCTTATCATAACCCTAGGTCAGCTAAAAGGAAAATTATAAATACATAACCCTGCCTTTGGGAGACTACAGCGTACTAGATACACAAGATCATGTGGATCACACGTTTGAGCTGGACAATAAGTACTTTAGTAAACAGTACTACCAACAAAAAGAGAACTAGTGAATGTCAAGTGTGTTAATGTAATCAGAATGTTAATAAGCCAAAAGCTATTTGAGAACATGAACTAAAGTAGTGTAAAAAACTCAACTTTGAATACACTGATCCACTAGGAAAGATAAAACTATAAAACTTTTAGAAGAAAACACAGGAAGAAAGACCTTAGAGAGGCAAAGATTGCTAAGATGGGAGGGGCAGGGGAGAGAAACCACTAACCATTAAAAAAAAATTGATAAACTTCATCAAGATTAAAAACTTCAGTTCTTCAAAAGATACCGTTAAGAAAATAGAAAAGGCAAGTCACAGACCAGAATAAAATTATTGCAGGTTTGTACCTAAAATATACAAGGAATTTTACAACTTGATAATGAGGACATAAATAACAATAAAAAAATGGATAAGACTTAGACAAAAGAAGACAAATAGCCAACCAGCTCATGAGAAGATGGTCCACATTACTAGTTATCAAGAAAACGCAAGTTACCACAGTGTCACACCATTTCCCGTGGACCACAATGGCTAAAATAAAAAAATCGCAAATAAAAAGGTTTGGGGGGATGTGACTCCTACGGAGAAGAAAATACATATCCGCACAAGGACTTCTTCACACGTGCTCACAGCGGCCTCATTCACAACAGCCTCAATCTGGAAACAACTCAAGTGCCCATCAGTAGGTGAGAGGACAAAGAAATTGTGGTACATTCTTACACCAGAAAACTAGTCAGCAACAAAAATAAACTGGCGACACACACGACACTGTGGATGGGGCTCAGATGAGCCCTTCAAGTCCTTTCTAGCTCTAAGATTAAAGATTTGAGATTTACTAGCATGGAGAGAATGAGCTCCAGAACAAACACCTGTTATATATTCCAGTAGAGTTTTCCTATAATATGGTTCTGGAACCTGATTTTCTGGGTTCAAATCATGGTTTCTGAAGTATTTAACCCTGATTTAGTTTCTTCTCTGTACTGCAGCTTCCTTATGTACAAAATGGAGATAATAACAGTATATACACAAAAATTCTGTAAGAACTGCTAGGTCCTGACTTAAAGTAAGTGTTTCGTATTTGTTAGCTGCTCTCATTATTGTTATTTCTTGGAGAAGTAAAGCAAAACAAAACTGAAAGCTCTGCTCTAAGTGATTCCAGATCAAAGTTTAGTACGCACATTAGAAGAAACTATTTCAGTGATTTAGTTTATTCTGACCTTCACAGTCCATTCACTGCAGCAGATTTTTCAAGCTATATTATTTCTAGTATTATGTTAAAATAACATATATAATAATACTGTGGAAATATATATATAATTCCTGTTTCTCTATTACCTGTAAAATAACAGTAATAAGGATGAAAACAGTCCCAAACTTGTCCCTTGAACACTCTTAAGAAGAGGAATTTTTGAGCTGATGAGGAAAATCTTGCAAAGACCCCTCTTTCTCTCTCTGGGGAGGCCTGACTTCCTTCCCCGAGTGTGCAGCTTTAGGAGGGTTATATACAGAAACAGGGAAGGAACGAGACTAGGCCTATTCAGATAAGGCTCTTTTCTTTTTTCAATTTGTTTTATCATGGTAAAACACACATGACATAAAATCAATTATCTTAAGCATTTTAAGTTCAGTGGTATTCATACATTCATAATGTTGTGCTGCCATCACCACCAACCACCTCCAGAACTTTTTCTATCTTGTGAAACTGAACCTCTGTCCTCATTAAACACTAACTGCCCATCCCTTCCCCAGGCCCCTGCGACCACCCTTCTACTTTCTGTCTCTATGAATGTGGCTACTCTAAGTACCTCACAGAAGTAGAATCACAGTATTTGTCTTTTGGAGACTCACTTATTTCACTCAGCATAATGTCCTCAAGGTTCATCCATGTTGTAGCAATGTCAGAATTTCCTTCCTTTTCAAGGCTGAACAATATTCCATTGTGTGTGTATGCCACACCTCCTCCTCGTGTCAGTGAACGTTCAGGTGCTCCCACATTTAGCTACTGTGAATGATGCTGCTATGAATACGGGTGAAAAGATTCTTTAGGACCTATGTTCACATTAGCTTCATGATCAATGAAAAGAGACTACAGCAAAATCAACCTCTCACCACGGTGACACTACCAAGTCCACAAGAAATCAAAGGAAATTAATAATAAAATCAGTAAAGGTGGACTTACTAGACACTCAGCATATACTAAAACCACAAATATACAAGAATTGAACAACTAATCTAAAAGATGTTACTGCTCTGGTATCTGAGACGCATCTGAAATCCCTTTTATCCAAATGGCATATGAAAACAATTTATCAGACTCATAAAACATCTATATATTGCTCTTCACCATGAACCACGAGTCAGGTGAAAGACGTTCTGGAAATTCTTACCTGGATGAGATGGGTTGGCACTGTAATGATACAGGCTGAGAGAGAAGTTCGCAGAAGACCACGGAGAACGTAGAGGAACTTGGTGAGACTCTGACTGTTGTTGCAATTTTCCGTACAGCAAATGTCATCTCCCCACAAAGGTGAACCAAGATTCTGGATTCCTATTCTTAGAACGTTTTTCTCTTTTTTCTAAAGGGAAGTGGGAGGGAGGTAAACATTAAGTTTGTTCACCATCAGGATACCTCTTTTACTTTTATCTGCCAGTTCTTATTTTTACTCATAAAAGATCAGGGAGATAATGTCAATAGATATGGTAAAAAGCTTTATGTACTATCAGTAATAAGGCAACGTAAAGGAAATCTTTTAGAGTACAAATGTATAAAAAATAACAACTGATTGTTTTTTTTTTTTTTACTTTTGGAAAATTTGAAGAGTATCATGTCTCAAACTTTTAATTTTCTACATACTAATATTATGAGTAAGAATTATATTTGAGTCAGTTAAAATAATATATAACAAATCACAGGTAATAATAAGGAGAATCTAAACTACAATGCTTACAAACTATTCTTAGTATTACAAAATTTCATAAGTTTTTCAATAACCTATAAATTGCTCAATATTTCTCATATAATTCTATCATGTCTACTGCTTACTATTTTGTTTGAAAGAAGTTTAAAAATGCATGTTTTTGGTTTTACATTTTACACTAGCCTCTATTTTTTCTTCTTAAATCTATGTTTACAGTAATTATTTAAGTTCAACACTTTTCATAAAACTTAGGTGAACATTTAGAACTTGAGCCTACAGACATTAAGGTCATAATAATAGTGACTGATATTTGGAAAAGAACATTTAAAAACCATTAAATAAAACCCAGAACGACTGTCAAGAAGTGTTTGCCAGAAGAAGTGTTCATAATAAATTCTACTGTTTGGGTTATTCGAAGTGAAAAATGTTTTTTAAATGCTTTCCTTAGCAATTGAGCAAAATTTCTGGGCAAAGGCAGAACCTGGCACATGGAAATAACTGGAAAATCATTACTACAATTTTAATGGGAAAAATAAGATTTCTCCCTAAAAGCAAAGACTTGGAACATGTGCCACTTTAGATGTGATTTCTGATGAAACAAGATCCTAAAATACACCACTAGCTATTGCTATGAAACACCACTAATAAAATTTATTAACCAACAAGTCACTGCCCAACACAATATATCTCTCTCCCTGATCACAGATGGAAGCTGAATCTGTGTACCCCTTGTTAGGGAGAACTCACTGACGAGAGCAAGTAGGGAAAATGAATCAAACCTGAAACACAGACGATGAAAACCTAAGGGGAGAGTAGTGAGTAAGATGAGTAAGACAGAGGCTTAGAGGCTAGACTGTGCAACTGAGTAGACAGAGGATTCTGGGCAAGACACACACATCACGTACGCCTCATTTTTCTCATCTCTAAAATAAAAAGGTTAGAACAGAACACCGCTCTATGAGACCATACAATTCTTCAAATATATAAAATGACACAATGGCCTGGATAACACCATAAGAATGAGATTACAGAAAGGAACTTAATGTAAGCACACGTGAGAAACACTCCTGACTCCAAGGAGCTGAAGCACAATGACACAATCAAGGCAGCTGGTCCAAGTTTCCTTCCTGGTTGCACTGAGGTTAAGACAGACAACCACCTGGGATACCGTGTGTTATGACCCTCGATGCTCCGTGAAAATTGTTTTCTTTTTATTTCTGCATTACTTGAATGAAATGAAGTAGTAAGATGTACCCAGGCATATCTTAGAAGTATAAGTAAGTTTCTGATGAATTTGTGCAAGATATCTGTGAAATATCATGGTTATTACTTTATCCATATTACTTGGGACACTCAGAATTTAAGTAAAGCGGCAAAAATAAGGTTCATTTTGTCATCCCTAAACTTGTTATCTTGTAAACTGTCGCTTAAGTTAGATTCCCAACAGAAAGAGCAATCTGGAAAAAGGGAGAGAGAAAATTTCCAAAAAAATCTAGATATCGGAATGAAATCTGAAGGTAAAAGGAGAGCAGCACCATACTGTTTATTTAGTCTGTCAATATTTCAGCAACTGAAGGTGGGCTGCGTTTTAACCCAGTCACCATTACCTACCACGTATCAAAGAGCAGCTGCTAAAACTATAACGAAAATGCAGAATCAGGAGAACTACAGAAGTCTAGTGACTTCGACAGACACATTGATATATGTGTAGAGAAAGAATAAAAATATTAAGACAAAGAACGAATGAGTGATAAGATATTTAAGTGAGGTAGGTACAAAGCAAATCAGAACATAATTAACTTTAATACTTCAACACAGGGAATACATTTATATTTTAAAAATATGGTGGTAATTGCAGAAACAAAGGCTGGATTACAAATTTCCTGAGTCACTCAGGACATACAATTCCTTTGCCACACTGTATAATAACGGGGCACACTCCGAGGGACAATGAAATTAAAAAAATAAACTTTTGCTGATAGTCGAACAATAAATAAATTTATTCCTATGAGAACATCTAAAATATTTAACCTAGTATTCTAAGTAAAATCAATGCTCAAATTTCATTTTTATTGTTTATTTCTTAGATGTTTTAAAATCAGAAATTAAAAACAAATGAAGTTGTGGCAGCAATTTGTAAATGTCTCCACTCCAAATATCTTCACAGATGAGCTATAATATTTTACTTACTATCAATGTTTATTTTACAGTATATAATATTCTGTTCCTTAGAATCTATTTCTACATATTGCCTCCAAGTAGTTTAGTTTATTTGAAAACGTAGTGATAGAGAAAGGAGGATGAAATTTTCAATTTAAAAAGCAGGATTTATCTCAGTGTCAAAATATTATTTTGACTCAGAAACAATACTTTTTGAAGTAGTGCCTGACAGATGCACTTTTGTGGCTTCTGGAATTCATCTAAAGTTTCTGAGACAAACACATAGACTAGGTACTTTAGCAAATGTTTCAATCTATAATTTAACAGTATGGAAATTCATTAACTATATTTTAGTTCCAATAAAACTGGAAATATATTTTTATAATAACTTACTGTTATATTTTAATCAAAAGATTTTTTTAGCATTCTTGGTATTCACCATAGAAATGTCTATCTCAACCTTGTTTAATCTTTATGAAAGTCAATAGTTACAGAACCTGTGGTTCAGACAGCCAAACTAGCTCCAGTTTGCTGTCTATTAATGTTCATGAAATAAAATACTGTTTACTGAAAATGGTGTTGTTTCATACTCAAATAAACAACTAAGAAAACAAACCTTTCATTCCATTCTAATAATAGCTTATTTAGGAAGGGTTCTTAGGATGTGTGTCTGTATATACACATATATGTGTGTATGCAGACGTGCAAATGCAAGTATACGTGCATCTCTCTGCTAGGGCCTTCGCCTTTTTGCATTTTATAAGATTTCTTCTCTTAGAAGATGTGTCATCATCCTGCAAGAGCAGCAGCTCTGCACACGGGACCACAGGAACTGTTATGACATGCCTGTTTCCATAGTTACCACTGCGAGTGGAGAGAGGTGTCTGTCAGGGACCAATTTACCTCTGCAGAAGGGCATTGCCACCAAAGAGAAGACATGGTGCCCATTAATCTTAGCTAGGATCACAAATGAAGCAACAAGGAGCAAAACAAAATTGTACTAACTACCAAAGGCCATCACAGAAACTGTAACATACTTGAAAAGCCATCTATAAATGAACATCTGTGCTTCACTACACACATAAGCATTTTCAACCTGCTATTAAACTGATGATCATGATAAATTTAAACATTACTTATTCTGCCTTGCAAAAAGTGTTAAATATAGCAGTACAATCTATAAGATTTAAAACTCTATGAATTAAGAGCAAACGTAATTGATAAAGCCAAAAATAAGATTTTGGCTTCTTTATCTTCTTCAATAAAAATAATGGTGATCTGGAAATACTTCTGCTAAAATAACATAAACGAAATGCAAATCTTTTAGCAGCTATGGTGATTAAAATCACTGAGGAAGAATTCTGAAAGGCATGATATTTATAAATAAAATTTCCCCTATTTTGTTCAAGTTAAACTAACTGGAATATCTTTAATAGTGGGAATTTGAAGGACGTTTTTAAAAGTAGAGCAATAGAGAAATAGTTAAATTATAAAATAGGGCCGGCCCGGTGGTGCAGCAGTTAAGTTTGCACGTTCCGCTTTGGCGGCCCAGGGTTTGTCAGTTCGGATCCCGGGTGCAGACATGGCACCGCTTGGCAAGCCGTGCTGTGGTAGGCATCCCACATATAAAGTCCAGGAAGACGGGCACGGATGTTAGCTCAGGGCCAGTCTTCCTCAGCAAAAAGAGGAGGATTGGCGGCAGATGTTAGCTCAGGGCTAATCTTCCTCAAAAAAAAAAAAATTATAAAATACTTTAACATAGTAAATAAAAATGCATTTTTATTCAATGAGACAACTCAAAGCATAATGCAATAAGAAATAAAATCTTAAAATAACTAATTCTTACAAGGTAATTCAAAATTAAGGTCTGAATGTCAGAAGAATAAAAAATTTAGAGAGGAAAGCACAAGTCTTGCAGAATTAAGAGTAATTTTTGAAATGTGGCTATTTATTAATTCTGGGTACTACAAATACATATTTAAAAATAATTAATATTGACAATGTATGTATATGTCTTATGTGTATCGACTGAGAGAACTTAGCTGAAATTAACAGTCAAACTAAGGCTGCCTGTGCTCTGCTTATTCAGATCTTCTGTGCTTGGAAACAGCTCATTTACTGTTGATTATTTTAAGACCTTCTCGGTCTACCCCTAGAGAGTCTGAAAATAGCATTACATACATGATGATAAAAGGCTTTGAAGGTACTCAATACCTGGGGATTGGATCCATCAAATCCTTCCTCACATATGATGTTCTGAATAAAGTGAAGCAGGCTTCTGTAGCCGTGGGTCAGAGAACTGTTGAGAAGTGGTTCAAACAAATGGGCTTGTTACATAGGAAATATAAAATCTAAGCTACAACACTAAGCAAATAATTCAAAGGTATACATTTATAAGATTAATTAAATATTATAAAAAAGGAGCCAAAACACTATAAATAATTCCAAAATATAAAGTCAATACATCCAGGGACTAAATTACAATGCCTTATATTAACGAGCTCAGTGTTCTTGACATCATGGGAAGACAAAAATCTGTGGAGACTGAGATGACTTAATTATGTCAGGCTTAGTTAGCGCCAAGAAAATTAATGATTTAATGAAGCAACCTAAAAGATGAAGCCACTATAGCTTTTCAGAAGCAATCACAGATAATTAACACATAGTTAATGAACTGCTTTGCCAAGTACACCTGAATCAATGTCCTGATCACCTGAGCTCAACTTGCATCAGAGTTTTAATTTGCTTAGAACAAACTGCTAAAATAACAGTAATTCATGGGCTGGCCCCGTGGCCGAGTGGTTAAGCTCGCGCGCTGCGCTGCAGGCAGCCCAGTGTTTCGTTGGTTCGAATCCTGGGCGCGGACACGGCACTGCTCATCTAAACCACGCTGAGGCAGCGCCCCACATGCCACAACTAGAAGGACCCACAACGAAGAATATACAACTATGCACCGGGGGGCTTTGGAGAGAAAAAAGAAAAAAATAAAATCTTTAAAAAAAATAAAAAATAGTAATTCAAACGCTTGATCTTTTAAGACAAACGAAGACCAGTATAAGCTCCACTTCATTTGTGAAAAGACAATAAAACATATGAATTTAAGAAGATAACCTAAACTAAGTTATTTCCCACACGAATTTTAGCACTGATGTTACTATTTTAAAATATTTTACAAATGCTATGAAACACCTCAAGGAAAATGTAGTAACAGTGAAGAAAATCTGCTTTAACATTAACTGAATTTAAGATTCCTCATAATGGACAACTTGTGTGCTATGGCTAAACATTAAATGACATGATACTGAAGTTCACGAGTACAGCTATTTCAGAGACATTGAAGTGCCTAATGCTGTAAAAGCTGTAGGACCTTAAAAACACAACAGTTATTTGCTTTACTATGATGCTAAGTAAAGCAATGACATAGGCAGAAGAAACGCCCTAAAGAAAGAATGAATTATAACTGGAAGCATACATGTAACATTAAAGAATACAAAAAGTTAGGAAACCTAGCAGACTGCTTAGTGTGCAAATCAACAGTAGGTGGTTCAGCAAAAACATATGCACATCTCTGTAAACATGCTATTGAATACTCATACTTAGGCCAAAAGTACCTATCTAACAAAAACGAAACCAAGACAAAAGAATGCTGTTCCGCGCAAAACAAATATGGCTCCAACTGAAGGATTTGGCAGGATGGTTATTTCTTGTATAGTTTTTTCTCCATTTTCAATGAACATACAACAGATTATAGGAACACATTTTTTTCTAGTCTCATGAGTGAGGCAATACATCTATAAATAATGGTATTTCATAAGGAATATCTTAACACATATTTGTCTTGGCTAGCTCAACTTTCACAATACGGGGCTACTGTTTGAACACAGCAGATTCAATTCCTGTGCAGGTCAATTAGCTTTGCACACGGGGTAAAATCGACTCCAAGGTCCCTGATTATGAAATGAACTCCAGCCAACCATTGAATGAATGTCACCATGGGTTAAAGGAGGGTGCGGACGAAGAATACATGGGCGCATCCTAATCCACAATAACGAACCTACTTGAGACCATTATTATCTCATATATGAAAAAGTTTCTTAAGCTTTTTTCCCTCTGCCCCAATTGTTCGACAATAAAATCTGCCTTATATACTTGGTAGTAAATTTCTTATCTGAAGGGACATTAAACACCACACATATAAATTACTTCTTAGTTTTTTAGTTGCCACGATTTATTCAAACAACAATGATCTGTTATTTATTTCATATTCTCACAGTCTGTTAAGGTAACTATAGTAGACCTAAGATTCTCTTCAAAGGTGAGGGAGGTTCTTTCGATATAAGAACAAAAATGAAAACATAAGGCCAATACATCTTAACCTCTTCCTTATTTAACTTGACATAAAACAATCCCATCACCAACAACGCTTAGAACTTTGTAGTAAAATAAATTTCTCTAAATCAATTAATTTCTACTTCGAGAAGGAAATAAAATGGGAAAAAACCAACACATTTAGGTGTATTAATTGAGACTATTTATTTTTGGATACATGGGATCAGAGCATTTAAAACTGAACTAGTTTATATGGTACCGATATTAGAATACTAAGTATTGTTAATCTCCATGAGATATCTATAATATTGTTTTTGGCTGAAGATAAATATCTTCTATCATCATCTAAATTTTTAAAATTAGGCCCCTTTAATTTTGAGGCTTCATCTTTTACCTTTTTATTGTTGCTGTTCAGCAGTCTAGTAACTC
Organism: Equus przewalskii; assembly: GCF_037783145.1. Lineage (NCBI taxonomy): Eukaryota > Metazoa > Chordata > Mammalia > Perissodactyla > Equidae > Equus > Equus przewalskii. The sequence continues at coordinate 97,600,768 of NC_091836.1, read as the reverse complement.
AGAAAATAGGAGTCTGCAAGGAGGGAACCTGGTTACAAATGTGACCCTGCCTTCCTTACTAGTGTTACCAGATATTTAACAGAGGGCAGGCTTGTCCAAATATTTAAAACATGTCCCAAATGCAGCACATTTCAAATCATGGACACTACGTCACCTGATATTCTTAATTTTCAATAACTTTTATAGCAAAATGATCTAGCTTGAGATTCCAAAATTTGTCTTTAAGACTATAACAGCACAAAGAATATAAAAACAACCACTAGAAATTTAATTTTTACTTTTAAAATATCAAGCATTTAAAATTTTAATTAAAAAATAAAATTGTTGCCCGTGCATTATTCATGCGTCTGCTTATATTACCATGTTGTTTGACAGGAATTAATTTTTTTATATTAATATACAAACATGGATAAAAGGGGCCCAATGACATAAATGTAAATCTATATTCTGATAACCGAGTTTACCATTTTTAAAAAAGTTGATAGGAAAAAAATACGGCTTTCGTACCTACCAACATCCACCCTTGCCTGATTTTCAGGAAGAGGTCTAAGGGACGTTCACATCAGAGAACTTTAATTTATATCAACAAATGGCATTAGTTTTCCTGTGAAAAGTAATTTTGTCATCAATCTCATTAAGAAACACTTAAAAACTCTGCTGTAAGAAATAGATTCAGATCTGGTATACCTAGGGAAGAAATCAAGTCGATAATAAATAATTGCTGTGCAGTTTCTCAAACAACGGACAAAGGAATACTGACAAAAGTCTTAGAGTGATCAAAGAATAAAGGCAATAACAAAAAAGCCTGGGTAACAGGAGACAAGATCTTATTTGTGAAAAGATAAATGACAAATATAAAATTAAGTATACATGAAATTAACCAGTTGATAAGTGAGAAGTTTACTCATAGATGGTAAGCTTTTGGGTTTGTTTCTAACGAGACTACCTGATTTTAATTTTACCAACTAGTAAAGTGTCTGGTACCTAGTAAATACTCAAAACCCTGAGCATCTTCACCACATTGGATCAGCACAGCAACCTTGTGAGGTAAGTGCAGGCATCACCTCCACTCATGCTTCAGAAACCGAGACCACCAGAGGCTAAATGATTTGCTCAAGGCTGCACAACAATTAAATGACAGGAGGGGCACTTCAAACCCAAGTTTTCTAAACTGCTTTTTTGTCTAAACTAAGAGAAAATCTCAGAGTGGGATCCAGACTCAACGAAAGTCTGCAGGGTTCAAATACACAAATGTGCCTCAGACGAGGTTTAAACACGGCTGCAGTCAACACAGTTGAGGGATCTGGGCACACAGCTCTCAGAAGACATTCCCGTTTTGGTTGCACCTGTGAGACTTTCACCCACAGGCCTCACTTGTATTACCTTGGTGCATGATATACAAAGAAAATCCAATATGGAAAAGCACAGATTTGCAAATACATAAACTAGAGACCAGGATAGCAGAGAAAAGCACGCTCAAGATCTGAGTTCTGGTTCTATCCGCACCAACAACTGCAGCTAAATGTGTGATATGAGGCAAATTCTTTAATTTTTCTGTCTAGGTCTCAAAATGCTCTCATCTGTGAAGTGAAGAAATTGTAATAGATAACCTCTGCTGTCCATTCTGACCCAAAATTACATGGTTAAAGAATGGTTTTTCTTTTTCTTTTTTTTTTAAGACTGATTTTTCTTATTAAAATGATTCATTGCTGGGTTTTTAAAAATAAGAACTTCTGGTGCATTTAAATATTTATTTAACTACTTGATAGAAATACTTAGGAAGAGAAACTGTTGGCACTCCCAATTAGGATTAATTTAAAGTGAAGATGAAGCATCTTTGACACTATTCGCTGATCAATGAGAAAATACGACGTGTATTGCCAAAATTCTATTTATACATGTATTTCAGGTACTCATCTATGACAAATAGTGAGATACACTTATAAGGCAGTAGACACAATATCAAATGTGTCAACCAATTGTGTAAAATAGTTTGCTGAGCTAGTTTTATTAGCACATAATTCGCACATGACTATAAAGACCGTGAAGTCTATTCATAAGTAATTTTCAAGTTAAAAATTCCATTACTATTACCCTGAAGGCTGTCATTTACAGATTTTTCTTTTCTGATGCTTTTCACCTAACAACGTTGAGTTTGATTCTCTTCACCACTGATACTCAACTAAGAGAAGAACACAGAGAGACTAGGAATATATTAGGGGCACCAAGGAGGGCAGTGACCAGCACACAGCTCTGGGCCACAGCTGAGAAATACTAAGAACGTGAGGACAGAAGAACTGCATGCGTAGGCTGATCAAACCACTGTCTGACAGCAATACCACTACGAGAGGGTATGATCTTTCATGAAGAATAATTCAGTTCAACATTACTCTGATTTCCTTTGATTACTGATATAAACAGGTCATTGGATTCTGTCTGCTACCCATCATTACTGCTGTCATCTGTCCAACCTTGGGTCATTACTCACCTTTCAAATACCCTTGCCTTTCAGTTTCTTGACCTCCTCTCCTCCAATGATCTTGTCTCCATCCTCCCTATGTGCTCACTCCTACGGTCATACCTCAGACCCTGCCATTATCAATAACTGCTATCCCTGTACAATCTCAACTCATGCATTCCCCTCCTCACCACCACATTTTCTATCTTCCCACCTGGAGCCTCTGTGCACTCATTTGACTCCACTGAGACCTCCATCCCATTGTCTACCTCCTCTTCACTCCCCTTGATATAGTTTTTCAACTAACTAACCATCTTGATCCACGGTCAATCCTTACCTTCACTTCCTTGCCCTTCTCATGCTTTGTCTCACTTGCTCAGCAAAACTACCATTCTGGTTAAATCCAACTCTCTGCCCACTCCACATCTGTCTCAGTGCAGCTAAAAACGGTGGGGAATGCCCCATCCAAGTGGACTGGTCTCCCTGTAAATTCATGACCACAAACTTCAACAGGCCCTTAAGACTCCCTGGCAATCCCACTGTACACATTCTCACTCTCCTAGACGACTTTCTCATACTTTCTCCTTTTTGAACAAACCACCAATATCTCTTCCCCCATCTTCATTCTCAGCTTATGACCTCTCACTGAGAAAACAGAAGCAACCAGAAGAGACACCCACCATTATATCTAAATACTCTCTCCTCCCACTTTACCACAGGTGAAGTATCCACACACCTGCACTGAGCCAGGACCTCCACTTGTGCACAGATGGCATCCTGTAGGAAGTCACTCTCATAACCCTCCCCTCTCAATCTGGCATCATTTGCTTTCCTTTTTCACTCAATGCTTTCTATAGCCTATAAACATACTGCTTTCTCTCCCTTTTAAAAAAGTAAAAACACCTCCTGCCCCATTTCCTCTGCCAGCTTCTACTCTATTTTATTCTCTTTCTCTGCACCAAAACTCCTTTAATTTTTTCATCTTTGGTGTCCCCGATTTCTCTCCTTACCTTTTCCCTTAAATCCTACTAGGATTTCACCACCATCAGTCCATTAAAACGGTCACTATCATGGTCACCAGTACTTTCACTGGCTAAAATCAATGGATCCTTTAATTTTTTTTGATAACTTTATTGAGATATTAATTCAGATACCATACAATTCATCCATTAAGAGTGCGCAATTCAATGGCTTCTGGGTATTTACAGAATTATGTAACTATTACCAGAATCAATTTTAGAATATTTTCATCCCTTTAAAAAGGAATCTTGTACCCATTAGTATACCCTTCCAACCCTCCCATGTTCCCCAGCCCTAAGGAACCACTAGTTTTCTTTCTGTCTCTATATATTTGCTTATTATGGACATTTCATATAAATGGAACCATATAATATGTTGTCTTTTGGGATTGGCTTCTCTCACTTAGCATGTTTTAAGGGTTCATCCATGTAATAGCATGTACCAATATTTCATTCCTTTTATTGATGAATAATATTCTACCATATATCGCTGTATCATATTTTGTTTATCAATTTCATCAGCTGATGGATATTTGGGTTGTTTCCACTTCTAGGCTTCTATGAATAATTCTTCTATGAACATTTATGTACAAGTTTTTGTGTGGACATGTTTTCAGTTCTCTTGACCATATACCTGGGAGAGAAATTGCCGGATCAAATGGTAACTCTATGTTTAACTTTTGGAGGAAATGCCAGGCCGTTTTCCAAAGCAACTGTACCATTTTACATTCTCACAGTGTATGAGTAGCATATGGGTGCTCTGATTTCTCTACAACCTTGGCGACACTTGCTATTATCTAACTTTTTGACTCTAGCCATCTTAGAGAGTGTGAAATGGTCTCTCATTGTGTTGTTGTTTTGTCTGTTTATTTTTTCCTTGGTATATCTTCATTTGTCATTTTACTTTAAATATTTTCTTGTCCATATATATTGTGAATTTATCTTTTGTAAATAGAATATAAGTAAATTTGTAATACAACCTATTTTTTTCCCTTTTTCTTCTTTTCTTTTTTTTAAAGATTGGCCCTGGCCCTGAGCTAACATCTGTTGTCAATCTTCCTCTTTTTTCTCTTCTTCTTCTCCTCAAAGCCCCCCAGTACACAGCTGTATATTCTAGCTGTAGGTCCTTTGAGTTCTGCTATGTGGGATGCTGCCTCAGCTTGGCTTGATGAGTGGTGCTCGGTGCGTGCCCAGGATCCAAATCACTGAAACCATGGGCCACAGAAGTGGTGTGCGCGAACTTAACCAGTTGGCCACGGGGCCAACCTCCCTTTTTCCTTTTTAACTGTGGTAAAAAATACATAAAGTGTATCTTTCAGTAGTGTAAGTATATTCACACTGTTGTGCAACAGATGTCTAGAACTTTTCCATCTTAGAAAACTGAAACTCTATACCCACTAAATAACTCCTCATTTTCCCCTCCCTCCAGCCCCTGATCACCACCATTCTACTTTCTGTTTCTATGAATTTGACTACTTAAGACACCTCACTGGAGTGAAATCATGCAGTATTTGTCTCTTTGTGACTGGCTTATTTAACTCAGCATAACATCCTCAAGGTTTATCCATGTTGTAGCACGTGACAGAATCTCATTCCTTTTTAAGGCTGAATAGTATTTCACTGTATGTATATGCCACATTTTGTTTAACCATTCATTCTTTGATAGAGATTTGGGCTGCTCCCACCTGTTGGCTATTGTGAATAAGGCTGCTACGAACATGGATATGCAAGTATCTCTTGAGATCCTGCTTTCAATACTTTTATATACATACCCAGAAGTGGGATTGCTGGATCATATAGTAGTTCTATTTTTAATTTTCTGAGGAACTGCCATAATGTTTTTCCTAGTAGTTGCCCATTTACAATGTCCCCAACAGTGCACAAGTGTCCCGATTTCTCCACATCCTTGCTGACTCTTCTTATGTTCTTTTGATAATAGCCATCCTGATGGGTGTGAGGTGATATCTCATTGTGGTTTCAACTTGCATTTTCTCTAATGGTAGTGTTGTTGAGTATCTTTTCATATGCATGTTGGCCATTTGCATATCATCTTTGGAAAAATGTCTATTCACGTCCTTTGCCCAGTTTTTAATCAGGTTGTTTTTGGTTGTTGAATTGTAGTTCTTTATACATTCTGGATATTAATTCCTTATCAGATAAAAGATCTGCAAATACTCTCTCCCATTCCTTAGGTTCCCTTTTCACTCTGTTGATTGTGTCCTTTGATGCACAGAAGTTTTTAAGTGAGGTAGTCCCACTACTTTTTGTCTATTTTTGCTTTTGTTGCCTATGCTTTTGATGTTATATCCAAGAAATTACTGCCAAATCCAATGTCATGAAGCTTTCCCCCTGTGTTTTCTTCTAGGATTTTTGTAGTTTTGGGTTTTACATTTATGTCTTTAATCCACTCTGAGTTAATTTTTGGATATAGTATAAGACAAGGGTCCACCTTCATTCTCCTGCATGTGGATGTCCAGTTTTCCCAATACCATTTACTGAAGACTGTCCTTTCTCCTTGAGTGGGGGGCTTTGGCACTCTTGTTGAAGATCATTTGACCATGTGTGCGAGGGTTTTTTCTGAGTCCTCTATCCTGTTCCATTGGTCTACATCTCTGTTGTTATGCCAAGACCACACCACACTGTTTTGATTACTGTAGCTTTCTAATATGTTTTGAAATCAGGAAGTGTGAGACCTCCAACTTTTTGGCTATTTGGGCTCCCCTGATTTTAAGTCCCTGTATGACTTTAAACAAACTAATTAAACTTGTTGTGCTTACTTCTTCATTTTCAAAATGGGGATACTACAAACTTCATAGGACTTTTGTAAGGATTAAATGAAATAAATGTAAAATGGTAATAACAGTAGCAGACAGAAAATCAGTGCTCAGTCATTGTTAGCTGTTATCAGTCCCCGTGGGATCAGTATAATATAGTAATGCTCGAGGTGCAGGATGAATGGAGGTCAGGCAGGATAACTAGATGGAACAAAGTATGCACCTAAGGAGGTAAGAAGAAATGGGGCTCGTCCAATGGTATCACCACAACTGCCAAGTGAGGAGCAAGCAGCAGTCTGTTAGCAAGTCTTCCAATCCACCTCCAGGAGGGAGCTAAGGAGTGTGTGAGGCACAAGACATACTGCCACTGCTCATTCACAGGCTGATATCTAGGGAGGAATTGATCTCCAAATATGTTTTTCTCAAAGGAAAGAACGGGAAGAGAGAGCTGATTGTCCAGATAAAAAATATCTGCTCAAGTAGATATATTTTTTCTCAAAGGTGGAAATAACTTTATTGATTTACTTGGTAACAAAAATATGTTTGTTAGATGAATTTCAAACATATAAGCAGAAATAACAATAAGGATGGAGGCCAAAATTCACTAAGCCCTTACTATGCCAGCCACTGTGTGCTAAGTGTTAAATCTTCATTATCTCATTTAATAATCCTATAAAGTAGTTTCTAGTATTATTACTCTAATTTTGCATCCTAAGAAATGTGGACCCAGAGAAGTGAAGTAACTTGCACAATGTCCTACAGCTAGTAAGTGGAGGAGCCAGAGTTCAAACCTAGATTGTCTAACCAAAGAGCCTCTACCTTAACCATGCTGTCTCAAGAAGGCTAAAAAAAAAAAGGAAGGAAAATCACCCATAATTCAAACATCCAGAGAAAATGACTCTTAGACTGCTGATGTACAGCCTCATGGGTCACTTTCTACAAATATATCATTTATTATTATATTATATATGTTATACTCCATAATTTTTAAAAATCTTCTCACTTTGCTTGCAAGGTATTCTATTATTTGGATGCAACATAATTTACTCAACCAATCTATACTGACAATTCTTAGGTTGCTTCCAGATTTTTAGTATGACACATAGTTACAATCATTCTTGTAAATACAGGTTTGTTAACTTGTATCATTATTTTTTTATGATAAATTTCTGGAAATGGTAAAATGGCAACTGATAACGTACACTCTGACACCTTTCCCCAGAATTGTTTTGACAATGTACACTGCTACAATTAACACGAGTGGTGTGTTTCTCCACACCATCACTAACACAGGGCATTATCGTTTAAAATATCTGATAGTTGAAAAATGGTATCTCTTTGGTTTTTGTTTACACTTCTTTGGTTATTAGTGCGGCTTATGAGCCCTTTCTGTATCTTCTCGTGAGAACCTCCTGCTGATATCTTTTGCCCGTTTTGTACTATGGTACTCAACTAAAAAATGGTCTTAATTTACTAAAGACATATATACACACACACATATGCATACATGTGTGCTTGTATTTTCTAAGAATTTGAAACAAACTCAAATATAGAAGAGTTGCAAATACAGAACAAAAAACTTTTTTTCCTGTTCCCCTTGAGAATAAGTTGTTGACATGATGATCCATCACTTCTTAATCTAGGGTGTGATTCCTACAAACAAAGACGTTCCCCTATATAACACAACCATCCGACGTAGGATATTGATCTAATTAGGACATTGACACTACCATCTAGTCCTCAGATCCCATTCAAGCTTTTCCAGTTGTCCCAATATCATCCTTCATAGCAAAGCAACTCAGTTCAGAACCACATGTTGCCTTCAGTTGTCATATCTCTTTAGTCTCCTTCAATCTGGAAGTGCCTTAGGCTTTCCTTAACTTTCACGGTCTTGACGCTTTTGAGGAGTACAAGCCAGATATTTGGTAGAATGTTCCCAATTTGGGTTTGTCTGATGTTTCTTCATGATCAGTTTTAAATTATGTACTTTGGGTAGGAATATCACAGAAGTGTTGCTGAGTTCTTGTCACTGCATATTATCAGGTAGAATACAATTTGGACTAGCCCTGTTACTGATGACATTAACTTGATTAAAGTGATGTCTGCCAGGCTTCTTTACTGTAAAATTATTCTTTACCCTTTCGTAGTCAATAAATATTTTGTGGGGAGGTAATGTGAGGTTAGGTAAATATCTTGTTCCTCGGTAACTTTCAATTTATTTATATCAGTATGTACTCATGACTTCCTATTTCATAAAATGGGCTATAATCCATTACTATCATTATTTTGATGTTCAAATTATCTCCGATTTGGCCATTGGGAGCTTCATGGAGCTGGGTTCTGTATCCTTTTGACACACCCTCATCATTCTTTAAGCACTTCTAAACATAAAAAGATGTTAAAGGTGTATCTTTTTCTTTCTCCAGTGTCCTTGTTCCTTCCAATGAAGAATGGTATTTAGACATGAGTATTAAATAAACTGATTGCTATTTCCCACTCCAAGAGTTTAGGACATTCCCTTTTATTTTCTTGTATTACTTTTGTAATTTAATTTATTACATTTAAATCTTTAGCTCTTTGGAAATATAGTTTGAGGTGAGATATTAGGTAAGGATTTCACTATATTATTCCCAAATGATTAGGTTTTCCCCGCTAATTTGAAATACCTCCCTAGAACAATAATGATGCTTGTTTATCATAAAAATTCAAATAAATAAAACCTACAAAGAATAAAAGAAAACACCCAAAATCCACCACCGAGAGGAGAACATTGTTAACAGTTTGGTGAACAGATTTTAGGCCTCTCTCTGTACCAGCACTTCTTGTTCTTACTGAGAAAAACTATTAAGAGACGTTAAGAAGTTGCTGATAAAACCATTGCTCATTCTGAAGAGTATATTACCAATAAACAAATATAAGCAGGGTTACTTTAACTATGCATATATCTGTTTAATTTTGGCATTTCTCTCACAGCCTTTCAAACACTCATGCAGCCTCTGAGGGGATTTAGCTTCAGTCTTTCATGGGTTTATTTGACCAAATATCACTAAGTTTTTGAAACTTTAACATCTCCTAAGTTAGTGTTAGAAAAGAATTTGGAATAAGCTATGTAGAATTTTACATAAGAAGGGCCATACTGCATATTCTATTACTACAGTCTGCTTCTCCACTCCACTCTATCTTGGATGCTCACCCCAGAAATCACCCCAGTCTCTTCTGCAGCAACAGCTGCTGCAGGGCCGCCCCTGCACAGACTCTCCCCGCAGTCTTCGCAGCCACCAGCAGCCTCAGCCCTTCACAAAAGCCACAGTGGCCACCACTGCCCCAGGATGACTGCATTTCCCCTGGAAGGCGGTGGGCACTCAGGCCCAGCTAAACAAAGCTGCCACTTGACTCTCTTCTTCAGTATTTGGGAGATTTGGTTGGTATCTGCTTTTGTTCTCCAATGTCACTTCCAAACCACTCCTCTGCTTTCTGGTAAAAACAAAACAAATGAAAAACTCGTGCTTTTTTTTTTAATCTAGCCAACCCTAAGAATTTCCCTTTTAAGTAGCTGTCTTTATCAAGCTCATGGACTTTTCCCTCTCTGCATTGAAGACTCTGTCCCTGGTTTACAGTCTGAATTCAAACATCTTCTCTTCCACCAACACTTCCTATCTCAGAAACTTGCTCTGTTCACTCAGCCGCGCTGCCAAGTTGGCGAGTCCACTGCCGGTCCCCGAGCCCCTCTCCTTCTCCTTGTAGGCCAACGGAAGTTGTCTCCAATTCATGCTTTCCCTGCCTGGAATTTGCAGTCCATCACTTTGTTCATTATTTTAATACCTTAAACTCCTTTGTGCTTTGTCTGTCTGCTGACTCCACCTGATGAAACATCACCCTGCGTGCACCTAGGAATCTTAGCATAGATGCAACAGTCACACAACCTGACAGACTGGTGCCCCATACATATCCGATTCTTCTCTAGTTGGTGTGTTCTTCCAGTCTATGAAACAACTATCTGAGATCTTGCCCATTTAACCCAAACTCCAAAGAGGTAACTAACTGTCCCTCAGTGGATGACCACACCTATCATTCTTGGAGTAAAGAGAAGTCACGAGTCCATAGCTTTGACAGAACTCAACACCTTGCCTCCAGAAGCACCAATCTATTTGCATTGACACTACTCTTTACCCCTTCCTTTCCCTCCAGTGGAGGAAATGTTATTACGTCTAAAAGGCCAATACTTCCATAGCTGCTTTGAGGCACCTGCTGCCTTTTCCAGAACACACACCACGACTCCCTAACATTTATTTAGAACTTGCCATGTATCAAGCAGCATTCAGAGGGTATGACTTTTAGGCCTGTTTTATGGATGGGTAACAGAGAGAGTGAGGGTTAAGGAATTTCCCCAAGTGGTTTAGTAACAGGCCCAGTGGCAAGCAGCTGGAAGCTGCTTCTTCCTCTTCTATATCTTCATCCATTCCCTCTCTATTGAATTTTTCCCATTCACATTTAGACAGAACAAAACAGAAACGAACAAAAAAATATTTCTCTCAACCTCTTCCAGCTATTGTTTTCTCTACCCTCAGGAACAGCTTTCCTAGAAGAGTGCCAGGATCCCCAATGAGCTCTCTGAACCCACCTTCCATGTGGCTCTTTCCATCACTCACTCTGTTCCTGCCTTTTAGCTGCTTGAACCTACTGGTTCTTCCCTTTCTCAGCCCTGATGCTCCCTCTGTCAGGAAGACATCTTGGCCCCTTCTGTGACTGCCTTTATTCCCGGGGCCTTGGCTTAAATGTTTCCTCTTCAGAGAGGCCTTACCTGAACACAACTCAAAGTATATCTTCCCCCCACTCCACAATTATGCAAAATGTCCTTTTTTTCTTTATGTTATTTATCACCGTCCATAATTATAGATTGTTTGCTTTGTTTTCAAAACAGTTTTGTATGCTTTCTCCCTAGACTGTTGCCTACATATGGGCAGGGACAAGGGCTGCTTTGTTTACTAAAATAAACCTAGGGTTTAGCATAGTGCTGGGCTCATCAAAGGTGCTCGTTTACAGAGCGTTCACATCAGAGAAGGTGTTCAACAAATACTGTTGGATATATGTTTACGTTTACTTACATCAGTAAATGGCGCCAGCCTAGTTCTAATGTCTGAAAACTGGACAGCATTCTTGATATTCCCTTTATCCTTTCTTTCCCCAACCCTAATAAGCCCAAAGAGATCAGAGAGGTAGCTAGCAATCAGATGAAGTAGGGCCAACTAGGTTCTCAAGGCCTTACAGGGCCTTTATTAGGATGTGGTTTTATTATCCTGAGATCAGAGATCATTGGAGGGTTTGAGCCAGAGTAGTGGTAAGAGCTGACTTATGCTGTAAACTGTACTATCTAATAAGATAACCACTAGTCACATAGAGCTACTTACATTTAAATTAATTAAAATAAAAAGTCAAAAATTTCAGTGCCACATTTCAAGTACTCATTAGCTGCACATGGCTAGAGGCTGCTATAGCAGACAGCACAGATCCAGAAAATTTCCATCACTGCAGAAAGTTCTATTGGATAGTACTTTGTGAAAAGGTTCACTAGGCTGTTTTGAAGAAAAATAGGAGCCACCAAGAGGCAAGGAACAAGACGAATTAGGAGGCTGTTCCAAGAGTTTTGGTAAGAAATGTGGGTGACTTAGATTGGCATGGAAGAGGTGAAGGTTGCAAGAAGATATCAGGATCTGGACATACTGAAGATACAGCTGACAGGATTTGCTGATGGACTGGACAAAGGGAGTGAGAAGGAGGGAGGAGTCAAGGCTCAAAGGAGTCACCTTATTGAAGGAAAAACAGAAATCTGGAAGGGTATCCACAAACAAGAGACAGTATGCCTATGGTGAAGACAACTAGAATGAGGGGTGCGGAGTGAGGTGGGAAATAATTGTTTTAAAACCCCATGTGCAGTAATGAAGATAGCAGGCCACACACGACCTGGGGAGTGAGAGGATCAACTAGACCCTGCGTGCCCAAAGGCCTGTGAAGGACAGAGAGCAGCAAGAGGCCAACAGGGAAGCAGGTAATTTCCTCTATCGGTCAAAGTGAGGCTCAGGATAATAGTCCTCACTCTGCATCTTCAGACATTATCTTTTCACTTTGATTACATCACCAGCAGGTAAGTATACAGCAAAACCCCTCCTCACACTTACATCTCGCCTTTCCGCGGTCTGAGACTTGCAGAAATACCTCACTCACTGTATCCTGCAGCAGTTTACAGAGCACTTCCAGAACCTGGTGATTTCCGTTCTCAACTTTCAGTCTTACCTGGAAAATTCGTTTCTCATGAGTGAATTTTCCAAGTGCAACTTCTGAATACACTCTGGTTCTCTGCTTCTCAGTCTAAGAGATCTGTTTTTTTGAAATAAAATATACTCTCACATGGCTATGTTTCAGTCTGGTTTCATCCCACTAATTCTTTGTGTTGAGAACAAGGCTACCAGTTATCACTATACTTTGTGCTTCAGTCCACTAATTCACCAATGATCAAGTCAACACCTACGCCCAAGATTCAGGGGATGGAGAGATGAAAGCACGCCTTTTTTTCTCAAGGATGTCCAGTGCCTGAGAGGGAAGACAGAATGCAGCAAGATGAACCATCACAGAGTAATGCGACAAGCGCCCTGACAGAAGTAGGAATAGAAGTAAGCAGATGGATGGGGCATACCTACGGCTGTCTAGGGAAATATCACAGAAGGCTTACACAGAGCTTCCGCTGAGGCTGGCACAGAGACGTGGCAGGAGAAGGAAAATGGGATGACTTCTAAAACCTTAAGTATTATTCCTCTCCTCTTTCCATTGATTTTCCTCTACAAATTTTCCCAGAAAGATAACTGGTTCTTTCAGAATTCAGTTGATTCAACTTAGTACAAAACTTTTAGCTAATATAAGAATCTACTAGCTATTGTTAGGACACGTATGTAAAAACAAAATCCTGAATTTCAAAGAAACACATCAAAACAAGTTCATTCTATTTATTACCAACTGTATTTGAACTCAGTATTCAAGACCTGACGTATCTATAATTAAAAAAGTAACATCTTACAATATAGTGGCTATATTAGTTGGCTTGGGCTCCCATAACAAACTACCATAGTCTGGGTGGCTTAAGCAACAGGAATTTATTTGGTTTCAGTTCTGGAGAACAGAAGTCCAAGACCAAGGTGCCAGCATGGCTGGTGTCTGGTGAGAGCTCTCCCCTAGGCTGCAGACACCCACCTTCCTGCTGCGTGCTCACGTGGCCTCTCCTGGGTGTGTGCCCATGGAGAGGGGAATTCGGTGTCTCTCCCTCTTTTTAAGGACACCAATCCTATCAGACAAGGACCAACCTCATAACCTCATCTAACCCTAATTACCTGCCAAAACCCAATCTCCAGATACCATCACACTGAGGATTAGGGCTTAAACATATGAATTTGGGGGCATACAAACCTTCAGTCTGTAACAGTAGGTTAAGCAGTATGTTAGTAGATTTGTTAATAAATAAGAAAGTTGAGACACCATCCATTCCCTGAAAAATGGCAACATCTTTCTAGTGAGGAAACAGAACGGTACTTGGGCAAACTTGTTAGCAAAGTTTAATTTAAAAAAACATCAAATTTTGAAAACTTAGACTACAGAAGTATTCTCAAAATCAGTTTTCCTATCATTGTTTTGTGACTCAGATTATCAGATTTATGGCAGTAAAATATCAAAATAAAATCATCTGAATAATATTATTGTGATATATCTCAGGTTTTTATACCCAAGCTTTATTTTGAAAGTTTAAACTGTATGTATGAATATTTTCCAGAGTCAAACCCACCAATAATTTTAAATTGGTTAATGCAAATTTTAAATGACCTTCAGTTCTTCTTACTGTAAAAAAATCTTTACAGGTTTCAATAGTGCCTTTACAAATTATGAAATTATATATAGTATCCTCACATACGATAGTAGGACACAGTGATATCATCTAGTCTTAATTACAGGAAAAGTATAGACAACTGTAAGGCTTAGCTTTACTGTTTTATAAATGAACCAATAAAGCTCATTTCAGTGAAATGAGCACACGCTTTTCATAAATTAAAATAAATCTCACATGGCAAAGTAGCCATTTTCAAAATTAATTTAATTACATGTTTAAAGTTTAATTACATTTAATTAAGCATTTAAGTTTAATATGAAATAAATGCATTATCAGTTAACAACTACGAAATGAAATACTGCCTTGATAATTAAAATCTATAAATTTTCCTATTCTGTGCAAAACTGCTAGTTTTCAAAAAATATTCTGAAAAAATATATTTTAAAGCCAAAGGACTAGACCCTCACAGCCGATCAACGTGTAATTCTCCCGGCACCCAGCCTCGTGGGCTGTCCGTGTGCCGCACAGTCAGTGGAGGCAGCCTGGGGCAGAGGAGAGCAGAGGTTTTGCAGACATGGGTTTGGGTGTTAGCTTAGTCACGTACAGCCTACGACAGCAGGAAAGCTACCTCAAGTTTCCTACAAAATGGGGACAGTATTACATCTCTCGGAGGGTTGTCTGGAGGATTAAATGAGATATCCCATGGTCGAATACCTGGAACAGTGCCCGACAGGGAACAGGTATTCAACAAACGTTCATTCCTTCCTCCCTTTAGTTGCTGAATGAATGAAAAAAACCTTGTACTTTCTGGATTAAAAAAGTTTTATCCTTAAAATATATTTTTAATTACAAAAGTAAGATCATATTATTCTCATTTACTTACATCATACTTAATGTACATTTTACATTTTTCATTTGCCTAAGCACTCCATGAATGGAGGCAGCACAGCATTATTGCTAATCCAGGTTTCTAAGTCAGAAAGAAAGGACTTTGATTCTGGGTTCCACCATTCACTGCCTGGGAAATCATGGAAAATTTATTTTGACCTATTTCCCAGACGTGTATGTATATGGATGTCTGGTTTAGTGAATGGCAAAATCAGGAACTAGTACAGTATAATCAATACAATCATTCAAACTTAACAACAAATTAGTGATGTAGGTACGACAGGTGGTATTCTGCCCCCCTTCCCCATTTTTCACAGGAGGATATTTATTTTCACTGAATTTAAGGGACTCGCCCAAGTTTTACAGTAGGATGGACTCAGTATCAGAACTCAGATTTTTAAATTTCTTTATCAGTGCTCTTTCCTCCATAACACAGGAAGGTAAAGGCGAAAGACACCAAAATCTTCTGAAGCAGTAAAGCAAAATGAAATAGAGAGGGATCTGACTTACGTTAATCCTGGCTCTACCACTTAATAGTTGAGCCTCAGATAACCTGCTTCTGTGAAGCAGTTTCTTCTTCTGGAAAACAGAATATATACTTTTTTTTTCCTGGCAGACTGGCCCTGAGCTAACATCTGTACCTATCTTCCTTTACTTTCTATGTGGGACGCCACGACAGCATGGCTTGATGAGCAGTGTGCAGGCTTGTGCCCAGGATCTGAACCCACGAACCCTGGGCTGCTGAAGCGGAGTGCGTAAACTTAACCACTACACCACTTGGCTGGCCCTGGAATTCAGGCTTTCACAGAGTTGGGAGAAGGATTATACTAGATAACAAATGTAGAGTGCACAGCAGCGGGACCCACACTTGGCAGTCGTGCATCAGTGGCAACTGTTGGTGCTAAGGCAGCATGCAAGGACCACTTTTGGTAAGTCTCCAGCCAAAGACTGGGGAACATCACAGCAAAGTGAAGAATGTTTGTTTTCTTTAAACAGTTTTAATAAAAATAAATAGGATAGTCTTCACTAAATTCTCAGGTAATATTTCTGGAAAAGAGACTCTAGATTTTTAAGTCATTTCAGTTCACAACTTCCTGTCTATTAAATCACTATTTAATAACTCATCTTACTTTTAAACTAATGGTTTTACAGTATGAAAGAAAGCAGAGCCAACAGCCTTTTCCATGGATTTCCTTCCTTTGATCCCACTGCAATAAAAATTGAAATGAAATATTCTTAACACTTTATAAATTATTCAATGTCAAATACTGTAATTTTCAGAGTTTTGCCATGATAAAGTCAGTAGCACTATAGACATGTTGTGTTGGTTTAATACTTAAAACTCTTCATTGTAAAACTCAAACCCTAAATTCCCTTTAGTCACCTGAAAAACTACAGATTGTTTTATTTACAGCACAACTAGAAATAGAAAGCCTTAATAAATAAAATATTGGAAAACATACACTTGTTTACTTTCTGAAAGAGCACTTATGGAAAAACATGGGGCAACAGCACTACTTTACGCCATTTTCACTGCTCTTCTTATCAATAAGTAATACTTGGGTATCCACTTGCATTTAGGGCTGAAAGATCCTGATTTAGAATCATTCCACATTTTCTTGAAAATAAAAACAGCAGGTATTGTAAAGTTGGTATCCAGACTTTTCAAGTCACAAATTAACAGTAATGGCAAGTCCAACAGTTACAGGACCAGGAAAAAAAACCACATGTAATGAAATAATATAAAACACACACAATTAAGGTTATAGATTATGTGGAAAACTAACACTGATTATTAGGATATGTACCTTTAGTATGCCTTCTTCCAAAAGACGTGGTAAAAATGCATCCATTAATCTTTGAAACCACAATTGAGCCATTAACTTACCAGGATTCTACACTAAGAGTTGAAGATATTTTTTCTGGAAGAAAAAATCCATGCCACTTTGAAGCCTCAATTAGTTCCTGCGGTATCCTTTTTGATGCATCATAATAGTGACCGAATATTGAAGATGATATTGGTCCAACCTGTTAAGAAAACCCGTATTCGTTGCTAAAAAATTAGTTTTTTTAAAACTACAATTTATTCTTCCTACATTCAGCAAAACACTGATATATTTATACATTTTAATGCTAATAAGGAAGAGCTGATATACACAGACTTATTAAATTTCAAAGAAGCACACAAGTGTTGTTATTTTAAATTCTCAGTGGTTAGAAAGCAACCCTTTCATCTTCTATGTTTCTTCACTCCTGGGGAAGAACCTGGTGGTTCCCTAAGTTTGATAGGAATTTAGACACTTCTTTGCTTTTTTACTATACTGTATACCTTCCTAAGTTCAAAAATTTAATATACATAAGTCTTAATGTAAGGATTTCAGGTTTTAATGACAAATTAAATATGCAGTTGCTAAGAACTAATGAAAACTTAAGCCAAATTAAGTCATTGGTGAGGGGCCCAAAAGAAACTAGCTATTTTAAATATATTAAACAGAGCATCATTTTAAAACTAGATTCTCACAAGACAGTGTGTATATATATTCAAATTTTCTTACAAACTTAAAATTAGGCTTATAGTATAAAATGTACTAGGTACTCCAGATGGGAACAAGGCATATGGTAAAGCAGGAGAATATACATAAGCTACATTAGATAAACCAGAAATCTGGCACAGTCATTATCAGTTCATTGATAGTTTCTCTTTTGTGCTCTCTACTAACAATTTCTCCAACAAATTATTTTTCTCATAAGAAACTAATAACTACTGAAGCTGAATTTATTTACATAGGATAGTAAAAGCCCAGGACTGTAACATTCTTACTATAATTACATTGCTTTGAATGGACTTGGGCTGATTTCTTTCATTCAGCACATCAGAAATATACAGACACCTCTAACTCAAGCTGAACTACTAACAGATTCCACTTGGCAATAACTCTAATGAAATCTCTGATCTAAATTTACATAGTTTCCACTGTCCTGAATACTACAAGACAGACAAATTTCAGAACATTCAACAAAATTAGATGATCTGCAGAAATTAAAAAACTATCCACAGCAGGTTCCTAACGGAGTTTACTAGGTAACTGACAACTCTGTAGTTTAGATAAGAGGCATTTGCTTGACACTACATATTTGCATCTGAAGACTTCAAGGACTCATGTTCTTAAATTTAATGCCTACAAACATGAAATTACACAGTTACACAGAATAAAAAAATGTGATGTCTAATAGAAATATTATTCTCAGATTCATAGTCTGTGGGTTCGACATTTATTTTCTAAATAAAATGACTGTTCATCCCTCCATAAGGCACTGTTTATTTTCCGCAATGAAGAGACCTATCAATTTGCTCAATCTAATCTTTTCAATACAACATATCCAGAAGTATGCTTCCCAAAACACCATTTATCTACTGACCATGAAAGTACTGAAAAATAAATTATGTGACATTAAAATATGTTTCTTAAGAGTAGGGTGTAAAGTTTTTAAACATAAAGTTATTAGTCTAAAGCAATTTAACTAAGGTCTGTTCTTTGGCCTATAATCTATTCTTTATCCGGATTATAGTTCAGAATGTTTCTACTGCAATCTCTGCTAGAGCTCATCTTTTTACTGTGTAAGTCCAAGCCCCCTTAATGTTTTAGAAAGGCCTTGACTAACTGAACTTTGATCTGATGTCTTCATTGAGAAAAACACCAGGTTGCCCATTTCAGATGCAAATCCTCCTAAGGCCCAATAGAATTTAGTAAAGACAGCAAAAAAGAAGAAACAAGAAGTTTCCAGGATCCTCTTTGAGAATCCTGGGGCACACTGGTGTCCTTAATCCACGCTGCTGCATGGATTAAGGTAGGTGATAACCTTTCCTGGTTCAAAAGAATAAGCAGAGTGCCTACAAACTGGGTGGAGACCAGGATTTGGTAATAATAAAACACCATGCAATAAAAGCTTGGTCTATGTCAGAGCCTCTGAAAAGGCATCAATGTACCACATTCCCAGGCCTAGTAGGGAAGCTTGCAAAGGCCTACCTGAATCAAACAAGCATGAATAATCTATTTTAGCAGACTGGCCATGGGGAGAGAGGAAGAAAGAGAGACTTTCACTTCTTTTAAGTTTGACTTAATAAATTTATTAGTGGACTGAAGGTCCTTGAAGTCTTATGCACGCAGAGAAATACGCTAAATCGCCAAGAAGCAAAGCATGCTTTCTAAGTTGCCATCTCTATTACTGTTTCTAATTATAATATTAATGCGATAGAAATCTCAGATCTGGGATGAATCAAGACCGAAAATTGATTTCATGCTGGGACACTTAACATATAGAACACAAATAATTCGTTAAAACCTAAAAATAAATTTGGAAGCTTTTCTTATTATAATTAAGTTACTAATTTTTTTAGAAATTAAGATTAGCTATGGCAACTAAAATATTCACAAGGTAGACAGTAAGAATTTTATTAATGATGAAAAACTTTAATCCTTCAATAAAAAATGAAAATGAAAAATAAATATACTTTTACAGGAAAAAACAATTTTGTAAGTTTTCTACTCTAGACATAGCATTAACATATAATCAGATTTTTGAAGCGCTGTGAAATCTTTTGCAGCCTAGAATTATAAAACAAGGACTTACAGTATTTCCTCTAAAAAAATAACTAAATGCTTTAAATCTAATAATACTATTACTCCATGAAAAACTGTCAACTCCACAAAAAAACAGAACTATTAAAAAAAATAAAACTACCATCAATAACTAGCCATTTACTCAGTTTGATAAGAACATGTTGCTTTAGTTTTCCATTATGCAAACTTCTACTTCACATTCGTAAAGTACCTTTAACACTGTCAACATGGAAGAGTAATAGAGAATGGCACAGTAAAAATTTACCATGCTAATGGAAAATGAACTCTGATGCCAGGCCAGGAGGAGCACAGAGCAACAAAACAATACCACCCTCTCCTTCAGTGTGTCAGAAAGAACCAAACTTTGAGACAAAAGCTGCACCACAAATAAACAGTCTAAATAAGACATTTTCTTTTACTGTTATCATTTCTTGTTTCTCAGGGTGGTGTAACAAAGCAAGAATCCACATGGTTACTAAACCACTTTGAGCTCAGTTCAACCACCAGAAATTGGAGCTAAAATAACAGCAATTTCACTAGGCCACTGTGAGAATCTAACGCAACAGTGGTGATGAATATTTTGTAAATTGTAAAGCACTACAGAAATGTTATTATTATTCCTGTGTCATGATTCACTAGAGAATCAGAAGGCCCATCTCTATCCTTTGTAATTCTATTGCCTTATTGTCGTCACCTACAACATGCACACATCCATCAGAGGACTGTTGTGGCTGAAGCACTGAGACAGAAAGCCACAGTATGTAATGAGGATTTAATGTAATCAAGATCTAACACACGGTCATGAATCGCTGGAGCCATTGTGGGCCTTGGTGCTGGAGCTCTACAGTACTGAAGAAATGAAGTCTCAGAATGCGCTGTAGGCTAGCAATTCTTGGGGTGAAGAGGGAACAGGGTTTGATGACCAGATTGGGAAGAAGAGGGCATGTCCACCTGGGAGAGAGAACCAAATCACAGGATGAGGGATGGGGACTTTTTAAAACTAGACCCTCCCTCCAAGTGGAAGAAGCGCTTGCTTTATGCTCTGCTGAGCTGTTGTTACTGACTTATGTGTGCACATTCTTGTCCTTTTCTGCATTTCCTAAGTGGGAATATGACTACATGCTTAGGACCTGGTGACAACTTATATTAAAAGGCATTTCTGATAATCGACACGGCTAGTCTTCGACTATGTGTTTAATCTTTATTCATAATGGTGTTAACTATGTTTTGTCCCAAGTAAAATAAAGAAAAGCCAGCGTTTTGTTGTTTTTAAAGTGGTAATAGCAAAGTAGAGTCTGAACTTACAAAGCAGAGGATGATGAGAGCCCACCAAAGTCTACCAGTCTTGGCAAATCACCATATGCAAGATCTCTGTGACAGGTGAATATACATGCTGCTGACATTTCAGAGAAATGCAAAGAGGCCAGAATGAAGGTTCTATTTTCTAAACTTGACAGAACTCACTTGTAAATACCAGTTAACTTAACTTTGACCACTGGGTGTTAATTCAAAATAAACTATTATTTTATTTATATTAATGTAACTTAAGTCAGTTTCACATTTATTCACATACTATAGAATTCATTCACTATGTATTCAACAAATCACTATTGAGCAGCCATGATATGCCAGCAAAACAGAAGTCAAAGTCCCTCTTCTCACTAAGCTCACATTCGGGTAGGACAAGGCAGATGCTGTACTGTCTGCCTGGAGATAATAAGTGCCCTGAAGGAAGAGAAGACGGTGAAAGGAGACGATACAGAGAGCAGCTTTATTTTACACAGAGCGACCAAGGAAGACATTCCTGATGAAGTGATATTTTAGCAAAGACCTGAAGAAACGGGACAGTAAGTCACCTAGGAAAGACCATTCTAAGAATCACAACTTTGCAAACCTAGAGCACTAAGCACTGGGTTTGTGCATTAATATGGAACCTCTGAGAGGTTGGCTCCAAAAGATAATCAAAGGAGACACCCCACACTCTATAAGGAAGAACAGAATAAGCTGTGCACTTCTACCTAGAAGGGGCAGGCAGACCACCTACAATTACAATACATAAAGAAACAATGAATTATAAAAAAACAAAGAACTTTCTCCCCAACTTTAAACTGATTTCATAACAAGCAGTAAGAAAAACGGCTTAAATTTCAGCTACTTGCATTTTCATTGACAATTTCACTTGAAGAATGTTAGTGACCAATGAAAAGACCAAAATCTAGTTGAGATAGGAGTGAAAATAAAGGAAATGAAGACACAAGTGACGTACATAGTCTAAAACTGAATTGGCATATTGTCTTCACAAAAAAGCTAAATGTAGGGGCTGGCCCCGTGGCCGAGTGGTTAAGTTCGCGCACTCCGCTGCAGGCGGCCCAGTGTTTCGTTGGTTCGAATCCTGGGCGTGGACACGGCACTGCTCATCAGACCACGCTGAGGCAGCGTCCCACATGCCACAACTAGAAGGACCCACAACGAAGAATATACAACTATGTACCAGGGGGCTTTGGAAAGGAAAAAAATAAAATCTTAAAAAAAAAAAAAAAAGTTAAATGTAACTTAGAGCTTATGTTCATTATTGACTCTGAACATACCAGTAGAAAAGTTAAAATACGGTCACCCTCTACAAAAGAGTCACCACTAAGCCCACTTACTTAAATGAATCTGCCAGATCAAAGACATGAAGTTCTCTGCTATTAGAGTTCTCAAGTGCTAGTCCTACATTCCTTGTCTGTTTTAATCTGTGTCACTCATCTCACACTTTCCTGAGCAGAACAACTACATTTATTCTGGCTCCTGGTATCCAGTTCTCAATCACATCCAAAAGCTAGGCTATGCCTGCAATGACTTCTGATGACACAGAGCTTCCTTTTAGTTTTTAATACAGATTTATGGTATTCTACCATACACAGACACCATAATTTCTTTAATTAGTTGCTTACTGATGGACATTTAGGTTATGCCCAATCTTTTGTTATTAAAAAATATGGCGCATAAATAGCTCATATATATTTCATTTTACACCTGAGAAAATACACTTGTCATGTAAATTTCCAAAATGATCAAAGGGTATATGTTTTTGTAACTTGGCAGGATACTACTAAATTACCCTCCACAGAAGTTTCCCACTAGCAAAGTCTGAGACTACTAATTTCCCTCATCTTTGCTGATTTAGCATCTTACCAACATTTTAGACTATCAACAATCTGATAAGAGAAAAAGGGAAAGTCAGCGTAGTTTTAATTTGTACTTCTCTTACTGTAACTGAAATTGGGCATCTGCTTTTATATGTTTAAGGGCCACCTAAATTTCCTTTTCATGTTTTGCCTGTTTTTAAAAATTGAGTTGGTAGACTATTCCTTATTCATTTTAGAAGTCCTTTATATACAGGGAAAATTTATTCCTTATTTTACTCTTTGAGTTTAAATATCCTCTCCGCAGTTTATAGTTTGCTCACAGTTATTTAAATCACAGCTTAAAAATTGGGGCCAGCCCAGTGGCATAGTGGTTAAGCTCGTGCGTTCCACTTCAGTGGTCTGGGGTTCACAGGTTCGGATCCCAGGTGTGGACCTATGCCCTGCTTATCAGGACATGCTGTGGTAGGCATCCCTCATATAAAGTAGAGGAAGATAGACATGCATGTTAGCTCAGGGCCAGTCTTTCTCAGCAAAAAGAGGAGGATTGGCAGCAGTCAGCTCAGGGCTAATCTTCCTCATCAAAGAAAAGAAAGAAGAAGAAAAAATCATACTATTCAAATAGCTTTCCCATCTAAATTAGAATAATTTACCATTGCTTAATACACACATATTACAACATATTTTAAACTTGGTACACAGCTGACGCTTAAATCAATATATGTGACAATGAATAAATACATTTATCATTCACTAAAGATTTACTATCTGGGCATTAACATAGGTGCTGGAGATACAAGAGAAAGTGAGACAAACGTTCTGCCCTCATAGAGAATTCTGTCTGCTGGAGGAGAGAGTTAGACTAACAACTATAATACAATGTATAGAAGAACTTTAAAATACATGAAGTGCTATGGAAATGATAATTAAGGACCGGATAATTAAGTATGGAAAGCTGTCAGAGGTAGGAACATTCGCACTTGGAGAAGGATGAGCTGGTGAATAAGGAAGTGGAAAGCGTTACCAGCAGAAGCATAAGCCACTCGAAAGGAGCAGTTCTCATGGCAGGAGGGCATGTGGCCTTTTATACGTACACACAGAACTCTGGGAGGACACTGGGAGAGGAGGCTGGGCTTAGGCTGTACAGGTCTTGCATACAATTGTGAGAAGTTTCTATCGCAAACTGCAAGCTTCACATCCTGACTCTCATTGACTGGCAGTGCCCACCCAGAACACTGCAGAGAATTCTACGGCTGTGCCTAAGCCTGGCAGGGGGGCACTCTGATTAACAGTCGGCTGGCATTGGTGGGGGGCAGGGGAAACAGGAAATCGAATCCACGTGTGCAGCTGAGAAGTACTGTGAACACACCTCTGTCCTCAGGAAACGTAACATGGACGTCCCTGGGGAAGATCAGAGAAGGGTGGACTATGGGAATCATGTCTTACTCAGACAGAATTTCCCTCTCTTTTTTTTACCAGTATGATAATGTCTGGTAGATATTAAACTTCTCTGAAAAACAAATGAAGCAAACAATCAAATGAGGGAGCTAATAAAAGAACAGAGCCTTCACTAGGAGCAGAGTTCATGAGCTTCAGTGGGGAGACTCACTGACATCTGTTACTAGGCTATCCTGGATAGGTGAGGTTACCAAATAGCTGAGTTTGAAAGTGTAATGGCTGAAATGTATAGAAATAAAAATAGTAGTTTCAGAGAACCAACATTCTCCTTGAACATTTACATGTAGTCATAGAATTTTCTTTTTATTTTCCTGAGGAAGATTCGCCCTGAGCTAACATCTGAGTGGTGCAGGTCCACGTCTGGAAACTGAACCGGGGCTGCTAAAGCAGAGCACACTGAACTTAACCATGAGGCCACGGGGTTGGCCCATAGGAATGGTTTAATTAGTTCTTACTCTGGCTTGCAACACAAGAATATAAGATTCTATATAAAGATTATGAAAGAAATAAAATAATCTATTTTGGTAAAAAAATAATTTGCCATAATTTTATTTTCAAGAAATATCATCTTGATAAAATACTCTACAAAAGAAATATCTAGTTATTTAAATAAATATACATTGTATTGCATTTAAAGAATCATACAAGAGATTTTATAAAACGAAACAAATACATTTTCAAATTTTAGAAATAGTTTGAAAGTTGACTTGCCTCCATCTTGGGTAATAACTGGTAACGCCAAGCTATTTTCATCTTAATGTTAGATTCTGGTGTTTTATGACTACATACGTCTTCATCAACTTCTTTTTTACAATTATCATTAAGTAATGGTGCAGGAAGTTCCTAAGAAAACAAAATGACACATTATTTAGCATCTGTGGTAAAAAAAAAAGTGACAATTTTCTTAAAGCACAACATTAGCAATACTAGAACTTTCCAACATATTAAAACTTGATGCCTTAAAATTGATTCAAGCATAAAGTCATGACAGTATAGATATTTCTAAAACTGAGAAAAAGGGTATATACAATATTAAATGTGAAGTTTAGCAATGAACTAGAATCTAAATATTCAAATTTTCATACTAACAAAAATCAAATGCTATTGCAACAAGAGGCTACGTTCATTTTCTAAAATTTATATACTTAAAGCAAAGTCTAGAATTAACAGTTACATATTACATGTAATTATCGTTATCTTTGCCACAAGGTAGAAATAAACATGTGTGTTATCTGTTTAGTAGTCTGCAATTCTAGAATTCAAAAACCTCCTTCACTGAAATAATGGCTGGAGTGACAACCGAGCACAAGGACGCGGATCTGCCTGCACCACACATCTGCCTGCACCTGGCAAGCCTGTGTCTCTTCTTTTAACAACAAAAATACAATTTAAAATCTCTGACTAAATGAACAGACACTGAATTCTAATTTTTCACCTTTTCTCCTTTGAAGGCTCACCTACTGAGTAGCTACCAAAAATGTATAGGAAACATTTTTTTGTGTGAACAGGTACTACAGAAACAACGCAAAGAAACAAGCACCTAAGTTTCCTGGAGAAGGAGAGCACAGGCAGTAACTGCGTCTTGTATCAGCCAGAAGCACAAAGATAACGTGGAGCAGGGATTAGCAGACGTGATCCTGCGCCACGTCCTAAATTAGTCTAAACTGCAATTTTTACTTTTCAAGATCAAATTTATTTGTGCTTAGACTCATGTCAACTAATCAGCAGGAAAACACATTAACCATCATATATTTTAGTCACCTTCTAAAAGACCTTCAAATAGATTCCCACTTTAACTTAAGCCAGCATTAGAGACTATATCACTTAAGCTTTGAATCCATCATTCCTAGCAAAGCATTAGTCTCTTACAGAAATAAAGTAACTTCCTTTTCAGTGGAAATAAATACTTGTGAGGCGTCTAGCACAACACAGTATAGTGGATATGAGTTTGAATCCTGCAATCAGATTGCATGGGTCCCAATCTTGACTTTCCAGATTAGTAGCTCTGTCTGCGGTTACCCTGACCCCATCTCTGTGTCTCCACTCACCATCTGAAAGATGCAAATAACAGTATTCACTTTGCTGGGTCGTTGTAAGGAATAAGTGAGTTAAAAATGTAAAATGCAGGAGGCGGGACCAAGATGGCGGAGTGAGTGGTCTTCTTTGTCTCTCCCCCTTTGAATCTACAACTAATTGGACATTCACCGGTTAATAAACGATAACCAGATAGCATCTCAAGACACCTGAGAGACCCGTGCTGCTATACATCAGAAGGCGGATGGACTTCCTCCCGGGAGGAGGTGGAAATAAGTGAAAACTCTCTGACCCCCGACCTCCGGACAGCCTAGTACCTGAAAGAGGCTCTCTTCCAGTGGACTCCCCCATAGCATCACCACGCACCAAGTGAGGGAGTGTGCACTCACCGGCAGAGCGACAGTGGAAACAGGTGACAACAGCCCTACCTAAGCCCCCCACGATTACATCTAAGCCCAGGGGGAAACTCCAGGGTCCCGCAGGCACCGGTAGGGAAAGCCTCTACTCGCCATTAGCAGAGAGGCACCGCCCAGCATTCAGAACAAAGGGAAGCTCCCAGGGAGCGGATTCCCCGGCAGGGCACCAGCCCGCCAGTCGCTGCCAGGCCCATGGTCTCCCGTTGTGCACGGATGGTGCAAGAGGTGCCCAGACTTCCCGTGGACGTGCTTGGGGACTGGGTGGAGCTCCAGCGCCCGGCTCCATGGCCCAGGGGGAAAATCCAGGGTCCCGCACCTGCCAGCAGGGAAAGCCTCTGCTCGCCATTAGTGGGGAGGCCCCGCCCAGCATTTGGAATGCCAGGAAGCTCCCAAAGAGCAGAATTTCCAGCAGGGCAGTAGTCTGCCAGCCACCGCCAGGCCCACGGACTCTGGCCAGTGTCCCAGACCAGGCAAGGGGCTCCCAGAGATTCCGTGGGAGTGGTGTGGGGCTGGGTGGAGCTCCAGTGGAATGGCTACGTGGCCCAGGGGGGAAGTCCAGGTTCCCACAGCAGCCTCAGTGAAAGCCTCTGCACAGCACTAGTGGAGAGGTCCCGACTGGCAATCACATGGCTGGAAGGCCCTGGGGCAAAAGTAGCACAGCTAGGTGAGCTAACCACAGACTGCAGAACATACCCATAGCTCTGCTGGGACCTATAGTGGACAAGCGTGATCTTGTGGGCTCTGCTAGGGATAAAGCGGCGATTATAGGTGATCCTGCTCCTGGCTGCTGGGAAAGCCCATAACACCGCTGCAGACCCCAAGGAGGGAGTGCATCTAGGTGGGCTGCAACAGTAGGCACCAGCAGCCTGAGGTCCCCTTGCGATTGCCCCCACAACGGAGGAGGGCCCCACAGGACCACTGTGACTATGAGGAGGAGCCCAGGTCCAGTCAGTAACAGCTGACAGGGTTCCTGGTCGGTGCAGTCTTAACAGCTGCTCCCCCACGACACCAGTTGCAACAAGTGGAAGCAGCGACTAAACTCTATCTCTATGTGGAGGCACAAATCCACACCATCAAGCAGTATGAAAAAATATATTAAATCTCCAGAACAGAAGGAAAATGACAAGTACCCAGAAAACAATCCCAAAGACAATGAAATCTATAACCTAAATGACAATCAATTCAAAACAGCCATTATTACACAACTCAACGAGTTAAAAGAGAATTCAAATAGACAACTCAATGAGCTCAGGAGCTATGCCACAAAAGAGCTTGATACTATAAAGAAGAACCAATTAGAAATACTGGAGATGAAGAACACAACGGAGGAGATTAAGAAAAATCTGGACTCTCTGAACAGTAGGGTAGATAATACGGAGGAGAGAATTAGCAATTTGGATGATAGGAATATAGAAATGCTGCAGACAGAGGAGGAGAGAGAACTAAGACTAAAAAGAAATGAAGAAACTCTCAGAGAATTATCTGACTCAATTAGGAGATGAAACATAAGGATTATGGGTATACCAGAGGGAAAAGAGAAGGAGAAGGGGGCAGAAAGCCTGTTCAAAGAAATAATGGCTGAGAACTTTCCAAACTTGGGAAGAGAGATGGAACTTCATGTGACAGAAGCCAATAGATCTCCAAACTTTATTAATGCAAGATGACCAAGCCCAAGGCATATAGTAGTGAAGCTAGCAAAAGTCAACGACAAAGAGAAAATACAAAGGGCAGCCAGGCAGAAGAAAATAAGTTACAAAGGAAACCCCATAAGGCTATCAGCAGATTTATCAGCAGATACCTTACAGGCTAGAAGAGATTGGAATGAAATATTCAAAACTCTGAATGACAAAAACCTGCAGCCAAGAATACTCTACCCAGTGAAAATATCCTTCAAATATGATGGAGAAATAAAAACTTTCCCAGATAAACAAAAGTTAAGGGAATTCATTGCCACAAAACCTCCTCTTCAAGAAATGCTCAGGAAGAACCTCATACCTGAAAAATAAAAAAAAGGAAAGGGGTTACAAAATCCAGAACAAAGGAGATAAGCAGAAGGACAACAACAGAAAGTAGCAGCTCTCCATCAGGAGAGGTTAGCAGAAGTTAAATAAAACATTAAAGATAAAGGGAACGGAAACACCAAGAATAAATATAACCTAGTCATTTTAAACACAAACTCACAACACAAAAAAGAAGAGGAAAAAAAAATCTGACAATAACAACCTAGAAAGGGGAGAGAAAAGGGATGGAATGTTTTAATTTAAGGAAATAAGAGGCTACCAGAAAAAGGACTATCTCATTACGAGATGTGTTATACAAACCACCTGGTCACCACTAAACAAATAACAAGAATAAAGACACAAATTACAAATAAGAAGAAAGCCAATACAGAAATTTACCTACTTGAATTAGGAATCCAAAAATCATGGGACGAGAAACAAAGGAAATGCAAAAGAACCGGAAAACAAGTGATAAAACGGCAGCAGTAGGCCCCCACGTTTCAATAATCACTCTAAATGTAAATGGATTGAACTCTCTAATCAAAAGACACAAGTGGCAAGATGGACCAAAGAACAAGATCCAACAATATGCTGCCTCCAGGAAACACATCTCAGCCCCAAAGACAAACACAGACTCAGAGTGAAGGGATGGAAGACAATACTCCAAGCTAATAATGAACAAAACAAAGCAGGTCTTGCCATACTTATATCAGACAAAGTAGACTTCACAGCAAAACAAATAAAGAGGGGCAGTATATAATGATAAAAGGCACACTCCACCAAGATGACATAACACTTATAAATATATACAAACCCAAGATAGGATCACCAAAATTTGTAAAGAAACTATTAACAAAACTAAAAGGAGACATCAACAACAATACAATAATAGTAGGGGACCTCAACACCCCATTACCACCAATGGATAGATCATCCAGACAGAAAATCAACAAGGAAATTACAGAATTAAACGAAAAATTAGAGCACATGGGCTTAATAGATATATATAGAACACTTCATCCAAAAACAGCAGGTTACTCATTCTTCTCAGGTGTGCATGGAAGATTCTCAAGAATAGACCATATCTTGGGAAACAAAGCAAGCATCAATAAGTTCAAAAGGGTTGAAATAATATCGAGCATCTTTTTGGATCATAATGCTATGAAACTAGAAATCAACTACAAGAATAAAGCTGGGAAAGGGGCAAAAATCTGGAGACTAAACAACATGCTACTGAACAAACAATGGATTATTGAAGAAATTAAAGAAGAAATCAATTATTATCAGGAGACAAAGGAAAATGAAAACACACCATACCAACTTATTTGGGATGCAGCAACGGCAGTCCTAAGAGTGAAATTCATTGCAATACAGGCTCACATCAATAAGCAAGAAAAATCTTACATAAACAACCTCAAATGACACCTAACATAATTAGAAAAAGAAGAACAAAGCCCAAAATCAGTAGAAGGAGGGAAATAATAAAAATTAGAGCAGAAATAAAAGATATTGAAACAAAAAAGATAGTAGAAAGGATCAATGAAACAAAGAGTTGGTTCTTTGAAAAAATTAACAAAATTGATACACCCTTAGCCAGACTCACTAAGAAAATAAGAGAGAAGTCTCAAATAAATAAAATTAGAAATGAGAGAGGAGAAATCACAACAGATACCGAACAAATACAAAGGATCATAAGAGAATACTATGAAAAACTGTATGCCAACAAATTGAACAACCTAGAAGAAATGGATAAATTCCTAGACTCATACAACCTCCCCAAACTGAATCAGGAAGAAATAGAGAATCTGAATAGACCAATCACAAGTAAAGAAATAGAAACAGTAACCAAAAACCTCCCCAAAAATAAGAGTCCAGCACCAGACGGCTTCTCTGGAGAATTCTACCAAATATTCAAAGAAGATGTAATACCTATCCTTCTCAAACTTTTCCAGAAACAGAGGAAGATGGGGCACTCCCTAATACATTCTATGAAGCCAATGTCACCCTGATCCCCAAACCTGACAAGGACAACACAAAGAAGGAAAACTACAGGCCAATATCACTGATGAACATAGATGCAAAAATCCTCAACAAAATTTTGGCAAACCGAATACAGCAATACATCAAAAAGATTACACACCACGATGAAGTGGGATTTATACCAGGGACACAGGGATGGTTCAACATCCGCAAGTCAATCAATGTGATTCACTACATTAACAAAATGAGAAACAAAAACCACATGATCATCTTAATAGATGCAGAGAAAGCATTCAACAAGATCCAACATCCATTTATGATAAAAACCCTCAATAAAATAGGTATAGAAGGAAAGTACCTCAACATAATAAAGGCCATATGTGACAAACCCACAGCTAACATCATACTCAACAGACAAAAACTTAAACCCATACCTCTCGGAACAAGAACAAGACAAGGGTGCCCACTTTCATCACTCTTGTTCAACATAGTACTGGAGGTGTTGGCCAGAGTAATTTGGCAGGAAAAAGAAATAAAAGGAATCCAAAGAGGCAATGAAGAAGTAAAACTCTCGCTGTTTGCAGACGACATGATGTTATATATAGAAAACCCCAAAGAACCCATAGGAAACCTATTAGAAACAATCAACAGCTACAGCAAAGTTGCAGGGTATAAAATCAACATACATAAATCAGTAGCATTTCTATACGCTAACAATGAACTAACAGAAAAAGATCTCAAGAACTCAATCCCATTCACGATCGCAACAAAAAGAATAAAATACCTAGGGATAAATTTAATCAAGGAAGTGAAAGATCTATACAACAAAAACTACAAGACTTTCTTGAAAGAAATCGATCATGACATAGAGATGGAAAGACATTCCATGTACATGGATTGAAAGAATAAACATAGTTAAAATGTCCATACTACCTAAAGTAATCTACAGGTTCAACCCCATCCCAATCAGAATCCCAATGACATTCTTTACAGAAATTGAACAAAGAATCCTAAAATTCATATGGGGCAACAAAAGACCCCGAATTGCTAAAGCAATCCTGAGAAAGAAGAACAAAGCTGGAAGCATCACAATCCCTGACTTCAAAACATACTACAAAGTTACAGTAATTAAAACTGCAGGGTACTGGTACAAAAACAGGTGCACAGATCAATGAAACAGAATTGAAAGCCCAGAAATAAAACCACACATCTATGGACAGCTAATCTTCGACAAAGGAGCTGAGGGCCTACAATGGAGAAAAGAAAGTCTCTTCAACAAATGGTGCTGGGAAAACTGGACAGCTACGTGGAAAAGAATGAAAATCGACCATTCTTTTTCACCATTCACTAAAATAAACTCAAAATGGATCAAAGACCTAAAGATTAGGCCTGAAACAATAAGTTTTCTAGAAGAGAATATAAGCAGTACACTCTTTGACATCAGCTTCAAAAGAATCTTTTCGGGGGCCAGCTCTGTGGCTGAGTGGCTAAGTTCGCGCACTCCGCTGCGGCGGCCCAGGGTTCGGATCCTGGGCGCGGACATGGCACCGCTCATCAGGCCACGTTGAGGCAGTGTCCCACATCCCACAACTAGAAGGACCTGCAACTAAGATATACAACTGTGTACGGGGGGGTTGGGGAGATAAAGCAGAAAAAAAAATATATTAAAAAAAAAAAAAGATTTATAGAATCTTTTCGGACACCATAACCCCTCAGACGAGGGAAACAATAGAAAGAATAAACAAATGGGACTACATCAGACTAAAGAGCTTCTTCAAGGCAAGGGAAAACAGGATTGAAACAAAAGAACAGCCCACTAATTGGGAAAAAATATTTACAAGTTATTTATCCAACAAAGGGTTAATCTCCATAACATATAAAGAACTCACACAGCTCAAGAAAAAAAATCAAACAACCCAATCACAAAATGGGCAGAGGACATGAACAGACATTTCTC
The DNA here is from genome assembly GCF_037783145.1 of Equus przewalskii. NCBI lineage: Eukaryota > Metazoa > Chordata > Mammalia > Perissodactyla > Equidae > Equus > Equus przewalskii. The sequence goes on along the minus strand of NC_091836.1, from coordinate 97,568,164 downwards.
CAAAGAAAATATACGGATGGCCAATAGACACATGAAAAGATGCTCCTCATCACTAATCAGGGAAACGCAAATCAAAACTATACTAAGATATCACCTTACACCTGTTAGAATGGCAAAAATATCCAAAACCAAGAGCGACAAATGTTGGAGAGTTGTGGAGAAAAAGGAACCCTCATACACTGTCGGTGGGAATGCAAACTGGTGCAGCCACTATGGAAAACAGTATGGAGAATTCTCAAAAAGTTAAAAATAGAAATACCTTATGACCCAGCCATCCCATTACTGGGTATCTATCCTAAGAACCTGAAATCAGCAATTCCCAAAGTCCCATGCACCCCTATGTTCATTGCAGCATTATTCACAATAGCCAAGTCATGGAACCAACCTAAGTGCCCAGCAACTGATGATTGGATAAAGAAGTTGTGGTATATATATACAATGGAATACTACTCAGCAATAAAAAAGGACAAAGTCGTCCCATTCACAACAACATGGATAGATTTTGAGAGTATTATGTTGAGTCAAATGAGCCAGACAGAGAAAGACGAACTCTGTATGACTCCACTCATAGGTGGTATTTAACATACAGACAAAGAGGACTGATTGGTGGTTGCCAGGGGAAAGGGTGGGTGGGGGGAGGGCACTAGGGGTGAAGTGGTGCACCTACAACATGACTAATAATGATGTACAACTGTAATTTCACAGGGTTGTTAAGTATCATAATCTTAATTAAAAAAATGTAAAATGCAGAGAATGGCGGCTGTCTCATGTTAAGCTCTCAATAAATGTTCCATGGTGAGAATTCAGTCAAATAACTGTCTTAACCAGGACTCAGAGCCACATAGTCTGCATTGTCAACATTAGGCAATATTTAATATAAATATTTGGATTAACATTTTTTTCAATCTCAAGGATACTTAATAATAGTTTTGACAAAGGTATAAACTAAAAAAAAATAAAAGCCAACCAGTCCCACAATAATTATTAACCTGAAGTAAGCAACACTCCAAGCATATACTCATGTATATACATAGATATGCTGGACAAAATACGTACATAAAAAGAGTATATAATGAAAAGCTATTAATAATTTAAAAATTAACATTTTACTTTAACTTATGAAAGAAAAAAATGAAGGAAAGTTGAAAGAACTGCTGAACTGATCAATGATTCTTTACTTCGAAAGACATTATTTCTTAACGTATTCTCCTCTCAGATTAGAAATGTGATTAAGAAGCACATTAAGGGGCTGGCCCCGTGGCCAAGTGGTTACGTTCGCGCGCTCCGCTGCAGGCGGTCCAGTGTTTCGTTAGTTCGAATCCTGGGCGCGGACATGGCACTGCTCATCAGACCACGCTGAGGCAGCATCCCACATGCCACAACTAGAAGAACCCACAACGAAGAATACACAACTATGTACCGGGGGGCTTTGGGGAGAAAAAGGAAAAAATAAAATCTTTAAAAAAAAAAAAAAAAAAAAAAAAAAAAAAAAAGAAGCACATTAAGACGTTGGCATCACTATGTTCCTTTTTACATGTTTCAGTTTCCAACAAACTCAATTCCTCTCTCTTTCTCTCCTATAAAAAGTGAGGGAATTAGTACTTAGCACTCTCTCCCACCTCCTCTCCCCCAAGTTAAGTTTTTTCTCCATTAGTTCTATGTTATCAAGGTTGAAAGCATGTGCATTCTTGTCTGCAACCACAGTGGTTTAGCTTTGGTTTTGCTGAAATGGATTCATCATTGGTCCTTTTACCACAGTTGTACCACCGTTGAGTTTTCTCTTCTTTTGTTTATGGTGAGGAAGATTGGCCCTGAGCTAACATGTGTGCCCATCCTCTCTATTTTAGATGGGATGCCCCCATAGCATGGCTTGATGAATGGTGGGTAGGTCCATGCCTGGGATGCGAACCCATGAACCCTGGGCCACCAAAGCAAAGCGCATGAATGTAACCACTACGCCGTCAGGCCAACCTGAGTTTTCGTAATTGATAATTGCCCTCAGTCACCAGTGTCGGGAAGGCACTAGAGTGTCAGTAGTGAACAAAACAAAGTCCCCGCGTTCATGGAGTCTGTTCTCCAACGGTTGTGATATGAACCTAAGAAAAAAGAGGAAAGGCATGCAGAGTAACGGGTAGTCAACGAAGCTCTCCCTGAGGACATGGAAATGGGGAATATCTTCAAACGCTTTTTACTCAACTAGCACTTTGGGTGGAGGTACTGCTTCACCAGGTTCCCCTCGCTTAGAGCTAGGGAGACACTGCTCTCCTGTCCTCGGACAGAGTCACGCTCTGGATTCTTCCAGCCTTGCGGAGGATTTGCTTTTTCTGTGTGAATAGTCCTTCCTTCACCTTTGCAGTTTCATCGCTCACCCAGGCTACATCTATACCTATGTCTGCAGCTTTGCATTCTCCACTCCCCCTCCCCCCACTCCCAGTAACACTCGAGGCCCTGTGGGCTGAAGATTCCTAGTTTCAAGTAAATTCCTTGCGTCTCACATTTACAATTATTTTTCTGTTCCACACTGAATATATCCTTGCTAAGTATCAAGTGTGCCACTGACAGTTGTAAGACATCACACATAGATAAGTTAAAATGTTAGATGAATAAATACATTTCCTCATCTTCTAGCCCAGCACTGACCAACAGAACTTTCTCTGATGCTGGAAATGTTCCATAACTGCACTGTTCAATACAGTAGCTACTAGCTACTTAAATTTATTTAATTTTGTTAAAATTTTTTCTACATTCTAATTATATTCTCATTTATTGTTTTAATCTCTTTTCTCTAACTTCAGTGTGACTGTTGCAAGCCTGTTCCTTGCTGTTACTGTATTGGGTAATGATATTATTTAAGCCAACTTGTATTTTTAAGTGTGCAATTATCCTTTTTATCTACTTCTAATGTTTTCAATATTATTTTTGGGATATTAATTTATTGAGTTTGTGTTCTTATTAAGGTCTTCCATAAATCTCTTATGGACGAATTTCCTTCTGTTCTTGGATTATGTTCTCTTCAAGATTGAGTTTTTTCTTCTAGCTAAGTTAAGAGTTTATTTTGACATCCACCCATTTTTCTGTACCTTCACATTAGGAGAGCTTACACAAGGTCAAACGCCTTCTCTTTTTAGGATACCGAGGCTCCTTATCCTCTTATGAGATTTCATTAAATGCCAACTTTCTGTGCTCGCATCACTGGGTTCCAGGAGTATTTCATTCCCAGTTAGGAGGTGCTGTACCATTAGGTTTCGGATTATATACCCAATTCAGTGTTGCTTTCTGAAAGACGTGCTTTAGTTTGAGATCATCAGCCCTACTCATTTCTGAAGATTATGCTAATTAATTGATTTCTGGGTGTGAGGGTGAAGTTAGGAACCACGCTGAATGGTGTTTGCCTGTTTGCCCATGGATTTTATAAATTCACGGCATTAGGTTGGACCTTGCCTTTCGTGTTCTGTTCAGTATAACCGCTTTTTCTTGGAGTATTTTCAGTTATTCTGTGTTTGGTAATGTAGGCGAGTCTATGATACAAATTTAGTATCCTGATATCTTAACCCCCATCATCAACAATTCTTAAGTAATCTTTAGGAAAATTTTGAACAGAGATATAAAGTAAGGAAATAAATACCCATAACCTTGCCCTAAAAGAACTAAACAGCCATTCTGTTTAGAGCATTTCAAAGGCATAAAAACTGTCTTCTTACATTGACAGGCATTATTCTATCTCTCAATTACATCCATAAATTATTTTAAAGTAAATTATCTTAAATTTTTGGTTCTCAATTATTTTCCTGCCTTTATACATTCACATAGCTAATATAATCCCATCTATCTATCAATATTTTGTGTGTGTGCCTGTGTGTGTGTGAGAGAGAGGAAGATTGGCCCTGAGCTAATACCTGTTGCTAATCTTCCTCTTTTTGCTTGAGGAAGATTGTCGCTGAGCTAACACCTGTGCCAATCTTCCGCTATTATATGTGGGATGCTCCCTCAGTGTGGCTTGATGAGTGGTGCTAGGTCAGCGCCTGGGATCTGAACCTGTGAACCCTGGGCCGCTGAAGCAGAGCATGCAAACTTAACCACTACACCAGTGGGCTGGCCCCTTGAGTTAATTTTTATTTATAGTGTAAGATAATGGTCTACTTTCATTTTTTTGCATATGGATGTCCAGTTTTCCCAACATCATTTATTGAAGAGACTTTCCCTTCTCCATTGTATGTTCTTGGCTCCTCTGTGGAAAGTCAGCTGTCCACACATTTGCAGGTTTACTTCTGGGCTGTCAATTCTGTTCCATTGATCTATGTGTCTGGTTTTCTGCCAGTGCCATGTTCTTTTGATGACTATTGCTTTGTAGTATATTTTGAAATTAGGGAGTGTGACACCTCCAATTTTGTTCTTTTTTCTCAGGATTGTTTTGGCTATTTGGGGTCTTTTGTTGTTCCATAAAAATTTTAGCAATCTTTGTCCTACTGCCATGAAAAACATCATTGGGACTTTAATAGGGATTGCATTGAATCTGTAAATTGTTTTAGGAAGTATGGACAGTTTAACTATGTTAATTCTTCTTATCCATAGGCAAAGAATATCTATTTCTTTGTGTCCTCTTTGATTTCTTTCAACAATGTTTTATAGTGTTCAGTGTACAGATTTCACCTCTTTGATTAAATTTATTCCTAAGTATTTTATTCTTTTTCTTGTGAATATAAGTGGGACTGTACTCTTGATTTTTCTTTCTGCTATCTCGTTGTTAGTATATAGAAACACAACTGATTTTTGAATGTCGGTTTTGTATCCTGCAACTTTACTGTATTTGTTTATTATTTCTAATAGTTTTCTGGTAGATTCTTTAGGGTTTTCTATACATAAAATCACGTCATCTGCAAATAGTGACAATATTATTTCTTCCTTTCCAATTTGGATCCCTTTACTTCTTTTTCTTGCCTAAGTGCTCTGGCTAGTCCTTCCAAATGTATGCCTAATAAGAGTTGTAAAAGTGGGCATCCTTGTCTTATTCCTGTTCCTAGAGAGATGGCTTTCAGGTTTTCTGCATTGAGAATGATGTTAGCTGTGGGTTTGTCATGTATGGCCTTAATTATGTTGAGGTATTTTCCTTCTATACCCATTTTATTCAGAGTTTGTATCATAATGGATGCTGTATCTTGTTGAATGCTTTCTCTGTATCTATTGAGATGATTATGTGATTTTTACTCCTCATTTTGTTAATGTGGTGTACCACGCTGACTGATTTGTGAATGTTGAACCATCCTTGCATCTCTAGAATAAATCCCACTTGATCATAGTGAATGATCCTTTTAATGTATTGTTGTATTTGATTTCCTAATATTTTGTTGAGGATTTTTGCATTGACGTTCATCAGTGATATTGGCCTGTAATATTCTTTTTTTGTGTTGTCCTTGTCCGGTTTTGGCATCAGGGTAATATTGGCCTTGTAGAATGAGTTAGGAATCATACCCTCCTTTTCAAATTTTTGAAAGTTTGAGAAGGATAGGTATTAAATCTTCTTTGAATGTTTGGTACAATTCATTGGGGAAGTTGTTTGGCCCCAGACTTCTGTTTTTTGGGAAGTTTTTGATTAGTATTTCGATCTCCTTACTAATGATCAGTCTATTCAGATTCTCTATTTCTTTTTGATTCACTTCTGGAAGGCTGTAAAATTCTAAGACTTTATCCGTCTCGTCTAGATTATTGAACTTGTTAGCATATAGCTTTTCATAATATTCTCTTATAATCCTTTGTATTTCTGTGGTATCCATTGTAATTTCTCCTATTTCTGATTTTTTTTTAACTTTCTCTTTTTTTCATAGTGAGTCTAGCTAAAGGTTTGTCAATTTTGTTTACCTTTTCAAAGAACCAGATTGTAGTTTCCTTGATGTCTTCTACTGTCATTTTAGTCTCTACTCCATTTATTTCTGCCCTGATTTTTATTATTTCCTTCCTTCTACTGATTTTTGGCTTCATTTGTTGTTCTTTTTCTAGTTCCTTTAGGTGTACCGTTAGATCATTTGAGATTTTTCTTGTTTCTTGAGATAGACCTGTATTGGTATAAATTTCCCTCTTAATCCCATTTTTGCTGTATCCCATAGATTTTGGTATGTCATATTTTCATTTCTATTTGTCTCCAGGTACTTTTTGATTTCTCCTCTGATTTCTTCATTGACTCAATGATTGTTCAGTAGCTTTTGGTTAATCTCCATATATTTGTGACTTTTCCAGTTTTCTTCTTGTAGTTAATTTCTAGTTTCATACCACTGGGTCAGAAAATATGCTCGATAGTTTTTCAATCTTAAGTTTATTGAGACTTCTTTTGTGGCTTAATATGTTACCTATCCTGGACAATGTTGCATGTGCGTTCAAAAATAATGTGTCCAGTCATGTATATGTATATACGTGTGCGTGTGTGTGTATTTTTCTTTACAAAATGTATATTGTGTATTATATACATTATGATGTATATTATTTGTTTTCTACATTTTTAACATGATATTGTGAGCATGTCCACATTTCATCATTTTTCAAAAATGAGATTTTCAATGGCTTTATAACATTATATTATATGGCTTAATTAAAATTCAGTTTGTCACTTCCTTACTGTTGGACCTTTAGGTTGTTTGTAGTCCAAGAACACTACGATGAACATTGTTGTTTATAACATAAATCCTTCGCATGTCAAATTATGATTTTTTTTCTATGAGATATATAAAACACATAGAAAAAAAAAGCAAACACTATAATAAATACCCCAGTTTCTAACGTTTGGCTTTAACAAATCTTAACAGGCATACCCGCAAAACAAACCAATAATTTCAGCAAGCAATGAGCAATACTCTTTTCTGCTGAAAATCTTTAAAAGGAAAAGTAAGAATAAGGAAGCATTTTCCCCTAAGAGTCAGGGTACTACTCCTTCCCCACAGTGCAGGAGAAATGGCCGTCAAGTCAGACAAACTTTGGAAGTAGAAGTACTGCAGAGGGCAGGGGTGAGACATCACATTGAAGACAGGGTAACTAAGACAACCTCCTCTCCCCCATACACACAGACACACACAGACACACACATAGTTGGCTCCCACTGCTGCCTCGCAGAAGGCCAGAAGCAATCCTTAGGCAGGACAGGAAGGAGATTGGTAGATTAGAGGATTCTTCCTGGAGAAATTGATAATATTAAGAGAAAAGCCCTTTAGAGAGACATCACTAGCTAAGCTCACAGTCAACCTAGCAGACTACAGGTTATGTGCCCAGATACACAGCACTTCCAATTAGCTTTCCGGTCTCTCATTCTTCAGTATCAAAGCACAGCCAAGAATTATCAGATATTTGAGAAAAGCATATAATATGGAATTCAAAGACGAAGACAAACAAGTGGGAAACAGAAACACTGCCAGGAAAAGATAGAAACTTCCAAAAGAATAAAACGTAATATATATTACATGAGATGGCGTATAAAAAAATACGACACTTCAGCAAAAGGAAACAATCAGAAAAAACCTGAGAGTTTCTAGAAATTAAAAATGTAATAGCAGATTTGAAAAAACTGACCAGTAGTGCCAGAAGATCAAGTTGGTCAAACCCCTCAGAATAAAAGAACAATAATGATGATAATGATAGCAACAATAATGGAAAAAAAAAAAATCACAGTGGCCAACATGTTTTCAACTGCTTTCCAACCACCACGCACTAGAGGACCAGTCCAGGAGGCTGACACCATAAAACAATTTCCAGACAGAGAAACAGAGAAAATAGAGGAAAATATCAAAGAAATAATCTAAAAGAAATTTCCCGGGATGAAAAATAGATTTTAGATTTAAAATCCTACTAAGTCCTCAAACTATGAATGAATTAGGAAATGCAACATAATGATTATAGGTATTCAAGAAGGAGAAGAGAAGAAGAATGGAGTAGAAAGCTTGTTCAAAGACATAATAGCTGAGAAATTCCCAAACCTGGGGAGGAAGCTGGAAATACAAGTGAGAGAAGTCAATAGATCTAATTATATCAATGTAAAAAGATTTTCTCCAAGGCATACTGTAGTAAAGCTGGAAAAAGTCAATGACAAAAAAAATATATATATATTAAGGTCAGCAAGGCAGAACAAAATAACTTACAAAGGAACCCTTATCAGGCTTTCAGTGGATTTCTCAGCCGAAACCTTACAGGCTAGGAGAGAGTGGAATGATATATCAAAATTCCTAAAGACAAAACCTTCCAGCCAAGAATACTCTACCCAGTGAAAATATCCTTCAGATACGATGGAGACAGAAAACTTTCCCAGACAGACAAAAGCTGAGGGAGTTCACTGCACAAGACCCCACCCCCCACAAGAAATGCTCAAGAAGGCCCTCATACATGAAAAAAAGAGAAAGGGGTACAAAGCCTTGAGCAAGGAGATAAACAGGTAGGCAAAATTACGAAACTGCAGCTCTCTATCAGAACAAGTTAGCAAACACTCAATTAAAACATTAAAGATAAAGGGAAGGAAAACATCAAAAATAACTATAATCTTGTCATTTTAACCACAAACTCACGACACAAAATGGAATAAGTAGTGAACAACAATAACTTAGAAGGAGAAGAGGAAAGAGATGGAACCAGCTTAGTCTAAGGAAATAAAAGGCTATCAGAAAATGGACTATTTCATCTACAAGTTTTATACAAACCTCATGGTAACCACTAAACAATCAGAACAGAGACACAAAGGACAAAGAGAAAACTAAGAAAACCATCATAGACAACTACCAAACTGAAGTGGTAGTCCAAAACACACGGGACGAGAAACAAGGGACATGCAGAAGAACTGGAAAATGAGCGATGACACGGCAGCATTAAGCCCTCATGGCAATAATCACTCTAAATGTAAAAGGACTGAATTCTCCAATCGTTCATTCAAGAAGGTTTAGTTCCCTCTCCTGGCTCCTGACAGGAGGTACCCACAGCACTCTCAGTTAACCCTTTAACAGCTCACGAAGAAGGAATGACTACCCTTGAACTTTATTTCACACTACTCCCTTACAAAGTCGACAGTGTGCTTACTCAGAAGCCCTGGGATTCTACCTCCAAGTCTTTACTAGCGCAGTTTCCTGGGCTTAAAGTAATCACTGGTACATTTAGATACCCCCAAAAATCTACTTAATAGAAATGGAAAGTATAATTTTTCTTAGCAGGGATTACAAACTAACTCATTATAAACAAAAATTTCATTAAAGTAACAGTAAAATAAACAAAAGGGAATAACTTCATTAACAATATAGAGAGAAGATGACACAAGTAGAACGCAGAATAATGAATCTGAAGATAGCAACAGAAACTATCAAAAACAAAGGACATAAGGAAAAAAACAACAGGGGGAAAAAAGAACAATTCTAGCAAACTTTCTCATATAAACTGATAAGCTGAATCTAAAATTTATATGGAAATGCAAAAGCCCTATAATAGCCAAAATAACTTTGCAAAAGAAGAAAGTTAGAGGACTTAAAAATACCTGATTTCAAGACATTATAAAAATAGAAAAATGGAGTCCATGTAAGAGAGACATATGGTTCAAACAATCAGAAAATAAAGTTGAGGAAAAGACCCATATATTTACTTAATTGACTTTCTACACAGGTGCCAAGGCAATTCAATAGGGAAGAGATAACAACAAATTCTCAGAAAACAACAAAGGAGAAAATCTTAGTGATTCTGAGGTATTCCAGAGGTCAGTAAGCTATGGCCTGTGGGTCAAATGCAACCAGCTACCTGTTTTTGTAAATAGGGTCTTATTACTGGAACACAACCACGCCCATTTGCATAGGAATTGTCTATGGTTGTGTTAGTGCTACACCAGCAGAATCAAGTCACTGCAACAGAGACCATATGGTCTGCAAAGCTAAAAATATTTACTATCTAGCCCTTCAAAGAAAAGTTTGCTGACCCTTGGGTTATTCAAGTATTTCTTAAAGAGGACAAAAACATAGCATGAAATATAAAACAAAAAAATGAGACACAACTTCATAAAAGTAAAAAACAACATTTTTCAAAAGACAAAGTTAAGAAAACAAAGAGGCAACCCATAAATTGGGAGAAAATATTTGCCAAACATACATCTGATAAAGGACTTGTATCCAGAATATAAAAAGAACACAACTTAATGATAAAAATAAAAACAGTCCAATAAAAAATGGACAAGAGTTGAACAGACACTTCATCAAAAGGTATATGGAGGGCAAACAAACACATGAAAAGATGCTCAACATCATTAGTAATTAGGAACATGCAAATTAAAACCACAATGAGATATCACTACATGCACACTAGAATTGTTAACATAAAATTTAAAAAATGATAACATCAAGGGGCTGGCCCCGTGGCTGAGTGGTTAAGTTCGTGCGCTCCGCTGCAGGCGGCCCCGTGTTTCATTGGTTCGAATCCTGGGCACGGACATGGCACTGCTCATCAAACCACGCTGAGGCAGCATCCCACATGCCACAACTAGGACCCACAACGAACAATATACAACTATGAACCGGGGGGCTTTGGGGAGAAAAAGGAAAAAATAAAATCTTTAAAAAAAAAATTATAACATCAAATGTTAAAAAAGAAATAGGCAACTAGAATTCTTAATACACTGCTGGTGGGAATGCAGGATCATACAGCTGCTTTAGGAGAGTCTGAAAATTTCTTTAGAAATTGAACATCACTTTCAATATGACCCAGCAATTCTCCTCCTGGGTATTTACCCAAGAGAAATAAAAATGTATGTCCAAACAAAGATGTGTACATGGATGTTCACAGCAACTACATTTAATAGTCAAAAGGTGGGAACAACTTAAACGTCCAAAACTGGTGAAAGGCTAATAGACCAGTAAAAGGAGGAAACTCTACTGATACATACAGGAACATGGCTAATCTGGAAAGCATGATGTTATGAGAAGAAGCCAGACACAAAATACTACATGCTGCACGATTCCACATACACGAAATTCTGGAAAAGGCAAACTCCAGAGCTGGTAGGCAGATGGGAAGGGCCAGGGGCCAAGTGTTAGGAGGAGGAGCTGACGCAGACGGGCAAATTCCGGAGGGGAGGGAACGTCCTACTCACGACTCTGGTGGTGGGCACACAACTGTAGACATTTGCCATGACTCAATGAACTGTATACAAAACTGGTAAAATTTATTATGCATAAATTAGACATCAATAAAACTAACGAGAAAAACCATATGCAGAAATCAAAAATGGCCTATTACATAGAGGTACACATAGGTATTATCTGTTTGCAAGAATTCACACCACTCTCCTAACAGTGGTTAACTCTTTTGAGGGTGGGAGAAGGGGAATACATGGAAATTGGGGCATGTGAGTTTAGCTTTATTTGTGATGTTGTAGTTTGTAGAAAAGAGAATGCATACTATTTATAAATTACTTACACAATCAAAATTTAATTTTAAAAAATCAAAGAAATAAAAAATTTTTATGGAGCTGATGATGTAGTTTTTCAAATTGAAATGTGCCAAGAAGTAAGCTGGCTGAAAGGAAAAAGACCCACAAAACAGTCTCATGCACTTTGACAATTCCAGGGATAAAGGGAAAAGTCTAAAAGCTTTAAGACAGGGGAAAATATACTACTTACAAATGAAAAAGAAAGAGATTAGCATCAGATACTCAGTGACCCCAGATTTTAGAAGACAATGGAACAATGTCTTCAAAGTATGAGGAAAACCGATATTGAACCTGGAATTCTCCATCCAGGAAAATTATCTATTAAGCATAAACACAAAATACAAGTATTTTTTAAAAGCATGTAGCATTTCAAAAGCTTACCTACCACCATCCTTTTCTGAAAAAGTCATTTGAAGATATAATTTAGCAATATATAAAAGGAATCCAATAAAGAGGTAGGAAGTATAAAAATAAAAAACTGGTTAACATCTTAATAATAAAATGAAGACATATATATCTTCTATCAACCAGAAAATAGAAACGTCATGTTATTTTATTTTACATCCCTGTGAGAAAGGCTGTCATCCAAAAGACAAGAGATAACAAGTGTTGATGAGGAGGTGGAGAAGGGGGTAGGAATGTAAACACTACAGGCACTACCGAAAACAGTATGGAGTCTCCTCAAAGTATTAAAAAGAGAACTACCATATGATTGAGCAATCTCACTTCTGGATGTACACCAGGAAGAAATGAAATCAGTATCTTGAACAGATATCTGCAGCCCCATGTCCACTATAGCATAGTTTAAAATAGCCAAGACACAGAAACAACTTAAGTGTCCATGGACAGATGAATAAAGAAAATGTGGTACATATACAATAGAACAGTATTCAGCAATAAAAAGAAGGAAATCCTTCCATTTGTGACGTGGATGAAACTTGAGAGCATTATGCTAAGTGAAATAAGTCAGACAAAGACAAATATCATATGACCTCACTTATAAGTGGAATCTAAAAAAACTGAACTCATAGAGACAGAGAACAGATTGCTGGTTGCCAGAGGCAGGGATGGGTGAAATGACTGACAGTGGTCAAAAGGTACAAACTTCCAGTGATGAGGTAAGTCAGTCCTGGGGACGTGATGTACAGCAGGGTGACGATGGTTAACACCACTGCGTTGAAGTTGCTAAGAAAGTAGATCTTAAAATTCTCATTACAAGAAAAAAGTTTTCTAACTATGTGAGGTGATGGATGTTAACTAAACTTATTGTGGTGATCATTTTGCAGTATATACACATACCAAATCATTATGTTGTACACTTGCAACAAATATGTTACATGTAAATTATAGCTCAGTAAAATGGGGGAAAGAAATGCTGGGAAGAGAACAAAAAGCAACAGAAGGAAGTGAAGGGTTAAACGCAAAGAAAAGGAAGGAACTAAACGTGTGACATGATACTGACCAGCTGAGGCAAGGCACAGACGAAACCCACCTTCCCCTCCACTTCCAGAGGTTCGGTTTAGTGGCACAGGACGGTCTTTCCCTTTCAAAGGGTCTAATTACATTATCTGATTCTGAAGTGAAATACTTATATAATTTTAAATAAGCTTATTTCTTTTCAATTTGTAAAATGAACTTATTGACAAAGTACTGAAGACCCAATTATAGTTACAGAATTTAAGGGTTGTAATCATTAACAACGTGTGTGTAAGTTATAGCTAGCAAGAGGTAACAGGTTGAAGAGAGAGAAGAGAGCAAGATAGCTGTGAGAACTTTATCTTACATAACAGGGAATTAATAGTTCATTATAAAATGGATGGATCAAAAAACAAAAGGCAAAAAGCATAATTCACAATTATAAAAGTAACCACTGGAGTAAATAAAAATTAATCAATACAAATCAATGTTCGGGGACTTTTCATGGAGAGTGGAACAGTAAATTGCAGAAGGTATGCATGGGGGAATTTAACTTTTCACTTTCTTTATTATTGCTTAACTTTATACTTTGTTATAAAGTATATCTCTGAAAATCTTAAATTGAAATGTGTTATAAAAGTATTTCTCCAATCACAAATGCCACAAAAGAGTTCCTGAGAAAAATGTATTTTATAAATTACAAACAACTATACTAATTAGTCTTACTAATACCTCAACAGGGATGATACATTTTAAAAACAAAGGTAAATTTCCTTAATTTGCTTGCAGCATACTAAGTTTATCCACTTTTTAAGCACTTCCTTAGAAGAATTTGATTATTGGATCGTCTCACCTTATTTATGTTAGTATTTCACAGAGATCAGGCAATTTTCCCTCCAGAAAGACACATACCAAACAAATGTCCAGTTCCTGATTTATCAGCTTTAGTATTTTCTAATCACAGCAGAGAAATGGTCTTTTTTTCCTTACGTAATTTCTCCTTCTGGAGGAATATTTTCCAAATGATTAAGATAACACTTGTGTATGCATGATAGTGCCAAATGAAATACATGTTAAGAAATACCACTTTAAGAAACAGGTTAAGTTCCAACTTCACAGGGACGCAGAAGTATTCCCAAGAAAACATCAAGACATTAAAACGGGAGATAATTTTAAAATTGGGGGCATTATGGTGAGCAAGGACAATTAAGATTTGTGACAAGTGGATTTCTGGGAAGTGGGTAATTCCAACCTGAAAACCCACGTTGAAAAATGAGGCATGTATTTATTGTAATTCATTGATTCTGACTCAGTTTTTTCTTCACATATTCTTCTTTCTGAAATCAGGATGCATTTTACAGTTGATAGCATATCAGATTATCAGTCAGGCAGCAGGGCAGCAGACGCAAAGTTATCATTACCTGCGTATGTACAAACTTGGTCGTTATTCCTGGCAGGTGGACAAGTGTAATTCTTCAGTCTTTCAGCCAAGAATCCATATATGGCGCAATTAAGGAAGAATATGAATCCTGGCTTTCTAGAAAACTTCCATTGATACTTCCTGAGAAAATCAAGAAAGCATCTACAAGAATATTTGTACGATGGATATCACTGCTGTAGAATAAAATGTAGGCACGATAGTGGAGCATCTTTTAAGAAACGCTGCATCTCCAGTGCTCTGATGACACAGAGAACAGTATCATGTGAAAAATGTGAATTGTGCAAAAACAGCGATGTCAACAACCAGGAATGAGAAAGTGACTCCTGACAGCAGTAATGTGAGTGCGAAGAAGTTTTACAGTTAAGTTAAACGCTTTGCTTCTCTTCTTTCTTTTTATGTACAAGTGTGGTAATGATTTAAAAAATAAACGTCTAAGAAAAGTTTTCTTAAAGAATTAAATAAAAATTCTAAAGGAAAAGAAAACATTGTCCTATTTAGCAGTGTCTTTGCCTTAGTGGTACATAAAATAATGATGCATCTTACAATCAACGGCATCTCAGATTTAATAAAATACGGTATTTCTTTAGTAAGAGAACCAAAATTCCCTTAGTATCTCTGTTTCTAAACATTCCATCAACATATAACAAATTTTTATCCCAATATGGTGTGGATAAATGTCATTATGATAGAAATTTACCTAGCTAAGACCTATGTGAACACCTGGCTGCTTACTCTTCAGTATTTTTATTATTCTATTAGCCAGAAATCTTGACAACAATAACAGAAAACACCTGTGCGTACAGATTGAGAACCATCAGCGTTGTGGCTTCTAAGTCTTATGAGGTAAAGGGCTCCACCCAAGGCGACAGTGGAAGATCATCCCGTGTAAAACCCATTATCTGAAAATTCGGTCTGCTATTCAGAACTCAAGTGAAAATGAATGATTTAAAGATACACAAAGAAATGATATTTTGGGGAAAAAAGGGAATATTCTGGTACACTTATCATTTAATATTCACAAATTTATTATGTAAGAGTTGGTATTCCATTACGTTGTTCTATCTGTAAGCCCTAACATTTCTGAACTATGCTATCGCCTGCCCTGCTCTCTGTGCTCACTGACCCTGTGAGACAATCACTGACACCATCTAATCCATTTGCTGCAAGGTCTGTATCCAAGCAAACAAAACATTGAATTAATGTTTGATAAAATCCCTACTTCAACGCTAAGAATAAGTTCTTCAATATTCAACTATTACAGCTCTCGGCTACAGATCAGGGTCCTCCTTCACACTTTTGAAACCCCTAGTCAGATTTCCAACCCAGTGAACCAACAGAACACAGCACGTGGTTGCTATACCCTTGTTGACAAAAGGAAAGAACATCAGATTTTTGGTTCTTTTCTGCAATATGGTGCATACGGTTCCCATACATTTGGTAGCAAGGATCAAGGGTAAATAAAAATAAAGAGCAGGTTTCATAAGATCTACATAGAAGATAGGAAGGAAAGTATAAAAAATCTCTCTCTTTTAATCAAATGAATCAGGTTAGAAAATTAACATCAATAAAGAAAGTGGCACTACCTTTGGACAAAAACAATCTTTATTCTACTTTTTAAAAAACCTATATGAAACCAAATTATTACAAACTTCCAACACCAGAATATACTCCTTATTTACATATATTTATTTTTCACCACAAACATTTATCCTTATCCATAAGATGCTGTAAATGTATTTCTTCCCTTTTCAGTCCACTCCATTCTGTGCTTACTGCTATATTATTTTGTGGTCTGTGTTTTGGCAGATGCACAAGCAAAATCTGATTCCAACAGTTTGACCCTTCTCACTTTTTATGTTCTCTAGGGCATAATAAAACCCAAGATACAATCCCTCAGCAGTTAATGAAGCTTAACCTCCCACCCTCTTAATTACCAATGCAGTACACCAACTACGGGGCATCATACTCCTCTCTAAGCTATTTTACAATTCAGCAGAAGTACTACCGAGCTATTATGTAGCAACGTAATCCATGCGGCATGAGAAATCCTTCTTAAAAATAAAATCTTTTGATCCTTGCAGGTTTTGGTAACTGTATAATTAATACTACTTAAGCATTATCCATGTATCAGTAAGTATATTATATTGTATCAGTACATGTATTACTTTGTTGATTTTTGGGGTTTTGGGGGGGTACATTTATTTTCTGAATGTTGGAAAGAGAAACAAACCCAAAGATATTATTGATTGATTATTGTAACTTGAATACAAAAGTACTCCAAATATCTAAACTGAGTATGCACATATTAAAGATATGTTCTCCAAATTATCTTCATTTAAATATTTAAAAGCATGTGGGGAGAGGTAACTTAAATTGTTAAAAGCATTCAGAAATGTGGATTACACAAGGTCCAGGGTATAGTTCATGATACATAAAAATTGTTTTTAAAACTCATAGATTTTAAGATTAGTAATTAGTGAATTAATTTATTTCAATCCATATTTCAAACTAAATTCAGTAAAGATTCAGGAACATCTCAGTGCAATTTCAGATATTTTTTCTTGAATATAAATGTGGCAAAATTACTGATAATACAAGAAGGGTGAAAAATACTTTCATATCGGCATACAAACATTATTTTAACCAAACTGCCAAGTTAAGCTACTGACAAAAATGATGCTTTTAATTTGGCAATTACGTCAATTACTTGAATCTGAAAACAGAAAACGAAACCACTGGGATGAGAGAAGTGTTAACACTTTCCATCGGTCCTCATCACATTTCTCTTTAACATGTAACCCAGGAATGTCTTGAGAAGATGAGACTCTTTCCATTTTCTTGACTAAGATGGGGGGAGGGAGGAGGAGAAGAGACTAGGGAATGGAAGTCTGAACCAGAAGTACTCAGGAGTGAAGGGGGAGGGCTGCACTAAGTAAAAAGTAAAAAATACCATCTTCAGTTAAAAGCAAATCCCAATCTATTTTAAAATAGTACATTCTAAACCATCACATTTTTAGGAGCACCAGTCATAGAAGGATCTCAAAGCAATTCAGACACGTAATTCATCCCTGAGTTCTCTATCACTCCAGCAATCCAGTAGTGAGGGTGGAAAACGAGGGGCGGACGAATTTAAATTCCTTCTCTGCGTCCCAGCAATGTGCCGCTAATGCCACAAACAGCACTCCAAGTCTTGAGCAAAGCAGCCACATACTCTCAATATTGCTTATTGACAGCACTGACTTAAAAGGAGTTTAAAAGGAAATGCTCTGAGTTTCTTGGCATTCTGACATTACTGGCTTCCACGTTGTTTTCTCATACATATAAAAAATCAAAACTGTCAAGTCGCTAAGAACAAGTCTCTGTGAAGTCTATATTAATTTTATCAACTTTCCTCACTATATCAACTTAGATACAGAATTTATGTATTTTTCATGTCAAAATGTAAAATTTGTATTACATATTCCTTCAAAACATTCTCTTTACTTCACATTTCTTAAGAAAACTTAAAGTAAGATATTCTATGTTTTTATAGAGAAATGCAGTGTTTGCATCTATTAATATTTCTAGCCATAAAAATTGGAGTTTTCCTTTCTAGGTTCCTTTACAAAGTAAAGTTTGTATATTAACTGCTGTCAATATTTAATCTGGCTCTGATTGCACAACCAATAACACTCATACTCAGACAACAAGTTAAATGAAGAGAGCTATAGATTAGGTAACTACCATTGTTATAAACATGAACTTCTACATGTGTGTATGCATTATGTATGTATTTTATATATATGTGTGTGTGTATGTGTATCTATATCTATCCCTAGTTATAGAAAGAACAATGAATGGTGAACAACGTGGTCCTGGTAACAGGAAATACCATGATTACAATACATTTTGTGAATGTTTTAAAAAGTAGCCTAAGCTCTCCACTTAATCACTGGTATTAGCAGGTTTAGTTAGTGAGATCATGTGCAATAATTCCCTTTTGTAAATGTTTACTGTATAAGGGTGTTCATTAATCTGTTTTTAAGAAAACACGATATATGAAAATCCATATTAAGCAAACAGGTTATGCAATAATTACTTGAGTTATAGAAGAATTCTTTTGTTGGCAAAGGATTCCTACAAAATTCCTTTAAGTGTCCCTATTGAATATAAACTAATTTCTGAAAACCTGATATAACTAAAACATTTCTAAATATAATTATTTTAAAAGTTAAGATAGTGACAAATTTATAATTATTTATTAAATCGAGGTCATAGAATTTTTATATTGTTGGAAAAGAAGTACTCTAAAGTTTCAGGGCTATCTAGTGTCAAAGAAATCTCAATTAGGAGTTGAATCAGCAGGCATTATCTTCATTTAAGAGGTCCAGGTCAGTTAAACTCCTAGTTCAGGAACATAGAACAAACAACTGGTTTTATTTGTTTGATGTCATATTCTTGTATTTTTCCAGAATAAACCCAGCTTATGGGAAATATCACAAAGAAAAATCCTTAGGGTATCGTGGAGCACTAAATGAAGTTGTATATCACTTTATTTTTATTAAATTTGAAAATTATTTTCTCTAGTACACTTGGTGTTCATAAAACAAAACCAATTCTCTTTCTGCTCATCGAGTACTGAGAAGGAGAGGTGACTGGGTAAAGTATAAAATGGGTTCCCTTTAATTCTACAGCACCTGTACATTATAGTCTGTTTCAAGAAACATAAGGGATAAGGGTAAGAAGCTTCACTTCATAGTCTCAGATCTATTTTCTACTCCAGTTTAATACCACCTACTCAGACTTTTCGGAACACATATATACACGCAAACTATAGTAAGAATATCTTACAAAAGTGATAAGCACATTTTAAATGCCTCTGATTTCATTAATATACCATAATAGGAAAAGATGGATGTGGTGAATGAAGGCTATTTCTGCAACTGCCTATCAGTTTATGATGAACAAAACTTAACATTTCAGGAAAGAAACACTAGCCACTGAAAGAATGACCCCAACCCTGGCTGGGGAGATGTCCCATCTTCTCTGAGGTTTTTACACAGTGAAGCTGTCCTTTTGCACATAATCAACCTTCTGACTGACTGTGAATCTGTGACTCTTGATGGCGTGCTGTCTTCCTCCTTTCACGGGATCCTGTTTCATTTGATGGGACAAGCTGTTAATTTGGGAAGCTGATGAAAAAGTACTTTCTCTTCATTTTAATGGCTCTGGTTTTCAGAATTTTTCTGAAAAAATATTCAGAAGAAAAATGAACTCTATTTCTAATATTCCCAATTCTAATTTTTCGTGGCTACTTTTTAAAGAATGATAAAGTGCCATATAATAGTTCCAAGACTTTAACACTTCCTTTGAGTATAACAATAACCATCAAGTATTCACAACCATTCTTTTTTTTTTTTAATGGGTTCAAAATAAAATTTTTGAAAGTAAATGTGAGGCCTGGAATAAGTGCTTTAAAATTTGAAAGCAAAACTCCAGATATTTCATCTTCAATTTGGAACTCTGGAATAAGGTAGCCCAGATCCTACCTCTATCTTAACATGAAAGGTTAGTGACTTGTGGAAGGTCATGCAGCTAGTTAAGCAGCAACACAGAAATTAAAATCCACTCTCAGATCCTAAATATTTTTCACCTTCTTGAGGATAAATATCCTATCAGAGGATGGCATTTTCCCTTTATGACTTGGGCTACTTTTCCGCATGCAAAATTCCTTTCTTTTGTTAACTGATACACAGATATCAATGCCAAATGTGTTTATTTCAATGTTATATCAGAAATGATTCTCACTAGCTAGCAACAGAGAGGTGGGTTTATTTTCCTTTATATTTTTGTCTTATCTTTCATTTCCTCATTGGAAAGTAAGGCACATGCCATCTTTTCAAAGCTGGCTACAAATGTAGGTCACTGGAAGCAGTACTGAGCCTCCGCATGTTTCTTCTCAGTCTTTTCAGTTTGCCAAAGAAGCACTAACTGTGGCTGCCAGGGGAGAACTTAGAATTTTAAATAAGCTCTCACAAGCAACTAGGGGGAAAAAAAAGAGTGAAACCCTGGGGTCAAACAGCAAATTTCCGGCTCAACTAGCACTGCAGAGTTGCAAGCACTGAAAAGCATAGATAGCCTGATAATTTTCTGAACAAATAAAATGTTGACAAAGAAACGAGGGGAACATATTCCAATTATAGCTCTGCCTTCGAAGGCCTCTTCTAATATTTGTACTTATACCAAAGATACACAGCGAGAAAACAGTTCTGATAGAAATTATAATAAATATTATATAGGCTAGAAAAAAATAAAGATGTGTGGGAAAATGTGTTATTTATGATGTACTGAGCATGCATAAAGCTTGCAAAGTGAAATGACAAAAGAGCCAGAAAATAATTTTTAATTATTTATAACATGATGCATTGCTTTTGTTCTGAATCATTATAAAACTACAACTTTGGAGATGAGTATAATAAAAAAATGCTCAATAATAATATTTGGCTAATGGGGGTGTTTAACTTCATTCTTACACCTGTCTCACTTCTTGGCAGAACAAGGAAAACAACGATCAGATTTGAGATATTTTTGTATTCTATTTACTAAGAAAGACCAGACTGGACTACAGTGTATTAAGAGCAAGCAACTGACAACTCCCTGGGTTCAGACTTCTAATTCTTGTTCCATGATCAACAAAGAAAAGATGGATGGCAGACCAAGACTTCATCTTGATATCAAAATGACAGAAGGAAAAGAAACTTGTTTAATAGTAGGTCAAACTTTATAATGTTTAGCAAACAATACTGCTTCAACTAATATCTCTGATCTCAATTAAAACCAAAGAATCAAATAAAGTAAAAGAAACAAGGTACAAAGAATAAGATCTTAACAAATGAGTTCAATATTTGACCAAAAGGTTGATATTTTGGGCTATAAAATCATGCTTTCAAATTATTAAGATATCATTTTAATTTTAAATTATGGATTTAAAGTCCATGAAAAAATTCTGAAGATGTTAAATTTTCATACTTCATTACGAAATTTCTTGTTGCTACACTAATTCATGAAATATGATATGGTTTATTTTAAATGAATTGTTACATATCCCATGACTTACGGGTTACTGTAAAGTAATCCACTTTGAATTATAAAAGATTTTCTCCAAATTAAATATGGGACGTTTCCTCATAATTGATATTAAATTTGAACTCTTTATTTACTACTATGTTTGATGTTAAAAAGTACTACATGCTGTAAGCCTTTAGTAAACATCCAGGTAGTTCTAACACTCCTGCTGGTAACCATGTACTTATCCTGGATATGTATTAAAAACCACAACTTTTAAGTTCCTTAAAAGCATTCTAGCCTCCCACTTTGCTCTAACTGCTGCTGATGTCGGACAGTGCATGGTGTATATAACAGATAACTCAAAAGTTAGCGCAGCAAGTCAAGACTTAACCCTTTGCTCTAGATATCAGCTGCCTCTTCCTGTATGAACATCACCTATCTGGTACATCATCACTAAAAAATACTCAAATTAAGTTTTAAAACTGACCTCAGTATGTTATGAAATAGCATTTAAATTTACTTTTGAAAATAATTTTACTTTCTTTAATTCTATAAATATTAACACATGTTAAAAATTACAAAAAGGATATAATCTTAGCATTTTCAAGTTCTAAAGAGATGTTTGTGTGTGCATGTGTGTGTATATTATTTTTTATTTCAGAAAAGAAATCAGCCTATGTACTGATAAATGTTTAATATTTTAACATAAAAATGTAGTTTTTGCTATTTTAGGAAACATTCCATAGAAAGCTTTCATGGAGAATACTCATCACTATATTTGAGATGATCAAGAAAATTCTTTTAGATAAAAAAGTTAACTGAAAAATACTTACCACGTGTGTTTTTAAAAACATCATGTATATTGTTCTATAGGCTCTTCTAAGGGCTGTAATTTCCAGCCTTCCATCTCGATGCCGACTTCCTGAAGGAGCTTTGACTACAATAGGCATGAATATGTTTTCAAAGGATGATGGATAAATTGCTGGGTGGTTATATAATATATCTTAGGCAGCTGATGGGGCTTTTTATCCTTTACTTGTCTCTTAGTTATACACAGTTTTAAGATAATTATGGTCTATACGACTGTCTTTTCCCTTTTCTTGCACCAGCAATATTTGTCTTTGGTTATAGGTTCCAGAAATCCCCAATCATACATCATAAAATTAAAACTAAGCAATTATAGCATTTTCTCCCCTAGGTTGTATCCTAAACACTATTAATACCTTGGTTCTGGTCATTGATTGTTGAGCTGTTTGATACAAAAGTAGTTTTAATTGAATTGGGCACACTGACATCATGACTTAACATGTAGAAAAACCAGCTTACCTATATTAGTATTCAATATCTCACCTTTAATTACAAACATATTTTGTCTATTCTTCTCAGAGAGATGCTAAAATCTTTTTCTATGCACTGCTGTCAAGAATACAAATAATTTAAATTTTCATCACCATTTTTGAATCCAGTCTATTCTAAACATGCAAATACTAACTGGACCACGTGAAGTATGTCTAGATTAAAAACAATACTTTTTGTACTTTTTTATAGAAAAATGAGAATGGCATATTATTCTTTTAAATCAAATATCACTTACTATTACATAGCAAACGTAAGAAATATAAATTGACAAGATTGCAAACTTAAGAAATATCATTCGAGTGAAGGTTCTATTAACTTAAAAACTACATCTATTTTCAGGGTAGAGCTGGATGAAATACAAAAACATAATCAAAATTAAAATAGTTTAAACATGAAGCATTATTTTCTTTTAATGTAGGGAAATGTTGAGAGGGCATGTTATTTAGCATATACAACCTTCAACTACTTTACTACTCATCTATATAAGTGGTTTTAATTAAAAGCAAATAACGGCATTAAAATCAAAGAAGACAAATTTTTCCTGGGGATCACACATTCACCTTTATGGTTAATTTAATTTTTAACTTCATTGAATATATAATTGATAAATACTCAATTGTTATGTAAAGCAAACTTGCCATTCAAATAAAAACAACTTGTTCTAGGCTACTCGTTATAAAAAGATGAATGGAATAAACTTTTAAAATGCAGCTTCAAATCTCAATGTTACATAAAGTAAATCTAATGCTTAAGACTATTAGGTGTTTGTGGCAGCAACTGTAATGTCTTTGATAACACATTCTAAGTATACAAGATAAAGTAAAACATCTGATGACACTAGAATACATTCTTCAGTTAAAAACATCTATGCTAGTCGAGAGCAAGAGAAACCTTTAATATTTATTTCCCTTGAAATATAAGAAGAACTTAAGTCCAAGATTTTGTTATATGTTGGATCTCAGAAAATTCAAATATGGAAAAGTCAAGTAAAATATCTCTCAACATTGAAACCAACAGAACTTCTTCCAGAGAAAAAAATTCACAAATATATTAATCAACAGGAATTTATTTCAAATAATCATCTCTAAATACTATTTAAGATAACAGAAAAATAGCACTAATGGTTTCTTTTGTTTCTTTACTTCCAATAAGACAGTCTGCATTTACATGTAAGGTGACATTTCAGAGGTATAATTGTGTGTGTGTGTGTGTGTGTGAGGAAGATTGGCCCTGAGGTAACATCTGTTGCCAATCTTCCTCTTTTTGCTTGAGGAAGACTGTTACTGAGCTAACATCTGTGCCAATCCTCCTCTGTTCTACATGAGATGCCACCACAGCGTGGCTTGATGAGTAATGCTAGGTCCATGCCTGGGATTGAAACTGATGAGCATCAAGGCTGCCCCAGGGAGAGAAGCCCAAGGTGACCTGCCCTACATACCGATCTATATCCTCTGGGAAGCATGGGACGTCATGACCTGATCTGATCTGATTCTTATCTAAAGTTATAGGACCACTGGATAACCAGACCCCACCTACACTGATACCATTTTAATGACTTTTTACATGATCTTTCCTTTGTCTTGTAAAGAAATAACTCATATACCTATGCCTTATAAGTTTAGCCCTACCCTCAACCCATTGCAGCTCTTCACTGCCCATGGGTCTGTCCCCATGCTGGCAGCTCCTTACTGCCCATGGGTCCTGTCGCCATGCCTGCAGCTCTTCACTGCCCATGGGTCCTGTCCCCATGCTGGCAGCTCCTTACTGTCCATGGGTCCTGTTCCCATGCTGGCAGCTCCTTACTGTCCATGGGTCCTGTTCCCATGCCTGCAGCTCTTCACTGCCCATGGGTCCTGTCCCCATGCTGGCAGCTCCTTACTGCCCATGGGTCCTGTTCCCATGCCTGCAGCTCTTCACTGCCCATGGGTCCTGTCCCCATGCCGGGAGCCCTTTACTGCCCATGGGTCCTGTCCCCATGCTACTCCATGCTATTCTCTGAATAAAGGAGCACTACTGCCAGACCTTGAGAGTCCGAGAAATCTTTCTTTTGACTCCTTGGCTCGCCGAACCTGCATCACAAACCCACGAACCCACGGCCACCAAAGTGGAGCACGCAAACTTAACCACTACGCCACTGGGCCAGCTCCTCAGAGGTACACTTTTCATAAAAGAAATTCTGAGTCCAATATGCTGATCTAATTTTTTTGCTTGAGATAACCTTCATTTAGAGTTTTTTTATTTTATTTTTTTCCTTTTTCTCCCAAAGCCCCCCAGTACATAGTGGTGGGTCCTTCTATTTGTGGCATAGAGATTTTAAGGAGCAGTATTAACATAAAAGTTATTCCTACATCTTTGAAAGCCAAAAATAATATACTCTTTTTTAAAAAACAAAATGAATTAAATCATAATTAGCATTACACTAACTAGAATAGATTAATGTACTTTGGGGGTGACTAAATATAGGTTCACTGGGCTATATCAATATTTGGATTTAATCATACTGGGCATATGTAGTCTAAATTTAGAAAAATTGAAATGGATTGGATAAGAAGACTTGTTCCCATCACTTTTATTTGTCAAAAAGTGGGAGTCTTTATTTTCTTTCTTTATTTTTTTGAGGAAGATTAGCCCTGAGCTAACATCTGCCGCCAATCCTCCTCTTTTTGCTGAGGAAGACTGGCCCTGAGCTAACATCCGAGCCCATCGTTTTCTATTTTATGTGGGATGCCTGCCACGGCATGGCTTGAAGAGCAGTGCATAGGTCTGTACCTGGGATCCGAACCACTGAACCCAGAGCCACCAAAGTGGAGCATGTGAACTTAACCACTGCGCCACTGAGCCAGCCCAAAACTGGGAGTCTTTAAATGTAGGGTATATGGAGACTTTGAGAGAGGTACATGATCAGGAGAGTTTTAAGGGAATCAACTCCGTGATCTCCAAGTTTCACAACTACTTTAGTGGAAACTGACCCCTAGAGAACGTGCCAATGGCAAAAGAGCAGGTGCCCCTTTCCCACATCCGTCCCCTTTCAAGTCGCCCTTCCCTCACTTTACAAATGAAAGGTTTACTTCTCATTGCCCCAGGTTTTAAGATCCTTCAGGGCATCAAAGAGAGACAATTCAAAATTTCTGTTTGGTACAGAAAATGTGAATGCTCTAATGACTGAGGAAATATCCTTTTTTCGTTGTTTTCAGCAAAATTTTAGGTGAAACTAAATTCGAATCCAAAGGCAGGAAAAGGCTGGTGTCCAAGCTGGAAGGCAGTCAGGCAGGAGAAATTCTAGCTGAGGAGAGGGAGGGTCAGCCCTTTCGTTGAGTTTGGGCCTTCAAGTGATTGGATGAGGCCCACCCACAGGAGGGAGGACAATCTGCTTTACTCAGTCTACTGATTTAAATGTTAATTTCATCCAAAAACACCCTGACAAAAACAATCAGAATAATGTTTGTTCAAATATCTGGGTACCCTGTGGCCCAGTTAAGCTGAAAAATAAAATGAACCATCACAAGTCCACCACTTGTCAACTTGGCACCCATACATTAAGCTCCAGATGAAGAAAATAAAATGGTCATAATTCCACACTCTCGGCTCTATCTCCTAAAGCTGTCATAACTGGGGGCTTCTCCCCGTACACAGAATGGAGACTCCACGTGCAGTGAGCTAGGAGGCCCCCAGGCCCACGTGTCTATGCTGCGTCTCTCAGCACTCACTGTCCTCCTCCCTGCACACAGCCTGGAGACTCCACGTGCAGTGAGCTAGGAGGCCCCCAGGCCCACGTGTCTATGCTGTGTGTCTCAGCACTCACTGTCCTCCTCCCTGCACACAGCCTGGAGACTCCACGTGCAGTGAGCTAGGAGGCCCCCAGGCCCACGTGTCTATGCTGTGTGTCTCAGCACTCACTGTCCTTTACTGTTTGATGTCCTATGTTTGAAAAGTGTTTTTTCGTATATATTGTTCTGTTTTTCCAGTTGTTTCAGGCATCAGGAGAAATCTGGTCCTTATTAATCCCTCTTCGTCATAAGTCCAACTTTGAAAGAGTCCACGTTTTTGACACTTTTTGCATTTTTCTATTATACCATAAAACTGCTCTATGAATAAGTGTTTGCAGAATCTAATTACTTGCATACAAGATTAGCTTTTTTTTTAAAGAAAGCTTGATGAAAAGGTAATATTTCTTTCATAACTTCAAAACTCTTCACGTAATCCAAAGAAGGTATGCAAAGTACTGAGACTTTTGATACTAACTTGTACAAATTCAAAGTACCTTAGAAAGGCGTCAGGGACTAGTTTTCAAATTAAAAACATAGTTCACTAAAGCAGAATGTGGAAGTACATATACTAGACTTTAATCTCAGTTACCTAAGTTAGAGGAGGCAAGAAGAAAAACAAAACACTTTCTTTTCTTTTTTTCTTTGTTTTTTGAGGAAGATTAGCCCTGAGCTAACTGCTGCTAATCCTCCTCTTTATGCTGAGGAAGACTGGCCCTGAGCTAACATTCATGCCCATCTTCCTCTACTTTACACGTGGGATGCCTACCACAGCATGGCTTGCCAAGCGGTGCCATGTCCGCACCCAGGATTCAAACCGGCGAACCCCGGGCCGCTGAAGCGGAACGTGCGAACTTAACTGTTGTGCCACCGGGACGGCCCCAAAACATTTTATTTTAAAAATCGTGTACAGGCCTACCTGCTTCTGCCCTGGCAACAATTTCCCATCTGGCTATAAAAGCATTTGATATAAAATCTTAGGCTCAGGATGTTGTGGACAGAGCCATGAGGAACCTGTATCACTTCTTTACAACACTGATTTTGGCCTTTACTTCACTACTCTAGTAAGTACAGTACTGTCCAGGAATTGACCAAGATGATTAAGGCCAGGGGAAAGAAACAAAAGCATCAAGAAAATATTACAAAAGCTAAACACCAGAAATAAGAATGATGGAAAGCAGGTTCTGAAACCAGAAGAAAATCAAATGGAAAATTATACAAAAGTTTCTCCTTTGGGTTTTATGACAGTCTTATTTAATAAGCAAAGTGTGACCCATATGAAAGAAGCATGTTAGTCCCCCCCCGCAAATCCCCCTAGTTAATAGTTGTATATTTTAGTTGTGAGCCCCTCTACTTGTGGCTAGAATCATGTTAGTTTTGACCTCAGTATTATAAAGTGACTTTTACACATGGGGGTAGAAGTTTGCTGGTATCTGTTGTTAGTTATTGTAAATTAATATGTATTATGCTATAAATTCTTTATAAATGTCTTAGTCATTTGTCATTTTTTAGACTATGCACTGAAAACACCACATAGGAAAAAATAACTGTAGATTATGAATTCTATTCAAATAATGGCTTAAATTGGGTTCCTGTTCTGGACAAAGAAACCAAGAATTCCAAAAGTCAGAGCTGTCTTCTCTGAGGTGCAAAGTGTGCTTTGGCTTAAAAAGGATCCAATACATCAATCCCATGTTTTATTATTACGGCTCATTTCTTGGAAGAGAATAATTTCTGGCCTTCTCAAAGCCAGATGATATTAACTACATGAGTCCTTGTGACTTCTGCATTTGTCCCCTTCCTCTGAGCTATACCTTTGGGATACTGACAATGTAATACCTGATAATATTCTGCAGCTGTCTTTCTTTACCTAACTTTTTTCAGAGTTCTCTTATTATCATGACAATAATAATTTTATTTATGTCAGTTTTTAAGAGCTTATTAATGTTTTTTGCACCTCTGATATAAATTTTAAGTTAAAAAAATTGTCCAAGAACACCAATTTTAAAATGAAAGTATACACTCAAATAAATTTGATACTTTTCATCAGGGGAAAAGAATATACATATGGTCCCATTAATATATTTGAATATATGTAATATAAACAACATATTTTCATGAAGTGTCTAAAATGCAGTATTGAATTAGTATATCTATACCTGCAAAATCTCAGCAGGGTCTTCTTTTGCAGATGCAACCAACAAAGTATGCCCATTGATGATCCCTTCTGCCAGGAAATACTTGAAGAGCAAAGGAGAATAAATATTATATTTATCCTCTTCTGTAAAAAGAAAAAAATATAGTCAGAATCCCACCACTTACGGAGCACACTCATATATTTTCATAACTTTTCCCTTAAAACAAGTATGTGAGGCAGGTCAATAACCATGTTCCTAAGGTAAAGTCAGGCAGAGAGACTTCTCTAGATAGTCAACGGGAAGCAGGCACTTTCAAGAGAATGTTTCTGATTCCAAAATCATACTCTATCTACTGTACTACCATCCGATATCCACACAATTCAGAGGGTTATGTATGATTACATCAAATCAGAGATCTTTTCCTTTACTAAGATTTTCTCAGGCACTGCACCTCTAAAATGGTCATTATTACCTGCCAATCAGTTTGTAAACTCACACCTCATTTCTTTCATGTCACAATAATTCAGCATTTAGTGTATATAGCCTGATGATTAATATTTATAAAATTTGTAAAAACAGTATTACTCATAAATTCTGGTTTTGGGTTTTAAATCCAACAATAATTTAAAATTGAAGATTTTAATTTGATAGAGTTCCTAAATTTGTCCTAAATGTTTTCCTAGTAAATAATTCTTTCACCTTTTATTATTCCCTCATCTTCCTTTCTTTCTGAATTTTAACAAAAAATGACGAATCAGGTTTCTTAGACAAAAATGTGCTATTTTTGAGATTTTGTGACATAATGACAACTTAAGTATATCTTTGTTCTCTTAATATTATTGATAAGCTACTGGCCTACACTTTATATAAGCTTTCTTTCCTTTAATACTTTGAACACAACATCAAAGACAAGAGACAGAGGTAAATTTACTGCACTATCCAAAGAGAGTAGTTATTATTAATTTAACCAACAAATATAAATTGAATTCCTATAATGTACCACGTATTGCTAATATTTATGAAAAACCACACATTTAAAAAACATTCCAAAGAAACTTTGCACTTGTGGTAATGTTAGCACTGTGCAAAACCTCTTGTACGTATAACTATAAAACCTGGATAAAATATGATTAAAAAATAACTACTTGGGGGCCGGCTCCGTGGCCGAGTGGTTGAGTTTGCGCTCTCCGCTCCCGGCGGCCCAGGGTTTGGATCCCGGGTGCGGACATGGCACCACTCGTCAGGCCATGTTGAGGTGGCGTCCCACATCCCACAACTAGAAGGACCTGCAACTAAGATATACAACTATGCACAAGGGGGGTTGGGGAGATAAAGCAGAAAAAAAAAAAAAATAAATAAATAAATACTTGAAGGCACTGGAAAGCAATAAAAAGCAGGCAGCAACCACGGCAGTTTCCTTTTGAAAGACAGTCACCAGGACACACAAGAATTTCAAGTTTGTTGCTTTTATGCCTAAGAGCATTCCTAACCTCCCTGAGCTCTGGCAGCATTAAATCATTCTTTCCAGCCTGAGGTGGCAGAATATGGAGTTAATTGTTGTCAAAACAGCTGAAAGTTTAGGGGAAAAATCTTGGAAGTAAGGGATCTCCAGAAGATTTATCAACTGTGCCCAAATTCCTGGATGACCACTAAGCTATACATGAGTAGGAGGAAGAAACACCAAGCAGGAAAGAGGAATAGAATAAAGTCGAAAGGCATAACTGAATCATGCGAGAGTCACAAATTTGCTGCCCGTAGGCAGGTACGCATTTCCCGATCTGAGAGCAGAATCCTGTACCTTAGAAGTCTTATTGACTTGAGGTATCAGAGCACAGAGCTCAGAGCTGAGAACCACAGAAAGTGTGAGCCCCAAATCTGAGCATAAATTCTGTAGATATTTGGCTGTCTACTAACATTTGTGATTGCAGGGGACAACTTTGTGAGACCAGGATAAAAAAGCAACATCCGAAAGACGGAAAAATTGAGAGATACTATCTGCTGCACAGTACACTGAAGTTAGAGTTAATAATGTAAGACCAGGCAAGTTAACAGCCGATGAAAACAAAAAACCAGCACCCCAAGAAAAACATAATGGAATTCAGAATCATTACGATGCAATAATTATAATGTGTAGATTTCAACCAAAAATTACTGAATGACCCATACTAAGGAAAAACACAACCTCCAGAAACCGACTCCAAATGGGCTCAAAAGTTGAATTTACTAGAAAAATACTTAAAGGCAGCTATTATAAATATGTTCAAAGAATTAAAGAGAAATGTATTCAAAGTATTAAAGGAAAACATGGTATTAAGTGAACAGAAAAGGAATATCAACAGAAAAATGGAAACTATAAAAATGAACCACACAGAAAATTTAGAGCTTAAAATCATGATTCCTTAAATAAAAAATTTACTAGGAGGTCTCATGGGTAGACTGGAAATGGAGCAAGGAAAAAAATAATCAGTAAACCTGAAGTCAGATCAACAGAAATTACACAATCTGAAGAACATAGAAAAAAAATTAAGAAAATTGAACAGAACCTCAGAGATGTGGAACAATATCAAGCAGTCCAACAAGCGTTTAATTGGAGTCTTAATGGAGACATTAAGAGACAGCAGAAACAATATTTAAAGAAGTGATGGCCAAAAATGTCCCAAATTTGACAAAAATGCTAAGTTACAGATCCAAGAAGCACAAGAAACCTCGACAAGGATAAATGAGAAGAAAACCAAATCTAAGAACACAATAGTTAAATTGCTGAATCCCAAAGATAAAGAGTTAATTCAGGAAACAGCAGGGAGAAATGACATATGATATGAGGGGTACAACGACACAACTAATAACTGATTTCTCATCAGAAACAATGAAGGCCAGAAGATATGATAATTTTACCTTCAGAGAGTTGAAAAAAATCTTAACCAAAAATTTTAAATGTGCAAAACATATAATTCAAAAATTGAGGTGAAATACTATTTCAGATAAAAACTGAGAGAATTCATGGACAGCAGAATTGTACTACAAGACACTAAAAGCTAAAGGAAAATGTCACAGCGTGGTAACTTGTATTTACAGAAAGGAATAAAAAATACAAATAATGATAAATATGTGAGAAATTATAAAACACTGTGATTGTATATGTATTTATACATAGATATGTATGCATGTGAATAAATTAATTTTTTCTTTGAATTTTTTAAAAAATACAACTGTTTAAAGCAAAATTTTTAGAACTAAGGAAAGAAAGAGAGACATTATATTTGGAGATTTTATCATCTATTTCTTAGTATTTGGCAGAATGACTAAAAAGAAAAACCATTAAGAAAATAGAAAATCTGAACCACCTCATCAACCACCTTAATCTGATTAGACTACACAGTTCCAGAATATACATTCTTTTTTTAGTGCATCTAGAATGTGCACCAAGATAAACCATATGCTAAACTAAAAAACAAGTTTCCATACATTTCAAAACATGAAAATCTTACTATGTTCTCAAATTATAATGGAATTCAATTAGAATTCAATTAACAATAAGATATTTACAAAAACTCCAAATATCTGAAAATTAAAGCACATGCTTCTAACTATGGATCAAAAATAAACGAAAAAGAAAAGTAGAAGATATTTTGAACTAAGTGATTATAGAAATACAATATATGAAAAGTTTTGGGGAATAGCTAAAGCAGAACTTAGAAGAAAACTCACAGCTTTAAATGCTGAATTTTTGGTCAGAAAATAAGATAGGTCAAATCAATTGTAAAAAGCTACACAGATAAGTTCATGTAAAATTTAAACAAAGTAAATGCAAAGAAATAATAAAGAGGAAAAATCAGTAAAAGAAAAACTGGACCAGAAAAAAAAGGAGAGAAAATCAGAGATGCCAAAAGCTGGTTTTATGAAAAGGTCAACAAAACTGATAAACATCTATCCAGGCTGATCAAAGGAAAAAAGAGAAGAGCCACAAATTATCAATACCGGGAATGAAATAGAAGATTTCACTAAAGATCTTACAAATATTGAGAGCATCAAAATAAGTACTATGGACTTCAAAAAATTTCACAAGCAGAAGAAACAAAATTCCTTGAAGGACACACATTATTAAATATGACAAAAGAAACAGAAAATCAGAACTAAATTCATAATTAAAACTGTCCCTTCCGCTCACCCACAAAAACTTCAGGCACAGGGAACTTTACAGCAAATTCAAACACGTAACAAAGAAATACTAATCCTAAACAAACGCAGAAAAAAAGAACAGGAAACAATTTCCAACTCACTTATATGCCCAGTATTATTATGATACCTAAACCAAAGAGTTTCAAAAACCACAGACCATTTAAGGAAGAAATACTCTTTCGAAAAAAAAGAAAGTGTGGAGAGGAACACTTTGGAACTCACTTTATAATGCCATTATTACCCTGATAGCAAACCTAGATCAAGATATCACAAGGAAAAAAAGCTACAGACTAATATGCCCCATGAACATATACGAGAATAATTCTTAAAACATCAAAAGACAAAATCTAGTAATTTATTAAAATAATAAAATAATATAGCATGATTAAGTGTGGTTTATCACAGAAATGCCAGGTTGGTTTTCAATTTGAAAAATTGATGTCCCATAATGACATATTAAAAAAGTAAAACCATATGATCATTTCAATAGATGCAGCAAAAGCATTTAACAAAATTCAAAAGCAATTTATAATAAAAACTTTTAGCAAATTAGGAACAGGATGAAACTTCTTCAACCTGATAAATAGTTTATCTACAATACATGTATAGAAAACAGAATAAGATGCACGCTTTCTTCCTAAGATTAGGAACAAGCATATCAACTCTCATCATTTCTAATCAATATTGTTCAGAAGGGTAGCCACCAAAAAGAAATGAGAGGCATACAGATCGGAAAACATGAAGTAAAACAGTCTTCATTTGCAGACATTATCACACACGTAGGAAACCTTAAGGAATCTACCAAAAAGCTAGTAGGATTAATAAATCAAGGCTATCAAAGTTGATTTTTTCTTTTTTAAGATTTTATTTATTTTTTCCTTTTGCTCCCCAAAGCCCCCCGGTACATACAAAGTTGTATATTCTTCGTTGTGGGTCCTTCTAGTTGTGGCATGTGGGACGCTGCCTCAGCGTGGTTTGATGAGCAGTGCCATGTCCTCGCCCAGGATTTGAACCAAAGAAACACTGGGCCGCCTGCAGCGGAGTATGCGAACTTAACCACTCGGCCATGGGGCCAAGCCCCTTTTATTTTTATTTTTAAAAAGTTTTTCCTTTTTCTCTCAAAGCCCCACAGTACATAGTTGTGTATTTTTAGTTGTGGGTTCTTCTAGTTGTGGCATGTGGGATGCTGCCTCAGCGTGGTTTGATGAGCAGTGCCATGTCCTTGCCCAGGATTTGAACCACCAAAACACTGGGCCGCCTGCAGCGGAGCACGCGAACTTAACCACTCAGCCACGGGGCCAGCCCCCACATAATTGATTTCTGACAAAAATTGAGAAGTAATTGTTTTTTCAACAAATGGTCATAAAATAACTGGATATCCCATACGGAAAAAACAACAAAAACCTCAACCTTATCTCATACTACACACAATCAAAAAACAAGAAAATTTTGATCTTACCTCATACTACTACTCAGATATTACCTTGAAATGGATCACAAAACTAAACATAAAGGTTGAAACATTAAAACTATTAGAAGAAAACATAGGGAAAATCTTCGCAGCTTTGGAGTAGACAAAGATTTCTTAGACAGGACATGGAAGCATGAACCACAATAGAAAAAAATAGATGCACTGAAGTTCGTCAAAATTTAAAAATTTGTTTTTGAAAAGACACCATTAAGAAGACAAAAATGCAAGCTACAAAGAGATAATATTTGCAATTCCTATATCTGATAGATGATAGAACATTTAAAATTCAACAAGACAAACTACCCAACATAAAAATAAGCAAAAGATTTGAATACATCCTTCACAAAAGAAGATATATGAATGGACAAGAACACATGAAAAGATGTTCAACAGTAGGAAACATCAAAAAACGCAAATTAAAAACACTGTGAGAAACTACTACATTCCCACTAGAATAGCTAAAGTAAAAATACAAGACCAAGTATTGACAAAGATGTGGAGCAAATAAAATGCTCCCACAAGGCTAGTGGCAATGCCAAACGGTATGGCTACTTTGGAAAATGATGTGGCAGTTTCTGATAAACATACACTTATAGGAACCAGCAATTCCACTCTTGCATATTTACCCATGAGAGATGAAAACATATGTCCTTACACAGATTTATACAGAAAGTTTATGGCAGCTTTTTTTGTAATTGTCCAAAACAGAAAACAAGACAACGTCCATCAACTCGAGAATGGAGAAACAAATAGCACATTCACAAGTGAAATACTACTCAACAATAAAAGAAATGAACTACTGATAATACATGCAACAACGCGGGTGAATCCAAAAACACAAAGCTAAGTGAAAAAGCCAGACACAAAAGTACACGTGGTATGACAGCCTTTATTATGCGATGCTCTAGAGAAAGCAAAACTCATCTCAAGTGAAAGAAAGGAGATGTTAGGTGATTGGGGCCTGGAAACTTTTTGGGCAGGAGGGAATTTTTGAGGGTGATGGGAATGTTTCTATCTTGATTGTTGTGGTGGTTACATGAGTATATACATTTGTAAAAATTCACTAAAATATACACTTAAAATGGGTCCATTTTACTGTATGTAAATTGTAATCCAGTAAAGTTGGTTTATTAAAAGAATTTCCTAAGGTGCCACTAAAACACAGGCGGAAACTTGTTTACAGACCTTCTCAGCACAGTATTTTAGAGCAAATCCATGATCAAAAGTAAAGCAGATTTACAAGAAGTTTAATTTTATATTTTAAAGAACATAGCTAGTCCTTTAATAGTATCCATCGCAAGCTAAAGTTAATCTCTATGAATCTAAAAGACACAACATGGGGCTTGGTACGGACTAGGAGCATCTAATGAGTTTTTCTGTGTAAAAGAAAAGGAAAATGCTGTGAATGCCTCTGCACAGCTTACAGCTGATGGGCGGGAAATTTCGCCAGGGAGGCAGAAGCAGGTGAGGGGAGACTGATACAGCTGTCACCCTGGAAAATACACACGCCACAACTGACAATGTGTCTCTCTTGAACTTCAAAACAAAACAGAAAGTCATGTTTTAAAAAAGAACTCATTCCATCTTAAACATTACTATGAAATCAGCTTACAGAAGCAACCACATAAACCAAGGTCATTATAAATCAATGACATGAGAAACAAATCTGACACTAAAACTTTCATTTCTAAGGTTGCTATTTTTACAACTTGGAAAATTCAAATATTTAAAAGTTCACCCACCATCCATCACTCTCACAGAATTATTGCTAACATTTGTTATATTTCCTTTCAGTATTTTTTCTGTGATTTTTTTCTTACATGGTTACAATTATTACCGAATTTTGTATCCTACTTTTTTCACTAATGGTGCAAGACATTCCAGTAAATTTATGTGCCATAATTCAATCAGTCATCTTGTACTACAGACTTTTGCTACTATTAAACACGGTAGTGCAAAGGTGCCTCAAATCCCCCATGTCCAAGGTAGAACTCAGTCACTCAGTTCTTTTCTTCCACCAAAAGTGGTCCTCTTTCAATTTTCAGAAAATCAAAATTTATTCTTGATACATCTTCTCTTCTCTCACCAACACACCCCTCTCTCCATCCTTAAAATCCTGTTAAATTTATTTTGAAAGTATTTCTGGAATTTAGTCACTTCCCTCCATGCCAGTGTCACTCCCTCATCATGCTACCAACACCTTTTGTCTAAAGGACCACAAGAGCCTCTCACTTCCTTCCTTGCATCCACTAATCCTCCTTCAATTTAGCAGTGACCTTTTCAAAGTACAAACCCGATCACGTCACTTCCCTACTTAAAACCTTTCCGTAGTTTCTCATTGCTCTTGGGGGAAGAATTAAATCCTTTAACCTGGTCTACAGGCTCTGCACTACCGTGGCCGAAGAGCAGAGTTTAATGTGCATAAATAAAACCAGTTGTGTTAAAAGTGGTACGATAGTGTCACTTTTTCCCTTTAAAATGTACAGGATTGTTAACAACTTTTTAGTAAAGAAAGAAACCTAAACTATTTAATTAGAAAAATAAAAACAATAATTTGTAAAGTTAAGGACACACATTACAATGCTCAGTAAGGGAATGAACTAACTGTCTTAGACAAGTTCTGCATAAACTAGGGACAGTCACTTGTGGATAAAAACCCTGGGTGATTTGTCATTAATGAAGAGTGACAATAAACATTAAACTAGAAGCAAAGTTCCGCTTTTTCTACTTCTCTCTTAAATGAGTGGGGGTTTTGACTTTTTTCTTACTTACATACAATCCCTACTGATCTTATCTGCACTCATAGGTTAAATTTCCAGGACCTTTGCATAAATTACTTCACCTCTGTGGCGAGCTAATTCCCTCAAGCCCTCCCAGACACAGATCAGGTAACCCCGGCTTTGGAGAAGCTTTCCTTGAGGCTGCGTGGCTGCAAGAGAGGATCCCAGTGCTCTGGGGCATCCTGTTAACTCCTATGCTAGCATTTAATACACATCATTGAAATTCCCCCAAGCTAACAGAGCTCCATGGCAGAGAACGCATCTTATTGTTATAATGCTAGTACTGAGCACATAGTATACACTTAGTAAATATTTGTAGAATTAATTAAGGGAAAAAAACAAACAAAAATCTTGGCTTGTAAGTCAGCCAGATTTACTGTAGCTTGGCTGACAACACACTCTACCATATGCTTGCAAGTATGCGTATACACACACACACACACACACACTCCAGTTATCAACCCTATTTCTTCAAAGACTTCTATGAGGCAGGAAAAACTAATGGGAGGAAGATCATCTATTTAGGGATTAGCAAAAAAACTAAGCTCTTCAAGCTGAAAATTACCAATTTTGTGGAACAAATTTTGAGGTTGTACAATAAGCATTTAATTAATCTATTTAGTGAGCCCTCATAATAGTGGGCAAAATGATAATGATGTGACAGAACTGCCAAAAAACAAATGTAGATTTGGCCTGAATTAATGGTCTAATTCCTAGGTTGAGAGAGATGATTGTCCTGTTCTATTCTACAATAGTCGCCAGACTGACAATAATATATTTCATCTGGGGACTTAACAGAAACTAAAGCATCTTCAGAATGGAGTGACCAGGATAGTGAAAGGAGTTGAAAGCATGAGAAACGGGATTATTTAGCTTGAAGAAAAAGAGACCCAAGGGATGCCAGATAGCTGTCCTCCAATGTTTGATGGGCTGTCACATGGAAGTGGAATTACACTTGCTCATTACGACCACAAGGGGTAGAACGAAGCCTGATGGATAGAAACAACAGGAATATCAATTTTTCTTTACTATCAAAGTCCAAACGAGCAGCCCTAACATGCCAATGAGACTGCTCTCAAAGTCACCAATGACTTTGTAACTTCTGATTCCTTGGACACCTGAAAGTCTTCATCTTATTTCAGGAGTCCATTGCCGCTACTGCCAAGGACACTTTACTTCCTGGAATGACCCTCTCCCTCCCCACCCATATCTTCTGTTTTTAAGTCACTTCTTGCTCCCAGTTTCCCTGTTTCTTTAGCCATTGTTTATACATGTAAACAACTTATATAGAGCTCTCAGTTCTTTGGTATACAAATATGGAACGGTTTTATTTGTTTTTTCAGTCACTACTTTCAATCACGTTATGTCAAATCTTCCTTTCTCCTCTACTAATGACATCTAGAGCCGATTCCATGATTTCCTCACTAGTTTCAGTTACTAAAACTTAGAACAGTCAAGTTTAAAACTTCAATATTCAACTCAAAGCTTTCCGCCTCCTTCAGTGCAAAGGCTTGTGATCTTGGTGGGGCAGAAGGGTTCTAAAGGAAAGGAAACTTCTAAAATACCTCTTCCTCCATGTCCTCTAAGTGCTCGTTCTCTCACTGGAAGGCAGGGAAAGAGAAAAGTGGCAGAGATCCACTTACACCACTGGCTGTCGATGCAGGCAGAGCTGCGTCCCTTGCCTGGCTCAGCTCGGGTCTCTTTAAGCCTGCAGCTTCTAGCCTATGACAGTACGGTGGTTTTCATGTAGATGGCAAGCATGGTTTTCGTGGTGTGTGCTCTATTTCACTCCGGCCCCATCTGCCACTGAAATACCCTTCAAAGAAGTAGAATCTAGTGTTTTGGGGGGCTTGCCAGTCATTTATCTTCAGTCTCTTCTCTGGAAATGTTAGCTGCCACTACAGTACTATTTCAGCTGTTTATCTACTCCACAGGCCTCCCTCCTCCTACATCAGACACAGGAAACAGTCTCGCTGTGTGAGAATGCCGACAGACTAGGAGATAAAAGGTAGGTTCCCAGAACTCTCTCACCATGCACAACTCACTGATGGGCTCGCAGGTGCAGAAGTTTAGCAAGCAATCAGCTAGGAAACAAGAACATCAGTCTCTGCTTGTTGCAAGCATCCTCAATGTCTATGACCGACGCTCTTGGAGTTGTACTTCTTACTTGTCTGAGTGAGGGGTAACTTTTTACCCTCAGGAACACTGCGCTCCTGCTCTCTCCAATCCTTGCCTGTACTGCCTGGTAATGGTGGTGATGGAGGTGGAGTTATGAGGAAGGAGCTGTGCTAGCTGTCTGGGCCTAAAGGAGCTATCTAACCCCAACTGCAGGGAAGGGGGAACTTAAACCTTTGCCTCCCTGCCCTCACTGTGGGCCACAGTCACCAATTTTGAGGTACTCAACATCCTGTTAAATGCAGCACATAGCTAATCTTATTGACCACTAACTATATACTAAACACAGTGTAACACACTTCTCATGCATCAGCTTATTTATTCCTCACAATAATCTTGTAAGATAAATGTTATCACTCCCCAACTTATAGGTAAAGAAACCAAGTTGCAGAGAATGTAAGCAGCTAGCCTAAGGCGCTGCAGCTGGTAAACAGCGGAGCCACGACTGGAACCTGGGCAGTCTGACTCCAGGGCTCTGCTCTTAACCTCTTTCATGGGCTTATTTTCTTCTATCTGCCCCTTCAATACTAATATGCTTCGGCTTTAGATTTTGACCTGCTTTTCTTTTTACTCTAATTGTTCTTAGTCTTTTTTGAAGTCTCAGTCCACTCTGAGAATCTGACGCAAGTTATACATGCTGCTCTAAAAATATACATAGTCATTCACAAATGTATATTATATTGCATGTAATTTCAAGGAATTAAGAGACCCCCTAGCGTTCCATTTGTGGATCCTCAAGGGTCTGTAATCCTGGGCATTCTAACACATGCCTATGACTTCAACTAAAATATACATTGAATAAAACATTAAATAATGTCGAGAAATCCCAAATATTTTTCTTCAGCCTAAATTTAATACCCAAACATACAATTGCCTATAGGTAGAACTACCAGGAACATAAAATTCATTATGTTTAAATTGAATTCATTACTTCAGCACAATATTTGCTCATTCCCCTCCTTTTCTGACCCAACGGTATTAACTCCAAACTTTCCCAGGCCCAAACCCAGGCATCATCCTA
Organism: Equus przewalskii; assembly: GCF_037783145.1. Taxonomy (NCBI): domain Eukaryota; kingdom Metazoa; phylum Chordata; class Mammalia; order Perissodactyla; family Equidae; genus Equus; species Equus przewalskii. The sequence continues at coordinate 97,527,945 of NC_091836.1, read as the reverse complement.
CCTCCTAGCTCTCCTCCTGCAAGGAGACGTCCAGACAGCATCATAAATACCATATATACGCTTCATTTATATAGCACAGCAGTAGAAATCAATATTCTGGAGAGGGACCCATTAGAAAGGGAAAAACGCAGGGAAGTGGCGTTTCATACCAGAGCAGTCTAAGCCTAGCAAAACGTTAGATCTAATACACATAATGAAATGCAGACAAAGACGTTGGGTAGTGTTCTTATCCTACGAAAACACGGTAGTAAATTTATGATGTAAGTCTTCTAAGTGTACTAACAAACATCACCTCATGTTTACAGTGATGTGTATTTCCATCACTTCAAGCTTTTAGTTTACTCTTTCAGTGCATTCTTCACAGCATCTCTTCATTGCTCAAAATACTCAATGACTACCTATTCCTACCACTGGAAACCAACTGGTTTTAGCCAGGCTTTGAGATCATTCATCCACGCATGCTTTCATTCATTGTGCCCTATATAGTTCCCATGATCACAAGCTTACAGGCTACTGAACAAGATATGTGAGCAGGTACTTTCAATAAAGTACAATAAGTGCCATGATAAGGTAAATAAAGAACATTACAGAGCACACAGGAGGAACTAAGTGGGGGTGAGGGAAGGAAAGCAAGAGTTCAGGAAGACTTTCTGGAAGAGAATCTGACTACAGACCTAAAGGATGATTAAGAGTTAGGAGAAGGGGGAAAAGAAGAGGCAGCAAGAAAGAACTTAAGCAAAGGTCTGGAGAGAGGTGAGAGAACAGTTTTTGATGGAACTAAAAGTTTACGGCGATCAAGGTGAGAAGATAAGAAGAGACAGGCTAAAGCGAGTCAGCAGTGGCAGATCACTAAGGCCTTAGAGTCCCAGCTAAGAAGCTTGGGCCTTATGTTAAGATCAAGAGAGAGCACAGAAAGGTCTTAATCAAGGCTATATCATGATCAGACTTTGTCTCAGAAAGTTCATTCTGGCTACCCTAAGAAAATGGACTGAAGCAAGGGACTATTGAAGACAACTAAGGAGCTGTTATAATAATTACAGTGAGAATTGTTGGCTATGGCCTGAATTTGGGTTGTGGCAGCAAGAATGGAGACAAGTAGACAGAATTTTAAAATACTTAAAATGTTACAAACCTCCAGATTTAATGATTACTGGACAACACAGTGAGAGAGACAACTACATCACTCAGGTCTCTGGCCTGTGTTACTTGGTAGACTGAATAATCCAGGGATCGTAGGAAGAGGGACAGATTTAGAGGAACGGGGTACAACTTGGAGGAAAGGGAAGATTGTAAATTCAGCCCTAGACACATGATTTTGAAGTGCCTGTAAGGTATTCAAGAGAAAATGCTGAACAGGGAATTGACTATGATCTCTGCATTTCTCTAGGTATCCCGTGGATGTAGCCACGCCTGGAGATTACTGGTCACTTTCATGAGATGAGTTTTTCCCTGGTTGTTCTGGTTACGGCAGTGACTGAGACCTCCCAGGGAGAGCACGGAGCACAGGAAGAGGGAATGGGATACCCGTGTTTGCAGTAGAGCTGAAGGGGTCTAAAAACACATGAGCAGAGAGCAGTGACTGACCACAGCAACTGCTGCAGAGATAAACAAGAGGGCAAGAAGACTCCTTGGGTTTAACAATGAGACGCTCACTACATCTCTGGCTAAGTGGTATACAGTGACGCGGTAGTGCCTGAAGTAGACTGGGGAAGGACCAAAGTATTACGAAAACATGTAAGAAGTGCAGACTATTCAAGAGGCTTTGCCATGAAAGGGAAGAGAAACAGCAATAGTTGGAGGAGGTGGGGTTAAGTGGGAAGAATTGTTTCCTTTTTTTAAAAATAAGGCTTAAAAACTCTTCTGAGCGCAAGTGCACATAGGAAAGAATAAATGGGAAAAGTTTAAGATAAGGAAAGAGAGAAAATTGATATTGCCAGGTCCCTGAAAAGGTGGAAGGAGAAAAGATCTAACGTACAGGTGAAAGGCAGTTTTCAAATAGGAGAAGGTACAGTACATCTTTCCGTTGGTAGACAGAGGTAGGTTTTGAAGTTTGATGGTGGGACGTTAGGTAAGCGCTCATCTGATGAGACTACTTTTTCCATCTGAAATACGGCAAGTCATCCCAGAAAATTAGGGAGAAAGTAGTAATGTTGGATGTTTGAGGACAAGAAAGTTTCAAAGGGCCACTGAGGTTACTGAGAAGGAAAAAGAGGTGATTAGAGATACAAAAGTTTGGCCAATGTTGAAAGCTCACTTGAGGTGGGAGATCATGACAATCTCTAGCAAGCGAGAGAAATAACTAGGAAGTCAATACATGGCAGCAATGAATGGCATAAGAGGTAGAATAGCCAAAGACATATATCTCACTCCAGAAAGAATTTTTAAGATGAGTAATCAGGTTTCAGCATAAAACGATGATTTAATGTCAGAGAAACATGATTTAGAATCTCAGCTACTAGGTTTGTAACATTGGGCAAGTTACTTGACTTCTCTCAAAATTTCAATTTCATCTTCTCTAAAATATAGACACTTCATCTGATTGTAGTGAAATTAAATGATAAAATACACATCAAGGGCTTAGCATGATGCCTAGTACAAAGTACATCCTCAACAAATGTTAAATATGTCAATAAAATATTTAATGATATGATTTTAAGATATTAGGGTTTGTTTTACATGAAATAGGTGTCATAGAAGACAGACTGGAAAGGTTTAGAGGGGATATAAAAAGTAAGAAATTGAGTCTACAGAGAAAAACGCCAAGTACTATGGAGACAAAAGTAACAGAGAAGATCAGATCATTGGAACAGCTTAATTCTTGGGCAATGACCAAAGAAAACAAGGAGGGGAAGCAGGATAGATTTACCTGGCCATAAAGTTAAACAAACAAAAATCCCAGGAGTCCTCTGATGGATAAAAGGTAAATAGCCTGGTCTCTGCACCCTGGGATCTGAGGAGCCGGTATAAGGGTTCTGAAGTTTTACAGTTTGAATTCTACAAGCAGGTAGTTCAGGCAAGACACCCAGGGGAAGGAGGCCAAACTTTCCCTCTCCCTAGTCCTAAATAAACATTCTCTTACTTTACTAGGGCTTTCACCCCTTTATTACATAAGCACAATCTGCTGACAGCCTCTCTGGTGTATTTGTTAACAATTTTCCATACGAGTACTCTTCTCCCTTCATCTCCCCTCAATTTCTACCCACACTATGATTCAATTTAAGCCTCTTCCACACAAATAAACATCTGCACATTATATATGTACTCTTCATAGTTATTCCACGTGCCATTAACACCCAGTTTAAGTTCAGAAAGGGTAAAAACCAAGATTTACACTGCCTGACAGAGCTAAACACACTGTAGGTGCTTAAATGCTTCAGAACAAAAGGTCAGGTGGTTTTACTAGAGAACTGACACATATCAGTCTGTCCTATTTCAGTCTTTTAACAAGCTGTACTACTATAAAATAAATTGAGAAGAATACAAAATATAATAATACAAAACACGTATTGGCAAGCTTTTTCTTAAAGAGTCAGAAGTAAATATTTCAGGCTTATGAACTATACATTCTCTGTTGAACTACTCAGCTCTGCCCTTGTAGCACAAATGCAACCACAGACAATGTGCAAATAAATACGCCCGGCTGTGTTCCAATAAAACTTTATTTACAGATAGGTGGCCAGCCAGCAGGTTGTAGTTTGTCAACTTGTGCCTAATAAGAAAAATGCTCAGAGCCTATTACATGATGTAGAAGAAAAATATAACTCAGCAAATTAAAAAAGGTTAAAGACAACTGACAAGAAAATACAATAATATCCCATGAGAGATACACTGAGAGTGCTTAGTTTCTGGGGTTATGTGCAGTAATAACAAATTAAAATCATGAAAACTGCGGCAGATTCTAAGGTGATGCCCATGATTCCTGTTTCCTGGTATTAAGGCCTTTGCGTAACCTCTTCTCTTTGAATGTGGGTGGAACTTGTGACTTGCTTCCAACCAAAAGAATATGGGAAAGGTGATGAGATGTCACTTCTGTTACCTAAGACTGTAGCATCTAGCTTGCTGAGAGACATTCTTGCTTACTAGTTTTGAAGAAATAAGAATCCATGTTGAGAGCTGCCCTATGAAGACACAGCCTCTGGCCAAGAGCCAGCAAGGAAATGAATGCTGCCAACAGCCATGTGAGCCAGGAAGCAGATCCTTCCCCTGACAAGCCTTCAGATGAGAACCCAGCCCTGGCTGACACCTGGACCAACTTGCAGAGGACCCAGCCAAGTTGTACTTGGACTCATGACCCACAGAAATTGTGAGATAATAAATGTGTATTGTTTTCAAGCTGCGAGATTTGTTTTAATATTCTACAGCAATCAATAATTGATACAAAAGTATACTCATAACAAATTGTAATTAACTGTCTAATAGCATATCATTTATCTCCTACTTCTAGACCTAAAATTACATAATTAAGTCAGATATTAATTTAAAAATAACATATTCATAAATGTCACACAACTTGTATTTTATTTACTGAAAATGTCTATTAAAGCCTTTTGATACTATCTCTGCAAACAGATCAAGATTCCTTTGCTTAAAAAGAAGCTGCATAAACTCTAAATATTTATGCCATTCCTTCACTTTTGATACTTCTAAGGTGTTCCAAATTTACCCATGTACTAGACTGTCAGAAAGCAATTTAAATGTAAAACATCTCAAAGCATATTCTAGAATTAAAGAATGAAACGTGTTTTAAGAAAAGTCTATCTGATTTTCAAAGTAAAGGTAGGAGTCTCTTAGTTCTTCAATTTATTCCTCAGAGAATGGCCTTTTATGTATTCATATTTGTTTATTTTGTTGTACGCAGGTCTCAAGTAGGCTTACCCAGGGTTTTCTGGCAGTGCTGGCTATCTCTAGTTTCCATGGTTACATGCTCCTGAAACTGCAAATACACTGCTCTGCAAGCCCACACTCATGTGCATGCACACATACAGACAACTGCCTTGGTAAATGAGTAATCCATTTCAAGAAAAAATGGTAAAAAAGTTGACAATCTACAGTAAAAAGTTATTAATGAAAATCATCTTCAGGCTTTAATTTTATCTTACTTCTGGAATAAAAAAGTCTTTGAGTGATGAGCAATACAGTAACGCTCTAGGCTCCTAAACTGACCTCAGATCTGCATATTTAGTTTATATTGGGAACTATTCATCCATTTCTTAAGGCAGATTTCACTCACTGCACAAGTTCTATTGACTTGGGAATGGAGAAGAGTAGAGAACCTAGTAGGTAAGACTCCTACTGCTAACCTAATCTTTCAAAGAAATGTAAAACTGCTTCCAAGTCTTGCTTTAAAGTTTTCTAAAGAAAACAAAGTAGTAGATGATAAACTAAGTTTACTCAAGTTATACAAATTTTTAAAAATCTTAACACACTTTGAAGTTGACAGTAGGGCATAAATAATGCTGAAAAGATTCGAAATATTAGCTTTATGGAATGACCAGACTATAAAGACAAAGTCTTTGGTTTATACCTGTTATATTCCTTTATTCAAAAGTGAATTGACATTTCATCAAGGACAGACTTTTTAAAAATCTTACTGTGCTTTATTCTTGCCTGAGTTTTTCCTTATTACTCATTATAAAAAATCTCCTTAGCTAGATCACCAAGTTCATTAGGCATGTGTTCTGCTTCCATATAACTGAAGACAACAATGTCACTCAGCTTTCTGCCGCTATGTAACAAGGATCCCCCTTCGTCCAGTTTTCAGTAACACAGACCTCATTTCCTTTTGGCAGTGCCCTCAAAGTACAGATTTCCACTAATGATCTGTTGGTGGCAATTTAGGCTTTGTCTTATGTGCTCCTCAAAATCCTTCCAGTCTTTGCCCACTGCGTGGCTCCAATGCCACTCCCACACTTTTAGGTATTTGTTATGGAAGCACTCCCTTCCAAGATACCAAAATTTGCTATGAAATAACATTGCCAATATTTGTAGAAGATGATTGCCTACTTAGAAAATTCAAGTGAATCTATATACTGTTCAAAAGTTGCTGGTTATAAGATTAATATACAAAAATCAACAGCAGTCCCTTGTACCAGTTAAAATCAATGATAAAATATTAATGATAAACCCCTCTATTATGGTACTAACTTATTATATTCTACTTATTTGCCATACATGTCTTCTCCATAGATGCACAGTTCCTTAAGGGAAGAGGGCATCTTGTCTATATTTGTAACCCCAATATCTAGTACACACATGGGTGTTCAATGAACACTTATTCAATGAATTATCAATCATCATTGGATTCTTAGTATCATTCACAGACACTTCCCTGGGGAAAAGAATTAAAATTCAGCTGCATATATTTTTTTAAACCACTACAGTAACTCTCCAGACTTTTAGTCATCAAAGAGAAAACTCCCAGGTTCAAATGATGAAATGCCACTCTTTAATTTTCACCTGTTTAGACTGGCAAAGATTTAAAAGTTTAATAATATACAGTGGTGTTAAGGTTGAGGGTAAACTAGTATTCTTATAATTATTGATTGAAGTATAAGGTGGTATAAACTCTTGGGAGAGCAATCTAATAATATCTAACACAAATTAACATGTCTCAATCAAGCAAGTCTATAGCTTGGAATTTATTCTACAGATACTTACATATGTCGCAAAGCTTACATACAAGATTTGCACAATAGCACTGTTAGTAATAAAACAATGAAATTAACTTAATTTATCAGTGGAAAATGATCTAACTCAATTACGGTCCATGCATCTGAGGAACTGCTATGCAGTTGTCAAGAGGAATGAGGTGTAAGCATACGAATGCCCACGGAGTGATCGCTAAGAAGCATTAAGTGGAAAAAGCAAGGCGCTAAGTGCTCCCATGTATATTACTTACATTTATCAGTGGAAAATGATCTAACTCAATTACGGTCATGCATCTGAGGAACTGCTATGCAGCTGTTAAGAGGAATGAGGTATAAGCATACGAATGCCCACGGAGTGATCGCTAAGAAGCATTAAGTGGAAAAAGCAAGGCGCTAAGTGCTCCCATGTATATTACTTACGTAGAAAAATTTGGGTGGGATATCCAGGACAGTACTGTCTCTGGATATGGGGACCGAGAAACTGAAAGGATAACATAATTTTCTCTACATATCCTTTTGTATTTTATGTATATATTTATTTATATCAAAATTGTGAATTACTTTTTCCATAAAATCCTTCAATCACTATTTACTAAAAGATAAATTTTTAAAAATGTGAGTATCATCACCATTTCTAGAATTTTATTATCAGTCATACTGAGTTTGGAATATTTTATTCAGTTGTGGGCACAGCTAAACTGCCAATGCCAGACTAGAAGGTGAGACAAGAGAACCCCCAGGAGAGTGGAGTGTGAAAACCATGATACATAAAAACCAGTTTAAGAAATTATGCCTATTTAGTTTGGTGAAAAATTGCAGTGATAAAATAGCTATTTTCAAATATCTTAAGAGTGTCATGTGAGAGTAGGTAGATTAATTGTGTATTGTATCAGAGGACAAAACTAGGAATAACAAATCTGTTACAGGTATATGGATTAAACATTAGCATAAAGAACTGTCTAATAAATGACAGCATTTTCAACAACAAAGCATTGCTTTGTGAAGTAGTGAGCCCTTTAAACTAGAGAAATCTGTACTCAAATGGTGTTTGATATCTTTCAAGGATTATGGAGAAGTAATTTGTGGCTAGATGGGAGCTTGGATTATGTAACTGCCAAGGGTTATTTCAATTCCAAGATTCTATGGCCTAAACTAAAAATAAGGCAGACAGGGTTACGTACGTATATTTAAATAAAAACTGTTGTAGCTTTAAAGATGGAAAATGCATGATTTATCAGTTTGTGACTCTTCTTTCAATAAAAAAACAGTAATGATAAAATCTGCAATGTATACAATGGACTTATTAGTACATCAACTTCTCAAATTAATCTCTGTAATAATCCCTCTTTAAATACCGAGAGCCTCCAAAAAATCACTTGGCATTAATTTTAGTTTCTTTTAAAAATGGAGCACAACGTGCTCTGAACATTTTTAAATTATAAGATCTACATTTTCAGATATATTTGCCTAATTTACTTCACATTCAGATCAACATCTGAATTTAAATTAGAATTTAAGGCAATTCCTCTATAATTTACCTTAACTCTCTCATAGTGTTAAATACTTAATTTCAGAATAAGCAAGCCCATAAATAACACCATCATGCACAACAGAAAACTGTGGTCAGTAAAGAGCAAAGAATGTATGCTATACTAACCAATCAGGAGAAGTGTTCCAACGGCCAAGCCTCCACCTGGAAATGAAACAAAACCAAGGAGAAAATTAATCTACCTTTTCACATTATCTTTAGCATAAAAGTTAGGCTTTATCAAGGACAGGTACTTCAATAACTTTAAAATTGCAGTTGAGAACAACATTTTAATTACCTTTGCAATACTTTGCTTAAGGTGCTATTATGAAATAATTACATATTATATGTAATTACACACTACAGATTACAATTATTTTCATAATACACTGCACTATCCTCCTTTCTTCTGTGATAGGACCATGCAGCATTCAACATAACTGTGGTTATGCATTCCAGTGTTATATTTAGCACTTGTTAATAAATTAACTCAGTAGCTGAGACCTAAATGCACACAGTAACTGAACTACTACAGAAGTACAACACAGAAAACAAAGGTTATTATAATAGAAATTCCACTTCAATATTTATCCTCAATTTAATAAGCTTTGCGGGGGGGAACCTTGCTAATTAAAACTAAATCTTTTTCATGATGAATAATGTGCACAAAGTTTGGACATGATCTAAATATATTTAGAATTCAAAATGAACAATGTTTTTGTCATTTCAAACAAAAAAGGCACAATCACAAAATACATTTTCAGTACTACTAGAAAACGTTCTTTTAAATACCTGAATTAGGGTAATATGATCATGAATATATAACTCAAATAAGAACTCACTAAAAATCAATGCAAAATCAAGTTTTAGGAAACTAGAACTACACTAAAAAGATAAGACATTCGACTACTGACATTTTGTTTGTAAAACATTTGTATTACTACAAATTCACTTTAAAATATGTATATCAAAAAATGAAACGTACTTAAGGTACAATTAATTAAAAAAGAAACTAATCAAAATTGTTAGACAACTGAAGACAGTGTGACTAGGGTTTTTTTCTTGTTCCATACAAAGTTGTGAAAGAAATTTTTGAATTACATAAGGCCTGCAACTAGAAATTTAGAACACCAATAGCTTCCCTAAAAAAGTTTTGTAGTGGCAAATGTTATACAGAAAAACTTAGTATGAAAGCTCCCTTTGGTAGTGTTTATTTTTTGCCTTGCAAATAAGCATAAACGTCATGTTTCAAAGAATTTCAAATTTGGTAACATACATGCACACAGAATAAAACGGAACATTTTGACTTTATGATGATAAGTAAAACATTCCAAATTGTTAGAGAAGAAAACAAGCAAAAAAACAGTACATTTATATATTTTTATGTTTAAGTGGATTTGTTATAGTAGTAAATATATAATTTCACATTTAGATAACTTCCTTCATTACAGCATTTAAAGCCACACCAGACTACATAACTTTGTTGTTTAAACTAAAAGACTGACCTAAACTGAAATATATATGATGAAAACACTCAGAAACGATCAGAGCAAAAAGGTTTTCTTTGAGACAAGATTAAGCTAAATGTTTAATTTTACAGTTTCTGCTACATATAGATCACTAGTTACTTTTTAATCCATTTTGAACATTTTAAATCACACTCTTCAACTCCTTACATCCCTGTGTTCCCTTACATGCAAGAAGAAACACTTAACTGTCTCACCGCCATCTTCTGTATATTTAAGGACGTGAAACACCGCAAGTACACAACAGACACTGCAGTGTCTAGGCTAGAGCAGGGGCTACAAGAGGTAGCCACCTTTTCTTTCTTAACCTATTTCTTACAGGAAGGATTTAGATTTCTCATCTAGACTCCCCTGGGTCTACATTCATGTCTCCTCAAATTCGGAATTTACATAAGGCCTGCAACTAGAATAGTTAGAGAATTAAAGTTTTTTGTGAATGCTGTTCACAGTGGGACAATAATAAATAAAGGAATAGTTTCCCAATTAAATGAAGTGATAGCTAGCTCAGGTGTCTGGTCTAGAGAGGTACTAAGGGCTACCTCACCATTCTAGAAATTACTTTTTGACTAGAACAAATCACTAAAGATATATCGTGACTTGATAAATGGTGAGGACCATAACAATAAATCAGACTAAGAAGAAAATATTCTGAAGAATGATCCAAACAATCCACTGTTCCTGATAATCCAGAAAAAAACACTACTCAAATTTTTTAAATCTCATGTACGTTAAAACTCTAATGTTTGGAAAATTTGAACATTACTTAAAACAACACAAAAAGGGGACATCTTAATGACTTTTATCAGCCAAATTTATATCTTATCAGGACTTCTCTCAGAAAAAGGCAATTTTCTTTCTTTTTTTTCTAGTGGGCTGTACTGTGTAAATTCACTGGACTGAAATTTGGATTGGCTCTTTTAGAGGTTGGTCACTCTGAAGCTTGGTCATAGAGAATAAGATGAAATCGCCTTGTTAACTATTTTTAAACCAAGCTTTTATTCCATGTATGTGAAGTAAAATGAGTTGACACGTACATATACACACAACAACAGAGGCAAAGCTCCTCTATTCCTGCAAACTTAATTTTAGTGTGACAAAACCTCACGATATTTCCCCAAAATATCTCTGTATAAGGCATTTTGATATACCTCACTTGACGTGAGGTTCTAGCTGTATTTTAAACCAGAGTAAGTTAGAATATGTTTGTAGCCATGTCCCTATCCAAAAATAAAAACCTGGGGCCAGACCCGTGGCCCAGTGGTTAAGGTCGCACGCTCTGCTTCAGCAGCCCAAGGTTTCACGGTTCAGATCCTGGGTGTGGACACAGCACTGCTCATCAAGCCATGCTGAGGCGGGGTCGCACATAGCACAACTAGGACCCACAACTAAAAATATACAACTACATACCAATGGGCTCTGGGAAGAAAAAGGAAAAATAAAATCTTAAAATAAACAAATAAATAAGTAAAAAGCTTAAACAATCAACCATGACAGGATATCTTGATATATTCAACAAAAGCTAGCTTTTATCTTTAAATTCAGTAATCCATTAGTAATTTTATCTAATCTCAAAAGCAATATAGATTTCACACTAGTACTTCCCAATTAAAATAGAAGTATCTTTTCCCAATAGCCCACTAAACGTTTGACAGGTAAGTAATGGGGTGAGTAAGTAATCATCTTATTTCTATGATGAAACGTACAAAGGAGTAAAATGATCTTGTCTACCGCCTCCTCTCTCCTATACTCATGTTCATTACCTCTCTCCTAGACTTGTGATTTCATTATAAGTCTATTTTTCCTTCTCTCTCTAGGACATATGAAACATCCTGACAACTCCTGATTATCACAATATTGGCTGGGCAGATATGAGAATCAGAACAGAAGCAGCTATGAACAGCGAGAATGGTTCTGTAGAATAAACCACATGAAACAATTTTACAGAGCAATACACAAGAAGCTACACTTACCTTAAATGTATAGCTATTAGTTGCTAAAATATCACAACTAGGATATTGCTAAGTATACAGTCCAAGCTCAAGGTACACCATCCCACACTCCAGATCAAGATATAGAGGAGTAAAGGAAATAAGCCTACCAATATTTACTTTTTGACATCAGTGTTGAAATGGCAGCTACCATCAAGATTCTTCAGAGTACTCTTCCTGGACTATTATTTACCCCAAATCCCCATCTTCCATTCACTTGACTGTCAAAATTTAGTAAGTTCTGAACAGCACAGAGGCTATGCCAGTTAAACCTGAGAAGTCACCCTTCCTTCAAGCACCTTCTTGAAGGATAAGGCTGGGGGATAATGTCCCCAGGTTGCACAATATGGTCCTCAAAATGGACTATACCTTATATCCTAGAAAAAAAGAAATTCTGCCAGAACCTTTTAACTGCTATAATTTCTCTTTGGAAACTCCTGGAAAAAGAAAAACGGAATATAGTGTCCACAATAACACAAATGTCCTGAAGGGGCAGGGTTGAGAATGTGGGTTAGGAAATCTCAGAACGTAAAAATTTAAATGTTGCCAACTTGGGAAATGTATATAATTATCCAACAATAAAATTAAGCTGTCAGAATAAAAATATTTCATATGATTAGATCATGTTTAAAAGATGCAGGTATAGGGAATTCTCAAAGTTATAAAAACACGGGAGTAAGCAACGGAAATATTAGCATATTATCAAATGATTAACATTCAATTAGCCTGTACGATGCCTTTCCAATACATTTTGCATCTGTGCTTAAAATTACAATGATGTCACAGTGGCAGTGGTAAAATATCACCACAGTGCTTGGCAGTGACAATACAATATTTACTTATTACACAGTAACCACAGAATATATTTAAGCAACAATCACGTCACAGTATAGTTTCATCATTCTGATATCATATCCTACTATCATTACATTTTGTCACAATGTGGTTATATTAGGCTTGTCACAATCTGAGTCAAACAACATTTTAGAGTAACAATATAATCTGAATTGCCTATACTTAAGTATATACACATGAGCAGCCACATGTTTCACTTTCAATTGTTTCAATGAAAAACAAATGTAAAGGGTTTGCTCTACAAGGCAAGATAAAATAGAAAATCAAAATACAAAAATGCCATTAAGAAGTTAACAACAACTAAAATACTTTTGCACATATTTATTATTCCAAATGTAGTAGCTCCTATTGTAATAACTCCTTCGATTTATGCACACTTTGAGAATTAACTGCATACATGCAAAATATATTTCAAAATATCCAAAAACTGCTATTTATTTCAGCCTTCTTAATGAACACTATTTTTTAGCATAAGCTTGTTACAGTCATTTACTAGAGTCCCCATCCCCAAGCAAATCTGGAAAATTTTTAAATTACAGTTTGAGTTTACATCACTGTAGAAACACAGGAGGAAAGTGCTCTGGGTTACCTTTTTGGGTGTTTTTAGAGACTGTAGTTAAATCACTAGTTTTAGTTTCAATAAATGGTTAAAAGCACCTGAAATGAGTCTGCAAAAATTTGAAACAGCTGTAGCATAGTGCGGAACACTAAATTTGGAGCCTAAAGATCAGCCCAGACTGTCACTGGTTCTGTGAATGTCCACGTCACTTAAGTGTTTTTAGAGCTCAAACACATAACTCAGTCCTACAGGTTTCATATTCTCTTGTGCAGATCTTTTTCTACATACTATTTTTCTTTCAATCAAGAACTTATTGAGAATCTAAGTGCCAGGAACTGTACTAGACACGTTCTGTAATTCTAACGAGGAACTGAAGGGATAATGTCAGAAATATGACCTTTTTGTTTGGAGTTTCAGAATCAAGTGAATGAAGTTACACATCCCCATTGAACTAAAAACACAGACAGGTAAGGACTAGGAAAAGCTTCCAAGTTTTAAGTTCAAATATAGTACAATACAAGTGAGGCTCACAAGGAAAAAAAAAGCAAGATAAATATTTGCTAACTAGATATTTTGAATCATTTCTGTTTATAGTACTATGTAATTTAGGAAGGCAAAAGACTTGAAAAAATTAAGTGAAAATACTTAACGTAGAAATAACCAGGATCCACTTATGGACATGACATAACAGACGGAAGAAGCCATGCTCTTTCTCATAGGTTGCTTGCCTTGTCATTTTCCTTTGCATCAAACCTTTGTGAAAAGCCTACCTCGTGGGAAAAAATTACAGAGAGAAAACGTCAAGAATAAGCAATGGCATTTATACTATGTCATGAAAGTGGGTAAGGCTTAACGGACACATGCCACATGCTATGAGAAAGTTATGAAATATAAACAGACCAATTTTAATGAAGCATCATTCTGAAAGAAATTAACTAATTTACAAGCTTTATTAACACAGCAGCTCTGTCTTACCAACCTAACCCGCCCAATTCCTTCAACATAACAGCTATGAAACAAGCACATTCTTCAGCAGGCTTCTCATGAAAAACTCCAGGTTATACAGGAAAGCCTAAGAACTGCACTTCTTTTTCTCGTTAAAATGTGAACTGCCTTTAAACATATCGTTGGGAGTGTAATGCTGGGACACACACACAGACGGGAAGAAACTGAACAGGAACACACACACATGCTTAGCGCAGACACGACGGGGATGTCAGCATCGACGACGGGCTGGAACGCCTCGCACTCACAAGAGCCTCTAACAGTCATCCTCGCAAACCGAGACGGCTTGCTTCGAGATTCAGAACCGGGGGCTGAGCGGCCTGGCGGCGAAGGAGGGCACGCTACCTTTCTCAGCGTTTTCTAACGGAGCCCGTCTCTCCCAGTGACGCCAACTTTCGCGGGGTGGTCCAAACCCCGAGCTGTCCGGGGCTGGCACAGGGAGCACCCCGACACGGGGCGGGGCCGGGCCGCGTGCGCACGTGAACGGCCGCCGGGACCGGGCAGCGAGCCGGCTCACGGCACGTGGGACCCCGCGCACTCCGGCTCTCACGAGGCCGGCGGGCCGCGCCGAGGAGGGGCCCACGGCGCGCACGGCCCCCCGCAGCCCGTCCTCCCTCCGCCCGGGCCGGCCGCATCCGCTCCGCGTCCGGAGGCCGAGGCGGCGGGGGCTCCCCGGCAGCCCCTCCCGAGGGGTTCCCGCTGCGGAGCCCACATCTCCGTTCGGAACCGACCTAAGAGCTGGTCCAGGGCTGGGAGCCCGGTGGACACCAGCAGCTGTCCGTTCCGCACCGACGGCCGCGTGCCCGCGATGGACGCCAGCCGACGGCAGCCGCCGTCGGGGCCGCTGGCTCTCGGACCCCTCCTCTGGAAACTGGTGACGCTGTCCTTGCCGGCCGCCGCCACCACACACCCGGGCGCCCCGGCGCGGGGGCCGCAACTCGTCGCCGCCGCCGCCATCTTGGCGCTCCCGCCTTGGCCAATGGGAACTCCGGTAACTGCGGCGGCGGCCCGTCAGAGCCGCCCGCGGGCCCGCCTCCTTGCCCCCCCGCGGCGCCCGTAGCCAATAGGACTGAGGCCTCCCTCCGCGTCAACCAATCGCAAGGCGTACTGCAGAAACGTGCGCTTACGTAGGGCCGGTGGACGCTGCGGGGCCCAGGTGAGGAAGGCCCACCTGGGTCCCGGCTTGGGGGTCTTCCGGGTTCTCCGGGGCGGGCGGCGTCCTTCCACGCTCTGTTCGCTCTGCGTGTCTTCACGCACGCTGAGGTGGAGGGGAGGCCGGTGGGGCGGGTGTGGGTGCGCTCACACACGCCGGGTGGGGAGGCCGGTGGAGCGACTGTGCGTGGGCTCACGCCCGCCGAGGTGGAGGGGAGGCCGGTGGGGCGGGTGTGCGTGCGCTCACACACGCCGGGTGGGGAGGCCGGTGGAGCGACTGTGCGTGGGCTCACGCCCGCCGAGGTGGAGGGGAGGCCGGTGGGGCGGGTGTGCGTGCGCTCACACACGCCGGGTGGGGAGGCCGGTGGAGCGACTGTGCGTGGGCTCACGCCCGCCGAGGTGGAGGGGAGGCCGGTGGGGCGGGTGTGGGTGCCCTCACGCACGCCGGGTGGGGAGGCCGGTGGAGCGGGTGTGCGTGTGCTCACGCCCGCCGAGGTGGAGGGGAGGTCGGTGGAGCGGTTGTGCGTGCGCTCACGCCTGCCTACGTGGAGGGGAGGCCAGTGGAGCGGGTGTGCGTGTGCTCACGCCTGCCTAGGTGGAGGGGAGGCTGGTGGAGCTGCGTGATGGCCCCGCCGGTAGGACCCTGCGGCTGTGTCCCAGCCCCGGCCCTTCCCCACGATTTCTGGGGTCGGGCCCCCGCCCTCCCTGCGGGGTATTTCTGGTGGTGTGGTGTTTGAGTTGGAAAGGCCATCCGTTCCCTTGGCCTCAGGCGGCAGGTGACGAAGTGTCCCTCTCCAAGCCCCCGAGAGAAGCTTCGTGGACTTTAATTAGCGCCCCTGGAAGGCTGGGAGCGTCTTTCCCTCAGTGGTGTGAAGGACAAGTATTACTCTGACGGCCTAGTTCACACCTTTAATTGTTCGCTGTTAAGGCAGCTGCAAATAACAGCGCTTTAGGTTTCTTCCCCAAAAAACTTTAAGAATGAGATGTGTATGTACTTACTTTTTCTAGTGATTTGTGAACTCTGGATTGAGAACTTTCTTATTAGAACAGGAATTTTATAGGCGGAAAAAACCATGTAATTTAGAGCTGAGTGTTTGGAGTTAAAAATCTTTTCAAAACTGAGCGGGGGGGGGGGGGGGGGGAGTGATGTTTAAAGGCGTTCATGATTGACAAATCTCTAAACTAAAAAAGACTCCCAAATCATGCCTGCACTACCAAATTACTAGTTTTGATAGTGATCTTATGATGCTTTTTAAAAATACATCCAAACCTCATTGGAATGCTTGCCTTTGAGTTGTAGTAAATCTCAGTGACCTGTTAGAACTTTCTGGCTGATTCTCTTTGCTAAATTGAAATTAGTATTGCCATATAGTAACTGGAGTTTTCATCTTGGTAAGATCTTTGAGTTTTGTTTGTTTTTTGCTGAGGAAGATTTACCTTGAGCTAACAGCTGTGCCAATCTTCCTCTATTTTGTATGTGGCTCACCACCACAGCACAGCTGCTGACCAGTGGTGTAGGTCCATGCCTGGGGTCTGAACCTACACTTCCAGCCTGCCGAGGCAGAGTGTGCTGGATGTACCCAATATGCCACCAGGCTGGCCCCTGTTTGTTTGTTTTTTAAAGAAAACGTTCAGGAAAAAAAACAAACCTGCCTTGCTGTTAACAACATATCAACTGGAAAGCTAGATCAAGGTTTAGGTGCTGTCATTTCAAATTTTTTGCCAGTATAAATCTGTAATCTGAATAATTCAATAAATAGCTGTTGAATGCTTGCTGTCTGTTTTGACCTAATTGCATCATTTTTGACCTATAGAACTAAAAATGTTCTTATTTGGGGAGGGTAAGATTAACATAGAAAACAGCATAGCACTCAAAGTGGACACATTGAACAGCGTGTGCTAATTTTGTCCTATAGTAAGTAAGTGCTAAAAAGACCAAAACAAAAAGTGACAATCTGGTATCAAATAGAAACGTCTTGGATACTTTTAGTGCTCTGAAAACTTTGAAATACTACAAATAGTGAATTTTTGTAGGTTTTGTTACTACATATTTCCTTGGTTTCTCCTCTACTTCTCGCTTTAGTTCTTTAAAGGTGATGCCATGATGCTTTGTTTGCTTTATTACTGGAACTGAAGAACTGTTTTCAACTTTAACGGTAATTTGGGAAGCATGACATATATCTTTGGTATAACATCATCATAGAGTAGATTAATCTGTCCTAATTTTTTTTACAAAGACAAACGCTATGCTCTCTACTTATCCTTCAAGTCTCACGTTAACCAACACATCCTCAGTAAAGCCATTTCACCTTGCTGTCAAAATGAAATGAGCTCCTAAATACCAACGAGTGGAATTGGAAATTAAAAATACAATACGATTTACAATAGTTTCCAAAAAATGAAATACTTAGGTATAAGTCTCAAAAAGAAATGTATAAGATCTATATGAGGAAAACTATAAAACTCTGATGAACAAAATCAAAGAAGAACCAAATAAATGGAAGGATATTCCATGTTTATGGATAGGAAGACTCAGTGTTTTCAAGATGTCAGTTCTTCTCAAATTGATCTATAGATTCAATGCAATCCCAATAAAAATCCAGCAAGTTATTTTATGGATCTTGACAAACTGATTCTGAAGTTTATAAGGAGAGGCAAAAGACTCAGAATGACCAACACAATATTGAAGGAGAAGAACAAACTTGAAGGACTGACACTGCCAGACTTTAAGACTTACTACAAAGCTACAGTAATCAAGACATTGTGGTAGTGGCAAAAGAATAGACAAATTGGTGGAACAGTATAGAGAGCACAGCACTAGACTCACATAAATATAGTCAATTATCTTGGACAAATGAGCAAAGACAATACAATGAAGCAAAGATAGTCTTTTCAACAGATGGTGCTGGAACAACTAGACATATACATGCAAAAAATTAACTCAAAGTGCATCACATACCAAATTGTAAAATGCAAAACTATAAAACCCCTAGAAGATAATATAGAAAACTTAGAGAACCATGGTGATGGTGGTGCTGTTTTAGATACAGCACTAAAGACATGATCCACGAAAGAAAGAAATGATAATCGGGACTTCGTTAAAATTTAAAACTTCTGCTCTGTGAAAGACAATGTCAAGAGAATGAGAAGAAAAAATACGGACTGGGAGAACATATTTGCAAAAGATACATCTGATAAAGTGCTGTTATCTAAAATATACAAAGACTTTTTAAAACTCAACAATAAGATAACGAACAACCTGATTTAAAAATGGGCCAAAGACCTTGACAGACACCTGACCAGAGAAGATATACAGGTGGCAAATAAGCAAATACAAAGATGTTCCACATCAAATGTCATCAGAGAACTGCAAATTGTGACAACATTGAGATACCACTGCACACCTATTGGAATGGCCAAAATCCAGATCACTGACGCCACCAAATGCCAGTGAGGATGTGGAGCAACAGGAACTCTTGTCTATTGCTGATGGGAAAACAGAATGCTACAGCCACTTTGGAAGACGGTTTGGAGATTTCTTACAAAATTAAACACACTCTTAGCATACGATCCAGCAATTGTACTCCTTGGCATTTACCCAAAGGAGCTGAAGACATTTCCACATAAAAATCTGCATGTGGGTGCTTATAGCAGCTTTAATCTTAGTTGCCAAAATTTGGAAGCAACCAAGATGTCCTTCAGTAGCTGAATGGATTAAAAACAGTGTGGTGAATCCAGACAGTGGAATGTTATTCAATGCTAAAAACAAGTGAGCTATCAAGCCATGAAAAGATGGGGGAAACTTGAATTCAAATTACTAATTGAAAGAGGCTATTTCAAAAAGCTGCATACTGATTCCAAGTGTATGACATTCTGGAAAAGGCAAAACTATGGAGACAATAAACAGATCAGTAGTTGCCAGAGGTGGTAGAGGGGAGAGATGAATAGGCAAAGCACAGAATTTTTAGGGCAGTGAAAATATTCTGTGCAATATTATAATGATGGATATATGTTATTACACTTTTGTCCAAACCCATAGAATGCACAGCACCAAAAGTGAACTCTAAGGTAAACTGTGGACTTTAGATGATTATGATCTGTCAATGCAGGTTCATCCTTGGTAAAAAATGTGGCATTCTGGTGAGTGATGTTGGTAATGGGGAAGGATATGCCTGTGTGGGGTCAGAAGTATATAGAAAATTTCTTCCTCTTAATTTTGTTATACTCCTGAAACTGCTCTAAAATAGTAAAGTCTCTAAAAAAAAAAAAGTCAAAAAAAAGGATCAGCTATATAAAATCTGTCTGAGAGTTCCATAAGCAACATGTATGGCACCCTTTGTGGCTACATTGTGGGGCCATTTCCACAGGGGTTCCAACAAGTTGGCATTCTGAGAAGTCTTCGGGTACAATGGAAAGACTGCAATGACCTATTTAGGAGTCACCAGAAAACATAATGGTCATGATACGCAATTAGCACCCCATGACAAAAATGGGTACCCTTTCAATTGGTCTTTTAGTGGCTTTTCTGATACCCAGGGTCCATATTACCATGG
The DNA here is from genome assembly GCF_037783145.1 of Equus przewalskii. Taxonomy (NCBI): domain Eukaryota; kingdom Metazoa; phylum Chordata; class Mammalia; order Perissodactyla; family Equidae; genus Equus; species Equus przewalskii. The sequence continues at coordinate 97,508,132 of NC_091836.1, read as the reverse complement.
TGTCAGTGCAGGTAAAGCATATAACAGAGATATTGTGGAGCCTTACTACAGGCCTGATGGCATTTTGGCAGCATGATTGAATGAATGCCAAGGACATACCTACACAGAGGGAGTTCTTGGACCCCACGTAATCCCTTTTTGCTTCCTGTTAGTGTGCTCAAAGAGGGAAACCAGTCCTTACTTCCAGCGTCGCAGATTTGTTTTACCTGTTTTTGTACTTTATATAAATGAAGCCATACACTGTGTACTCTTCTGTTTGACTTCTTTTGCTTAACATTATATTTATGAAATGATCGTTATTAATGTTACAGTTGTGGATTACAGCTGTATAGTATTGTGAAAATATATCACAATTCGCTATAAATTCCAAGAGAATTTCAATTGAAATTCAATTGAAAGAGATTTGGCTAGTTTACCATTCGTAGCCAAACATTTTTCTAACGTGATTGTACCAATTTACACTCTTACTAGGAATGTTTGAGAATTTCAGTTGCTTCTCATCCTTAACCAACATTTAATATTTTCTTTCTTTCATTTTAGCCATTCTGGGAGGATTATTGTATGTCAGTCATTTGGATTCGGGCTGAGGAGGTCAAGCACCTGTTCATGTCTCTTGGCCATTTGGGTGAACTCTTCTGTGAAGAGTCTGTTCGTGTCTTTGCCAATTTTTAAAAATTGGATTGTTTGTCTTTCTCCCTGGATTTGGAGGAGTTCTTTTTATATTTTGGATAAGAGTTCAGTTGCATGTAAATGTATTACAGATATTTTCTTTTAGTCTGTGGCTTGTCTTTTTATATTCATAATTGTCTTTTGAGTTTAGTCAGAATATATTCTGATGTATCAACTTTTCTCTTTTTTTTAATTGAGTTAATGATAGGTTACAATCTTGTGAAATTTCAGTTGTACATTAATGTTTGTCATTCGTGTTGTAGGTGCACCACTTCACCCTTTGTGCCCAGCCCCCACCCCACCTTTCCCCAGGTAGCCACTTATCTGTTCTCCTTGTCCATATTTTTAAATTCCTCATATGAGTGGAGTCATACAGAGATTGTCTTTCTCTAACTGGCTTATTTCACTTAACATAATTCCCTCAAGGTCCATCCATGTTGTTGCAAATGGGATGATTTTGTTCTGTTTTGCAGCTGAGTAGTATTCCATTGTGTATATATCAGCTTTTCTCTTTATGACTAGTGCTTTCTGGCTTGGTTTGCCTGCTCCAAGTTTCCATAGATGATCTCAGTGTTTTCCTCTAAAAGCCCTGCTATTTACTTTTAAACATTTGAGTCTTTGTTCTGTCGGAATTGATTTTTTTGTCTTTGGTGTGAGGCAGGGGTAAAGGTGTATTTGTTTTTCCTATTAGATATCCTGTCATCCAGCACCATTTATTGAAAAGACAGTTCTTTCCCTGCTGTACTGAATCATCACTTTTTAAATAAGTACAGTTACACATGTTAGACAGATTTCTTTCTGGACTGCATTCCATTGGTTAGTTTGTGGTTCTTCAGAAGGATGACTTCTTTTCTCTCAGAGTTTTAACTCCCTGTACTGCACTGTGCTCAAGCTAGATCAGTAAAAATAAGAAACTCACCCTTTGGCAATCCCTTTTTAGAAGTTTGACTCCTCCCAAAAATCTGTGTGCTTTTCTTCAATCTGTAGAGCCGTCACATAATTGTTTTTTGTATTTTGTCCTAAGTTTATGGTTATCATCTAGGGGAGGGTTTGTCTGTTAAGCTTACTTCACCTACCAGAAGTAGCTCCTATTACCTTTTTAGGGACTGTCATTCTTTCTTTTTTTATTCCTGATATTGCTTATTTGCATTTCTTCTTTTTTATTTTTCGTTGTTAGGTTTGCTAGGGATTTGTCATTTTTATGAAAATTAATTTCTTAATTGATTTTCTGCCTTTTCTAATATACTGTTGATAATTATGGGAGTAATTTTCTATAAGCACTGCTCTAGCTGCATCCTACAACTTTTAACATTTCATGTTTTCGTCATCATTTATTTCAAAATATTTTCTACTTTTTGTTTTGATTTCCTCATGGACCCATGAGTTTTCTAGGACACTTTTGATAGTGCTGAAATACTGAATTAAATTAGTTGCCAGTAAAGCAAGTAGGATCTGAGATTGTCCAGGGCACTTGAGTACTTATGTTCCTCCTAATTTTAGTGGGTGTTTAAATGTAAACAAGAAACTGGGGGGTTTTAAGTTAACATTTAAAAATCCATTGTATAATCATATCTTGGAATATTCAGTCTAATAGGGTAAATGTATCAAAAGGTAAACATGTTTTGATTCAAGGAGATTTGTCAAGTAAATGTATCTATAAAGGTGAACAAGACATTTTTAGTGGTAAACACTAAAAATTTTTAGTGATAATAGGAAAAGAAATTCCAGAGCTAGAATGGTGTAGCATTGGTATATCTCCCAATCTGGGACTGTTCTTCCATCTTTGCGTATAGCTCAAGTAAGAAATTGAACAACTATTGACTTGACTGGTGCCTGGCACTCCTTTTGTGGGTCAACTTAAGGGGTTTCATGGGCATAAAGCCACTGTGCTAATCTAAGCCTGTGTGGTGTTCTAATTGTCCTGGGCATTTCTGTTGAGATGTGATCACTTCCTCCTCAGTATGAATAATTAGGGGACCCCAGGGAAAGGCCAGGTATTACAAGCCATTCCAGGTGAAGCTTCTTACATCCCGTCCACTGGTTTTGCAGGAAGGGTCACACAGGCTAGTGAAGCTCCTCTCTGGAGAAATATGTAACTCTTGGCTTAATGAGTAGTGTTAGCAGAGGGAAATACATTATTTTGACAGCTGTTTCCCACTTTAAGAGTCTGGATATGAAGTATGTGTATACTTCATATACTGGATATGAAGTTTCTTGCAGGATAAGATGAAAATTAAAAATCCTAGCAAACATTTTCATTGTTAACTCAGAACTAAATTGGAGCCATCTATAACACAAATTTTTACTTTTTATTCATGGCTCTTGTTCTATATAATTATTCTATCATTCTTTGAATTATATTTTTCTTTGTAAACACTTTATTATTTTCAAATTTGGTAGCATTAATTAATTGCATTCTCTATATTGAATTCTTTTATAATCTCTTCTATATCTATCATGATATTTAGCTTCTCATTTGTAATGTTATGTCTGGATTTTTTCTCAGTTCATGTCTTTTCTCTCTGAATAACTGAAGGATTTTTAAAAAAATCTTTTTTTTTGTTTTGTTTTTAAAGATTTTATTTTTTCCTTTTTCTCCCCAAAGCCCCCCCGGTACATAGTTGTGTATTCTTCGTTGTGGGTTCTTCTAGTTGTGGCATGTGGGATGCTGCCTCAGCGTGGTCTGATGAGTAGTGCCATGTCCGTGCCCAGGATTCGAACTAACGAAACACTGGGCCGCCTGCAGCGGAGCGCGCAAACTTAACCACTCGGCCACGGGGCCAGCCCCTAAAAAAATCTATTTTAGTGCTATTTTCATATAATGATATCTTAGATTTATGCATTAATTATTTTCTTTTCTAATGTTACTAATTTCTGTCTTTTTCTGAATTTAATCTTTATTCCTACTTCTTTTAGGTTTGTGTTTTTTTCCACTATCGCACTTTTTAAAGCAGTAATTAAAAAACTGTTCTAGTAATCTGTTATGGAATTTCCAGGTAAGCCCGGTCCCGTAGAACTTCCTGTGTTGATGGAAATGTCCTATATATCTACACTGGCCATTTCTATAGACATTAAACACATATGGCTGTTGGACACTTGAAGTATGGCTGATATGACTGAAGAACTGTACCTTTAATTTTAATTATTTAAATTTAAATACTACATTTGGCTAGTTGCTGCTGAATTGGACAGCATAACTCTAGGTCAAGATTTGACACACACAGGTGTGTCTAGGGGTATATATTTTTTTCTTTTCCTGCACTGTAGTCCCTGGGTCCTTTCCATTATTTTTCCTCCTTTGTGTGTGTGTGTGTGTCTTTATTGAAGGGGAGAGAGGAGTCTCTTTTCCTGCAATTTTTAGAGAGATTCTTACCCTCCTTGGGTTGTTGCTTTATATTTCTTCAACTTCTGTTTCAAGTTTTCTGTTTGTTGTGTATGTAGGGGAGGTGGTGTTGGAAAGGTATTCTATTCTAGATTTCCTTAATTATTCTTTTTGTTCTTTCTACTGTTTCATACACCTCTTATTTATAGGTGCAGTGTCTTATCCAATAACTCTGAAGATTTAAATAGAAATTCTTGGGGCTGGCCTGGTGGTGCAGCAGTTAAGTTCGCATGTTCAGCTTCTCAGTGGCCCGGGGTTCGCTGGTTCAGATCCCGGGTGTGGACATGGCACTGCTTGGCAAGCTGTGCTGTGGCAGGTGTCCCACGTATAAAGTAGAGGAAGATGGGCACGGATGTTAGCTCAGGGCCAGTCTTCCTCTACAAAAAGAAGAGGATTGGCAGTAGTTAGCTCAGGGCTAATCTTCCTGAAAAAAACAAAAAAAAGTTAAATAGATTTTATTTTCCTTTTGTTTTATTCCTGAATTACCTCTGATTTCTCCAGAGTTACTTGTTCTGTTTTTCATAGTGGGCTTTCTTTTTTCATTCTTGTGGTTTCCTTAAATGTTGGTGATCTTTGGTTGTCCTCTCATATTGATATATGACCAGTTGAGTAATATAGATAACTGGAGTGAGTTTGCTCTTCTTTGGCTCCCTAGCAAATCTTTACCCTCAGCAGAAAGAATCTTGATGGGAAGTTCCCTGTAGGTGGGTAGGCAGGACTTTATTTATTTATTTATTTAAAATGTACAACACACTTTATCATTTTTATTTTTTAGTTGTAAGATTTTATTTTTCCTTTTTCTCCCCAAAGCCCCCCGGTACATAGTTGTGTATTTTTAGTTGTGGGTCCTTCCAGTTGTGGCATGTGGGATGCCGCCTCAGCATGGCCTGATGAACGGTGCCGTGTCCACGCCCAGGATTTGAACCGGCAAAACCCGGGGCCGCCGAAGTGGAGCATGCGAACTTAACCACTCAGCCATAGGGCTGGCCCCTAGGACTTATCTATTGATGTGCTTTTCTCAGAGCAGATAAGCAAAAAGCAAGCAGACAGACTGGGCCCTTTTCTAATAGCTAAATAAGGAGGGTCCTGTCCTGGGTTTCCAACCACCATGCGTTGGAGCCCACATTCCTCTCAGGCAAATTATACCTTTTTTTGTAGATTGCCCTCCATAACTGATGATTCAGCTTACAACCTCTTTGGACCCACAGCAAGAAAAGTCCCATCTTCCCTGAAACATTCTCCTGTGTATGTGGTTGGCCAGGGGTCAGCATCCTTTTTCAGAGACCAGATAGTAAATATTTTAGGTTTTGCTGGCCATTCAGCCCGTTTTACAACTTCTCAACTCTGCCATTGGAAAGCAGTCGTAGACAGTACATTAACAAAGGAGCATGGCTGTGTTTTAATAATACACTTTATCTATGAACACTGACATTTGAATTTCATATAATGTTTACACGTCACAAAATATTCTTTTTTTCTTTCAGCCATTTAAAAGTATAGACATCAGTCTTGGTTTGTAGGCGACACAGAAGCAGGTGGTGGCCTGGGAGATTTGCCCTGTAACCCGTAGTTTGCCAAACCCTGTGCTAGACTTGGTCTCTCACCCTGTTCTGCCTATCAGTATGATTTCCTGTGTTGTAGCTTCCAGACGTTGCTCAGAACCTCTTGTACGTTCATGCTTTTCACTCCTCTTTACTGACCTGACGGTCAGCCTTTTCTTCTATTCAGGCCTTTGACACATTGGATGAGGCCCACCACGTTAGGGAAGGCACCATGCTTCCCTCAGTCTGATGACCCTCATGTTAATCACATCCGAAATCACCCCTGCAGCAACACCTACAATAATGTCTGACCAAACATCTTGGTGCCCTGTGGCCCAGTCAGGTTGACATGAAATTAACCATCACAGTCACATAGCTAGTAAGTGGTAGAGCTAGGATTCACAACCGAGCTAAGCTGTCTGACAACAAAATCTATGTTCTTATTTATTATTTGCACTGGACCCAAACTCAGTATTAGTATCCTCCTAAAGATAGCTCCTTTTTGGGCCAATTTATAGCCATTAGCACAAGAAATGTAGCATGTTTGCCTTTCTAAAGTAGGTATATATTCAGAGTGACCAGGATGGTGAGAAAATGTGGTATGAAACAATTAGGGTAATAAGAGGGATATGTTTAACCTAGAGGTGAATGGTTCTGACTTTCGTAAGTCCTGTCTTAATCTTGTGCAAGAGAAATTAGGCTTTTGTTTCTGTAGCGCGTAGAAATTTCAATTTCAATTCGGATTAAAGAAGGACTTGTTGTCAGAGTTGTCCAGCACTGAAACAAGATCTTTAATATTTTAAAAATAGTTGCTTTTAAAAATCTTTAGAATTTTAATGCCATGCTTTACTTTTTATATTTTTTCATTCCTCAAAATGAAAGGTTAAAAAAAAGTTAAAGGTCGTTTTGTATCATAATTTTGTCATTCCTCAGAATGAAAGATTTGAAAACAATTTCATAGTCTGGTATTCCAGGGTTAAATTTTTTTAAAAAATGAAATTGTTACCAATTTCACCTCACTCCCATGTGACTCTGACCCACACTGGGAGGAGCTCCGAGGAGGGGTCCATGGGTGGGCTTCGTACCCACAATCCACCCCTTCCTTGGAGGGTTCTTTGATGTTTGGTGTCACGGATTTGAAACAAAACCGAAGCTGAGCGTTCAACAGCACAAGCTTTTATTCAGTGGCCAGAGAATGGAGAAGTGGGAACTATGTGCACAAATCAACGTCTCAGCTCATGAGGCAGTTAAGCAGTTGTTACAAGGGGTGGAGGTAATGAAGGGGAGGAATATTCATAGTTATTTGGGTAACCGGGCTGGCTTTTCAGGGGAACAAGAGTGCCACCTCTTTTCTTTCCTTATTTAGTTATATGTGGCGGTTGCCGTGGCAGTTGTAAACTGTCATGGGCTGGTGGGTGTGTCAGGTAGCATGGTAGTTACAGTGAGTGTGCAATGAGCTGTGGGGCCTGTGTCAGGTCAGGTCGGGCTGCTGTGTTGCGTTTGACCTATTTTAACTGGTTTTGGCTATGTGTCTCAGCCATCTCCTCCTGCTCATTGTGGTTTCCTGTGAGCTGGAGAGAACGTGTTGGGCTTGTTCTGAACAGGGCTGCAGTTACTGTCTATGGGGTTGCGGGCCAGGTAACAAAATCTTGTTTCCTTTTCCTAAATGAACTGACATGGAGTTAATGAATTACTGTTCTGTGTGATGATCTTTTTCCCTCACTGAGCATTGGAATATGTTCACTTCAGAGCTTATCAGTACCCCAGTCTTGATTCTCTAATTGAAATAGTTATGTCAGCCCTCTCACCTGGCTCAAGGTCTTGGACCCTTTTTTCTTAAAAAACAAAACAAAACAACTTTTTGTGATAAAAAACGTCTAATGTAAAATTTACCATTTTAATCATTTTTACATGTGACATTAGGTATATTTACCATGTTGTGTAAACATTATCACTGTCTATTTCTAGAACTTTTTTATCATGCCAAACAAACTCTTTACCCATTGAGCAGTAATGCCCCATTCCTCTGTCACCCCAGCCTCTGGTAAGCTCTGTGCTGTGTCCTGTCTCTATGCATTTGCCTATCCTGGTACTTCATGTAAGTGGGGTCATATAATATTTGTTCTTTGTTAACATTTGCATAATGTTTTTTACTTAGGATTGTGTTTTTCAAAGTTCATCCATCCTGTATCACGTATCAGAACTTCCTTTCTTTTTATGGCTGAATAATATTCCATTGTAAGGATATAGCACATTTTGTTTCTACATGCATCTGTTGAGAGACACTCGGGTTGTTTCCGTCTTTTGCCTGTTGTGAATAATGTTGCAGTGAACATTGGCATACAAGTGTCTGTTAGAGTCTCTGCTTTCAGTATATACCTAGGACTGGTACTGCTGGATCGTACGGTAATTGTGTGTTTAACTTTGCGAGGATCTGCCTAAGTCTTTTCCACGGTGCCAAACCGTTTTGCATTCCTATCAGCAGTGCACAGGGTTTCCAATTTCTCCACATCCTCAGCATCTTTAGTTATTTTCCTTTTGGATAATAACATCCTAATGAGTGTGGTTTTGATTTGTGTTTCCCTAATGATTTGTGATGTCAGCATCTTTTGCAATGTAGATAGACTGATTTTTCAAATCTTCTGGTGCTGATTTCTTTTTGCTTAAGAGTTCCTTCCTCAATTTATCCTTTTTTCTCTCACATTTTACTATAAGCAGCAAGGAGAAACCAGTACACGCCTTCAACACTTCGCTTGGAAATCTCCTCAGCTAAATATCCAAGCTCATCGCTTACGTGTCGTACTTGTCACCCAGCAGCAGAGCACGTTTCAGCCAAGTGTCTGCTGCTTTATGAGGAGGACTGTCTTGCCTCCAGTATCCCATAGCATGTCACTCATTTCCTTCTTGAGGCTTCACCAGAAGCCCTGTTAACGTTCATATTTCTACAATAGTCTTTTCCTGATGAAATATGTGTTCTCTATGATGATAGAAGTTTTCTCTGCCATCCTGTTCACTTCCTTCTGAGACCTCACCAGAATCTCCTTAGCAGCTCTATTTCTACCAGTAGAAATAGAGTGAATGAAGAACATTCTTCAATCTTTTTTTATTTTTAGATACCTGTTACAGCCACACCCCATTTCCTGGTACTAAATCTGTATTCATTTCCTAGGACTTCCATCACCATTACCACAAACTTGGTGGCTTAAAGCAACAGAAATCTGGGCCGGCTCTGGTGGCCGAGGGGTTCAATTTGGCACACTCCGCTTTGGTGGCCCAGGTTTGGTTCCCAGGCACGGACCTACACTGCTCGTCTGTCAGTGGCCATGCTGTGGCAGTGGCTCACATACAAAAAGAGGAAGATTGGCAGCAGATGTTAACTCAGGGCGAATCTTTCTCAGCAGAAAAAAACCCTGGAAATTTACTTTGTCCCAGTTTTGGAGGCCAGAAGTCCAAAATCAAGGTGTGAGCAGGGCCGTGCATGTTCCAAAGGCTCCAGGGGACTCCCTTCTTGCCTCTTCCAGCTGCTGGTGGCTCCTCTCGGTCCTTGGCTTGTGGCAGCTTCACTCCCAATCTCTGCCTTCATTTCCACATTGTCTTTTTCTCTGTGTCTCTGTGTGTCCTTTCCGTCTCCTATGAGGACGTTTTCATTGGATTTAGGGCCCACCTTAACCTAGTATGATCTCACATTGATCTTTACCTTAATTGTATCTACAAAGCCCTGCATCCCAATAAGGTCACATTCTGAGGTTCCAGGTGGACATGAATTTGGAGGGAGGGGGAAACACTCAACCCACTACTGTCTCTCTTTAGGTAATTATATTATAAAAGTATTATATAATCTGTAATTTTTAAAAATCTCAAAGTATGTGCATAATATTTTATCATTTTACAAAATACTAATACCGTTAATGTTAATGTTCATATTAGAGAGTGCTGAATAGGGAAATCACTTTTCTTTTCAGACTTTACAAGATATATAAGAAGTATGGGGTCATTTAATGTGTCTTTGCTTTTTAATGAGGATTTGTACATTTGTGCATGCACGCAAACATGAATAAACACTAAAATTTATTGACTTATGAAAGTTTATTACTTAGTATTTATTCATGCCAATGTAGTAAAACCCTAAATCACCTTGTTTTTTTTTTAACTTTTTGTTAAGATTATGATAGTTTACAACCTTGTGAAATTTCAGTTGTACATTATTGTTAGTCATGTTGTAGGTGCACCACTTCACCCTTTGTGCTCTCCCTCCCAACCCCCTTTCCCCTGGTAACCACCAATCAGTTCTCTTTGTCTATACGTTTAACTTCCACCTGTGAGTGGAGTCATACAGAGTTCGTTTTCCTCTATCTGGCTTATTTCACTTAACATAATACCCTCAAGGTCCATCCATGTTGTTGTGAATGGGACGATTTTATCCTTTTTTATGGCTGAGTAGTATTCCATTGTATATATATATATATATATATATATATATATATATGCCATATCTTCTCTATCCAATCATCAGTTGATGGGCACTTAGGTTGCTTCCACCTCTTGGCTATTGTAAATAATGCTGCAATAAACATTGGGGTGCATGGGACTTTTGGAATTGCTGATTTCAAGTTCTTTGGATAGATACCCAGTAGTGGGATGGCTGGGTCATAGGTATTTCTATTTTTAATTTTTTGAGAAATCCCCATACTGTTTTCCATAGTGGCTGCACCAGTTTGCATTCCCACCAACAGTGTGAGAGGTTTTGTTTTTCTCCACAACCTCTCCAACATTTGTCACTTTTTGTTTCAGATATTTTTGCCATTCTAACAGGTGTAAGGTGATATCTTAGTGTAGTTTTGACCTAAATCACCTTATTATTTGAATAGTCTGATCTCAAGTTGATTGCAATACGTGTGTGAGATTAGATTTCCTTGAGATTTTTGGATGTTTCAAGATTGACTCCAAAATGTTTAGCGAGTTCTTCAAATGCTTAAATAACTCAGGGGAAAAAATGTTTTTTGGAGGAACAGCAATATAATTTAAGTATATTTAGTTGAGTCTTCCAGTCAGGTGAGATTAAGATCAAGCACAGTGCCTGTAAATGGGTGAAGGAGTATATTTAAGAAGACTGTTGTTACAGGAAAAACCCTCCTTTTTAAGGGCCCTAAGATTAAAGGGGAAAAGATGGTAGGGTCATAAAGAGAGGAGATCGAATAAAACAGAAAACAGAAATTGGCACTGAAACAGAAATGCATTAGAGAAGAGAGGGAAGATAGATGGCAGAAATTAGGAAGTCCCAGAGAAGTGAAATGTACAAAAGCACAGGCAGGAGAGAGGATGACAGAGGACTTGCGGAGGGCAAAGGTGAGCGAGAGTGCCTGGGGAGCTTATGTTGGGTGGGAGGCTGGTCGGTGGGCCAGCGTCCTCTCAGCTGCAGTCAGTTACTGACGGTTATTAGAGTCACTGCAGCGTTGATGTCGTGCCCTTAAGCTTCTCATGTCATTTTGCCATAAAAGACTAGTAGGAACCACTTTACATATTATTCACTAAATTTCAAATATGATACTATTTATATGCTAATATATTGGTATTGATATGTGATATTGTATATTATATAAATTATATGTGGTTACATATATTTCAAGGTGAATATTCCTATTGTTATCTCCTTTTAATGGCAAAAATTTGGTTTTAAGTGTAATGTTCTGTGTAAACACATATAAAGCAAACTGTTTAACATTTCAAATAAAAATGGAGATAAAGCTTTTTTTCTCAGTCATAAGAACTGGCATGGAATTATTACAGTTGAATATGAGGTAGATTTTGACATCCAAGACAGTATCAAACATAATATGTTTTTCCTTTGTCATAACTGCTCCTAGGGTTTTTCTACAATATCACGTGCTTCCTCCTATTCAGTCAATATCAGACTAATCAGTCTGAACACACCAGAGTTACAAACTACCTCTCTGCCGTCTTTTCATTCTTAAAATTAACCTCAGATACTCATGCTGAAATGGAGAAATGAATGTTACATCCTCTCCATTACCTGCCAATTGTTTACAAGAATTTGGTGTGTCGGAACTCTATACTGTTGGCTTATCAACGCCCTTACGTCCTTGACCACAGTTCTCTCCAGGTGGATTGATATTTTAGGTTGCCCATTTACTTTCCTCTTCTTCAGTTTCCTGGTGGATAGAGGACTTTAACATTCGGGGTTTTTTTAATTGTTTTATCTGAAGTGTAGTCAGTATATGAATTCAGAATCCCATTGACCCACTCGAAGGAGGATGCACCTTACCAACTGATCATGTGCTAATTCAACTGGACATGGCGGTGAGAAGCCTTCACCTAATGTAATTTGGGTTTCCTGCTTTAGGAATCCTGAAACCATGGATCACCCATATATGCGTTGAGACGTGCTTTGGATGTTTTTTCCTGGAAGCCTTGCAACTACCCTAAAAATTGAATGTATTGTGGAACAGACCTATGGTAAGTGTATTTTTTTCCTCTTTTTCTTCTGTCAGTTTCATGTTCAAGTTAAGTCTTATGAATGTTGTAATGCTGCTCCCTGCTGGACACAGTGTAATTTTTAAAAATTGGCACTTAATAGATGGGCAAATAACTGGTTGCTGGACCGCTGAGGAGGGGGATCCTTGGTTGCATTCATGAAAAAACAACAGTATACAACAAAAGTAACGGTGTTATCATAATGTGTGATATCGTTGCCTTTGGGTTGATATCTGGAGCGTGATGAAAGTGCTGATAGTCTTGCTTCTGAATTTCATTGTTGGCTTCCTTTCAGTGGGTGTCTAAAAGTTATAGGAAACGTACAGTGAAGGATGCTTGTAAGTGATGGACCTTTTGTGATTTCCTGAATTGTGTGTGTATATATGTTTGTAATTTGTCAGGTTATTATTATTATCTCTTTTGTAATAATTTAAATTCCCTGTACTTCTGTTTTTCCAAAGGAAATATTTAAAACAGCTCCAGTATAATTTAAATTAGACATTGTTGAATCTATTTTGAATGTCACCCTACATTACATTTTATACAGTGTAACGTGTTTTGCGTATCCTTTCTATAATTCAGCTATCGTGTTTTCTAGTACACACAGTGAGCCATGGTTTCACAGAGTGACGTTGGGTTGGGCCTCAAGTGCTGTGTCTGTGTCCATCCTATCATGAATGCCTTACATTGTATGCCTACACAGGTGCTCCCAAAATTGTTTTAAAATGTGCAAGAGTTAACAGTGTTTTTCTTCCTACTTTCAAGCTAAAATATTATATTTTTTGGCATGCAGCCTGTATAAAATTATTACCTGGATAGTAATGTAGGTGTTTTGAAAGCAAAGAAAAAGTGACAAACAACATTGAACTAATGAGATTTAACAGGTTAACTGGTCTTATACTCCTTAACAGCCTTGTACGTTTTTTATAGCCATTGGGAAACCCTTTGAGATCTACACTTAATTAGGAATATGGAGAATTAGGTATAGTAACTTATTTCTTTATTATCAAAATATTTCAATAAAAATTAGAAATGTAGACCAAGAAAATAAAATTTTTAGCAAAAAAGGGGAACCCTCAGTCTTTCTTTATAAGAATATATTATTTCAGAAAATACATCATTTCAAACTTTGTTGTAAAATATAACATGTAGAAACAGAAATGAATAGTAAAATGAATAAGCATAAAGCAAACATCCATGTAACCGTAGGTCATTGCTGGCATCCCAGAAACCCTTGATGTAATCTTCCTTTTCTCTAGAGGTAAACAATGTCCTGATTTTTATGTTAATTGTTTATATGATTCTCTATATAATTTTATCACTTTTGTATGTGTTCCTCGGCAATACATTTGCTTTTTGCCTCTTTTTAATCTTTATGGAATCATATGCACGCTCTGTTTTTGATAAATATTTTTATACTTTTGTGGGAAATGTGTTTGTTATTTTGGGGGGAAGGGAACAAAGATGTAGCCATCTCAGGTCAGATTAGAGAGGCCTGTCTTCAGTGCACTGGGGAGCTTAGGGACAGGGGGAGTTGTAAGGAATTTAGATGTAGCAGCGATCAGGGTGGGATCCACATGCCAGGGCACAGGCTGGTGGCCTTGCAGGGTGAGTGGGAGGCTAGAAGGACGGCTGGGCAGGGACAGCGTTCTTCAGGAAAGGGCCCGGGCCAGGGGCAGAAGGCATTATGCTGATGGGGCCTCTCACAGCACTGTCAGAGAATGGTGGGGGAGTCAGGCGAGGTATCTAGTCTGCACTGCCTGCTGGTCCCCAAACCTGTTGCTGTCACAGTTCTCTGAGTGTGTCTCTTAGAGTGAGACCAGGGGCAGAAGCTCAGAGCACCTTCTCAGTAGGCACGAAGGCACCCCTGCCGCCACCATTGCTGAGCCTCCATTGCGTGGTGGAAGGGGGAGGAAATCCCTGGCAGCATGTGGCCCAGTCCTTACAGTAGCATGGAGGTCCAACTGGAGGTGTGCCCTGAGTCCTTTCTCTGGGCCAACTCCTTGAAAGTCATGACTCCTGCAGTAGAGCTCGTAGAATGTGGCTGTGACGTTCAGGCTGCTAAAGAGGTCTCACGGGTTTTGCTTAGATAGGTTGAGGGTGACAAGGGCAATGTCCTTGCTGTGCTTGGGCTTCTCCCAGCCCAGGCCATGTGACAGCACCCACTCGTGCTGGAGCCCCAGCTTTGCCTGAACTTTGGCACTCTCAGGTACGTGTCATCTTTGTCAGCTGGAGGAGTCCTCGCTCTCCACACAGGTCCCAGCCTCCTCCAGCATCAGTGTTGGCCCTCCACTCAGTGCTAGGGTCTGCACTGCTCCTCCAGCAGCTCCTGGCAGGTGGCAGCTGTGCTTACAGACACAGAAAGGTGGCTGCGGTGGTAGAACTGAGGACCAGACCCTCCGTGCACAGCAGAGCTCCTAGTGGATACTGACCTGAGCCCAGACACTGTGCCGCATTCATGCTTCCGTCTGGGCTGCGGCTTGGCTGCTCCTCCGGCCGCTGGTGCGGCTATGGGGTGCCCACTGGGTTGCCAGGCGTGGGACGTGGGCGGGAGGCTGGTGAGCACCTTTGTCTGAAATCAGGTACTGTTCTTCCCTTACTCAGCATCGTGTTTTGCATATCATCCACGTAGTTGCATGTGGTTTATTTCATTTCATTGTCACGTGTTCCTTTGGAGCAAATATGACGGAATTTATTCATTCTGTTGTTGGTGGATGTTTGGGTTGTCTCTGGTGTTTGGTTTCTATAAATAACATTGCCATGAACATTCTTTTACATTTTATGTGTTGTTTTTTATGTGTCATGTGAGAAAAGTCATATTTTCAGGTTAAAGATAATTGATTATAGTGGTATTTTAAAGTAATTTAAATTCATTACATCCTGAGAGTAACACATATCAAATATTGGAAAAGATTTTGAAGTGATTATAGTTTATTTTTCTGTAGCCTTAAATGTATGGTAAAGTGGCATATAGTTGGTGATAGTGTGAAAACAGTGTATACACAGCATAGGTACTGACGTCGGACCTAATGCGCTGAGTCTCTGTGCCTTCATCTGTTTACCATCAGGTCATGTTTTCTGTGACCTCTTCACTTTACTGATGAAGAAACTGAGGAGAGCTCAAGATTGAGTCACTTGAACAAGGCCATTTAGCAAGTTGGCGCTAAAACCAGACCAACCTGTCCACTTGGCAGTCACAACTAAAGAAAGCTAAGTGAAAAGTGAAATCAGGACGTTTTCAAGAGTGTGTCCAGCCATTTAAATGGAAAATTTGCCTGACTAGCTTTCAGGAATTATCAGATATTCTTTGGACTATTAACCAAGAACAAGATTAGCACAGGAAACTGTATGTGTAAAGCCCCCAAAATGTTATTGCACTTTATCACAGTGCACCTTCTAAAAGGCAGCCATAATGCATTCTAACCTTGAGTGAGTAATTCCTCATTCATTGGGCTGTTAGGAACGAATGGTGTATTCCTCCTCTATTAGTTTTCTGGATAATTGAACCTACCCTTTCATGTGCCAAAATTTGTTTATATGAATATTTTCTAAAATATAAAATTTACCCTTCTGTTTTCTTAAGCAGAAGAAACTGAGTATTATTTGGAGGTGTTTTTTTTTGATGGTTCAGCGTTGTCTTCGTGAATATCAGTTGTTTCACAGAATTTATGTGATTTCCTCAGAGACCATTAGGCTGTATAGTGACTGTTCTCCTAAATTCTCCTAGACTGATAAGCTTTAATGTTCTTGGTGCTACTTCTGATGTGTTTTTTGTTTTGCCTTTGTTAGGTAATTGTTGTCTTTTGCTGTTGGTGCATTATATTGACTCATATTAAAATCAGCATTTGCCTAACATTTTGCATTGTGTGGGTGAGAGCTTAGTATGGTTCTACCCCATCTGCTGACTAAGGGCATAAAGTGTGTGGCAGCTTTTTAAAATTTACTTAGGGGCCAGTAACTAGGCTAGCCAGTTTGTGTCAGGGGCCTGAGGTTATTCACAATTGATTTCTGAATGATGGAAATGCAGCGTAGATTGTATTTACTGGTATATCCTTATGTGGGGACTAAAAATTGCCATATGATGTTTTCTCAAGGCAGTTATAGTGATATTAAAACTAGGTTTACTTAAGGATTCCTTCAAATAGGAGGTCCAGTGGACATTGATGGTTGTTTCCTGATTATAAAATATCTGATTTGGGCCTTGAAATAAAAGCAATGTATTGAAAGTGTCAGTCATAAAGATTAAACCACCTTTGAAATGATAGCTTTTTAAAGGAAAATATAGAAGCAACAGATTCGGTTTCATGAAAACATTTAAGTGCTCCAGCAAACATTCATTTAAAAGTGAAATGCATTTGACTCCTTACCCAATTATAAACTATTGAACTTTAAGTGAATTTAAAAGATAACTGGTGTGGGGGTGTATTTGTTTTTAGATGACAGGAGTTACTGGGAAGAAAGATAGACAGTTGCTATCCTAGCACATTAGGCATCAATATGATGATTTCCTATGTCAGTGAGATTTTTTCAAGTTGTGAAGATTCATTTGCTGTTAAACTTAGTATGTCAACAAATTTTGCATGTACATCTGGGGAAAAATAGCTTCATGTAGTTTTTTTGCCATGAGAATAAGACTAATTGGCAGTTTCCAGAGAAAGACCAATGCAATTACACATTTTTCTCAGTACCAACTCTGAGAATTTGTTACAGATGTACTTGTGTGCTCGTAAAATAAGATATGTATAGGAGTTTTCATTGTAGCTTTTATTGTGGTAGCAAAGATTGGAAATACCCCTAATGTGTAGGGTACGGTTAAATGAAGTATGACATATCTATACAATGAAGTACTCTACAGCTGTGAAAAAAGAACAGGTGTTCTCTATAGGCAGTTTTGGAAAGTTTCTAATGTACTTGTTATTTGAAAAGAGCTGAGTTCAAACAGAGTGATAGTAAACTACTTTTTGTGTAAAGGCAGTAATAAAAATATATGTTCGTATTTGCTTGTATTTGCATAAAGAAAATCTGGAAGGGTATACAAAATCTAAATCCTGTGTGCAAATGTGTAGATGGGACTTTTACTCTATATTTTTTAGATTGTTTTTAACTTTTGAATATGTGAATGTGTTATTAGTTAAAAATAGTTTTGGGGGCCAGCCCAGTGGTGTGGTGGTTAAGTTCATGTGCTCTGCTTCAGCGGCCTGGGGTTCACAGGTTTGGATCCTGGGTGCCGACCTACACATGGCTCATCAAGCCATGCTGTGGTGCCCATCCCACATAAAATAGAGGAAGATTGGCACAGATGTTAGCTCAGCAACAATCTTCCTCAAGCAAAAAGAGAAAGATTGGCAACAGATGTTAGCTCAAGGCCAATCTTCCTCACAAAAAAAATAAATAAAATTAAAAGATAAAATAAAAATAAATAAAAATAAAAATAGTTTTGTTTTATTTGTAAATCAAATGAGAGAGAAAGAAAGGGGCAAGCCTACTATATTTACCAGGAAATTAGCCAATTTTACTCCTGTATCCCCAAAGCCTGGTGGATAGGAAGCACTGAATAACTATTTGTTTTACAACTGAAAAATGAACTCTATAATCTTTTGATGATCTCTTTTAGCTTCTTTCTTTCCTTTTTGCTGAGGAAGATTTGCCCTGAGCTAACATCTGGTGCCAATCTTCCTATTTTTGTCCTGAGCCGCTGCCATTGGTGTAGGTCTGCACCCAGGAGGTGAACCACTAGGCAACGGGGACTGGCCCACTTTTAGCTTATTTCTTAAAGTATCTTTTCAATATGAGAAAAACAGCGTGGTAAATCATGTGTTGATTCCAGTATAGAAATAAGAGAAAATATCTAAGTGAGAGATAATGAGATACATAGTTTATTATTATACCATGAAGTTTCATTTAATTTGTATGATATTGATATTAAAGAATAAATGGTGTTTTCTTTAACTTCATTGAAAAGTGAAATCAAAGTTTTCAAGAGATTCCTATTAAATTAGGTAGTAAGCTTTCATAATTAACAAATAAAAGCTTATGAAATTTGAGAGCAGGGGAAAACGCACACATGTTCTTTATACTGCCTTACCCTCTGTGGTAATTGAGTTTCCCACCTGAGGGCAGATTTTCAGGGCTGAGACTGTTTCAGAAGCTCTGTTACAACAGCAGCAGCAGCAGCAATAGCAGCAGCTACTCCTGACACAAAACCCAAATATCTCTGAAAATACCGTATTATAGGTTGGGGGATGGAGCAAGATAATAGGGTGAATGGCTCTTGCACCTTCATTTATAAGAGTCCAGGAACTTAGCTACTGAGTTGAAAATTTGGTTGTTCAAAGAAGTGGTATAAGAACCGTCAGTTTTCCCCTTTAGATTATATTTATATCAGTTCCTAAATTTCTTACAAGGATTTTGACTACCTTGTTTATCTGTGTATTTGTGTGTAAACTCCTTTTAAAAGAAAGCTATAGATACAGAAAAGTGCACATATTATAAGTGGATGGCTCAATGAATTTTTCAGAAGCCAAATACACCCATGTAACCAGCACCCCGATAAAGAAAAAGAATGTTATTAGTGCCCTAGAGCACCTTCATGCTCCCTTCCAGCCTGTGTCCCTCCCCACGCAATAACCACTACCTGACTTTTAACAGCAGAGGTTAGTTTTGCTTGGTTTTGTATATGTAGAATTACACAGTATAATTTTTTATTTTTATGTATGGTCCTTTGCTCGACATTACGTGTTGAGATTCATCTACATTGTTGCACGTAGTTGTGGTTTGTTCATTTTGATGGCTACATTCCTTTATATGACTGTATCCATTTGTTATCCATCCTCTTAATGGACATTTGGGTGGTTTCCATATAATGCTACTATAAACACTTCCATACATGTTTCTTGATTAGCATATTTACTTGTTTCTTTTGAGGATTCATGTGTGAGCAGAATTACTGGATCATAAGTATGTATATGTCCAGCTTTAATCAATATTGCCAAACCGTTTTCTAAAATGGTTGTACTAGTTCCATTCATATGAGAGTTCTAGTTGCTCCACTTAGTCTTTCCCCCACCTTTTTCATTTTCAAATTCTAGTGGGTATAAAGCAGGAAACCATTATCATTTTAATTTCTAGTTCCCTGATGATTAATGAAGTTGAACACCTTTTCATATGTTTATTATATATTTACATGTATATTGACTCTTTTGTTATTCTTTTGTGAAGCACCTGTTCACTTCTTTTGCTCACTTTTCTGTTGGACTGTATTTTTCTTTGATTTATAGGAGTTCTTTATATAATCAGAATATGAGTCCTTCATTGAATGTAGCTATTGCAAATATTTCTTCCTCTCTGAGGTTTGCCTTTCAATCTGTTAATAGTGCCTTTGATGAAAAGAAGTTTATGACTCTAAAGTAGTCTAGTTTGTCATTTATGTTTAGTGCTTCTTATGTTTTGTTTAAGAAATATTTATCTACTTCAAGGATGTTCTGTGTTTTTCTCTGAAAGTGTTATTGTTTTTACCTTTTAGATTTGTAATTTTAGACTGTATTTTCATGTTAAGCAATTTTGCTTTGCTTTTTAGATTCTCTAAACAGAAAAAGGAAGTAGACTTATGTTAATGACCGTGATTATATACTTTCTACAAAATACTCCCTTTAAGACAACTGTATTTATCTATGTTTACCTTACCTGCAGCTTTAATGTACTGCTTTGTTTATTTGTTTGTTTTTAAAGAGAGTCTATTAGATTATTCAGGGAAGAATTTCTGGGGGTGGGGGGCAATGAATGTTACGATTTTCAATATTTTTAGCAATACTACTATTCATAAAAATGTTTATCCATGAAATATAAAATTTTGTGAAGTATTTTCAGATACAATCCCAGTTAGCTCGTTTGGGTATAGTTCTGTTAAAGCTTAGGATATTTAATTGAGGGAAGAACTAAGTTTTAGCTTTAGTCACCAAAGCAATATAAAATGCTGGTTGTTATATTTAAAAATTATTTTTATAAGCTTCTCTTAAGTTATTTTTATTTTAAGTAGGATTTCTTGTGAACATCCGTTTGTGTACAAGTCAAGAACATTTATAAGGCCTTATGTGCTACTTTTTATTCAGAAATATTTTAGACATATGTTCTGATTCTGTGCTGTTATTCATATTGCAGGAAAGTGTTTTTATATGCCTTGGTATTTTAGTTTTTATCTTTCCAACAATGTATATTATTAACCTCATGATTATTGTAATATTCAATTTTACATGTATATTTCATAATGAGAACAATTACTTACTTAAAACTATTTTGTCTGTGATCACAATGCTGAAATCAAAGAAGGTGGCCGTGCTTGGCTTAACTCAGCACTTAGATTTGTTTCATGTCATACACTTTTTACTTTAAAGCATCAAATTAAATATTATTTTATCCTGGCTTTTATTTTAATTCATGCATTTAAAAACTGAAATTCCGATAAAAGATAGTTTCAGAATAAATTCAGTGTATTATTTATGAGTGGAGCAACACATTAGCATTGCGTTCACAATAGATCCTATCGCTTTTATTCCATCTTACAAGCTTAGCAGCACAAACAGAATAATCAACATATTATTTGGCTGTCATCTGCGGAACAGAAACCAGAGATCACAAGGAGGTTTTCCCTAGCTGCGGGGATGGCCTTTTTGTTCCAAGCCCCCATCTGGGAGGGCCACGGTGTGTTATCATATGGAACGCGGGGTTTTCTGTAATCTGCTTAGCTGCACTGCAGTTTGAATCTTCATTCCATGTTTGTGTAATTTATAATTTTAATGAGACCATGGCTCTTGTGGGCTTTGAAATATATTAAAAGCTCTTTTGTGCATATGCTTTTGTTCTTGCTTAATAGGCTCAGTGTATTTAAAACTGATGAATTTTTATTCATGAATTTGGATGTCTGGGGATTAACTTAGACTGAATATCATTGCGCTCATCTATTGATGGTTAGAAAGTTTTTTATTGTTGTTATTTTGTTTTAGTATTATGTGTGTTTGTGTGTGTCTGTGTGTTACTTGTAACCGGAAAAGGAAGGAACTTACGTAATTTTAAAAGGATAGGGAAAAGTGGCGTGGCTAGGTTATAAAGAATTGATTTGGGTTTTATCCACCTTATTTGTTGATACTTATATTTCATCTTTGGTCTTAGTATTTTAGATAAATGTTATAAAAGAATAATTATGAAAGCAACTTTGAAATGAGTTAATACCTTATATACTATTGTTTATATTGAAATAATATTCCAATGTGTGACAAAGATAGACTGTATTTTAATTGTGTAGTATGACTTGTCTGTCGTCATACGAAATCAGTCATTAACTTTCTTGAATTAAATTAGGTATATGCTTTATATTTTAACTATAGTTTTCCTTGTTTCTTTAAAACCCTTTTTATTAATGGATTTTTTTTCCCTACATTCCTGGATATGATGAAAAGACTAATGGAAAAGCAGCTTTTTAGTAATTTATAAAATTGACCTTTTTTATTTTGCTAAAATTCTAAAATACACTTAAATGCTTCAAATCTCTACAGGTATTGCTTATAATGTATTTTTAAAATGTGAATATAAACAACTCTATAACACCTTAGAAAAAAATCATGGTTCTTTCTAGAGCCAGACGTGTTTTTTGAAGTTGTTGTCTACTGGACTCAATGAGAGGTAACACACAGAACTTACTAGACTTTTATGAAGTTGTTCAAGGTACGTTTTTTTCTAAAAACCTATGTTTACCTGACTAAAGCATTTTTGTAGCTATAAACATCATTCTTTTTTGGTGATGGTTGGCACTTTGGCCACTCTCTTCTTCTCCCCCACTATCCTCAAGCTAGAAATATGAAATAGAGGCTAAAATGGTGGCATTTTGTTCTTTACCAGGCTTATCTATCAGATTTGACACTGGAATGCTTGCTCTTCCATAATCACCTTCTGCTGTGGTGTTCTTATTAGTTGTACAATTTCACTTCACTCAGGAATAGACTGTTGAAGATGTGTGGTCTGCTAAAGCAGTGCTATCCAACAGAAATAGAACATATCATCCATATATTTTATTTAACCCATTGTCTCCCAAATGTTATCTTTTTAACAGTAATGAATATAAAATATTTTACTTTTTTTGTACTAAGTCTTCAAAGTCCAGTGTATATTTTCTACTTACAGTACATCTGAACTTGGACTAGTCACATTCTGAGTGCTTCGTACCATATATAGCTAGTGTCTACCTTGTGGAACAGTGCAGCTCTAAAGGATTACGTATAAATATTATAACAGAAATGTGTATTTTTTGCATTCCTTATTGTTCTAATAATATCCTAATCAAGATAACCAAAGTGTATTCATGTGCTGTGTAGTTGAAGTTAGTGTTTTTTATAGCCCTACCCTTGATACTGTTGGTATATATTTGCCTGATCAGTATACAAAAATCAGAATTATGTCACCTGACTCCTGAGTACTTAATCAGATATTGCGTAGATATGCTTAAAGATATTGTGATGATGAGGAGATAATGGCTTAATGTAATGGATGTGGTATGTTCCTCCAAACTTGTCAAATAAGCCATACTCCGAGTGTACCAAGGAGCCTAATTATATAAGAATCCCATGGCAAATCTTAGTACTTTTTTTTTTAATAAAGTTAAGAACTCCTTCTCTTTGCATTCTTAGAATTTTTCTGGGGACAGGGGTTTGTGTGAATGTATATGACTCTCTCTTTTCATATAAGTTTATTTAGAGCTGGTATAGCTTTAAACTTCTTGGAAGAAAAAAGTTGAGCATAAAGTATTGTTTTCTAAATATCTCTAGGATTCTACACATTTTAAATGCTCTTTATATATTCAAATATAAGGAGAGGTTACTTCACGAAGTACTTTAAAAACATGTAGTTAAGAATTATAAAACCTTAAATTACAATTGATTTGAATTTATTTAAATATTTTAAAGTATAAAATGATAAAGGTGATTTATGTGAAATACTGCTGCTGTACCTATGTTATAAAAAGTAGAGACCTTGTGTGTAATTGACCTTGTTGCTCAAGTATGGTTTAGAAAGAAAATCCTGTGGTTTTGAGATCTCTGAATTTTTCACGTTTTCTAAATTTTTAGGGAAATGAGCTAATTTTTCTGTACTCTAACCTATGTGGATATTGGCTGATGCCTGTTGTATTCTTTTACTCACTTAAATTTTTATTGACTTCTCTCTGTGACTTCTGCATTTCAAATGTTGGCGCAAAATGTTAAACTCTTCTTTAAACAATACCTCTAGTTTCTTGGAGATGATAAGGCCATCCATTGATTTCCTAATTTTATTATGTACACAGTCAATTGTAATCCAAGATTACAGCAAACAAGATGTTAATTTCAAGACATAATCTATGTACATTTCAATTACAGAGCATGATTGTTACAGAAGCACAGAATAAAAAGGAATAACATTTGTGCTATCCTCACAGGAGCTGTCAATAAAAGATGTAATAGGGGATTTAGGAATCTGGAAATGGCCAGCTAATTTATGTGAATCTATTTTATTTCAGCTAGAAAGAGCAAGCTCTTTTTCGTCTGCGCTGCATATTGCAGAGCACAGGCTGTCTATAGAAAACCAGGCGGCTGCATATGGATAGTCCCTTGATATCATTCACTTGCTGTGTAATCTTATTATGCAAAGTTCTAATCTTCACCTAGAATGAATGCCTCTGGGTCAGAATATAGTCATATCAGGGTTTTTGAGGTCATGTTTTGTGATCCTTAGCTTATTCTTCTAAGTAGGGCTGGGATTTAAAGGGTATTCCCCAGACGCTGCAGAGATAGACAGCAGAACCTGCTGCCTTTTTGGAAGACAAGACCAACATGAGGTCCCTGGTAGGATTAAACTTGATTTGTAGCTGTAGGATTTTTTAACAGATGTATTATTGGACAGGGAATAGGGGGCCACCAGCACAGCAAAATTGAATCACGACTGGCCTTCTCATGGAGTTTGCTGCCTGCTAAAACAGCAGCTGCATGTGGATTCGCCTTCTTTCAGGTGAAGCGACTTCCAGTCATTTGGAAAGGATGGGATGAAAAGGAACCTTGGTGATAATTTTGATGTCTGCAAGATTTAGTACCAGTGTAATGGGATTATCGGTAACACCTTCACTGCAGAAAAACCCACCTGGCGCTATAACTGGCAGCAACTGAGAGCTAATCCTTTCCCATCTCTTGGATGTCATTCATGAAGCTCAAAGCGATTTCTATCCTGCTAACTGTGATTAATTTTATAAACAACAACAACAAAAAGTCGGGTGATCAAGGTGAAGGATATACTTCTTATTAATTATTTAAGATATGTAGCCTTTTAATCTATATGAGTTATAACTTGTGATATATAAACCATAAATATGATTTAAAATTTATTAAAATGTCCATATAGAAAAGTTGATTAATAATGTCTCTTATACTTTTTCCAGTTGAGTGACATAAAGTATTTGCTATTGGTAAAGGTTTATATTTGAGATTAAATATGAATTTAAATACATCAGTGTTCTTTTGGATATAAAGCCATTATCAATAAATTGATCAAAATGTCTGTAGGTGTAAGGAATTGGAATAATTTGTTTTATCATACATTTTAGCTATTTATGACTGCTTCAATTCTTGTTGATTAAATGTTTTTAGGGAATAAAACATGTAATGGTGTAAAAATATAGAGACACATATTTTTGATAATTAGGGGTAATGCTAGCTCAACTGCTGATGAAAAGGGCTCTTCGTAAAAGTATATGATCTTAATATGTAAAAGACCTAAAATAGTTAATATTAATACCAAATGACTTATCTTTTTAAATCAGAAATTCTTAGTTCAAGTTTTCCTTTAGCAGATGGGGGTTTAGTTGTTTGCTCTAGAATCTTGTATAAGTTAATTGAGGGTTTTTGGTCTTAACGTTTTATTTCAACTAAAAACTTTTATCAAGAACTTTGTTTAGAGGTGTTAATTATTTTAGTATTCTTCTCTTACACAGCCCAGAATAAACTGAGAGAAAATGAAGTGAAATTACCCCATCAGTCACCCAAACAGTATGCAACCTAACTGCCAAGACGGGAAAAGATAATTAGTGTTGTCAGTGTTATGATCCTGGAGCAGTCACTCTAAAAATATTTATTCATAGAACCTGATTTTTATCTTATTGTGTTTTTTGATTTAGTAGCTTTACATTTTAAAAAATAGATTATAAAACCTTAGTCTTAATATTTTTTAAACTTTAAAATCTTAATTACAGGTGACTAAAATGTTTAAATTATAAGAATAATTAAAATATAATCATCCATTAAACACAGTGTATTGATTTACTTGTAGCCTATGTTTACATACGGTACATTTTTTCTTCTCCATATGAGGTCTTTATTAGAAAAATCACTAAATAAAATATAATAAATTTATGCAGAGCACTTTGGTCAAACTTACCTAGCAAGCTTGTCATTCTTAGTGGATTTTGTTTTAACTGGTTCCTAGCTATTGTAGTCCAAAATGTATTTCTTCATTTGTCGACACATTATGAGAAAGCTTAACAATATTTCTAGTGAACTGCTTTATAATAGTTTATAAAGGACTTTTTTAGCCTTCTGTTTTGATTTTTACTATTAGAAAAGCTGTTTATTTAAAACTGTATCACAATGAAAAGATCTATCCATGAAATAAGTGGGCTAAAATATTTTTCTTATCTTCATAATATAACTACTTGTATTTTAATTATAAAATGTTTGGTTTGTGTAATTTCGTATTATTTTACCAGGTAGTGTATTTTCTCAGGGTAACTTTCTATGGCAGTTAATGACATTATATAATTATTTTTAAAAAGTAGCTTTCCTTTCAAAATAAAATTTGTGTCAAAGCTTTTATTGAACGTGGTCACTCTTTCCTTTTCCACTTTTTATTCAGCTATTTACTGAATGGCCCTGAGAGTTAGCGTTTTTCTTTCTCCATCCTCAGCATCATTCTTCTTTGATTAGAGATGGTTACTTCCTTTGGAAAGTCCCAAATAAACTCATCTTAATTAAATTCACTGTAAACGTATAAAGTCTTCTCAATGATACGTGTTCTCTTCAGGTAAATATAGTTTACTTGATTTAATACTTTATTGGTAACTTATAAGAAATTTGGCTCCTCTTTAAGAGCTGCAAATGCTAATTTAATTTATTGCACAGGTGACTCAATGAGATCAATAAAGTTAAGGGAGGTATTTTTGGAGATAAGGAAGAGGGATAAAGGTTAAGAGAAAAGAGAAGAAAATTTTTTTTTAAAGAATAAGTCAGGTGTAACAAAAAAGCAGGATAGGAATCATAGGAATTCTTGATTATTTAAGAGATGATAGACTTTTTTTTTCTTTTTTGGTAATTTTGAGACTTACTTACTACCTCTCTAAAGGCCAGTGCATGAGCTGTAGACAGGCACAGCGACAGCCAGCCTGTGATGGTGCTGAGTGATGTTTCTTCCGTTCGGATGAATGCCCTGCCACTGTGCTTGTGCACCTTGTCCATTGTTCTCAATGGGGGATCATCTGGCCATTGGGGTCACTGGTGGATCAGGGGCTGGTTTTGTATTGCAGTGTTTGGAAGCTGGTACTTGATTGTACTAAAAGTGCCAACTGCTTATGCTGTCTAAACATAAAATTAGTTGATTTGGGGTATATATAAAAAGTGAAGTTCAGAAAATAACATTGGATTTTTTAAAATCACTGAAATATTTTGATTATAAAGTTTATCTGATGATGAAAATTTATAGAATTATCCCAAAGTTAACACTCAGTTTAAAAATAAGGAATGGTTAAATTTTGTCAAGTTCCTAAAAGTGCCGCCTGAGTCTCAGCGGTCTCAAGTGACAGCATAAAGTCCTTTACTGGGCTCCTTCCTGGGAGCTTATTAAAACCACAGATTCTGCAGCTCTGCTCCCACTGATTCTCATTCATGAGCTCAAGGATGGTAACCTGGGAATTTGGATTTTGAATTAGATTTTCAGGTTATTTTGATGCCGCACGCAGTCAGATTTAAAACAGTATTCAGTGCTTTAAACTTTAAAGTGATGGCAATTATTTCCTTTGGGAATAATTCAAAATAAATAGGTTTAAATAAAATCTTCATAGATTATGGGGATCAGAGCTCCTTGAATTTGCAGTCCTAGAAAATAAAAAATACCTTCTGCACAAGTCTTACAGTAGATTTAACATTAGAGATTTGAACAATTCATGAGCAGCCCTGAAGGTGATTTTGAAATGGCAGGAATTTGAATTACTCTGATGGAGAGGCTGCTGTGAGAGTGAATTATTTAGCTCTTGAGCAGAGTACGCCACTCAGCATCCATGTCTTAATGAGTCTTTGTTGTTCTCTCCTTGTCACAATAACTTCCATTCAGGGTCTGAAGTGGACATATATCTTTCAGTTACTTTATATACATCTTTATAGGAGAAAAATGTATTTTGTGTAGGTATTTTGAGTTGGAGAAGTCACAGAGGTCTCAGGAATGTCATAAGTCCGCTGTTTTTTTCTTGTCCAAATGAAGGTAAATGTAGCAAAACTGTAATGTTGGGATTTGTCTTCTGCTGCACGTCTCCTCTCTCCTCACCTTTTCTTAATGTGAATGCTGCTTTAAATGCTAACGTATTCACCAACTGTTCCTCTTATCAAAACAAAAAAGGATGATATTAATTACTTTTTTGATTGGCTGCTTATTTTAAAATGAGTGAATTTCTGTAAACTTCTGGTCTCAACATTGGCACTTCACATACTGTTTTCCTGTTTCTGAATCGAAATGCTTTCTCTTCTTTTGGAAGGAATTCTAGACCTGAACAATCGGATGAGTATTTTCTCTGTGGCTCTGGGTGTTCTGCAGTCACTCTAAGGCTCCTTTGACGGGTAGATCTAAATCAAGGTCTTAGACTTGTGCTCCCGTTCCCAGACACTTCAGGGATGGAGGAATCTCTAGTTTCTCGCCAGCTTCTAGAGTTCACTCTGCTCCATCTTTTTAGCTAGTTTTAATGTTAGTCTAACCTCTCTTTTTCCCATGCCTATTTTATAGTTTCCAACAAATTTCTTTCATTTTAATTGAGGCAGTATAGCTTGGTGGTGGACTGTAGAGCCCACTTCTAAAATGAGGTGGACAGTTGCCCCATTTTGAATCTGGCTCTGCTGCTTATGAGCTGTGTGACTTTTAATAGTTCCTTAACCTCTCTATCCCTCGTTTCTTTATCAGCAAAATGAGATACTTAAGTTCTCATAAGGTTATTGTAAGAATTAAATGAGCAAATATATGTAACTAGAAGCGTGCCTGGCTCATAGCAAGAACTGCTATTTAAGTATTTGCTGTTATTGTTGTTGCTGTTACTTTGGTTGGTATTTGAGGACTTTTTGTGTGTTTAGAAAGAAGCCATTATTACCAACGTCGCACCTAGTGTTTTCCAACTTTGTATTATAGGAAGACATCTTTTCATCTATAATGTAGGTAACTGTTGAGAGTAGGTATCAACCTTGCTCCCTTAGGCCAGCATTATGTGGAGTTTCACTATGTTTTAAACAGAGCCTCTTAAAAGCTTTCTGTGGAGGATTATTCTCACTTCTTTTCCCCATATTATGTGACACAGTTAGAATTTTTAAGTTTCTTTTCATTTCTTTTTTCCTAGCTTTTCTATTACTTATTTGATAGAGTACATAGGCTCCTCTTTAAAGAAATTGGTTCTCTACATTAATGACCCAGTTTTTTAAAAACTGTAAATATGATAGGGAATAAAAAGTAACAAATTGTGTTTCCTAGGTAGAGTAAAAATTCTGTGTGCAAAGCTTCCCACCTTGTTTGACAGCACACGTGGGATGTGCTAAGTTACATGGCACTCGCAGTGCATGACCCGATGAGCAAGCTGCTCGACGTTGGAGGTGGCCATGGGCCACCCCGAGAGCTTAGAGTGTTGGCTCTCAAATGCCACTGTGCTTCAGAAGCACCTGGAGGCCTTGTGAAAACACGGATTGCTGAGCAACACTCCCACGCTTTCTGATTACAGAAGTGCTGAGTTTGGCCCAAGAATTTGCATTTCAAACAACTGCCAGATGATGCCCATGCTGCTGGTCTGGGGAACCACACTTTGACAACTACTGGTTTGGTGTGTCAGTGTCCTGGTGTGGTAGGTAAAAAGTACCACCCCTCACCTGCCAAAGCAGGTCCATGCTCTAGGCCCCAGAACTTGTGAGTATGTCCCCTTATGTGGCAAAGGGACTTTGCAGATGTGCCAAACTGAGGACCTTGCATGAGGAGATTACCATGGATTTCCTGGGTGGGCCCACTGTCATCACAGGGCTTCTTAAAAGTGAAAGAAGGTGGCAGAAGAAAGCGAGAATCGAGGGGGCTGTGACCTTGGAAGAATGGTCAGAGAGGTGCAGTGCTGCTGGCTTTAAAGTGGGAGGGAGCGGCCAGGAGCCAAGGAATGTTCTGGAAGCTGGAAAAGGCGAGGCACTGGATCCTCCCCTGGAGCGTCCAGAAAGGAATCCAGCTCTGCCAACACCTCGATTCTAGCTCAGTGAGACCCGTGTCGGAGCTCTGACCTGCATACTGTGAGATGATAAATTTATGTCAAGCCACCAACCTTATGGGAACTTGTTACAGCAGCACTGGACTACCAATACATCTGAGGCCAGTTCTCAGTTTACCAGCTTGCTTTATGCTGAAAGTTCCCAAACTCTGCTTATGACCTCAGCTCATGAGACTGAGGAAATAAAAACCTGAAGCACGAGCTCTTTCATTTTTCTACCATCAAACTGACAAAACTGCCAATGTCTGAACCCACCTTGTTTTCCTTATTATGTTGGAGAAAGTGTCCCAACTTCTGTCAGAAAGTCTGTCTGCTTTGGTTTGACCCCATCCTCTCTTGCCTGGATTGATTAATTTATACACACACACCCCAACCATGTGATATATGTCTACACCTGGGTAACCACTACTCAGACTCAAATACCCACCTCCCCAGATATAAGGCACTTTTCTGACTTCTGTTATCATAGATCAGTTTTGTTTGTATTTGACATTCATAAAAGTGAAGAATATAAATAGAATCCTACAGCCTGTATACTCTTTTGGGTTTGTCTTTTTTCAGTAACATTGTGTGGCTGAGATTCATTAATGTTGCTGTATGTAGCCGTATTTTGTTCCTTTTTATTGTTGTGTAATATCCCATTGTATGAATATACCACAGTTTGTCCCTTCTCCTGACGGTTGACGTTGGGTTGTTTATAGTTTGGGGATATTATGAATAAAGCTGCTATGATATTCTCGCACGTGTCTGTGGTGAACATAAGCATCTCCTTCTGTGGCGTATGTGTCTGGGAGCAGTGTTGCCGCGTCACAGGGTGTGTGTTAGCTTAGTACTGCCAAGCAGACTTCCCAGTGGTTGTGAGTTTCTCCTCGCACCAGAGTGATTCAGAGTTCCAGCCGCTCACATCTCTTTCGACCCTTCGTATTCTTTGTCTTTCTAATTTTAGCCTCTGTGGTGGTTTTATGGTGGTATTTCTTTGTGGTTTTAATTTGCAGTTCCCTGATGACAAATGATGATGAGCTTTCATATTCTTATTAACCATTTGGATATCCTCTTTTGTGAAATCTCCAAGTTTTTTGCTTAATTTTTGTTAGGTTGTCTGTCTTTTTATTAGTGATTTGTTGAAATTCTTTACATACTCCGGATGTGCCTTTGCCAGATAGGGATCCATCTAGATATCACTACATCTGTCTAGATACATATGGATTTCTTCTCCCAGTCTGTGGATTGCCTTTTTATTTGTTTGTTTATTTTTATTTTTAATTTTGTTTAAAGATTGACACCTGAGCTAACATCTGTTGCCAATCTTTTTTTTTTTCCTTCTTCTTCTCCCCAAAGCTGCCCAGTACGTAGTTGTATATTCTAGTTGTAGGACCTTCTGGTTGTGCTATGTGCGATGTCACCTCGGCATGACCTGGTGAGTGGTGCCAGGTCCATGCCCAGGTTCCAAACTGGCAAAACCCTGGGCCACTGAAGAGGAGTGCGGGAACTTAACCACTTGGGCACAGGGCCCGCCCCAGCCTTTTTTTGGGGGTGGGGGGGAAGATTAGCCCTGAGCTAACATCTGCCGCCAATGCTCCTCTTTTTTGTTCACTGAGGAAGACGGGCCCTGAGCTAACATCCGTGCCCATCTTCCTTCACTTTATATGTGGGATGCCTGTCATAGCATGGCTCGTCAAGCAGTGTGTAGGTCCACACCCAGGATCCAAACCGGTGAACCCTTGGTCACCAAAGTGGAGCGTGCAACTTAACCACTGTGCCACCAAGCCAGCCTCCCAGCCTTTTTATTTTTTAGTGGTGTTTTTGATATATGGAAGTTTTTTTTTTTAAAAAAGGTTTTATTTTTTCCTTTCTCTCCCCAAAGCCCCCCGGTACATAGTTGTATATTCTTCGTTGTGGGTCCTTCTAGTTGTGGCATGTGGGATGCTGCCTCAGTGTGGTTTGATGAGCAGTGCCATGTCCACGCCCAGGATTCGAACCAACGAAACACTGGGCCGCCTGCAGTGGAGCGCGCGAACTTAACCACTCAGCCAAAGGGCCAGCCCCTATATGGAAGTTTTTAATGTAATCAAAGTGATTGATCTTTTAGAGTTAGTGTTTTTGTATCCTGTTTAAGAAACATTAGCCTTACCCAAAAGTAATGAAAATAATCTCCATTTTCTTCTAAAAAGTTTATTGCTTTACCATTCATATTTATGTCTGTAATGCATCTCCAATTAATTTTTGTATTTGGTAAGGTTATGGGTCAAGGTTTGGTTTTTTTTTCAATGTGCATATCCATTTGACCCAGCACCAATTATTGAAAAGACCATTTTTTTTCCCCCACTGAATTGTACTAGAGCCTTTGTTAGAAGTCAGCCATGTATGTGTGGGTCTATTTCTTGATTCTGTTCCCTTGGTCTGTCTAGATTTGCCCTAATACAACACTGTCTTAGTTACTATAAGCTTGTCATGAATCTTGATCTCTGAAGTCCCTCCAGCCTTGTTCTTGTTAACGTTTATCTCAGCTATTCAAGATATTTTGCATTTCCATTTCCATTTCATGATGAGCTTGCCATTTTCTACTGAAAATAATAAAATAGCTCACTGGAATTGGATTGAGCCTGTAGACCAATTTAAGGGACAATTGATAACACTGTAAATTCTTCCAATCCATAAACAGTATATCTTTCCACTTTTTAAGGTCTTCTTTTTCTCTCAGCGTTGTAAGTGTTGCACACACATTTCCTTTGATTTTGTCTTAGGTGTTTGATGCTTTTTGGTGCTGTCATATATGGTATTTTATTTTATTTTTTGCTGAGGAAGAGTCACCCTGAGCTAACATCTGTTGCCAATCCTCCTCTCTTCTTTTTTTTTTTTTTCACTTGAGGGAGATTCGCCCTGAGCTAACATCTGTGCCAGTCTTTCTCTATTGTGTATGTGGGTCACTGCCACAGCCTGGCTGACGAGTGGTGTAGGGCCACACCTGGGATCCAAACCCATGAACCCCGCCACTGAAGCAGAGTATGCTGACCTTTAACCACTAGGCCCCAGGGCCGGCCCCTCCTATACGGTATTTTAAAATTTCATTTTCGAATTGGTTTTTGCTCGTATAAGGAAATCCAAGTAATTTTTGCTTGCTGATCTTGTATCGAGAGACTTTGCTAATTCACATGTTCTTTTTCTATGTAGAGTAATGATGACTTTTTTACTTCTTCCTTTCCAGTTTTTATATCTTTTAGTGAATTGGTTAGGATGTACAATTATTGGTTAGGACCTAAGGTCATTGTTTTAGCATTAATACCATGTAGTCTCTAAAATGTTGTTTGCTTGTTTTTGTAGATAATCTTAGAGGTTAGGGAAAGCTTCCTTCTTTTCTCAAGTTTATCCAAAGAGGTGTTGAATGTTAACAGATGCTTTTACTGCATTAATTGAGGTGATCACATGATGTTTCTTCTTTATTCTATTAATATTGTGAATTACACTGATTGATTTTTAAATGTTATGGCAAATCTACATTCTTGGAATAAACCCAACTTGCTCATGATCTTTTTTATATATCAGTGGATTCAATTTGCTCATTTTTGTTTAGGATTTTTTGTGTCTGTGTCAATGAGAGAATTTGTTTTGTAATTTTCCTTTTCTGTTACCCGCTTGTCAAGTTTTACTATCAAGGTTGTACTGGCTGCACAAACCAGATGGGAAGTAGTCTTTCATTTTCTGTTGTGTAAACTTAGAGAGTGTATGGCTGATGTTATTTCTTCCTTGAACGTTTGGAAGAATTTATCAGTGAAGCCATCTGGGCCTGGAATTTTCTTTCTTGGGACTATTTTTAATCACAGGTTAAATTTCTTGTTTACTTATAGGACTATTCAGATTTTTGTCTTCTTTTAGTCTTGGTAAATTGTATCAATTTAATTTAAAATGTCAGAGTTATTAGGCTAAAGTTTTTTTAATAATATCCTTTTATTCTCTTTTAATGTTTGTAAGATTTCTAGTGTTGACTCCTTTTCCATCCTGATACTGATAATTTGGGTTCTCTCTCACTCTTTTTTTTCTTGATCAGACTTGCTAGTTTTACTAACTTTTTTACTAATTTTTTTAATGTTTTATTGATCTTTGCTATTGTTTATTTGCTTTTTTATATCTTTGATTTGTGTTCTTAGTATTTTCTCCATATTTTTTGTTTTGATTAGTTCCTCTTTTTCTATTTTCTTGAGATAAAGGCTTAAGTAATTAATTTTCATCCTTCTTTTCTATTTTATGCATTTAAAGCTATAAATTTTCTTCTTGTCATTGCTTTACGTGCCTCCCACAAGTTGCATCGCATTTTCATTAATCTTCAGTACAAAGTGGGAATTTTTAAAGATATGTGTTCCTTAAAATCCAAACATTTGCAAATGTCCAATTATCTTGTTATTGATTTCTAATTTGACTCATGTTAAGTATTTCAGAGGATATGCTCTGCATGATTTTTCAGTTCTTTGAATTTTTAAAATCTTTTTATTCTTATGAAATATTTTTTTTTTGTCTCTAGTAATACTCATCTTAAAGTCTGTTTGGTCTTAAATTGATATAAATAAATGGTGAGTCTGTGTGGAATATCTTTTACTTTCATCCTTTTTGTGGCCTAATCTTTAAAGTTTATGACTAGGAAATGTGGTTGGGCTTTTTTCTTTCTTTTTAAATCTAGTTTGATAATCTTCATATCTTAATTGGCGTATTTCCTTTAGATTTAATATTTTTGAGTTAAGTCTACCATCTTTTTATTAGTTTTGTCTTTTTGTCATCTAATTTTTTTCTCCTTTCTTGTCTTCTTTTGGAATTAAAGTATGTTTTTATCATTCAAATCCTTTCTTCTTCTATTAGCTTGCTAGTTATATCTCTCAATATTTTAGTGTTTCCTTAGTTTTTATGATGTGAATCTCTGGCTTTTTATTGATTAACTTAAATACCACTTTAACACTTCTAGAACTTTGCAAAAACTTATTAATTTGACTCCATTTAACTCCCTCCTACCTTTTATGCTATTGTCTTAAATATGTACTTTAATGTATGTCTTATAGCCATTAAAATATTTTTATTATGTTTTTAAACAGTTCCAATATCTTTATCCAAATGTGTACTTTGAGTTCTCTTTGTTCCTTCTTGCATTTGCCTACTTCATTTTGTTTTTGCCTGAATTACTCCCTTTAGTATATAGTTTATTACAAGTGTACTGGCAAAAATTGTCTCAAAACTTGTTTTCTGAAAATGTTTTTATTTTTACTTTAGCTTTTGAGGGATGTTTTCACTGGGTATAGAATTATAGATTGGCAATTTCAGCATGTTAAAGATGACACTTTATTTTCTTCTGGTTTTCATTATCTTTAATAAAAAGTTAGCCATTCTTTTCTGTTGAACAGACAAAATTATTCCTTTGAAAATAAGGCAGTCTTTATTTCTGACCAATTTTAAATTTTTTTCATTGTCTTTTTTTTAAGACTTTATGTTTTTAGAGCACTGTAAGGTTCACAGCAAAATTGAGGAGCAGGTACAGAGATTTTCCCTGTACTCCCTGCCCCCACACATGCACAGCGTCCTCTGCTATCAGCATCCCCCTCCAGATGGTGCATCTGTAACAACTGATGAAGCTACATTGACACATCGTAATCACTCAAAGTCCGGCTTTACATCAGGGTTCACTCTTGGTGTTGTATGTTCTATGGGTTTGGACAAATGTGTGATGACATGTATCTATCGTTATAGTATCAGAATTTTCACTTCCCTGAAAATCCTTTGTGTTCCACCTATTCATTCCCCCCAAACACTAATTTTTTTTTTTTTACCATCTCAGTAGTTTTGCTTCCTCATTGTTTTATTTCATTGTCTTAATTTCAGCAGTCTGACTGTACTGTACCGGTATGTATTTTGTTTGTTTTGTTTTATCCTGTTCAGGGTTTGCTAAGTTTCTTGAATTTGTGAGTTAATGTCTTTATCAGTTTTGGAAAGTTCTCTACCAGTATTTCTTCAAAATACTGCTTCTGTCCTATTCTCTTTTCCTCTCCTTTAGATCTCTGATTATACTTTTTTCCTGTATGGCCTGCCTGTTTTCCTCTGTATGCTTCAGTATGATTACTTTCTCCCAACTTGTCTTCTGTTAGGCTGAGTCTAATCTGCTACTAATCCATGTAATGAATTTTAAATTTCAGTTATTTATTTTTTTTTTTAAAGATTTTATTTTTCCTTTTTCTCCCCAAAGCACCCCAGTACATAGTTGCATATTTTAGTTGTGGGTCCTTCTAGTTGTGCCGTGTGGGATGCCATCTCAGCGTGACCTGATGAGCAGTGCCATGTCCACACCCAGGATTCCAACCGGCGGAACCCTGGGCCGCCAAAGCGGAGCGCACAAACTTAACCACTCGGCCACAGGGTGGCCCCTAAATTTCAGTTATTATATTTCATTCTGTGGTGTGGTGCTGTGTAGAATTTCTGTTTGATTCTTTTGTTTATAGATTTTAGTCTCTGCTGAACTTCACCATCTTTTCCTCCCTTTTTTCAGAATGCTAACCGTAGTTATTTTCAAGTCTTCATGTGTTAATATCAATATCTGAATCCCCTGTTTGTCTGTTTCTGTTGTAAATTGTTGTCCCTTGGCTTTCAGTGAATGCATTCTATTTTATAGTATGCTTTGATTGCATGCAGTCACTTGGTCCTATTTTAGAGTAGGCTTATAATCTTTTCTTTAATTAAATTAGAAATTATACCCCAATTTTCAAAAAATGGGTAGAGGATTTCTCCAAAGAAGATAGATAAATGGCCAATAAGCACATGAAAAAGCTGCTCAACATCATTGGTTGTCAGGGAAATGCAAATCAAGGCCACAGGGAGATAACACTCATGCTTACTAGGATGGCTATGATCAAAACGTGGACAATAACAAGGGTTGTAGGCCAGGATGTGGGGAAATTGGAACCCTTATATGTTGCCAGTGAAAATATGAAATGGTGCAGCCACTTTAGAAAACTGTTTGGCAGTTCCTCAGAATGTTAAACACAACATTTCCGTGTGACCCAGCAATTCCACTCCTAGGTATATACTCAAGAGAGTTGAAAACATACATCCCATAAAACCTGTACACAAATGTTCATAGCAGCATTCTTCGTAATAACCAAAAAGTGAATACCCAAATGTCCATCAATTGATGAATGGATAAACAAAAATGATACATCCATGTGTGGAATATTATTCAACCATCAAAAGGAATGATGTACTGATACATGCCTACAACATGTGTGAACCTTGGAAACATTGTAATGGGTAAAAGAAGCTAATCAAAAAATAGTAACATTGTGTGATTCCATTTATGTGAAATGTTCAGAATAAAGAAATCCATGGAGACACAGTTTCCAGGAGCTAGAAGGAAAGAAGAGGGGGTGAAGAGTGACCTCTAATGGGTATAGGCTTTCTTTTTGAGGTGATGAAAATGTTCTGGAACTAGATAATGATGATGGATATACTAAAACTGAAAACGTTGTGGATATACTAGAAATGACTGAATTATACCCTTTAAAAGAGTGAATTCTATGGTATGTGAATTATATCTCAATTTTTTTAAAAAAGGCCTTGCCACCCCAAGATCATAAAAAGTGTTGTAGGAGTTCTAAATAATGTTGTATTCTTCCTATGAAAATAAGGGTTTTTGTTTTGCCT
The DNA here is from genome assembly GCF_037783145.1 of Equus przewalskii. Taxonomy (NCBI): domain Eukaryota; kingdom Metazoa; phylum Chordata; class Mammalia; order Perissodactyla; family Equidae; genus Equus; species Equus przewalskii. Next base: position 97,470,820 of record NC_091836.1, on the reverse strand, counting down.
TGTTTCTCCCAGCAGGTAGATAGTGTGTGAACAGGTTACTTCACTCCCGTCAAGGGTTGGTCGTATTCTTTGTGAAGGCTGATCTGTTTCAGTTTTGCCCTTACTCCTGGGGGGTGACCTTGTGTAGCCCAAACACCATAGCTAACCTTGGAGGCTTTGCTGGCAGCTCGAGGTGGCTGGCAGCAGACATGCTGCCAGCATCCTACAGTGCGGAAGGTAGCTGCCACAGCAAAGAATCGTCTGGCTCGGGTGTCGATATTGCTGAGGATGAAAAACCCTGCTCTGCTGTTCAGCTTGCCTTCATAGCCAAACTTTTCCAAAAAGTTGACTGTATGAGTTGTCTCCATTTCCACATCTCCCTTTCATACTTAAGAAGTTTTTTCTTGCCTAGGTAATACTCAATGATTTTTAAAGGTCAAATGATCCTACAAAGCTTATAAAGAAAAGAGCAGTATTCTCCAGCACCCTTGTGCTTAGTTATATAATTGTGGCCAGTTAGATGTAGAAAGAACAAAGATTTTTTTTTCCTGCATAAAAAGACAGTAAATTCCTGATACTTCTGCCTGCTTGTAACTTGGAAGTGGCAGTTCATGTTATTAGAAAATAAACCCCTCGTATAAGTTACTGTTACTCTAGTGTTCTCGTTTGCAGCAGGATACAGTCTGCACTCAGGAATTATTTTTTCAAGACTTGCCATGTCTGAAGCTTCCTTTGAGCTACAGAGCTGCAGTCTCATAATGTCCACCTGGATATCTCACAAATATATCAAATTTAACGTGACCCAAACCGGGTCCTTCGTTTTCTACCCCCATATGGCACGAGTAGAACCGTGTGGATAGGCCTCCATTTACCCAGCTACTTAGTCCAGAAACTGGACTGTCACTTGGATCTTTCCCTTTCTCTTGCCATTTGTTTTGCTTCCTAAGTTTCTCACATCCGCTCGTTTCTCTCCGTCTCCCCTGCCACCACCATGGATGATCTCTTGCCTGCCGAACTGCCATCCCAGCTTCTCTGTCCCTGCTCCCATTCCAGGTCTTTCTCCCCAAAGCAATGAGAGCAATCTTAAATTGTAAATTAGACCATGTTACCCTCCTGCCAAGATCCTTCGGTGGCTTCCCGTTACTTAGAATAAAATCCAAAATTCTACCAGACTTTGAATAATCTTGCCTCTCTGGAGTCTCATTCTGCGTCCTTCACACAGTGCTCCAGCCTCTTCGTTCCTGAGCCCGCGAGTGTGGTCTGGTCTGCCCCTTGAAGAGTGTTCTTCCCGCCCTTTCCATGGTGCTGTTTCCAAAACCAACTTCAATGGTGTTTCCTTAGCGAAATCTTTCCTGATTCCTGCTGAAGAAAGTATGCTCCCCACCCCATCATTCTTTATCACTTTATTTTTTTCTTTATGGAAACTGCTTAATATATTTATGTGTTTATTTGTCTCCTTTGTGTGTGTGTGACATCCGCCCCCGTAAGCCATAAGCTCTCCAAGGGCAGGCGTCATGTTCACTGTTGTATTTGCAGACTGAAGACAGTATCTGATATATAGTAGAAGCTCAATAAATATGACTGAATGACCATGAGGACACTCTTTTCCCCCAAGTGTTTCTTTTTTAAAAAATTCTACTCTATAATAAAGTTGAAAAAAACAATACTATGCACATTCTTATACACTCCATCTGGATTTGAAATAAACCTTTTTCCACATTAACTTGCTCTGTTCCTCCATATATCTGTATATAATTAGATGTGTGTATATGTATATATGTATATGTGTGTATGTATAGATTTCTCTGCATCTGTGTATCTATGTTAATAGTGGTAGAAGTAAATTGTATGAAAAGAAGTTGTAGACATGACATTTATCTCTAAATAATTCAATGTTTTTCTCCTATGAACAAGATCATTCTCCTGCATAGCCATGATGTTAAGAAATCTAACATTGAGACAATGATGTATTTTGATTTACAGACCATATTCAAATTTCCCCATTTTTCCCCAAAATGCCTTTTATTGCTTTTTTTTCTTTTGCTCTAGGGTCCAATTAAGGATTTCATATTGCATTTGGGTGTCATGTCCTTCTATATTCTTGTAATTTAAAACAGTACTCTTGCTGTTTTTTTCTTTCATTAAATTTATATTGTTTAAGTGTCCAAGTTGTTGTCTTGTAGAATGTCCACAGTGGGTATATGGAATGAATAGGTCTGACTGTTCAAAATTAGATTTAGGTTATACATTTTGGCAAGAAGAGTACACAAATGATGATATACTTGTGGTTGCATCATGTCAGGAGGCTACATAATATCAGTTTGTACCATTACTTATGTAGCTAAATTTGATCACTTAGTTAAGGTGATATTTTCCAGATCTCTCCTGTAAGAGCATTTTGTTCCCTTTGTAAATAAGAAGCTATTTACTTTAATACTGTGCACATAACCTTTTTACCAACAACCTTTCACCCAGTAATTTTTAGCGTCTATTAATGGACCTTGCCTGAATCAATTATGACATTGATGGTAATTTTGTTATTCCCTCTATATTTATTAGCTGCCATTTTTTGGTAAAGAACTTTCCTTGTCCCCAATATATATTTCTCTTTAAAAAATATTATGTACTGAATTGATTTCATTTTTAATTTAATATATTTTCCTTTATTGTTATTACTTTTTTTAAAATCCCAGATTTGGCCAGTGAGAGACCCCTCAAATGTTCCTGTGTCTCCATTAGTCTTTAAGCACGTACTTGTGTTCTGGAACAACAAGACTATTCTGCCCTAAACTGTCTCTCCCAGTGGGGAGTGGAGCTTAGACACCAGAAATCTCAGTTGGAAGGGTGCTCGTCACTACTGTGGGGCATTGCGTCTTCCAGGGGACAGCGCTAGGATGACGTTATACAGGGAAGGCAGGACACAAACACACACGTGCTATCTATTTAAATGTTTGTTTTGATACCTCCAACTCATCCCTAACCTCCCTTTCCATATTTGTAGCTTCTTTTTCTCACATTGAGAATCCTGATTGGAACAATTTAATGTATTTACTCATTTGTGCTGTCTGAAATATACATAAAATGCTACAACCAACAACAAACCTACCAAGAAAAGCTTAGGATTCATTTGCAGATGTTTTTATCCTTAGACTATATCTTGTGTGCAGGGCACAGGGGAATCTAGTGGAGCTGTTTTCCCTCCTAGGCCTGAAAGGACCAGGGGAGGGGGAGTGTGCAGGAACCCAGAAGCAGAGAGACTCCTGGGCAGCAGACTGCCTCGGGAGATTCAGCGGCCTTTGGTCCAAAGACATAGCCAACCTGAGAAGACCCCACGGAGAAGGAGTCCAGGAAACACACAGCCGTTCCTTCCTCTGACTTCCTGGGGTTCAGTCAAAGGGTGCAGCAGCGCCCTGATGTAGTTCACACAGGCCGGTTTTCCAGGGGCACAGAGCAGTGTGAGAAGAGTGGAGAGAATCTGAAGGGACAAGCGAGGTGTCCAGCACATGGATGCACACGTGGGTTCCTGGACCCTCTGAAAGGAGTGTGCACATCAGACATTTGGAACCTCTGTCTTAATCCCCTTTGCTAGTCGAGCTGCCAAATGCTAGCAGTGTCTGTGGCTTATATCTTATGCGTATGCTACTTTCCACTCTGAGGTTTTTCTTAAAAAATCCATCAGCTTATTCTCAATTTCAATATTTCTTAACAAAGTGCTCCTCATTGTACTTTCTAAGTATAAAGCTGAACAGTCTTTATCCTCAGATTCTTCTCTAAATAGCTTCGTAGCTGTCTTTTCATCTTAAGAGACTAAGATCCAAAGTAATTTTAGACACTTCAAACTCCATTCTGTTACTAGTATCTGTAGGGAAGAAACAAGATCTGTTAACTTCTTTCTTCTGATCACTCTCATCTGTCTTTCAGTTTTATAATTTTCTGAGATAATTTCATTACAAATATTGTATTTGGAGTTGGGCATTGTCTAAGTAATAAAAAGGGGAGGGCTTTATGGCCCCAGTTACTTCTGACTGGGAGTTAATTGCGAGCCTTCTCAGTGAATCAGAACCATTGTATAGTTACAGTATCTTTGTATTTTTGAGTGTGTTTTTAGCCAAGTGGATTCTATTGCATAATCAAAATGATTTAAATTTTGGCACTTTCCTGAGTGATTTACCCTCTCATTTCACCTTTTATCTGTGTTACAGTGTCTTCTTGGTGAGTGCCGTGTGTTTCCTCTTGTTTTGTAATATGTCCCCTCTCTAACATCAGATAAGCAAATTTTTATTTTTGTTTTAATGTGTCATATCTGTTTTACTGCTTTTTAGAATTTTTTCTCATAGGTCTCGTTTTCAAAGCTCAGTTTTAGGACTTAGCCCACTTTTTCCCTAATTTTATAGTTGAAGCAAAGTAGTGGTATAGACAACCTAGTTAACTTTATTGATAATATTTATTCTATTATTATTTTGTCATTCCTCTTAACAATCTGTTTGACTTAATAGAGCTTCAGTTATGGTGTTTTTAATTTTAAGTAGCACTTATTATTAATTATTGAATTCTAAAAGTCACAAGTTTTTAAAGTATATCAGTTATAATTGTAAGCCAGATTCCTACTGATGGGAGCAGTTAATTTTCATATTACCTGAAACATTTAATGAGAAGCCTGTTTAATATGTTAGACCCACTTTCTTCAGAGAGTATGACGTTACCGTGTCTCTTCATTAAACAAAAATCTCAATAGTCCTGATCATCACTTTGAACGTTATAAGCATTCTGTCATGCTGAAGATGTGGAAGGTGTAGGAGATTTGGGTTCAGTATTCCTTCATTAGTTCAGTCAGACAAGCCTTCTGTTTACTGACTTCTTTGGTAGGCCCTGAGAAGTCAGAGATGGATAAGCACAGTCACTGCCACAGCCGTGGGAACAGATGCAGCGTGTGGGAAGGGAAAGGGGTAATCAGTGCAGTGTAGAGGGCACTGGGGTCCATGTGTGCTTAAGGCAGTGAGTGACCCAGCGCCTAAGGAGTGGTCTGGGCACGGCTCGGAGAGGACTCGTTAGGGGAGTAGACGTGGATGTTTAAAGACAAACAAACACTCATAAGCAGTAAAACACTAATAAAAGATACAGTCCTATGCCGTGGGCTCTAAAATTCTATTTTATTTAAAGGTAAATTAGCAAAAGTGGTGCACCTACAATATGACTGACAAATAGTAATGTACAACTGAAATTTCACAGGTTGTAAACTATCATAACCTAAAAAAAATGGGAAACAAAAAAAAAAGATGTTAGTGAGAAACTTAGACACTTGAAAACTACAGCTAATGTTATGAGGTTGTGCAGTCCAGGCTGATTGCCAAGTGAATGACACAGTAACTAACGTGCGCTGAGACTGCTACGCAGACTGCATGTCTTGTCGCATGGAATCTTCACTGACCCTCTGAGATGGGTTCTGGTACTATGCCCATTTTACAGATGGAGACACTGAGACTTACGGAACAACTTCCTGAAGGTCACACAAGTAGAATGTGGAGCCAGGATACAAACTCCGACAGATGAGCTTTAGAAACAGTGTTCTTAACCCTAAAACAGTGAACAGTGAGGACCAGAGGGACTCAGAGGAGAGGGAAAAGCTTACCTATTAAGAGCCTTTGGAGAAGAGTTACAAATTAGATGGGAGATGGGATTCAGGAAGACTGATCCAGGTGTGGTTGTTGGCGTAAGTAAGTGTTGATTGGGCAAAGTTTACCTGAAGAACAGACCAGTATGACTGAGTGGTCTGTTCCTGTAGGAGCAGCAGGGAAGATGAGGTTGGACACTGAGGGACGTGAGTGTGAGTACCGTGAGCCTGCTCTTGGAGGCTGTTGAGCAGGGCAGTGAGTGGCGAGTCGGGGCACCTTAGGGTTAAGTCTCAACTCCACCATGTCCTGCCTCTGGGATGTTCAGCACGTCAGTTTACCACTCTTAGGTGCCTTTTTCTGTATCTATAAAATGAGGATGGTACTAATATTACATTACAAAGGTTAATTTGTAAAGCCTAACAAGTAGCAAGTGTGGAGCAAATGTTACATGGTATTATTATTACTGATGTGTTTTAGTAAATTTAATCTCAGAACAGTGCATAGCAGCCTAGGCCTAAGCCATAGACCATTAGTTGAGAAATGCTTGAAACATAGTTGTAACAGGTAAGTAGAATAGAAGGGACAGATACTGGGGATATTTCAGATGAGTAATATTAACATCTTAAACTTATACAGCTTTTAAAAATCTTTCTATGGTTCTTTATGCTGTTTCATAGTATTTAGGTGTTCATTATTATATCAATAGTGAATAGTTGACAAATGAATGTGACTTTATAATTTATAAAGCACTTTGACATGTTATTGAATTTGATTCTCAGAATCATTCTGTGAGATATTATTTCCATTTTATTAAGACCCAGAGAAGTTAAGTAATTCATTTAAGTTCACACAAGTTAATAAGGGAACCAATTTAAAACTTGGATTTCTATATACCTGTTCTAGTGCTTTCTCCTTCAAATCATATGATATTATGACAAAAATTGATGTAGTATAAATCAACAATATGAAAATCTATTATTAGTACCCTGAATGAGTTAGTATCTCTTTTTAGGTATCTGCCTTAATACCAAGAAATAACCACGTAGTGAAAGGAGACAGACAAGTTCAGAGTCTACTAGTTATCTAATTCATGTATAACCCAGTGATATTTGAATATAATCTTTGTTCAGTAGATCAAAATATTAAGTCGCTGTAATTTGCCATTTAAAATATCTTTAGCAGAGATGAAAATAAGCTCTTGGGTTTTTTGGGCACCAAACTATATCAGGCATTTATTACATTCTGGATGATTTAAAATACTTTACGATAGAGCTATTTCTTAAGTGTTTTTAAATAGTATTGATCATGAAACTTTGAAATTTACCATCAGGCCCGTGGTGGCAGAGTCTGCATAGAACTATGCTCCGTGGTATTCTGGGGAAAACCTTTCGCCTTGTTGGCTACACTATCCAGTACGCCTGCATAGCTCACTGTGCTTTTGAATACGTTGGTGGTGTTGTCATGGTAAGTGTTTACATTCACGAATAATCATTTCAAGTATATACTTTTTTTGAATTGAAGGCAAATTTGTCGTTTCTTTTATTGTAATTGAACTTATTAATTTAATGAAAAAAGTGTGAATGTTAAAACTTGTAATGTTTCTAAATTTTGGGATGTAAGAGAGTGTGTTTGAACTGGCAATGATATAAAATATAAGAACCATTGCTTTAAATATGGTTCTGTATTCTGTTTCTGACAGGGGCACAAAAAGCCCTGTTAATGATTCAATAATAATAGTTTTTACCGTTTGTCGAATGCTGCTTACTGTGTTCCAGGGTTTGTTTGATGTTTCACATTTATTAGCTCATTTAATCTTTTCCACTCTGTCAGATACTTATTAGAAATTCATTATATGTAAGAGGAAACTGAGGCTCAGAAAGCTTCACTAACTTGCTCCGGGTCCCCCAGTGAGTAAGTAGCCGACTTGGAATTTCAGCACAGATTTCTCTGATTTTCAAAACTCCTATAACCACCATGTTTAACTGTTGTTAAAACAGATGATTATTCTGCCTCGCGTCAGTGTGGCCAGGCTGCCTGCACCAATGCCTCTTCTTCATGTTGCCTCATGAATCTATCAGCCAGGACTGTACTGACCTTTTGTCATGTAAATTGATTGAATGGCCAGTCGGTGGGTTTGTTGTTGCTGTTGCTGTTTTTGTCAGGTTTACCCCAACAGATTCAGTCACAAGCTCAAGTTGAGCTGGAGTGATGCAAATAAATACATTTAACTGAAGCTCCCCTCTTTGATTTTTTTAAGTTGCATTGGTACTTCTAGTGGGCTATAGCGGTAGCACACACAAACTTTATTTCTGCCTGAGTAGGAAGTTTGAGTAGAAAGTTTCATTTACGCATAAGTGGAGTAAATAGAGATGGTCATATTTAGATTTTTTAAGTGGCAATGATCATTTATAACAGTTTTGAGGTATAGATGAATATTATTGTTTTAAGACATGCTAATTTGAAAGTCTTTAAAGTGTGTCTCGTAATGCCAGTATTTTTCATTAGAAAACAGAGGTTGCAGCCCTATCAAATGAGTAAGCTATTCTCTTGGAAGAGAAGGAAAGGCATCAACTCCTTGAGAATAGTATGATGCCCCTCAATAAATTACCATCATGGGTGCTGCGTGATATTTGACAATAGCAAGAAAATAAATAAATCATTCATTTATTCTTCCATCAAATATTTATTGAGTATCAACTCTATGCCAAGCCCTGTTGTTGACCTTGGCTATACAGCTGGGAGCCCAAGAGACAAGGTCCCTGCCCTCATGGAGCTTACATTCTACAGGACAGCCAAAATATGGAAACATAGAGAATGTTACTTTATTTGTGTGTTATAATGTAATATCAGTAAACCATTTTTAATGTATTTGCCTGTGTTTCCAGACCTGGCGGCCACTCTGTAGACTTGAGCTTATCTGGGAGCTGCCAGCTTATTGGGAGTCATCCTCCAAGCTGGAAGAACGTTTGCTTGATTGTCTTTCCTTTAAGCCTGCTCAGATGATTTATGTTAAATTTAAAAAGGTTTTGAACTCAGATTACAAAATTACCTCTCTTTTCAGTGTTCTGGACCATCAATGGAGCCTACAATTCAAAATTCAGATATTGTCTGTGCAGAAAATCTTAGTCGACATTTTTATGGTATCCAAAGGTAAATTTCTGTCATAAATATATAAGTTTATGGCGAAAACACACACGCGTTGTGTCTTGTCTGCAGTTTCTTAACTTTATCTTTAAAAACTTTTTTGTAAATAACCAAATTAATGACCAGCCAGATAAAATTTTGACTCAAATGTTTTCTCTCAGTTTGAGAAATTTTAATAGTTTCTCTAAGCATGCAGAGTCTTCTGGGTCACTGCATCCCGTGTGTCATTGTCCAAAAGAGGTACAGTCCCTTTTATAACGTACGTTTAAGCCTAGTTTACTTTTGGGGGCATCCCAGAATGTTTTGAGTCAAGAACTAAGGACTTAGAAACTGTATGACGTATCTAAATACGTGGTTTTTTAAAAAATATTTTCAATAATCTTGTATTTCTATTAATTTATGATAAGCCCTGGATGATTTTTAGACTATAACTCTCTGTATAGCTGGGAGCCAGGAAGCTTTTCTATTATGGTTCTCCTATTTAATTACATTAAGTTGAAAAACTCCTTGGCAAATATTGTTTGCCACTAAACCTTTTCAAATCCTCTTCTAAACAGTGTTTCCACTCTTTCTGATACTGTTTATTCTGCTTAACTCTGTATTATTCCTTCTGAGTGAATGTCAAGCATTATTAATTAACTGTATTTTCCAAAGGGCACCTCTCTGACTCCCTAAAATCTCAGGTCCATTAGTTTTTCATAATTCTGAAAAAATAAACCTATACCAGCGTTCAACTCCACAAACTACAGATTTGACTCAAGTTGGTATTTAGCTTATGGCATAAGTAGTTTCATTGTTGACCTTTTCTACAGCCTGTTGCACATTACTGAAAAATCATCAAGAATAGCGTAAAACTGTTCTTTGCATTTACTGGTCTTTTACCGTCTTAGAGTCTGCAGATAGAAACTCTTTCTTGCTCATGCTGTCTGGTCTAGTATGGTCCCTGGATAATAATTCTTCAGATCTTTTACCCATAACAACTTTGAGATACCTAATTGATAGATACGGAGTTATTTATAAAGTAAAACTTATTTAACAGGCTGTGTTCTAGCTTCCTTTTCTTTGTAACTCATATCAAAATAAGTTAACCCAGTCTTTGGATTAACTGGAGACCCGGCCTCTCTGTAGCCTGAAGACAAGCCTACTTTCCATGCTACAACGCGACTTTGCTCTCAGAGTCCTGGTGTGCTGAACCAGGGGCTGAACTTGTTGGCTAGAGTTTTTGAATGGATGGCTCAATATTCTCTTTTTTTTTTGATACTCTTTGTGTTCAGATGAGTAATACAAATAACTACATTCAATAAATGAAGATTTTTTGAAGGATTCATTTTGTATTCTGTTCATTCAGAGGGCCCATTAGGTTGCAGGACAGATCTAAATCTGGCATTTATAGGAGACACGCCAAAGTAACTTTTACAACCAGGGCAGTCATTTGGTAACTTCTACTTTTAAAATATTGCTCTCCCGAGTATTGATTTTCTTTTTTCTGCAGCACAGGATTCTGAGGTTTGAGGGGAATCGCTGACCCCTCGCAAGAGACCCTCTTGCTAGCTGCCGTCCATGTAGGGAAAATGAAAGCCTGCATATCCGGTGTCTGAAGCACATGGATCTCTGTTACAGTCAAGTGCACAGAACACTCGTGCTCGAGACAATCACAGTCTCCTCTTACTCGTATGTTATTGTACATTCTGGGGAACATTAAGATGAAGAAGATATTGACCCTTCTTTTCAAAGGCTTATGATCTAGTAGGATAATAAGGATGTTTCTAACTATAAACGAGAAAGGAAAACTTCAGTCTTAGTTCTGTTAGGTTCCTTTTTAAACCCTATTTGAAAGCATGGAGAGTCCAAGAGATGTGTATTTGGCTCTAAGCTCTATGCCTGCATCTGGTTAGAGCACCAGAAATATAGTCTGCATTAGTATCGTTTTCTGTAAAAACAGCTCGACTGAATTATAATTTTTATGTTGCCATTCAAGTACAGGTTTGAGAGTCATATTGATTATTTGGTCGAAAACTTAAGCTGAATAAAACACCCACAGAAAATCTTTCTTTTTCCAAAGCTACCCCAATTCACCTTTGTTGGTATGTTGCAATCTTTGCAAACTTGTTCACCTGAACAGCTCCGCTGACTGACTCCAGTTGATTGGAAACAGAATAGTTTATCCATTTTCAAAAAGGGCAGCCTTACTTACGTTGCCTCCGGACTATAGAAGTTAATGTTTTAATGGCTTTCAACTCTTATTAAGAATAGCGTCAAGAAATGACCCTTCTGAATACTGTTTCTATATTTTCTGTAAGATTTTTGATGAGGACAGTGTCTTTCATCCTCTTACATAAGAATCCTTCTTATATCTCTGTTTGATTTAGTTGTTACGAAAAATTTTGTCATACCTCCCAAACTAAACTTTGTTTTATTAGTTAATGGTTGCCATGTGATCAATCATAATTTCTTTTTTGACCTGGCTACCAAAAAGTTTAGAATTCATTTTAATACGTATGTATAGCAATAACTGGGTTTCTGAGTTAACCATCATCTTCCTTTTATTTTTATGGCTTTTGTATTATTTTGTTATATGTATGTTTTATTATAAGTAACATCACATTATTTCTGGAACTAGGTACAGATAATAAGTACATATGTTCAATTCTTTTAAATATGTGTGTCAGTCAACAGAATTTACTGAGCGCTCACTTTCTGCAGAATGAGCACTGTGTTCTGTGTGGGTGGGGCATCCGTCTGACATTTTTGTCCCCTTCCTCCTTTCCACTGTTAACGGTCTTCCTTATTCTTGCATTACATGTAGATTGTTACTTCTTCCATGAATCATGCCTTCCATATGTAATCATACCCATATTGGTTTTATACGGTTGATATGCCAATTTATTTATTTTTTGTAATATATGTTTGGGCAACCATTTTATTTAGTTGTGTCTTCTGATACTTTTCCTCAAGTATAAGTCTCTTTGTGTTATACTGTACATCATCTAGGTTATATAATTTGTATGCTGTAATTCCTTAATTCCTCGAGCTCTAGGGGAACATAAATGATGTTCCTACCTGTTCATGTGCTTTATAGTTAATCATTACTACCGACTGGGCAGTAAAATTTGCTTAGTTAATTTGGTGGTATTTACATGGAATTGTTTTTCCATAGTTTTGGTTCTAAAAATTCGGACACAGAAGTAACACATAGTGGATACAGTGCAAAAAAGATAATTCTTTTGGAATTATCAGAAATCTTGGAATATTCTGATAGCTTTTCCATCACTCTCATTGTTGGGTTCTTACCATAAAAGTCAGTCACCAAGGTTTTCACAGCTGGTGAATGTGTGTGGGAAGGTCAGTATGTGAGAGGATGAAAGGTGTGGCTTGTTTAAGTGGCTTTATAAAAGTGTTACAGCCATGTCATGATGTGATGTGTTTATGCTTAATAAATAACACTGACATTTCTTTGACTTTTCCCCTCAGAGGTGACATTGTGATTGCAAAAAGCCCGAGTGATCCAAAGTCAAATATTTGTAAAAGAGTAATTGGTTTGGAAGGAGACAAAATCCTCACCAGTCGTCCATCAGATTTCTTTAAAAGCCATAATTATGTAAGTAGCACGTCAGTTATGTTACTCGTTGGTGTCATAGTTGATTAGCACTAACTAAACACAAAAGAAAGTAACTTTTCTTCATGTTTTGCATATAAGTCAAAGTGCTGCAATTAATAGAATTTAAGTATGTTTGTTTCAAGAACAACTTGGCCATTATATTTTAGTTCCTTTTAAAGCCCTATATAAACATCTCAGTAATCATTGTTGCAGGCAAGATTCACCAATGGATGCCAAAATGATTGAGCAAAAGTTTGAGAAAAAATAGTATATTTTCATAGTCTCAAAGTCTCTCTTTCAAGATACTTATTACAAAGGGAAAAATAGTAGCTGCATGGTGGAGACACCTGGCAGACTCCACCTTACCTGAGTGACCGAGGTTAACTTCTCCAGTAATAAGACGTGTCAACATGATGCCGCCCCTGATGAAGCACTGAGAGGGCACAGCAGTTCTGTGTTATTCTTGCAGAAGAAGGTGCACCCTCAGGCTAAGCCTGAGAAAACGTCAGACAAGCCCTGATCAAGGGTCGTTCTCTAACGTAGCTGTCCAGTGCTCTTCAAATGTCAAGGTCATGAAATAGAAGAGGAGACTGAGGAGCTGTCATCGACTGGAGGAGACCAAGGAGACTTAACACCTAGTTGCAATCTGGGATCCAGGCTTAGAAAGTTTCTCCACTGACTTGGTAGTGGAAAGTCTGATAAAATTGGATAGAGTCTGTAGTTTTTAAAAATCCTGCTTACATTTTTAGACAGAAATGATACATAGCTTTGGTCTAGTCAGCTTGCCTGTCCAAGTAGAAAAGAACAAGATAGGGGGCAGGGGGTGAGGAGCAGAGGGGACGGGCCAGCCCCTTTCAGCAGTCACAGGCCGCTGTGACAGCCACAGCCGGGAGGGCACCCTTTTGTTTACAGCACGTGCTCTTCTTGCTGTAATAATTGTAACACTTTTCTAATTTTCTTTAAATTTTCGGTGCCACTATCAGATTATTGATGGAGCTGTTACATCTGTTAACTCAGTTTACCTCTATCTTCACCCTCTATGTAAGCATATGATTGAGTTAAATTGTCTTCATTGTAAATTTATTTTGAACTCTAATAGCCTCTCTTTGCCCTATAAGTAAGTTTTATCGTTAGACTTATTATTTATAATTTATAACTGGTTATTTATAGTCTGTTATTTATTTGCCATCCATAGTAGACTGTACTTCAGCTGTGCAGATGTTTAAATGTTTATTACTACAGTGATAAACATGCTAGTAATTGTTAGCAGTTGGTGATAATACTCCTGAAGGTGACAGTGTGGTATCAGGTAACCAGTTTTTCTGTGGCCTTCGTCAGGGACTCTGTATCCTTTTATTCTTCAAAAACGTCAGATTTCTGACATAATGGTTTCACCTTCACATGACTCATCGCTTCATGAGGCATTCTAGTCACTTCCAGGTTCCTTTGGCAACAAGCATATATTTGAGACCAGAAATGGTTTTGTAGTAGACAGAACAACAGAACAGATAAACGACAGCGTCCGCTCTCTGTGCTCACACACCACAGCTTTGTTGTTTTCTTTTGAAGAGTTGTTAGAGGAGGAATGTCAGGACACAGGGGTTAGATAAAATCTGTGCTAAGTAACCTACAGAAGATGACCAGAGGATTCTGTTTAAGGAGAACATAGATCGAGTTTTTATGTTAGGTGAATGGATAAATTCAAGGACGCTACCATTTTGTCCCAGGGGTATTCCATTCACTTTGGTTTGCATGTTTTTAAGCGCACAAGCAGAATTGTAATAATATTGGCCAGCACTTGTTATGCACTTACTCTGTACCAGACAGTGTTGAAACTCCTTAATCATTTATTAGTCATCACAACAGCAACCCAGTGAGGTGGGTAGTCGTCGTATTTGACAGATGGAGAACTGGGCCACGGGGGGTTACAGAAAGGCCCCGTTTCAGAGGGTTAGTGAGAAGAATAGTTGGGATACAAAGCCAAGTAGCCTGGCAGCATGCAGGCCCTGTGCTCCTGACCAGGCCACCGCATCTCCTCCCCAAATAGCCTCTACTTTCTGATTCTTATCTCTACTCCCATCTCATCAAATGCTACTTCCCTTAAAATGAGTGTCTTTATTATTTTTGAAAAGAAAGGGAACCCTTTCAATGAGAGTCAGTGTTGGTTCTGAAAGAGAAGCCAGTGATTTCTGAAGGCTTCCCCACCCCTCTCCTGCGGTTTTTCCGAGGCTGGTTTATTCACGCCATATGAACTGTGCGGCGATTACAGAACCGCTTTAGCAAATGTGTTCCATTAATCAAGGTGATTTATAACAAAAATTCATCCAGGTTTGGAGCTCTCTGAAAAGATCCCCAACCGTCTGGAGGTCCAGCCTCTGGAGTGTCACCTCTTCGGCCGTCTCAGAAGCATCCTGGGGCTACGTTTCATGACATGGCTTCTTCCCCTTACCTGTGCGTCCTCTTGGGAAAGTCCTTGTTGTTTATGAGATGAAGACATTGCCATTCAGATCCTGATTGAACTGCATAGTAAAGATGATGAATATTAAATGTGCTCTGAATTCCAGTTAGAAAACATTTATTCTCCTTAGTAGGTGCTTCAGAAAGCAAAATACCGAAATTGTCATTTGGAACTTAGAATATAGCGTTTAGCATATGAAAGAAATAGCATTGTTCAGAAGTTGGCAAAAAAGAATATAAACAGATCTTTGGTTAAGTGATGTGGAACCATTTTATTTGTTCCTGAGTTCTGAAAGTCCAGGTGGCAGGCAGCACTTGTGAACTTTTCACGTTAAGCGTTTGGAAACTAAGCATCCCCGTGGAGGTTTTGTTGCAGTGGGTTTTGCTTATTTCGATGGTGTTGAGGACAGTAATTCTTTCCTTGGGTTGTGGGCTGAGCGTTGGCCACTAGGACATGAGCTTAATTTGCGGCTCTCAAAGAGACGGTTGTACTCACCTCGAACATCTTGGATAAGCTGCCTTTCTGTACTGTAGGAACTCCTCAGTTTGCTGCTGGAAGCCACTGACTTGCCAAAAAATTATTTGGAAGTGGAAGCATTTAGCAAACAGGAAATACATAAAATGAACTGGCGTTCTCCCACTGATTTGCACAGTAGGCAAAATGCAAAGTACAATCCTCTTTCCATTACTGTGGTCTCCATTCCCCTAGGGAACAGGGCCAGGGTCAGGATGCACAGTAAAACTTTGTTGTAAAGCTGATGAGGAGAGGAAGAAAAACACTTGAGAATCTTCCTGAGGATAACATTGTGTGACAGTCGAGGGCCATGAATTTGATCCACAGTGGAACTGTGGTACTGTTAGGCATTTTGAAATATAAATTCCTGTCAGCCAGCAAACATGCTCAGAAATCTCCCATCTAAACAGACAGACTCCTTTGACACCACACCTTCCTGTGGGGAAGAGTTGTGCATACTGACTGGCTCCACTTTGCACTTCATCTTTTCTCTTGAACTCATTCTGGTTAGGCTGTGGTACCCCCACCTGTTAGTTCTTGTCAGGGGTCCATGATGACTTCTCTGTTGTCAATCCAGTGTTCAACTTTCCATCCTCGTCTTACATGACCTGTTGTTAGTATTTGAAATAGTTCTCGAAATCTGGTTTCACTTAGTTTTGGGACATCGCTCTCTCGAGGTTTTCTTCCTACCTTTCTCCTTCTTGTGAATTCCTTTGTAGGTTCTTCCAAACACTGGAGTAACTGAGGGTTCATATTTCAAACTTCTCTTGTTTGTGTAAGCTCGCACTTTATGTGACCTCATCCTGTCTCATGGTTTTGAATACTAACTCAACTCCTGAATTTTTATCAACTGCAGCCTCTTTCCTGAGCTTCAGAATCGTATATCTAAGAGGATACCTAGTATCTCCACGTTAGTATATCATGGTCACCTTGAACTTAATATGTGCAAAACTAAACTCCTGATTTTCCTTCCCAAACTGGCTCCTCCCACACGAAAAGGCAACTCCATTCTTCTGCTTGCTCAGGTCGTCAACCTTGGAAGCATCCTTGACTCTCTTCCTCTTTCACCCACATCCAACCCATTAGCAAATCATGATGAGCTTATCTTCTAAATATAATCAGAATTAGACCACTTCTTGACACCGTCACTGCTGCCATCCTGGGGCAAAACAAGGTCATCTCTCTTGTTTTCTTGCAGTAACTTCTCAACTGCTCTTTCCCATCTTCTTACCTCCCTACCCTTCCACTGACTCTTTCCCACGTAGCAGCTGAAATGATCCTTTTAATTCTAAGTAATAATGTTTCTCTTCTGCTTAAAGACCCAGTGGCTTCCCATCTCACTCCTATTAAAAGCCATAGACCTTACGATGATCTAAAAGACCCCACATGATGGTTCTTGCTGCTGCCTGTTCTTGTAATTAGAGTTTTATTGGGGCACAGGCACGCTCATTGGTTTACGTGTCACTGAAACGGCAGAGCTGAGTGGCAGCAGAGACTCTAAGGCCTGTGAAGCTTGGGCTGTTTACTGTCTGGCCCTCCGCAGAGAAGGTTTGCTGAGCCTTGCTCTGGAAGCTAAGGCCTTGATGGCAGGGATTTGTTTTCACCATGGCTGATTCCCCAGCACTTAAACTGTGACTCGGCATCTAACGGGCACTTAAACAACGCTTGACGGGTGGACAGGTTCACGTGTGAATAGGGCCTGACGTATTTTCTCCTAGTGTCTACTCCACTTCTACTCGGTTTCTTCTACTAGTTTCTTCTGCAAACTTGCTCCCCAGTAACTGCATGGCGTTACTATTTTCAGTAAGATGTGTGTGCCTGTGGCCCACCACACCCTATGCTTCTGCTGAACTGGTCAATCTGGTCTTCATAGAAGACTTAGAAGCTAAGCTACTTCCCTGGTGGGGCTGCCTGACCACCTTCCATAATGTCAGTTGAAAGTTGTAGAAAATATTGGAGTGTCCCTGTTACTTTGTACCAGCAGAGCAGAGTGCTGATTAAATGTTTCTTTCCCCAAGTGATTTCTTTTCAGACTGGATGATATTTTTCAGCCATCCTTTTTTTTTTTTCTTTTTGCTGAGGAAGATTAGCCCTGAGTTAACATCTGTGCCAATCCTCCTCTACTTTACATGTGGGATGCCTCCACAGCATGGCCAATGAGTCAAGTAGGTCTGTGCCTGAGATCTGAACCAGCGCACCCAGGCCGCCTAAACAGAGTGCACGGAACTTAGCCACTAGGCCACCGGGCTGGCCCCTAAGCCCTTTTTTTAAGCAGACTGAAAATTCATCTGGCTCTGAATTGACCTATCAGTTTAGAGTACTCTGAACTTGGTCTAGTCTAAATCTTCTAAAGGAGTGGTGGAACTGAGGTGCCTTGGACCTCCATTTCTCTATTTTGAGGGACGTTTGGTGCGTGGAAATGCTGTGGGGGTTATTACAATGAAGGCTATGTTGCTCTGGTAACGTGCAGTTCCTACTAATTAGGTGTGTGGTAACGAAAGTCTCCCACATTTCCGTAGAAATGCGCATGGCTTCTGGACATATTTAACTACTATACAGGTAGTGTGTTCTTTTGATGCTATGATTGGTTGGCAGATTGGCGATGGATAAAGTTGTTACCTGTGGTTGATAAACTTCTCCTTTAAGTGTAAACTTCTGCTTTCCAGTGGTTGTTCCTTGCAAAATGAAGAATCATTTTTAAAATCTCTCAAATAATTAAAACTTTATTTATTGAGCTTCAGCTTCTCAACCATAGCAGCCACTTTGTATTGAAAATGGACATATTAACAGAAATAAGGTTATGGAGATTTCAATATATTCCTGTAGCTAGAACACAGCAATCTTTTGCTGTTGTTACAGGAAACATACCTGTACTTGTTAGAAAAATTATGTGTTTTTACTTTTATTATCAACTTATCAAAATATGAGCCCATTTAAAGCTTTTTGGTTCTTGATACCACAGGTCCCAGTGTTAAATACAAAAGGTGAAGTGTTCACAGGACAGTGGTGGTAGGTGAATAAGGAAGGAAGCACTTCCTACATGTTTCTTTTTGAATTATGGAGTATGTTAATGACAACGTCATTATTTCAATTGGCACAAATGTAAGAAATAGAGACAGTTTTACATTTCGGAAAGAACTGATTAAATGTTCTCAGGCTGCACTGGTGGTATAGTGTTCTTAAAAGGAGAACTTGGAAATGGGACAATTTGCCAGTAATAAAGCTGTTTTACAACGTATTGGAAAATATTTAAATAAAACTGGTTGACAGACTGGAAAACAATCTAGCTAATTGGACAGCATTAGAAAACGGTCCCTTTCTGTGGTGAACATTGATAGCCCCTGGATGTGTCCTGTGTATTTAGGTTGCAGTTCAAATCCTTGAATATCCTAATGCTGTTTTTCTGTTTGTTTAAACGTTATTTACTTTAGCTAAAAGTCACAGCCATATGGTCCTCTATTACCACTTGTATTATAAACAGAAAAAGTACTTCTGAGTGGAGAGAGGAATCAGATTGCAAGGGCTCATTCATCATAAGCTGCTGATACACTAAATCCTTATGTCCTTTAGATGGAAGAGCTGCCTAATAATGTCACTTATCACAGCTCTGATAGCTAAATGAGGGCCTTGCTTTTTGCAGACTGTGGTGATAACACCCGTGCTGCACGTCCTCTTCTCAGCAACGCTCCAGGGTAATCGGCCCGGGCGCGCTGCTCATGGCCTGATTGCGCTGATGTGCGGGACGCGTGTTTACTCTCCTACTAAAGTGAGGTTCGCTGCGGAGGTGACACGGCTGGCTCAGCCTGTAACTAACACAATGCTGAAGATAGATCTGACTTAGTGTTTACCATTCCGAGCTGTTTTTCTTCAGATGGTAACACTAAAGAATCATCTTTGAGGTCCCCACAACTTAAGCATTTTCTGAATGTCCTCTGATCGAATTTTCTAAGATCACATGTTCAGAGTAATTTGATCTTAGTTTAACAGTAGCATGTAGTTTATAGCATTTTATTTTGTAGAAATGTGTTTTATATGTGAGAGCTGCGTACTTCAAGGCTGCCTTGGTCACTGGGAGAAGAAAGGACTGAAATTGTAACTCGGCGCTCAGTGTGAGCGTCAGAGGCCGACTCCACCTCTGGTGGCAGTGCAGAGCGGGCACCCCAAGTGTCTCGTGGCTTCCTGATCAGATACAGGGTCTGTGGGAAAGCTGCTTTGACTCGGTGGAATATGTTCACGTCTTTTGAAATCAGCAGCTAAATGAAGTTCTTGTGTTACCACTTTGGGTAATTTTCTCTGACCCACTTAATCTTAGTCCATGAAAGCATTCTCACCCTCCCAGACTCCTCTATACCTAAAATAAGAATGGAAAAGAGTAACAGACACAAAAGTCGGTGTGCGTGTTATCAAACAGTGGAAGATAGTAAATTGGCAAGAAAATACTGGCCCTACAGGCCATCGTTCTGCTAACTTAAATATGTGGGAGTGCTTTCCTCCTGGGTGGGAATTTTCATAACCACTTTAAGAAAACTTAGGGATCGTTCAGTTTGGCCCAGCTAGTGCCTGCCTCCCCACTAAACACACAGGCAGAGCCAGCAGGGAAAGGAGACAGAGTACTTAAAACTATAGGGTAATTTAATTATAGGTAATTTAAAATTCTCGGACACAACTTAGGATTCTGAGCTACTGTGGATGTGCATCTGGAACTCCGGAAGGGTTAGAGAAACCTTCTGTGGTCTGAAGAGACCTGAAGTTTGACCTGACTTCCCTGTGTAGAGGGTCAGAGTGGGTGTAGGGACGTAGACTGAGGGGACTTCTGACCCCAAGTGCAAATGTACCCAACCCCAAACCAGTTGCAGCGTCAGGCACCCTCCTCCGTGAGGCCGCGCCTCAGGAGCAGCGGGACAGCTGGCCCGGGGCCGAGAGGGAGGGCTGGGGAGAGGACTCAGCGGGGCTTCGCCTTTGGGAGGCTAGAGAGGAGGCACAGTTTGCCAGACCCTAACTTCCCAACTTCCCTTTGACTTTTATTTGGGTATGCATTCATTAATTCCACAAACATTTACTGAGCGCTGTGTCAGGGCCGGCCCACGTTAGAGCAGATCAAGTCCCTGCCTGCAGCACGGTCCAAGAGAACTTTCTGAAAAAACGGAGTATTCTGTCTCTCCCGTCCGCTCTGGTAGCCACCTGGCTCCTGTGGCTGTCGAGCACAGGACACGTGGCTAGCGTGTCTGAGGAACTGAATTTTCCATTTTATGTAATTTATGAACTTGAATCAGCCGCGTGTGTTCCTGGTGGCTGCCGTACTGGACGGTACAGCTTTAGGGAACACGTGCAGTCGCGCTGGAGGAGCAGACGAGGAGTTAGAACATGGTGCAGCAGAATCGTGTGCGGGGTGCCATGATGACACACGGAGGTCTTTATCCAGCTGGGGTGGCGAGGATTGTTCCGGACGGGAAGCAGACTCGAACTGACGCCCTCAGGGGGACGTGGGAGTTGGCCACAGAAGCAGCGCGCTGGGCCATCCAGGAGGGAGAGTGCAGCCCTGTGCTTTGGGCACAGCTGCTGGAAGTAGGTCCCTCTGTCTGGAACATGGAGCGGGGAGGGGCGGAAAACAGGGCGGCTCGGTGCCTTGTGTGTCTCAGCAGGGGAATAACCTGGTCAGACTGTTTGTGAAAGATCACCCTGATGTCAGCACAGACTGAGGATGGTTTGGAGCAGGAGAGGCCAGAAGCTGGGAGGCCAATTAAGAGGCCCTGAGTAAGAATAACAGAGACGATAAGATTAAGACTGGAAGGCAGTACAGAGTCTGGAGAAAAGTTAAGGAACTACCTTACCTAGACAGGATTGGATGCTAGAAGACAGGGAAATGAAAGGCTCAAAACTGACAAGCCAGCCGGCCCGGTGGCACAGTGGTTCAGTGTGCACGTTCCACTTAGGCAGCCCCAGGTTCACCGGTTCAGATCCCAGGTGTGGACCTACGCAGCACTTGGCAAGCCATGCTGTGGTAGGTGTCCCACATATAAAGTAGAGGAAGATGGGCACGGATGTTAGCTCAGGGCCAGGCTTCCTCAGCAAAAAGAGGAGGATTGGCCATGGATGTTAGCTCAGGGCTAATCTTCCTCAAAAAATAAAATAAAATAAAATAACCAAAGGTATAACCAAAGTAAAATTGCAAAGTGCGTTCACTCCGTAGAGAACTGGGTGGACTGCACAGGAGACGACGAACGAAGAAAGCCAGCAGGCCTTGTTCATACCAGCAGCTGGGCAGCTGCCGATCCCTGGAGCCGGGATTTTTGGGTGCCAGGAACCTGTCTGTTGTTTCGCTTGGCTTGGAATATTTCTGTAAGCATTTATTAGTCCCGTTGTCTAGATGAGATTTAAAGCAGCTGTCCAAGGGTCTTTACTAGTACGTGGCAGAGCTACATTTTGAACTCAGGACTGTGACTCTGGACGGTGTAATTACCGTGCTTCACAGGCCGTCAGAGCTTCCTGTTCAGCTGGATGGGGGTATTGAGTACTGAGGGAGAAGACGAAGGAGCTGAGCTTGCAGTGGCGACGAGGATGAGCCAGTCAAGTCTTAGACTAAGCTCTAAACCCACTCCGCACGGAGATGCTCGGGAATGAAAGAGAACCTGTCAGGAAGAGGCACCCCATGACTGGCGCGCCCCAGCGCTGGCGGGCAGCCTCCTGGAGCTGTGGTGTTAACTCCTCCTTGGTGATGATGGGCTGGGAGCCTTGGGTGCTGCCATTTATAAGGAGGGAGGGACAATGACAGCTCCCAGGAGTGGTGCGGCTGGGGTAGCAAGTTGGAATTCAGATGGGGACACAAAGAAGCAGGGCTGTGTGGAGACAGCACCCTCTGAAGTCATCAGCGTGTTAACCTCCACGCCTGGTCGTTAGAGCCGGAGAAGCTCTGTCAGGACTGCAGAAATCCCGCTCTGGAGACCAGTGTGGGCAAGACGTGAGGCCAGGAGAATGTCAGTGAAAACAGAATATTAGTGGGACTGCTCCTTGAGTTTCGCTTTCAAAGATAGCCATAATTGACACTTGAGAAACTCCCATTTTTTAAAATTAAAGATTGATAATATTTTCTCAGCTCTGTGTTCATAAGAGCCCTTGGTTGCCTCTCCAGGGATGTGATGCTTCACTTTTTGACCTGTAGTCTTTGTCGCTTTGCTGGTGTTATAGGGTAAACTCCAATGATCATTTACTGAAGGTGTTCCTAATTTTGCTGTTCATGAATCAAATACTGGGTTTTATGAAGTTCTTTAGAACTACGTAATTATAAATTATTTCATTTTCCAAACACTCTCTCCAGTGGTTTGTGTGCACAGCAACTTAACTGCTACGTTTGCTCGTGGAGGCCGTGATAAAGGAGAGCATCATCTGCACATGCTGGAATAGCAGTTGGCTTGGTCCTGCTCACCTGGAGTACGGGCACAAAAACCCCTGTGCAGGCGTCCATTGTTGGACTAAAATGAGGTGCTGTGAGTGGACAATTGCCATATGGACTTTCTTCCTGGGCAGGGAAATTATGCATTTCATATTTCACATTTATCATTCCATTAGACACAAAATGAAATCTTTAAAGTAAATGTGGAAAATGAAATACTTTTAAGATTAAGGTGTTGTTGATATATTACTCCATTTGCTTTTGCCAGAAAGAAACACGGCTTTATCTGATTCTTCCATAAAATGTGTGTGCCTCTCTTTTTCCTGTATAATTCAGGGAAAGGAAAAGATAATCTTGTCAAAGAAGGATTCCCAGAGCTCTGCGCCTCTCCTTGCGCCTGTGATCTGGGCTTGTTTCTTTAATGACTGTTCCCTTCCCGGCGCTCATTTTAGAAGACAGCCGAGGCAGCAGTGGTTGCAGGGCCACTGCACGTCCTGCTCCCACAGGGTCAATTGTAAAACACGGTGCAGCAAGGGGCTTGCTAAAAACCCACCTGTTTATTAGGATTTTGTTTTTTGAAATTTTTGAAAGGTCAAACATACAAATCTCTTACTTTTCAGTCAGAACTTCTTAATCAGATGTTCTTTGCTTAATCAAATAAGTGAGTTTGATTACAGTTTAGTCAATGTGTCATTTGATGTTGTGGACTCTCATCAGACCTCACTTGAATCAAGAAAGGGGGCACCTGTGGGCTGGCTCGCAAAAGCCCCTCTGGTTAGCTGGAGGTGCGCAGGCCCGAGGCAGTGACAGGGCTGCCTGGCCACCAAGGGGGCTCGTTGCAAGCGGCCTGGGAAGCGCTCAGGCCTGCAGGCCACTTTGTCCTGCACAAGTCAGCCCTGGTCGGAGCTCAGGAAGGCAACCTCCAATGCGGACGGACACACAGGAACGACTCAAGGGTCTTTAATGCTCTAACATTTAGCCCTCAAGTTCGCTCTCTCCCAGACCCCGGGAAAATTCAGATTTGAGCAACAGTAATAATTTCTATGTGGTGTTCATTGTAATCATATATTCATCTATTCTTATTCAGTCACATGCATTCATTCAAGTTGGCATGGCAGATTGACCAAAGTATAAAAAGGAAAAGTAATCTAGCTATTAAAAGTTTTTTTTTTCGTGGTGGTATTAACTTTTTAAAAAATTTTTTATTGAGTTAATGATGTTACAATCTTGTGAAATTTCAGTTGTACATCATTGTTTGTCAGTCGTGTTGTAGGTGCACCCCTTCACCCTTTGTGCCCACCCCCCACCCCCCCCTTCCCCTGGTAGCCACTAATCTGTTCTCTTTGCCCGCATTTTAAATTCCTCATGTGAGTGGAGTCATACAGAGATTGTCCTTCTCTAACTGGCTTATTTCACTTAACATAATTCTCTCAAGGTCCATCCATGTTATTGCAAATGGGATGATTTTGTTCTGTTTTGCAGCTGAGTAGTATTCCATTGTATATATATACCACATCTTCTTTATCCATTCATCTGTTGATGGGCACTTAGGTTGCTTCCATGTCTTGACTATTGTAAATAATGCTGCAGTGAACATTGGGGTGCATAGGACTTTTGGGATTGCTGACTTCAAGCTCTTTGGGTAGATACCCAGTAGTGAATAGCTGGGTCGTATGGTAGTTCTATTTTTAATTTTTTGAGGAATCTCCATACTGTTTTCCATAGTGGCTGCACCAGTTTGCATTCCCACCAGCAGTGTATGAGGGTTCCTTTTTCTCCACAACCTCTCCAACATTTGTTACTATTAGTTTTAGATATTTTTGTCACTCTAATGGGTGTAAGGTGATATCTTAGTGTAGTTTTGATTTGCATTTCCCTGATGATCAGCGATGATGAATATCTTTTCATGTGCCTATTGGCCATCCGTATATCTTCTTTGGAGAAATGTCTGTTCATGTCTCCACCCCATTTTTTGATCGGGTTGTTTGATTTTTTGTTGTTGAGTTGTAAAAGTTTTGATTATAAGAAGTAAAGAGCAAAGACATGGAATTAGAGATTTCCATTTTGGGCCATTTATTATAAAAGTGTTTATTAGAGTCCTTTTTTACTTTATTGGAATATTATAATAGCTTTTTAGAAAATACATTTTAAACATTTTTAATCTACCATTTTACCTGTTAATATTATAATATCACTATGGAATTTTTTTTATCTTAGCTGGTCTGAATTTTCATTTTAGTGGTAATCAACAGGTTAATTCAACAGATAGTAATTGTGTTTTGAGTTAGAAAGGAAATTTTTGTTCTGTTCCTTGCCTTACTCCATACCAAAAGGTTAGGGTTTGAGTTTCAGACCCATCACGAAAATGTGTTGTCCTTTATGTTTGTTTAAATACTCGAGTTCTTAAGTAGACGAGTATTTTAGTCCCCCAGAGAGCTGGTGTCGGCACTGCTAACTGCAGGCGCTCACTTGTACCGCACAGAGAAGCAGAGCCTGCTGTGTGGCCTGGCGGCCAGGGCCCTCTCTTCCCACTCTGACAAAGACGAAAGCTCACTGCTGATTCAGCAGAGCTCTTCCTGGCCTGCAGCCGGGTGCGCGTGTCACTGGAGGGTGAGGCATGTGCAGACACACACATGTATGTGTGCGCATATATGTGTGTCTGCTTTAAAATTATCTAAGTAATACATGCTGGTCGCAAAAATGTAAATTTTGAAATATATAAAACCAAGTTTTGTGGGTTTAAGCATTTAAACACATTGCCCTGCAACTTACTTTTTTCACTGACTATATTTTTGTAAATCTTTCCAGTAGCTTTTTTGAACCAGCTGTCTAGTATTATGTAAGTAAACTATATTTTATTTAACCTCTGCCAGCTGAGGCATATTTATACTGTTGCTGAGTTTGAGATACAAGCAATGCCAGGGTGAACTTCCTTGTACTTTGTGCTGAATTTGGCAGATCTTTTCTAGAGATTCTGATGGGGAAAGGGTCAAAGGAAAGTCCTCAGGCGATGCCACTGAAGGGGACAATGGGGACAATGGTGGGGGCGCCAAAGGCACACTTGACCTTCATCAAAACTTTTAGTTCTCACCAAAAGGATTCTCTACTAGAGTTATGAAGGGTGCTTAAAAAATTTAAGACTTCAAAAAATTAGATATTTGCACTCTGCTTCTGGCAGTGATGGAGTAGCTGGTGCTGAACTTGCCCTCCTGCCATAAAGAACTAGAAAATTGGACAAAGTCTGTGAAACAACTGTTTTCAGACACGGCACAGCAGGTGGTACAAGACAGATCTCCGAGAAGGCAAACAAGGCAGGCCTCCACTTGCTCTGGCTTCTGCCTGAGGCTGTTTGGGAAGGAGCCCGAGGGACTGTGGAAAGCACAGCAGTCTCGCTGCGTTGAGGAGGCAGAGACTAGGGTAGACGGAAGTTTAAGTTTTGGAAGTTATAGGTCAAACCACCAGGGAGGACAGAGCTGCGGAAGGACCTCCAGAAATCGACAGGGGTACTCTCTTGGCCTTTGGGCTGACACTCAGTTGTGCCTGCGAAGAGACCCCACAGGGAACAAGTAGCGGGGCTGAGCGGTTCCTGAGCTCACACAGGGCCGAGACGCGCCGAGTGGACAGGCCTCAGGACTCCCTGGAGCGTTCAGCAGAGACCCCGGGGGACCGATGGCTAAGGAAGCCCCTAGGTGTGGTATGAGATGGACCCCACCGAACGAGCTGACAGACAAGGCCCGAAAGGAAGAAGCTGATGCACAGCTGACCCAACTGAGTGTCCCGCTCAGTCACAAACCACAAACCAGGGAGGAAAACGTGACCCACAACCAGAGGAAACGTCAGTTACGGACATCCAGAAATGAGAATGGGATTAACAGGCATGTGCTCTAAAATACCAATTCTAATATTTTTCAAGAATTTAGAGGATCAACATAATGAGGAAAGAAATGGTAAACATAAAAAAGAACAAAGTGAAATTTCAAAAATACATTGGTCTTTACAGTAGATTAGAAACAGCAAAAGAAAAGATCCCAGACTGGGAGGAAATATTTGCAATACCTGTCAGAGGACTTGTACTCAAGGTAGATGAAGGATTCTGAAAATGAGTAATAAGAAAAACAACTCATTTCAAAAATGGGCAAAATGTTTTAATACACATTTCACAAAAGATACACTAGCCACAAGAAAAAATGCTCATCAGAGAAATGCACACGAGAACCACAGTGTGATACCAGTAGCCTACTAGCACAGCAGGAACTTCAAAAACAGAAAATGCCAGGGTTGTGGAGCACAGGAACACTTGTACATCGCTGCTGGGGGAGTGAATGGTGTCAGCACTTTGAAGAGTTTAAGGTTAAGCATTAATTCATGACCCAGAAATTCTACCCCCAGGTATTTACTGAAAAGAAGTGGACGTACACATGAATGTTCATGGTGCTTTATTTGTAACAGCCCAAAACTGCAGACAGCTCAGATATCCATCAACAGATTCATGGATAAACATTGTGATTTACAACATAATACCACTCAGCAGTAAAAGGGAATGAATGACCAATACTTAGAACATGGGTTAATCATAAAAAATTATTGAGCAAAAGCTAGATACAAAGTAGTCTGTACTGTGCAATCTCATGTATGTGAATTTTAGGAACAGGTAAAACTAGTCTTGAGTAACAGAAAACAGATCACTCATCGCCTGCGACCAGGTGCAGGGGTGGGCCGTTGACTGGTGCGATAGAAAGATTCTACACCTTGATGGTGGTTGGTGGTCACGTAGCTGTGCCCATTTTTCAAACTAGCGTCAGAACTTAAACGAGCGCGTCACACTGGGTCTAAAGTGTACCTCTGTGAAATTGGTTTCTCAAGTGTCCACCGTACCCCACACCGGAAATAAGTATGTTCCAAAAGTGGAATAATTTCAATCATCATGAGATGTTTACTGGGAAACTGAGCAGCTGACAGAGAGGTAGGTCAGTGAAGGAGCTGCTTGATTTTAAAAGACCCGCTAAACTTAGAGGTTTTCCTGCTCACAGAGCAGCTTCACTAGAGGAAAGGCACCCTCACTGATGAGCTGGGCCCCGACCGTGTCCCTCACATCAAGGACTGCGCCCGAGATGGAGTTACCCCTCAGTGCCTGTGGGGGCATAGGCTGCTCGGCGTGTGGGCTTCACCAGGGGTGGCATATCCCATATCCGAGCCCCCTGCCGCCACTTCAGTGAAGTATCCGTAACAGACTTCACGGGTCATTTTAAGGATCAAATGAGTGGTTTTTTAAGTTAAATAAACCGGAAGGCCTGTGTACACACTAGTGTGTGTCACTCTTCGTTGCTCCCTTCGCCCCTGCAACCAGGGACCAAGAGTCGGCAGCCTCCAGAGGCTTCGGGGATGTGTTTGGGGTTTCTCTGAGCAGATTCCTTTCTGTGCTTGTTAATTATACGAGCTAATACTTCATCACTGCGTTTAGCTGACATGGAAGAAATGTCAGTCGTAACTGCCACCAGTGACTGCACTTGTCAAGAATTTCTACTTATTAATATTAATCAAGTATTTGAGTTCCAACTTTGGTTTATAAAGAATTAAGATCATGACATGATTACTGGGTGTAGGCTTATTCTGTCATAAAGTAGTAAGACTTATATAGAAGCCACTCAGGTAATAGGATGTCATAATCAGGGACCCAAGCAAGGCCGCCTTTACTATGCGAAGTACTCTAAACAATGGGAGGGTTTGGAGTGGGTGGCAGGGCTGGGAGAGCCGCGTGGAGAAATGGCGTGTACCTTGGGTCCTGGCCTCTGGTCAATGGGATGGGCAAAGAAAGATCTTCCTTGATTGTTAGTATGTTGCCCTATTGGTTTTTAGAATTTTTTTTCTCTCCTTTTGCTTTTACTGGTGTCTCTAACTTTATGATTTTATTTAACCATTCATATATATTACCTGTTTTTAGAACTCAGGAACAAACATATTATTAAGGAGAAACTATGGAAATTTGGACATGAAAGATGTTCACATTATAGCTTCTCCTAAGGCAGTAATTCAGGCTAATGTTAATGACACATGGATTTCCAAATAACACTATTTTGTTCTTCTTTCATTTATGACCTGGGATGTACTCATTTCTCTACTTGAGCAGTCTTATGCTTCACTGCACACAATCTACTTATTACACAGCTAGGAACTAGACTTGCTATTGGCCCTAGAACCTATAACTAGTTCCACTAATACAAGTGAGTGAGCCTACAGTATCTGATAGTCTTTCAGGAAACTCAGGTCCTTTCTCTACAAATAGAGAGATTTAACATTTAAGTGTATCTAAATGAAAATAACTAACTTGATTCATTCTTGGCAAATATTCTACGTGATAATCTCTGATGTAAAGTAAAATTCAAATTTTACGTGCTTGTGTATTTTTCCAAAAGGTGATATGGGGCAGGGGTGGGTAGAACGAATAGGTGGATGACAGAGATTTCTAAGGCAGAGGAAACCCTCTGTATGATACTACAGTGGTGGATTCGTGTCATTTGTTCACACCCATAGAATGGACAGCACCAAGAGTGAACCCTACCTATGGACTTTGGGTGATTATGACGTCAATGTACGTTCATCCTTGGTAACCAATGTGCCATCTGGTGGGGGATGTCGATAATGGGGGAGGGTGTGCTTGTGTGGGGAAGAGGTATATGGGAAATCTCTGTGCCTCCCTCTCAATTGTGCTGTCAACCCAAAACTGCTCTTAAAACAAGTCTTTTTTTTTTTTTTAAAAAAAAGGAACTTGTGACATTTAAAAACAAATGCAGTCATTTCTTACTAAACCCAATAGGAATATTTTTCTTCACATAAAGTTTCCAATAGCTACTCAAAATAATAGTGAAAATTAATTCCTTCTCAATAGATCATTTTGATCTGGCCAATAATTCAACTTTCTTGGGTAACAAAAACTGTGAAATGAAAACTTTGAAAATGCTACTTTAAAGCCTGATGCTATAGAGTAATGTTTTAAATTTATATTAAACCAATGTTACTGGGCAAACGTCTCAGACCACAGAAGGCGTTTTTAAGTCATGTGTTCTGTTCTAAACACACTTGTGATTGTCACTGAGTAAACATTTACACTGATGCTATTTACCAGTTAAGATATAGGACGTATAGGAGTTAGGGTCTTTCATTTGTCAGAAGGTCACCATCATTAATTTTACAACTGATTTCATAATAGGTCTTGCTAGTTCTTGGTCATTACTGAAGTATAATGCATTGCAGACACGGCCTGTACAAAGGCAGAATGGGGATCTTAATTAGAATTCTGACAAGCGCACTCCAATAAAATGATGAGATTCTGTGTAATTGATGTCACAGCCAATTACCGTGTAGTTCATCACGAGCGCTGGAAGCGGCCTGGCCGTGGTCCTGGCCCCAGGATGCGGCTGCGCAGCGGCTGCCCTGCTTGTGCTGTTACGGAGACACGAGGTGCATTTCCAGTCAGCATCCTGATGGCCTCTTTTGAAGTCTATTAAATTAATGACCCTGTCATACTCTTTTATCTCTTATAACCTCAAGTTTGGGGTTTGCGTAACAAATTGTTTGGGAACCATGTGGCAAAAGATAGGTGCTTTAAAAAGTTGAAACCTTAATATTTATAAAAGTTATTTTATTGTGCAAGAAATAAAAGCAGAAATGCAAATCACACAGTTTGTGTATATTTTATAAAAGGAACTTTAGGATATTTCTGCCTACCTCCAAAAGCCATGGTTTTTTTTTTATAGTTCCCAGATTCGCTTTTTCTTTTTCAAAGCTGCTTCTCTTCTCCAATTCTAGGTGCCAACAGGTCACGTCTGGTTAGAAGGTGACAACCTACAGAATTCTACAGATTCCAGGTACTATGGACCTGTTCCCTACGGACTAATAAGAGGACGCATCTTCTTTAAGGTATTGTGTTCTGCTTAAAATGTAGGCTTGCTTTTTTGAGCTGGAAAAAAGTCTCTTTCAAAATGAACTTTGAACTCATCTTCAGGTTGTCAGTGGACTTACTGTTGCAAAGACTACATTTTATGAACATACCGGCCTTCATAACTATAAACCCTACCCCTACCACATTGAGATGGGTAATTGAGAATAATTTCTCGTCTGATAATAAAGTTTAAACTACCTTAGTTGTAGCATAAGAAGCCTTTAGCTTGAATTTCCAAAAATTTCTCTCTCACCCAACTTTTCAACTGTATTTCTATCCCTGGCACATATCCATATGTGTTTGCAGAGGAGCCTCTGGAGTCACGCTGCCGGACACGACGAGTGTCACAGTGTGTTCAGCGCAGAATTCTGAGGAGGGATTCTGTTTTCACTGGCTCCTCTTTGTCACAAGTAGTAAGGAGAGAAACAGACTCGAGCACATGGGCAGTTGGATAGTTTACAAGAGTCTTTACACTTGAGCAGATGTTATATTCAAGTACTTAGATTGGAGAGTTTTAGTAAAAGAAAACAGACATATTCACACACTACAGATATAATTTCTTGTAAACCGTTCGAATGCTCCAGACTTTAGAGTTTAAATATGTACATCCACACCCACACACGTTTACTTTTAAAGTATTATTTTGATGCAGAAAAGCTGTTCTTGACTGAAGAAGCAGGAGATCGTGCTTAATTACCTGCCCTAGAGAAACGGGGTGAATGAGAGAAGGGGAAGCGACGATGCTGCACCATCGCTTTCGTTAACTGTCTTCAACCCCCTTCGACTTTACAGATTTGGCCCCTGAGTGACTTTGGATTTCTGCGTGACAGCCCTAATGGCCACCGATCTCCCGGTGATTAGCGAGCCTTTCTTGTTCTGACTTGATTACTGTCTCCTGCTCAAGTGACTTTATTATTGCCACTGAAACCATGTATTTACTAATAAACTATTTGCTATTCAGTTTGTTATTTTTGTTAAATGTAAAGAATAAGCAACACACACTCTGCAACCTGTATTAGTTCAAAATATATGAATAAAAAGGTAATCCAAAGTCAGTCATCTAAATTTTATGATATAAAAATATTTTTAGGGGAGAAAACCTGGATGACCACCTCACTTTTGAAGGTTTGGCTCTATAGGTATAACGAAAGTAGTCTACTCCTCTTGAATATGCCTCAGACTTTAACTGCATCTGCAAGTCAGAATAGTCACTAGTTTTATTCATCCAATCCAACGATCAACACCCAGAGTTCAACCTCGTCAAAAGCTGCTCAGTCAGATGCCTGGCTCACTCATCTGAAAGTGAGAAAGTGAGGAAGTTTCAGTGATCGTATAAAGGAAAGGATTCCGTAACGTTTTTTAAATGAGTTCTGACTTACACTGTAGATAGAATATTAATATAGAAAAATAAAACCTTTACAGTTTGCTATGATCAATAAGAGTCCAATTCATCTTAGCAGCAATGCAGTGGTTCCTTATCCATAAATATAGGCATTAGTATTGTATTTTAATACTGAAAAATAAAAAGGAAAATAATGCACCTGTTGCAATTTTTTTTAAAGCTACCATTTTCTAAATTACGCTTTAAGTTCAGAATGGCAGTGTCCCAGAGCTTCCTCCCTGTAACACGGCCCCATGAAGAATCTGGAGACACAGTGCCAGTATTGGGCCTCTATGTGCCACTCTGCCTTCTGTCTTAACTCGGAGAATTTCCTGAGCTCACTCAGCCTTCATCATGGAGGAGGAGGTCACATGTCCTCCCAGAGATTCTAATTTAATCCCAATGACCTAAGAACTTGAGGCAGCTGGACGACAGGCCTCTAACTTTAGCAGCTGGAAACAGCTTTAGAAACTCAGTGACTGCAGTCAGGCGTCCTTAAATGACAGGGATGTGTTCTGAGAAATGTGTCATTAGGTGATCTTATCCTTGTGCAACATCACAGCGTGCACTTCCACACACCTAGATGGTACAGCCTAATACACACTGAAGCTACATGGTACTAATCTTAGGGGATCACCGTAAATGTGGTCCGTTGTTGACTGAAATGTTGCCATGTGGTGCCCGACTGTAGAAAGGAATGTATATTGTGACCCATTAAAGAGGAGACATGCTTATTTGTAGAAAAGGAAAATTCTTATTTTGTACGAAGGAGAAAACAAACCAATAACAGAGTTCTCAGATGGGAATTCACTAAATATAATTTATAATCCAAATCCCTTTATTTGGTGATTGGTAAATACAAATTATAAATAACTAAATTAATTTTCTATTAGTCTGGGGTGGCGTTCACTCAACAATCTTATATTTTCTGTGCAAATAACAGAGCTGACAAAAAAGGAATCCTACTTCTTTATCAGCTGTGCACCTTTGCTTGAAAGGACAAAGCTGGCGTGAACACACAGTTAAAGGCTTCCATTTACTAAACCATTTCAGCTGCGAGGAAGGAGTTCTACAATTAGTGAGCAGGTATCACAAGAGATCAGGGTGACTTCTTCTGCTTCGTCCTTGGAAACACGGTATTTTCCACCACATCGGCAACTCAGAGAAAAACAGTGATCATCTGCAAAGAAAACAAAATATTGCTTCAAAAGCTTACAAGTAATTACTTTAACACCTTATTCCAAACAAATTGGAAAACAAAAGCAGCTCAGCAAATATAAAATGCATCTAAATGAGAACTTGAGAAAATTTCTTGTCTAGGGGCAGCGTTTCTAAAAATTATCTACCAAAGGATCTGTATCTGTAGGAGAGGGGGGCTGAAGCCATGAACCAAGAGTCCAGAGATCTGGGGGAGAGCAGATGCTCCAAAGCAACCCATGACGTTTCTCAATCTTCTGTTCTTATTTTTCATATAAATTGTACATTATTCTCAACAATGTGTTAGTCTAAAATATTACAGTGAAGGAAAAAGGAAAACAGCCGTACCTGTCTTACTGTTAAGGAGCACACTTTTGCCTGGAACATATCCTTTTAGAGAAAACTCTGCTAACTTACCATCTGTTCTGCTACCACGCTATTTCAAGAACCCTCACTCGAATATGTAAACACACACTATGGCGTTTTTCTTTGGTCTGATTTGTGAATAACAGGACAATCAGTGGAGTGAGATGCCCAAAGTGGGCAACGTGGTGCCACGCTTAGCTTAATGGTGGGGATTTTATTCAGTGTATCATCTTCCTGGGAAGCTGAAACGCTCGTGTCCCTTAACTGAAAGAACCTCTGATCCAGTGGTCATTCCAGTTTACTGTCACTGAGAAGTCACTGTCAAAGAAAAATAGTTACTGGGGCTGGTCGGGTGGCATAGTGATCAAGTTCGTGCACTCCACTTCAGTGGCCCAGGGTTCGGCTGTTTGGATCCCAGATGCAGACCTACACACCGCTCATCAAGCCATGCTGTGGCAGGGGTCCCACATAAAATAGGGGTAGGTGGGCATGGATGATTTTTATTTTTCACCACAATGCCTTTTTCTCCATAAAGAAAAATAATTTAATCTTGAATTAAAAAATGTTAGCATCTTCCCTGAGCCAACATATATATGTAGTGGAGCATGCTTTCAAAGTGAATTGTTTTGTTTTTAAATTGTCTAAAAATGTACATATTCTAAGCACTGGTTTCCTTAAGCTAAATCTCCCTCTTGTGTTTTTGCCACCTCAGCAAACACTGAGAAACAATGAGGTGACGTGCTCGTCAGATGCAGAGGCCACCATGGGCCACCGTGGATTTTTGTCATAGATGATTCCAAAAGTTAATGCTCACTAAAAATGCACATCTTGCTCAATTTCTTCTTATATTATTCTACAATCACCTAACTCAGTGATTATCTTCACAGAAATCATTTAAAATATACCAAGTGAAGCCAAATGAAACAAGCAAGTTGCACACCGACCAACTAGAAGGGGAAACGGGAACTTTAGTCTCACAAGTTCTGCGGGGCTGCCTTTTAAGCGTAATCAGATGCATCATTTTACAGTGTCCCTGGATCAAGAAGCTGATGGGTTTACTTTAGGGGGTCTCAAGGACACCAGCATGCTTCTGATAACACCTGATGATCTTACGTTGTGCATTTCCTTCAGTGTCTTGGCATTTTCACTTGTATCAGAAAGCTTATATACTTGTTGAGTGAACAGATGCTTGAACCAGGATCCATATTCTTAATTTAAAATAAAATCTTATATTAATTATATTAATATAATTATTAATTATAATAATTACTGAAGAAGGAAAAATTCTAAAAACCAGTTTTCACATTATCAGGAATCATTAGTAAACAAATGTATGAATCATAGCAACTACAGGAAGAAGAACTAATTTGTCTGATAAGAGATTAAACACACACACACTGATTGGCAAGGTAGCAATACTGTATTTTCAAACAACACACTCTGCTGGGTGTCTCTGTGATAACGTGTTGCAGTCCATCCCCGTGCCAGCAGTGAATGCCTGTGTCACTCGTGTCACAGCAGCAGCTCTCCCTGTCTACCCTGATGAAGCGGTCACCACCACTGAGAGCCCCAGTCACAGAGAACCTCCAGCTTCCCACCATCCACTGCAAGGAAGAATTCCTACTCTAGACTCATTTGGCAGTTTAGGAGCAGAGTGGCCCACAGGCAAAAGCACGATTCCCCTCATACGTCAATACAACTTGTGACCCAACTTCCTAAGAGCACTAAGTTAAGAATCTGCCGTTAAAAATATTCCAGTGAACTCTGTTTCAAGAAGGATGGGCTTATCTTCTGCCTACCCACACTCATCCATAAGTTTTTATAAACCACTAGGGAATTTGCACCCCAGGCTGAACAATAAAGTTATAGGGTTAAAAGTATATAAAAATTCTAAGAAATAAGATTTGCTTCATTTGCCCAGAATAACATGAAAGTGTGGTCCTGATGGCTTCCACTTAGTAGAAGGCATTTTCCCAACGTCATGTCTAACCAGAGCGATCCACAGACCACCAGAAAAATGGACAAATTAGAGTTAGGTTTTAAAATCCCAGTAACAGGAAAGAAAAAACTATGAATTCATGGTGGCTAAAGGGAGTGATGATTCTTCTCTTCCTCCGAAGACATAATCAATGTGAGGATAA
The DNA here is from genome assembly GCF_037783145.1 of Equus przewalskii. Classification (NCBI taxonomy): domain Eukaryota; kingdom Metazoa; phylum Chordata; class Mammalia; order Perissodactyla; family Equidae; genus Equus; species Equus przewalskii. The sequence continues at coordinate 97,435,102 of NC_091836.1, read as the reverse complement.
GACCCCAGTTCCAGCTAGTACAACATGACCTGAAAAGCCTGCCCTGACAGTTTATGATTCCACAGAGAGCAACAGAAATCCTAACAGGAGTTCATCTCAACATCAACAGAAGAGAGGTGGAAAAAGTGATCCTCTTTATTTCCCATATTACACAGCTGGAGAGTAAACCAAGTAGTTTAAAAAAGAAAACTTTATGAAACCTTCCATACCTAACATCTAATTAGAGCAGGCAAATAACCAGAAATGAGTCATATACCTTCATTCCAAGTCATTTCTTCAAGATATACTTGAGCATCTACTGGTCCCAAATTTCTTAGATCATCTTCTGTAAAATATAAAATGAGACACTTAATTTTGATACTTTAATCATAAGCATGAAGAATGCTGAGAAGGCACTCCAGCCTGGTCCTACAATTCTAATTTACTTACCATTTAAAAACTTAGCTTATCAATCAGGCAAATAAAAGAAATAAAATATATCAGAATCGGAAGGAAGAAGTAAAACTGTCTCTATTTGCAGATGACATGTTACAGACAATCCTAAAGACTCCACGAAAAACTGTTAGATCTAATTAATGAATTCTGTAAAGTTGCAGGATACAAAATTAACACCCAAAAATCAGTAGCATTTCTATATACTGACAATGAATTTTCTGAGAAAGAAATTAATCTCATTTATAATAGCATTAAAAACAATAAAATACTTAGGAACAAATTTAACCAAGGAGGTGAAGGATCTCCACTCTGAAAACTACAGGACACTGATGAAATAAATTGAACAAGATACACATAAACGGAAAGGTATCCCATGTTCATGGACTGGAAGAATTAACATTGTTAAAATGTCAAAACTACCAAGAGCCACGTATAGATTCAGTGCAATCCTTATCAAGATTCCAGTGGCATTTTGTACAAAAGTAGCAAAAACACTCCTAAAATTTATATGGAAGCACAAAAGACCCCAAATAGCCAAATAAATCCCGAGAAAGAAGAACAAAGCAGGAGGCATGATGCTTCTTGATTTCAAGCTATACCAGAAAGCTACTGTCATCAAAACAGCGTGGTACTGGCATGAAAACAGACACATAGACCAGTGGAGTATAACTGAGAGCTCAGAAATAAACTGGAGCATATATGGTCAACTAATATTTGTCAAGGGAGCCAAGAATACCCAATGGAGAAAAGACAGTCTCTTCAATAAATGGTGCTGGGACAACTGGATATTCACAGGGAGAAGAATGAAACTGGACCCCTATCTTATACCACTCACAAAAATTAATTAGAAATGGATTAAAGACTTGAACTTCAGATCTGAAACCACGAAGCTCCCAGAAGAAAACACAGGAATAAAGCTCCTTGACATGGGTCTTGGTAATGATTTTTTGGATATGACGTCTAAAGTACAAGCAACAAAATAAAAAATAAACAGTGGGAGCACATCCAACTAAAAAGCTTCTGCACAGCAAAAGAATCCATCAACAAAGTGAAGACCTATGGAACGGGGAAGGATATTTGCAAACCATATATCTGATAAGGGTCAATATCTAAAATATATAGAGAACTCATACAACTCAATATAAAAAAAAATCAATTAAAAAATGGGCAGAGTATCTGAACAGACACTTCTCCAAAGAAGATATGTGAAAAGCCAAGAGGTACATAAAAAGATGCTCAGCATCACTAATCATTAGAGAATTACAAATCAAAACCACAGTGAGATATCACCTCACGCCTGTTAGAATAGCCACCATCAAAAAAGACAAGAGACAACAAATGTGGAGAAAAGGGAACACTTGTGCACTGTTGGTGGGCATGTAAACTGGTGCAGTCACTATGGAAATTAGTGTGGGGGATCCTCAAAAAAATCAAAAATAGAAATACCATGTGACCCAGCAATTCCACTTCTGAGAATATAGCCAAAGAAAACAAAACACTATGTTGAAGAGACATCTGCACCTTCACAGCAGCAATATTCACGACAGCCAAGACATGGAAACCACCCAAGTGTCCACTGACAGGTGAATGGACAAAGACACTGTGGTAAATATATGTACAATGGAATGTTATTCAGCCATAGGAAATGGGGAAATCTTACCATTTGCGACAACATGGGTGGACCTTGAAGGCATTATGCGAAGTGAAATAAGTCAGACGGAGAAAGACAAATATTATATGACCTCACTTATATGTGAAATCTAAAAAAAAAAGAGAGATCAAACTTTTGGTTACCAGAGGGGAAGGAGAGAGGAGGGGGCCTGGAGGAGGGGCCAAAAGGTAGGAACTTCCAGCTGTAAGATAAACGAGAACGAGGGAGGCACTGCAGCACACGAGGACCAGGGCTGACACGCTGCAGGACGCAGACGGACGGCAAGACAGCAGATCCTAAGAGTTCTCATCATCAGGAGAATTTTTTCTTTTTTCTTTCTTTTCTTTTTATTGTATCTGTATGAGACGATGGATGCTGGCTGAACCTACTGTGGTAATCATTTCCCAATACGTGTAAATCAAACCGGCATGCTGTATGTGTGAAACAGTGAGGTATGTCAATTATTTCCCAATAAAACTGGGGGGAACCCCTAGCTTACCGTTTTTGGCAGCAGTTTTAAGGCTATCTGACTTCAGGTGACTAGAAAATCCAGAACATATCACTTCCTAGAAACTTTAACAGTCAAAATCTATCCTATTTTTCACACATGTGCAACATGTACAACCATGAAGTTGGTTTTGATTATTTCTTGGGATCAACTAGCGACCTCTATTTTGTGAGAAATAGGGAAATTCTTGTCAGATAAACTATACAGTCATGAATCGCTGAACAATGGCATGTGTTCTGAGAAATGCGTCATTAGGTGATTTGGTCCTTGTATGAACACCATAGGGTGCACTTACACAAACCTAGATGGTACTGCCTCTATGCACCTAGCCTGTAGGGTAACAATCTTATGGGGCCACGGTCGTATATGCCGTCCGTCGTTGACTCAAATATCGTTATGCAGCGCATGACTGTATCTGTAACTAAGGAAGGCAGCAGGCAGCTGGGTAAAAATAACTGTATTTGAACCTTAGCTGTAATATTTTACTAGCTTCCAACCTTAGGTATATCGAGTTATCTCTTCCTTATCTACTTCAGAAGGGTTGCTACAGACTTGAACTGTGTCCCCTCAAAATTCCTATGCTGAAGCCCTGACCTGCAATGTGACTGTATGTGGAGACAGGCTTGGAGGTGATTAAGGTTAACTGAGGTCCTAAGAGTGGAGTCCAACAGAACTGGTGGTCTGATAAGAGGAGGAGGAGGGACGTCTCTTCCCAGGTGCGCACCCCAAGGAAAGCATCCCATGAAGACAAGAGGAAGAGGCCGTCTGCAAGCCAGGAAGACAGGCCTCACCGGGAACCCTACTGACTGGCACCTTGATCTGGGACTTCTCAGCCTCTGGAACTGTGAGAAATAAATTTGTCGTCTAAGCCCACCAGGCTGTGGAATTTCGTCATGGCAGACAGAGCAGACTAACACAAGGGTGTTCTTTCATTCAAATGAGATGAGGCTCAGAGTGCTTTAAAGACTAAAGCTCTGACCAATGTCTCAGTCGTCTCAGGGGCTATGAGTCCTCTAGCTTTTAACTGCTTCAAGAGAGCAGTGGGTAACTTGAAGGAAGAATTACTTTAAAATATTTCCGTAACCCTACGACACAGCTGTGTGGTGTTGATGTTCCACTGCTCTTTCTTGGGCCAAAGTCTTCCCTGTAGACGGAAGGTGCACAGAAGCCTGGAATTCCACCTAAACTTGGTAAGTGTAGGTCCAGGTAGTGTAGGCATGTACTCTTGCTTAAATCAAGTGTACTGTGGGACAAAGAAGTGAGTCCGAGGGAGAAACACCTGTCTTTGTCCTTGAAGGAAGGTCTCCTTCCTGGATGCTCTATTGTTCTAGGAGGCAATGCCTAAAGGAGCGGCTCAAATCCACCCCCACCCCAAGGAAAGTTTCTACAGCTGTCTCACTAGTCTCTTGTTCCCCTGCTGAGAATGCTTCCCTTTGTTCTGTTGTGTGAATGCCTGCAATTTAATTATATTTAATAACTGCCTGTTCAAAATTTATTGGTGAGTTACACAATTTTAAATAGAGGAAAAGATTATACAATATTTGGAACTCACTATGGTTTTCTATTAAGGCACGTCAAGTTCCTATCACTTCATATCTCCTGGGTACCAGCAGTCTATTGAACTGTTCCCAGATCTCGAGGCAGAGACTCCGCCCGGTGCTCAGGGGTGGCTCCTCCGTCGCTATGCCTGCAGAACAGCTTCTGCAGAGTCTGTCAGTAGGCAAAGTATTTCTGAACAAGACAATTTAATTTCCACATTCTATATAAAGTATGCTTGGCTATAGTTATTCCATATTCCTATTTAAAACAAATTCTACCTAAAAGTCTCATATAGATGGAGAAAAAAAAATCTAATGTTCCAGTTTCCTACTCAGCAGGACCAGGGAAGCGTGCCGGAAAGGGGAATGGCAATTGAGGGATAGGGGAACCAGCGCTTAACAGACTCTGTTTAGGGGAAAAACAAGTGTACATAATGTACAGTCAAGTCGCCTACATTCCAGGCTATCTTACAGGTCTCCCAGGTCATTCTGAAGTCATCTAAAGCAAACCAGACACGGCCGCGGTGACAACCAGACGCAGAAGCCTCTCACCTGACCCATCTTGGACACTGCGATACACGATCGCACAGAGACAACCCATTCATATGTACCCACTGCGCCATCTGCATTTTAAAATAATCAACGAGGAGCAACTGGCAAATAACTGCTGGGCACGTCAGCTTCGCGCTGTTCACCTCACGCACCCTGTCCCACTTCTCCGCTGGCAGCTCTGGCTATTCTCACCAGTTACTACCTCATATGAAACCCTTTCTATTATTCCCCCTACTCAAAACCGTGGCTTTACATTTTTATTCTTCCTTCTTTATGGACAGGAACTTCAGGGTAGCCACTCATTTCTTAGCTGAAAGATCAGCTTAGATCATATCGCACAGTAAAAGGAAGAACAGAATGCAGAAACGGTTTGTACTTTGCCCAGGTCAGAGTTAAAAGGAGTCTATTAGAATGTCCTCGTTTCTGTGGCTAAGCATCTATGTGTTGACCGGATTATTCAATACTCTGTGCACACAGTCTGCGTTTCTGGGGGGATTCTGGTTTTAAAACTCAGCGTGTGACACAAAGGAGAACACACTGTATGACTTCCCATTACAGGGAATGCAACAGGAAAGCTGGCTCGCAGTGCTGGGCGTGGGGGAGGGGGGATGGAAGGGGTCGCAGGCCCCCGGCCACTGCTGGAGGGCCGCGTGTCTGAAGCTCCACCAGGCTGCCCTCGGGACTGGTGCCCTTCTCTGTATGCAGGATGTGTTTCCATAAAGTTTAAAAGCAGTGCCTTGAGACTCCAATGCTACATGTTTTAATAGAAATGAGGAAAGAAAAGTGGAGGAAAGAAATTAAGAACCTCATAAGAAAGGATGGTAACCTAAGAGCTTCTGAAAAAGGCTGGGGTAATTAACTCAGGAGAATGGGATCCCTGGAGAAGTGTATAATGAGCCCAGGGAACAGACGAGGGAAAGGTGGATGTAAGTGCGGGGGTGGGGAAGGGACCATGTCTTTTGTTGAGAGGCAGGTGTCCAGGGAGTGGGGCGCAGCAGCCCCCCATGACTACAAGGAGGGAGCACAAACAAATCAATGGGTTTTTTTCTTTTTAAACAATGATCTCTGCTTGTCCACCATTGTAGCTATAATTAGAAAAGTTAATTCGTCCCTAGTCCTTAAAGTAACTCACAGGGACTCTGGAATTAGCTTTGATAATTGCCTACTCCTCAGTCATGGCACCTGCAAGCAGATACGTCTGTTTTCTTTTGAGTATTACACATTATAAGTATTTCTGCTCATCACAATGAAACACACTAACAGGCATCTCAAAATGCAACTCCCATCTCAAAGTTTTCCTGTTAACATGAAACTACGAAAAATGCTGAGAAAACACAAACTGATTTAATCAAAGTGATTTAGGGAAAGGAACAGATCCAAGATTTCAATCTAGAATCTTAGCTACAAAATGGTAATAGTTCAAACCAAACCAAACCAAACCAAACCAAACCCCAGCCATTTGGAGAAAAACAGATTTCTGGCGTCTGTGCTCTCTCCTGAGCCCAGCGACAGTACATGGCCCTGATTCTTCTGAAGTGAACGGGCTCAGCCTTTCCAGGGTGTGCAGGAATGTCGAGGCCCGGCCACACCCTGCACCGTGCTCACTCACTTAGTCCAACATGGAGACGAGAAAACTTCCAAATTGACTTACATAGTGAAAGTCTGAAGCACTATGGTTGGAGAGGATTCCCGAGGAATGTAACGATAAAATAAAACACTTTATGTGGTTACTTGAAAAAGAATCTTTCCGCCTTTAGAAGCGCAGGCCCTTCTGACCTTGTGTCCTAGTGGCTCGGTCTGACAGCAAGAGGTGAAAGGATTCTGTGCTGATTGTCTCACGGCGGGATCTAAGAAAACACTGGCCGGACTCATCAGAGAGGTTTATGAGCCTGCAATTCAAAGAGATTAAAAGGAAAATCTAGGGAGATTCTTTGGCACTGAAGAATACCATTAAATAACCATTAGCAGCTTGGGGCGGCAAAGCCCACGAGAGCTCTCGCTGGGTCATTCACAGCTTTCTGAAAGAGGAAAGGATTTTTCAGCTCCATTTGGGAATCAATAAATATTCCTTACTTCTTACACGACAATGGAATTCCAGTCTTTTTAAACTTCCTTCTAATGACAGTAAAATTTATAAAACAACTCTGTTTCCTGCCTAAATAATCACTCTTCCTAATCCCAAGAAACCTTTTCTGACTGTAGCTACAATTCAAATTAATAAGTAAAAATAAATAAACAACAGTGACAGAAAGCCTCAGGAGAGGAACTTAACCTTACTCAGTGTGGCTGAGACACCAAAAGGCTCACTCGACCCAACACTGGCCGCAGCTCTGCCCGCCACTCACGAGTGGCCATGTCCTGCTACTCAAGCGGCAACCCCACATGCTCTCGATTAGCAGTCAGTCCAGTGTATTTATTTTTATGACATTTAAAATATGTAAAGTTTATTTCAAACTTGAAGAGGTCATCTGTGTGTGTTAAAAGCAAACAGCAGTGTTTTCCTTTAGGTCTAACTTAGGACCTCCCTTTTTAAAACCAAGTAATTTAATTTTGAACAATCCCCTCATTCTCAGAAATCATTTCACTACACATAATTAAGTTTTGCATACAGGAAATAACTTGAAGGTAATCAGGTTCCTTGTCCTTAAGAGTCTCTGTTCTTGGAACAGTGTCTTCCTTGACAAGATCAGAATCAGGCAACACTTAACTTGAAACCTGCTCATTAAATTATAAAGATCTATACTCCCTTTCCAGATGAAATTAAAGAGTCACAATTGCAAAGCTTTCCATCCCGAAGGAAAATGACAAACTTGGGGTTTCATTATGAGCTGAAGAATGCGGAGCTGTTATAAACTGAGTGTAAACCCGGTGCTCATGAGAGGCACCAAACGACACCCGGGATGGGAGTCAGGTTTCAGTGCAGGGCTCGTAGGGCAGCAGCAGGGGGAGGCCTGGCCTCTCCTTCTGACCCTCAAATATGCCTCATTCTTGACTATTTGGAACTAAAAACAGTAGGTTGCTCACATCTATTCAAAACTTGGCAGCCCAGCATGGTGATTAAGAGTCAGAGAATGGCTTTCAATTCCCCTCTATCGATTACTAGCTGGGTGACCTCAGTGCAGGTAACCCCTCGGAGCCTCAGACTCCATCTTTGGAGAACAGGTACCAATATCTTCCTCACAGGTTGTCAAACAATAAACAGCAGCTGTTTAACTGTCACTATCAGCTCAACATGTCTGTGCTGACCTGTCTACACCAGACCAGGCGCAATGACAAACCCCATCCATTATTACAGGGGCCCCAGGGACCACAGGGCCCCGTCTGGATTTAGAAGTGTTAACAGGTTGGAGGTACTTCGCCCTTGTCAGTCCCATTAAAACTGACCCATTATTACCAAAGCCGTAGTCCATATAATTATTTAGTCCTTCTCAAGTATCAAACAGAACTGGAAGATGGGAACCACAGAAAAAACACCTCAAAATAATTTGTGGATTAAATTCAGAGAGTAGAAATGATGGTGGACTAGAATGCCAGGGAGGGGTGGGATGGGAGGACTTGAGTTGAACAAGGACTAAGCTGTGGAGAACGAGAACGGGAAGGGGTCTGAGTAACGGCAAACTGCACATGCAGGTGTGTGGGACCCCTACATGGACCAAGCGAGAAGATTCCCATCAGGCTGGGAACTGGTGATAAGGTGGGAGGAGTAACCAGGGACAAACCTAAAAGCTCCTGCCCCATTTAAATTCCAGGTAGAAGAGCAGCCCTGATGGCCTGGTGGTCAAAGTTCAGCAGCTCCGCTTCAGCCGCCCGGGTTGGGCTCCTGTGCACAGAACCACACCGCTCGTCTGTCAGTAGCCATGCTGTGGCAGCGGCTCACACAGCAGAATGAGAAGGACTTACCACTGGGATATACAGCTATGGGGAGGGAAAAAAAAAAAGAGGAAGATTGGCATCAGATGTTAGCTCAGGGGGAATCTTTCCCAGGTGACAAAAGAGAGAGCCAATTCTAACGAAATTTTTAAAAAGAAAAATAAATAACCTCCAGGTGAATGGATGAAGGTTGTGTTGGGGAGGGGTGGTTATAAAAGCTCTCACACAGAGGAGTGAGAACACAGGAAGCCAGACCAATCACAAGGGAAGGGACCGTGGGAGAAGGCCAATCAGCAGCCACGGAAGTAAGTGGGGTACACGCTGTAATGCGGGTATGGACAACATGTAGCTGTGAGAATACAAAGATCACACGGGAAAAGAACATTAAATGATCTGAAAATATTTGCACATCGTTTTTCCAACAAGGGGTTGATCTCCAAAATATATAAAGAACTCATGCAACTCAACAATAAAAAAACAAACAACCTGATCAAAAAATAGGCAAAGGATATGCACAGACATTTTTCCAAAGAAGATATACAGATGGCCAACAGACACAGAAAACGATGTTCAACACCACTAATTATTAGGGAAATGCAAATCAAAACTACAATGAGATAGCACCTTACATGGGTCAGAATGGCTATAAATACCAAGATAAAAAATAACAAATGTTGGAGAGGATGTGGAGAAAAGGGAACCCTCATACACTGCTGGTGGGAACGCAAACTGGTGCAGCAACTATGGAAAACAGTATGGGATTTCTCAAAAAATTAAAAATAGAAATACCATATGATCCAGCTATCCCACTACTGGGTATTTATCCAGAGAACTTGAAGTCAATGATCTAAAGAGATTTATGTGCCACTATGTTCACTGCAGCATTATGCACAACAGCCAAGACGTGGAAGCAACCCAAGTGCCCTTCTACAGATAAAGAAGACGTGGTATACAGATACAATGGAATACTACTCAGCCATAAAAAAAGACAAAATTGTCCCATTTGCAACAACATGGATGGACCTTGAGGGTATGATGTTAAGCAAAATAAGCCAGACGGAGAAAGAGAAACACTGCAGGATTTCACTCATATGTAGAAGATAAACACATTGATAAAGAGAACAGATTAGTGGTTACCAGAAGGGAAGGGGGTTGGAGGTTGGGTGAAAGGGGTAAAGGGGCACTTATATATGGTGATGGACAAAATTAGACTACTGGTGGTGATCACGATGAAGTCTACTCAGAAATGGATAAATAATAATGTACACCCCAAATCTCACAATGTTATAAACCATTATGATCTCAATAAAATTACTGGGGAAAAAAAAGAATGTCAGCACTCATTTCTAATTCTTTGGTCGTATACTGGGCAATGCAGAAGTACTAAGAGTATAATAAGAAGCAAAAATTTCAAGTCTGAGGGAAAAAACAAGCAGTGAGAAAGGGGACCCAGTTTTGGTTTTGGACCCATTGATTTTAACTGGGTCAAATACCTGAGTAGAAACGGAAAGAGAGGTTAAAGTTGGAAACACAAACTTCCTAAATCCTACATTTTCTCCATTATTAAATCAGAACTCCAATGATGTCCAAGTATACCAGGATTTTAACCATAGTCTTGCCCATAGGTTTCTATAGCTTTATTTCAAACCAGCCAATTTTTTTTTTTTGAGGAAGATTGACCCTGAACTAACTACTGCCAATCCTCCTTTTTTTTTGCTCAGGAAGACTGGCCCTGAGCTAACATCCGTGCCCATCTTCCTCTACTTTATACATGGGATGCCTACCACAGCACGGCTTTTGCCAAGCGGTGCCATGTCCGCACCCGGGATCCAAACCGGTGAACCCCGAGCTGCTGAAAAGCAGAACATGCGCACTTAACTGCTGCACCATCGGGCCGGCCCCTAGCCAAATTTTTAATTCAAAATCATTGAGAAATTCTCTTAAGATATATTTTCACTGCAAAAACAGTTATTTGCATTCAAGTAAAAGTAACATAATGTGAGTAGTCACCTTCTTGTGACAAATAAGATGGAGCAGGAGGACCCCACAGAAAGTTTTATCTATACTTGCTTCTCCCTCTGAAGAAAATGCCACTCCCGAACTGTCTACACGGATTTTCTGCTTCATTTCACACACTTACTTCTCCCAGAAATAGTCACCAAAAAAACATGCCCCCTGATGCTTATCTTCAAGTTTTACCTGAAGCACATTTTTACAGCCAATTTTCAAATTCCTAAAATCAAATGGAAATACTGATGTGACCATAAATGGAAACCCTAATCTGACTCACACAGTATTTTCTAAGGGTCAGTTTTAGGACTTAATTTACACAAACATCTACTGGCCTGAAGTCATTATCCTAACAGTTGACTCAAATTCATATTATCTGCATTTAAAAGTATTATCTCCCATCTTAGGGAGCTAATCAGTCTTTAGCATTAACTTGCTTTTCAGGGAAGATTGTTATGTTGAGCTTAAGAAATTACGTGTTGAATCTGACACACACATGTTGGTGGGGCTTTAAGACACGTTACTCATTCGGTCCAAGATTGACCTGCTTGTCTCCCATCATCAAGTGTGTATCCTAACAGAGAGGTGAAGTGAACCGTACAGCACAGCGCCAGAAATGCCCTCCGCACCGCGCTGAGGGAGAGGAGCCGACCAGCTCTGAGCAGGCACTGACTTCACAGGGTGTGGTCCCGCGCGCTGTGAGCCAGCCGTTTCAAGTACCCAAGTACTTGGTCAGTGCTGTAGCGTGAAGCCTCCACCCGAGGGGACCAAGATACGTCTTAATACAAAATCACAGACCGCCAAGGGTTCCAGACACAACCCACTTGTTTCTTTAAAACATGCCATGTGACTGACTTCATCTGAAGGTTTGTTCCTCTCCAGGCCACAGAGAAGTAACCTGACTCAAAGGCTGTGTCACTCGACATCAGAGATCTGAGTGGCTGTCACATTACACGCTACGCAGTCATGATCCCTATTATTTTCCCAGGATGGACTTCCGATGTGTTTTTTTTTAATAGATGAGAAAACTCTCCACATGATTTATAAAGACCAAAATCTCTCCAACAGATATTATTCATGTGAACATTTTATAAATGTTTTTATAAAAAAAGACTTTCCGAATGTCTCATGGGCCGTCTCAAGAACTACATGCCTTTCACGAGAACATGGGCAGCAGCCCTAGCAACAGCGAGGTGACACCTAACCACACGAACCGGCTGAACCCACTGGTTAACAGGCTCTCAGAACGCGGACGGTCTGGGAAGTGAGGATCACTCCTCCCTTTTAGATGCGCTTTTCTGCAGCCTGGCCAACACTGCCCCAGACTGTCCACTAAGATCAGGGAAGCGGACACGAGGGAGAGAGAACACGTGCACTCTCCTTCGGCTATCCACCCTGGACGTTTCTTCATGAGAACTCATGTGATAGTTTCTTCTGTGAAGCAAAGAAACACAGACGTCAAACACTCCCTTAAAGATCTTTCAGAGGAATAAACGGCCGTGGGCAGTACTGACGAGTCTCTCCTCATGAGAAAGCACCAGCTCCGAGCTGTGAAACACGGGAAAGCGCTCGCCCTCGGCTCCTGCCCGAGCACACGGAGCTCCACCTTCTCTGGGACTCAAGTGAGCGGAGGGCAGGAACCATCACATTGAGAGCACAGCCCACGACAGGAAAAGACAGCTCTACAGTGAACCGTCGCTACGTGAAGAAGAGTTCTGACAACACAGCTACCTCCACGTCCCCAGGGGTGACCCAGACAAAACAGGGCTCTGACCTGCTCTCGATAAATTCCCTCTCTCACGGTGAGCTATCCCGGTCTTTAACAGATTTATCACTCTCAAAGGTTTTCCTTCTATCAAATCAAATCCTCACTCTTTGAAGTCCAAGTCCACTTCCTTCTTTTGAGGAACCACACGTTGAAGATGGGTCAAGAGGGAAAAAAGCTATGTCAGTATTCGAAAGAACCAACACCACAAAACTAGGTTTACTATGAGATTTCTTTTTAAACAGCTCTAGTATGAAAGGCTTAAACACAGCAAGTTATACTTGGATGAGAGACATCTATTTCTTACTCTAAATGGCAGCCAACCCCAGTTTAAACGGGAACAGCATCCTTGCCACCTGGACCTCTGGTAACGAAGGAAGTGTTTAGTACCTGGATCTGAGGCACTAAGGTGTCATGAAAAGTGGTATTTTCTACTGTCCTAGAATAACTCCATTTGGTAATCACCCACCTGAAAAACTTGCAAAGCAAAGTGCTATTATACAAACTCCCAGCTGAATATGCCTTTTTATCTGAATCATGAATCAGGCCCAGCTCTCACTGTATTTGTCTGTCTAAACTTCCTTGTGACCTCATCAATGACCCACAAGAGCCCCCTGCGATACAGGAGGCCACATTGTCCCAATAAAACCCAAAAGCTCAAAAGAAATCTACATTTCCAAGGACTTCTCAAAGGCAATGAGAAAGGCTTGAAGATGTCAACTGTCCATTCTTCCTACATCTTTCTATTGCTCACTTGCAACCTGGTTTCCTAATTCTGTCCACCCCACCCCACAGCCCAGCAGGAGAGAAGTTTTTGACGCCTGATCTCTCCCTGCCTCTCCTCTCTCTAGGCAGCAGGCCCTAGTCAGGCTCCCGGACAGGTTCTTAGTAGCACACAGGCTATGCGGGGGAACGAGGCAGAGCACACCCTCCAGCCTCAAGGCACAGTTGTGTGGACCATTCTTCCCTTACACAGATGGGCACCGCAGAGCAAAGGCCAGAGCCGATGTACAAGCACCACGGAGAGTCATCATCTCCAGCAGAGCTTGCCACTTTGAGGACAGAGGTGACTTCTCACACACACACATGCACGTGTATTAGTCAATACTTTCACAGAAATCCTATTATATGAACCAAGGTTAAAAACATACACCTACGGAGAGAATTCATCCTCAAATGGAAACACCTCCACATTCTTCTGCCAAAAGTATAAACAGATTTACAAAAGAAATACAACATTTGAAAGATGCTCATATATGCACCAAATAGAAGTAAGACCAGACAGTCAAGGCACATTTGAAAATTAATCCAAATTCACTGCAAAGGTCCTCTCATCAGTTTCTAACATTTTAAGAGTAACCTCATCAGTCTTCAAAAGCAGGAGGGCCTCAGAGCTGATGGGTGTTCTGAAAGCCACTATTCAAGACCAGCCTCCAGCACATACGCAAGCAGCCCTGGCGCCTTCACAAACAGAGGCACCACACCCCGGCTGCGAGAAATACTTAATGCTATTGGTACAACTCCCTCCGAAAACAAATACGGATATTCTCTATATATCATTGGCTTTATCCTACAGTGCTGCATTTTAGAAATAAAGCCTTGCTTCTCAATCAAGTTTTCATAACCTTAGTAGCAGGAGTCTTATAACCGTTCTGTCAGGCTTGGTGTGCAGCTCAGGACGGCCAGATTCAATCATGGACCACAGGCACAGCGGGCCTTTACCCACACGTCCACATCGATGCTGAGCGGGCACCCACTGCAGAGCGCACTGCGTTTCCCCACAGGCTGTAACCGATTACTGACTCCCCATCAGCATGAGGGGCGCATACGGAAAGCCCAGAGGAGGCCAAGGGCTCCTCTCCCAAGGCCAGGGCTGAAAGCCCATCACTTCATGTAACCGCAGTCAGGGGTGACGGACCTGACCTACATTTCTTCCTTTCTCACAGGAGCTCGTCACTGTTCTAAGAAGCTATTTTCTAAAATGCATAAAAGAAATGACTTTTAAAACTGCTTAGGAAATGCGCATTCCTCAAATATCATTTATAGCAATCTTATAAGGAATAGTTTATCCAGAAGATAATCGGAAACCTGGCCTAAAACAAGCTCAGAGACAGCAAGGAGTGCTTTATGAGGGTACCCCACGTAGCATCTTCCTTTAGATTGTCATTTAGACAGCACACAGTCTTAAAAACACTACGATTAAAACTTCAATCAGTACATAATTTAATAAAAAGAAGTTTTTAAACATATAAAACATTAATTAGGAATGTGTAATTCGATATTTTTCATTAGTTATAAAAAACAGCTTTCACGGCTTCAGCAGTTCTGTGAACTTATCAACAAAACACAATAATCACTACTAAGGACAGGTCATAATTACAAACAACGATGCCGGGAGGAGTGAAGAAGGAGCAGCACCTCGATGCCGTGCGCCGCTCCCTGGGGGGCTGCAGTGTGTGGAGGCCCCACCCCACAAGCACCCACCGAGCCGCAGCAGGTCGTACTCCTTCTTGGTCTCTTCATGGCCTAGAATTTTCCACGCCTGATCAATCTCGATGAACTTGCGCACACACTCCTCCACCGCTTCTGCTGGTGCATCTGCACTCTGTCTGTCTGGATGATACTGCCAATCAAAAACAAGGACAGTGGTGAAAAGAGAGGCGTGAAGGGAGAAGAAAAAAAATTAAATCTGAGCTTGAGATAAGAGAGAAGGTGATGAGAAGAAGAAATTAAGATGCCGTGGCAACGGGACAAGTGGTGGGCACACGAGACGATGCCAGGTTAATTAGACCACTCGAGTAGCTACGAATCCACCAGTGACATGATCCATCACAACGCGCTAAGACGGCAGTTTCTGGATAATTTGCTGATGGAATCATTGGTCTCATGGACAATCTCCCTAGTGAGGAACACAAACAGAAACAGGCCCGTGCAGATGAGCAGCCACGACAGAGGAGCAGCTCACAGCCTGCAGAGCGGGTGGCTTTCCTGACAGGGCGAGCTTGGCTGCAGCACCCTTGCAAAGGGATCACCAGTGTTTTCTTTCGAAATCAGATTATATAGCCATACCTTAAAATAAAACACCTCTCACCTTCTGGCCCAGCCCTGAAGGTTTGAAAGTTACAAGTCCCCAAACATAAATTTTTATTGAACAATGGTTACTCTAGGGCAGATTTCTAAGAAACAACTTCAAAGAACTCAAGGAAACGTGTGAATGGAAATTAATTCATGAGTAAACTTTCTTACATGTTTTCTAAGTGTAAGAAATGTTGAAGAGTGTTTTCAACAGGCAGCAACTTCTTCACACTGAAGCTGGATGCCATCTCGTCAGTTCTCCGGCGCCAGTGTGAATGCACTTACTGGACCCCTCCCTTTCAGGGTCCGCTTCCCCCTTGTGTCCTGCATGCTCTATGGTGCTCCCTTCCTTTTCATCTACCCGTTCTTCTGAAAGAACCATTGTGTCGCTTGCTTTCAGCAGTCTCTCAGCAAACAAGCGAGAAGAGGTTATCTAAATTTAGAGGCACTTTGCTCAAGTAAACCGGGGATGACAGTAGCAGATATTCAGACATGTAATTTTTTCACTCTCAAGTAAATAAGCAACCACTTGGTAGTATTCATCCAGAATTTTCGACCTGCAATTACTTAGCCTGCACGTTTTATCAAATATATTACGGAATGTATTTTAACTTACCTTAGGAATTTCCTTTGAACTAGTGGGATAGTTTTTTCCCTTCAGTTCTTACTCTTTTTTTCTCCAAAGTTTTTATAATACAACAAGCAAATTGCCATAGTCACATTTCATGACACTAACGTGCTTAGTGCACATACTCATCAGTTAACAGGAAAATCATTTATATTCTTTCACTGACTGCTCCACAGACAGAAAGAGCACAAAACATCTACAAGAACCACGTCGTTTGTTATTCAAGTTGGTAAGGCCACAGTCACTCAGTGAGATGAGGGAAGTTCATGAAGTCAAATGACTTCAATTCTCTACCTAGAATTCAAGAGTATGGAAGTGTGTGCCCACGGTGCAGACTAGGCTGCTGGCTTTGTCAGCGAGGTGCTCTCAGGCTGCACTTCTCCATACTGCTGCTGACCCTCACTGCAGAGCACAGGCTCTGAGACATTCGCTTGCAGAGAAGAGCAGACAAACTTCACGCACGCTGGGAGAGAGGCTACAGGGCAGACAAAGAGGAGTCGGCTTCCATTTTACCCCTGGCAATCTATTTCTCTTCCCTGTGCCAAACGTATCAGTTATCAACACTTAAATATTTCATCTAACTAATACAATGACTGCAGAAAGAGAAAAGGAAACTAAAGCTTTATTGTTTCCTCTTTTTGGGGTCATGATTTATTAAATGATGCTCATAAAAGCTATTCCCATACTGAAGTTTAAGCAGTCCCTAATGCTGGGATATTAAGTAAGATCTCAAAGCCAAAACAGAGTTGTCCACGCCAAACTCTCACTGATCCATTCCTCTAACACTATGCAAAGAAGATTTATGGAACAAGCTTGGTATGATTCAATGTTATTACATGCAACATGCTCAAATACGTAGCTAGTATACATTTAAGATACACTTACATGTGAAAACTCAGTCTCATATGTCACAAGCATTGAGAAGGTCCTAGAGAAATCAGTCTAGACTAAAACCAAACAGTAGAAGTCTAGGCTAAAAGATAAACTTCTAATAGGCCACTACGGAAAGTCTCCTTGGTACAACAAACAAAATAGATGGGCCTGATGATGCAGCAGCCTGACCAGAAAGCCCTGTGAAACCAGGAGTTAGTTCCCGGCTGCCCAGACTACAGGCTACCACTGCATCTTAGCACGTCGATATCAGTCCTATGATCGTCCAAGCACAGTTCAAGCTCTTTCACTAATTTGGTATCTTCCTGACCACTATTTTGAATAAATAACTCACCATTTGAGGCTTTTAGGTCTATTCTGTAGTGCTAATAGAATGTAATAAATTTTATTCCATGGTACAGAGTTTAGTTAAAAATGGTAGTTACAGCAAGAAAATAAGTATATCATTTAGGTGCTAAAAGCCTCAGTCCAACTTGTTTGACAGCAAGTTCCAGAAGAGAATGAAGATCCAAAGAAGAACGATGCATTCCATGGCAGGGTGACAACAGCCCCCAAAGGCACCGGTTCCTAATCGCTGGCAACTGTAAATGCTACCTTATTTGGAAAAAGGGTCCTTGCAGGTGTGATTAAGTTAAAGATCTTGAAATGGGGGGATTATCCTCAAGTATCCAGGTGGGCCTGAAATACAGTCAAAGAGTTCTTATAAGAAAGAGGCAGCAGGAGATTTGACACACAGGAGAAGGTGATGTGGAGAATGTGCAGAGAGAGAAAGAGATTTGAAATACTGGCCTTAAAGACTGGAGCAATGAGGCCACAAGCCAAGGAAAGCTCGCAGCCACTGGAAGCTGGAAGAGACTAGGAAAGGACTCTCCCCTAAGCCTCTAGAGGAAGCAGGACCAGCCAACCTTGATTTCAGCCCAGGTATGCAGATTTGTGGACGCCTGCCCTGCAGAACTGGGAGAGAATAAACTCCTGTCATTTTAAGCCACCAAGTACATGGTAATTTATTTGGCAGCCACAAGAAACTACAAAGTTTACATATATCTACTGGTTTAAAACTGTAATAGAACAGATGCTACAACTTTTTAAGATGTTTCAATTACAAGGTCTATTAATAAAATGGTGTCGTCATTATGCACATTCTTAACTGTAAAATCTGAAATTATTCTTTATTGCTCATGGGAATTCAAGCCCCTAAGAGTAGGTTTCAAGATTCCTGCTATCTCTGTATCTGAGCCCTCCAGGGAGGCGGGCTCCATCATTCACCAGCACCTGAGGGGTGCAGTCATCTTCCTTTGGTGTCAGGTTTATTTTATTCTCTGTCCTTCTTTCCTTTGATCCCCACTAACCAAACCTTCCCACCGTTGAGAGCCCAAAGCTACTCTTACTTCATTCATTCACTGATCAAATGAAAGATAAAATGAAAAGCATCCTGTGTTCCAGGGACTCACTCTGTAACTGAGGAGCCAGGAACCGCCACAGAGAGACAGCACAAAGAGACAGCACGGACTCCCTTCACTGGAAGGCCAGCGGAATCATATGACAACAGGGAGTCTGAGGAAAACACTCACCCACCAAATAGAAAAAATACTGATACTCCTCACTAACAGAACAGGCATGTACTAACACTAAGGTTGCAAAGTTCGTTGATTTTAACTGACTTCTGTTTGCTACTGATTCAGTTTCAGAACTACACTGAAATGCATTTTGCTAGAATTGGAAAAACTTAGTCACCTCCAAGCAAAGAACTCAAAATTAAGAAATCAACAAATCTTGCAACAATTGGAAAATAAAGTTTAAGAAATTACCAATTACGATATCATCAAGAAAAAGAATAAGGAAATACTTTGGAATAAAACACATGGATGATGTGTAAGATGTCTACACTAAAAACTACAAAACATCATGAAGAGAAAGCAAAGGCCTAAACAATGGAGAGAAATCATGTGTTTACGGATGGGAAGATCACACCCACTCTCCCCAAACTGATACATAAATCTAATGCAATTCCTCTCAAAATTCCAGTGGGCTCCTCTGAAGAAGTGCATGGGATGACTGTGATACTTACGTGGAAATACAAAGATCTACAGCAGGCAAAGAATCTTGAAAAAGAACAAAGGTGAAGGACGTACATTACCTGATTTTGAGACTTATTATGAAGCGACAGTAATCAAGATGATAGCACTGGTACAAATATATACAAATTGATCAGTGGAACAGAATAAAGAGTCTAGAAATAGACCAGACATACACGGTCAACAGATTGTCAATGAAGGTGCCAAGGCAATTCAGTGAGGAAGGGCCAGCCTACAGCCAACAGTACTGAAACAACTGGATGTCCATGTGGGAAAGAAGTTAACCTCACGCCTTCTCATGCCATACACAAAACTAATTCAAGATGAATCACAGACATACATGTGAAACACAGAATCATAAAGCGTCTAGAAGGAAACACAAGAGAATATCTCTGCCCCTTGGGTAGGCACAGTCTGCTTTGACAGAAAACCAAAAGCGCAAACTATGATGACACAAAATTGATAAATAGAACATCACATTTTAAAGCACTCTGCTCATCAAAGACACCATTAAGAAAACAAATAGACAAGCCACAGACTGGGAAAAAAATACTGGCTAAATATCTATCTAACAAAGGACTTGTATCCAGAATATACACAAAAAAATGGTATAAACTGATGATAAAAAAACACACTAATTAAAAATCAGGGGGAAAAACTTGAACACTTTTCAAAAGAAGACAGATGAACAATGTGCACATGACCATGTGCTCAAACTTTTCCATTAGTTATCAGAAAAATTATATTGAAATCATGAGATACTACTAAACGCTCATAGAACGGCTAAAGTAACGAAGACTGATAATGCTGAATGTTGGCGAGGATGGAGAACACCTGGAATTCTCACGTGTTGCTGGCAGGAAACTCTGGCAATTTCTTATAAAGATACACAGACATCTACTCTGTGGTCAAGCAATTCCACTTCTGCATTTTTATCCAACAGAACTAAAACATAAAAACATATGTCCACAAAAAGACTTATAAAAGAATATACTCACAGTCCTAGTCATAACAGCCAAAAAGTGGAATCAGAAATGTCCATCAACAGGAGAATGGAAAGACAAATCGTAGTGTATCTATAGAGGTGAATACCATTCAACAAAAGGATAAACGAGGACACACTCAACAACAGATGAACGTCTGAAACATTGTTGAGCAGAAGCAGCGAGAACAAAAGGGTACATATCAAAGATCACAATGATACAAAATACAAACTCAGGCAAAGCTAACCCACGGTGACAGAAATTAGACATTGGGTTCCAGGTAGGAACGGGGGGTGGAAATTAACTGGACAGGGGCACAAGGGAATTTTCTGGAGGAATGGAAATATTCTCTATCTTGTTTGGGTTGGTGGTTACGTGGTATCATATCTCACCAAACTGAACACTTAAGATGCGTGCATTTTTCATTGTGTTAACCATATCTCAATAAAAAAAAATCTTCAGACATGTCTAAACTTTTTAAAAGGAATTTAGCAATTCTTTTTAAGCCATAAAGGAAAACTGAGAAATTTGTTCCAATATTAATACATGGACAAGTACAATAAAATCACAGAAAATTAATGAAAAGACTGATATGATTTAGTGAAAAGTCTGAATTACAGACTAGTACATGGAAGTATAGTTTTATTACTTTCAAGTACATATACCAACCGCTAAAAACTTTAAAACATTTAAAAAAGGTAAGTATTGTTGAGTAGAGGACTAAAGTACAGTCAAAATTAAAACAGCATATGTCACAATACTAAAACATGGAGAGAGTGTCTCTGTGCTTCTTTACCACAACACAGCAAAGATGTGCATCCCCTTCACGTCCCAGCAAACTGATGTCTGACCTCTCTCAGATGACTCTCACATTATGACCCACGCAACTTCCTCACATTTGCGGCAAAGTTTTCAATCATACAGACCTATGTTCTTTAAATCCCCATGCCATTCAGCGAGGATGGGAGCCATGAGCACAGACAGAAGATTCAGAAACTGTCTTGATACAAAAGTATAGGACCACTCAGGATACTACAAAAGACACACCTACAGAAAATGATCTCACCAGGATCAGCATATGTTCTACTTCCTGACCAACTAGCTGAGTAATGCTTTAATTATGGACTCAATTCTGACTAGCTGAGATTTTATGGCAGTGGCTTGTCCAATATGGAACATTTTTAGATTTTCCCCATATAATAAATCCAAGTGCTTTTCTAAATTACTAATTCTGGAGTGACTGTCACAATGTGTCAGCCCAGTGCAACTCAAAATGTAGTCCTCAGGTCTGCAGTATCAGCATTACTCAAGAGCTCCTCAGAAGATGGCCCCCTCCCAAAGGTACAGAGGGGGACCCCAGAATCTGTGTTTCACCAGACTCTCCAGGCATTTACTATGCATGCTCCAGTCTGAACAGCACACTGTTAGCCCCTGCTACTTAGTAAATCACGGGATTAGTTGCAAATCAGAAAATTAGCGCTTCGTAAAAATTTCCCCTTGACAGATGCATCTCTCCAAATGCGTATCCAAGAAAAGAACGCTGAGTAACACCATAACTGTGAACCTGTAACACACAATGAATCCTGCTGAGTGTCCATGCCAGACATTTGTTAACAATTGATTCCTTCTGTCCACTAGGCATAAATGCCGACCTCTGTTTTATTCTTTGCACAAACGCCAACTCATTTCAGTGAGGAAGCAGCTGATGAAATCCTAACAATATCCATTGGTATTTTAACCTGCTGATTTTTTTTTAAGAGGCAGATATAAGTGGTATCAGGTGTCAGCTACTGAACACTGCAATGGTGTCCACCGAAAGGTTTAACACAAAGACAAGTGTTTTTCTACCAGGAGGGAAAAAACCTGAAATATGCATAAGTTGTGAAAAGGGCATAATACAATACATGGTGAAAATTCCAGAATTTTTTAGTGAAAATTTATGTATTCATTAGCTCCAAATGACCTTTTCTATTGGCCAAGCAGCACACAAAGTTGAAATACAATGGTATTTCTTTTTTTTTTTAAATGAAAGCAAAGAAACTTTTTCTGCTTTTTCTCCCCGAATCCCCCAGCACACAGTTGTATATTCTAGCTGTGGCATGTGGGACGCTGCCTCAATGCAGCCTGATGAGCAGTGCCATGTCTGCACCCAGGATCCGAACCAGCGAAACCCCAGGCCACCGAAGCAGAGCGCACGAACTTAACCACTCAGCCACGGGGCCAGCCCCTGCTATTTCTTTAAAGTAAATGCAAAAGACAATTTTATGGTAAATTGCCCACTATACAACAAGATAATAAATATTTCATACCACCTATAAAGAGATCCACCTGCTTTAATGCCTTTCTTACATTCCTCTTTAAAAGGAAACACTGCTTTATTTTACTAGTAGCTTGCTACTTAAATCTTAAATTGAAAAAAAGGGAGATCAGACATTAACTCTTTACTACACATTTGCGATTATGCTGTTTTGATTTATAATATATTGGCTGCAAATAGGAAGTAAAAGTCAACTACGAAAAAGGACTCTGGGAAAATTTGATTAAGCAAAATTCCCAAATCATCATGCTATTATCTGATCTATGTGGCCCCTGAGGATACAGCCCCTCGTTTCTTCTCTACATATTAACAGATGAATTTAGTACCATTAATACGATGCTAGCTCTCTATCTCTGGCTTCGAACTTTCTTGAATTCCAGGAAAAAGTTTCAAAATACCTTCTAAAAGCTATCTTACATGACAAGTTCAACATGTCCAAAACCCAGTTTATCATCTGGACTCTAAAACTAGTTCCTCCTCCTGCTGGAGTCCTTGTTCTGCAAAATCATCCCCATGCTCAACACACGCTGAAGGAAGGAACGAGAGAAAAACAAGCACGTTTCCTAACAATCCAGGCTGCAATATCAGGGTACCCTCACTTCCCTCATCCCATTAACCATCCAGTTCTGTAGATTTTACCCACACTACGTCCTTTCCATTCCCAATGCCAAACCTCGTTCAAACAACGTTAGCTCTTACCCAGTCTTCAGCATTCCCCTTCCAACAGCTCTCCAGTTCATCCACCTTCTTCCAAATGCACCTGCAACCCTGCCCATGTCCTCCAGCTCAAAAATCTGAGGCAACCTATTGCATAATGAATTACAGTCATAATCTTTATCCTTACAGGCAAAGTCCTCCAATAAAAGAACCCCAAGCTACCATTCCAGCATTCCTGTTATGAGTATTAGAGAAACGCCACCCAGGTCAGGCTAGTCATTCTAGACAGTCCCAGGCAGCACCCCTCAACACTCACGCTGTTGGTTTCCAAGGCTTATTCATGCCATCGTCTCCACCAGATCATGCTTCACCAGTTCAAGCGCATCTCTTCCATGAAGCCATGTTTACCAGCCTACCCAGAGGGGATCACACTTGTGTGTGTTTTTGAATTCCTTCAATATTCCTAATTCTCAAGGAACTGAGTTACTTGTGGACTCAGCCCCCCAAGAACGCTGAATACAACAGACACTGTCTGAACCACACCCGGATCTCCAGGGGATCAGCACAGCGCCTCCTTGCACGAGCATCCTCCCTAAACACTCGTGCATGTAAATTATATGTGTAAAACTGTCCCCAAAAGTACAAAATCCGAAACTCCCCGCTTTTCGTCAGCACTGAGGGGAGGCGCAGACGTCAGGTTTAATCTGAGGTTTTGCACTTCTGTGCCTTTTCTCTCATACTCTTCCCCAGTAAACAAGGATTTCCTAGGTCATTTTATTCACTGACACCATGAACAGATGTGACATGCGGATATGCTTCGGCCCGATGGTCATCTTCAAATACTTTCCAAGCTAAGGAATGAACTACAGTGAAAACAAACAGTAAGCGGAAAATTAAAAAACTATATACTTAAAAAAATGGACGTCCAGAGTGAGACTTAAATATAAGAGGAGGCCAAATCCTTAAAAAAAGTCCTTAAAGTCCCTTTCTCCGCCCCTCCTAGCTCTCACCGTCTCCCACACCGACTCTGGACCACCGCAAAGAGAGCATGCGTCATCACACAGCAGATTTTATCAGTGTCCCTGCAAAAAGACGGCTGGGTGGTGGTGTGGGTTTTGCTTTTTTTGCCAATGACTCTGGGGACAGAATCCCATTCAGGTACCATCTTGCCAGGCCCCCAAAGGACCAATGTTGAATTTCCATGCTGTCACAGCGGATACACATTCCAAACAGATGACGACACAGACTACGACTGAGGAACTTCAAAGCAGGCACACAGAACCCTGAGTCAAAGCTTACTGTGGGCCACCCTGTGCCGAGTCCAGTCATCACCACATTCTGAGGCACTCAGCATCTCTAAAGATAATAAACACTCATTTCTTTGAACGTCGGTTGCGATACAAAACTGAAGAGGTCAAGTTGAGAGCATCATGTGAGTACTGAGGCATTAAGCCTGCCCACAATAATATCTGACAGCTAAAATAGCATTTCCCAACATTTGTACTGATATAGAACTGCTTTTAATTTATTGAAGTATTAAATACAGGCTCTATTAGAATATTTCACGAAAATTCATGGATTCTAAACCTTTGATAATTTTACGAAAACGAAGGACCTTCTCCCCAAAAGTGCTTATTATATCCCTAATTTTCTCTCCTCCCAAAACAAGACAAAGAAAAAACCAACAGTTCACTCACTAAAAGTTAATTCCAAATAACTCCATCTCTTGGCCCTTACTCCTGAAACACCGCCACAGTCACAGGTGGCCCTCACCCACCGCCCTAGGCCCCCGCTCCCCCCGCCCCCGGCCTTCCACCTGCTTGTCTCACACGGCAGCTTCTCGTGCTCTTCTCTCTTCCAGACTCCTCCAAAAGAGGTCTTGCCGCGTCACAGTCCCCAGCTGAAGTGCTCCCGCAGAGTCCTCATAGGCTGGTGCCTCACTTTCCTCTCACACGTGCGAGAAGAGGCAGCCTGAACTTCGGCCTGTCAGCCCCACCCTGCTGTGGTGTCGCCACTGCCACCGCCCGCCAGAAAACAAGCATCAAGTGGACCAGTGGAGAGGGGCTATGAGCATGAGTGCCCCACCACTGGGCCCCTGAAGCTTCTGGAAGGAAAGGACGCAGACACGGGCCTCCCTCGGCCAAGCGGTAAAGAACTCGGATGTGGGAGAGCAGTTTCTCGCACGCACTGCTTTACAACACAGCAAACCTCCCTACCAGCCTCTGCGGAAGGCCCATCTGGGAAGAAGACAGATGGGGAAGCCAGGCAAGGGGGAGAGCAGCTCTGTCGAACGTTCCTTAGACAGAGGCAGGTCTTCCCGCCACATGCACCCCTGGGCCTGCCTGCTGTACATGGCAATGGTTGTCATCCTCCCAAATGTACAACAGTGGAAAGAAAAAGACTATCCTTGGATCACCAGTGAGAACAGACAGCACAACTACTCATGTCAAAACCTAACCTTTCACCAGGGCTGGCCCAGTGGCGGAGCGGTTAACTTCGCACATTCCACTTTGGTGGCCCAGGGTTCACCAGTTAAGATCCTGGGTGCGGACATGGCACTGCTTGGCAAGTCATGCTGTGGCAGGCATCCCACGTATAAAGTGGAGGAAGATGGGCACGGATGTTAGCTCAGGGTCAGTCTTCCTCAGCAAAAAGAGGAGGATTGGCAGCAGATGTTAGCTCAGGGCTAATCTTCCCCCAAAAAAAAAAATCAATGGTGAGATTAAATGCATAAGGCTGAAGAGTTGGTAGCAATTGTCCTTAATTCTAACTACCTAACAATGATGGAAATTCACCTAAAATTAAACTCGATAAACAAAGAAGTGACCTTAGTATGACAGAAACTGATGAGTGAAAAAAAAGAAAAAGAAAGCATTTCTTAAGTGTAGTTAAATTCAATGAACTTAATATACTATTTTTGAGATAAAGGCCTAAGTAAGCTTCTCAGGATGCTGAGAAAACACTGACCCTCTGAGAGCATCTCTGGTTTTCCTTATTGCACATCACTGCTGTCATGAAGCAGCCGGCGAGGAAGAGCCGTGCCGAGGGGCAGCGGTAACACATCCGAATAGAGCTTAGGAGGCAAGAGACACACTGACCCACACGGCTCTGTCTGGCTGTTTGTTTCACTTTCTGTAAGACGTCTACTAGCTTAAAACAAGATCATGTTACAAGCGTTTGAAAGTACTGCAATCGTGTCCTTTACACTTGGACACCACATTAAGATAATGAAAGCTAAAAACACAATCACAAAGGTGAAGGGAAGTACAACACACCACTGCCACCTAATGCCCGGTGGAATATTGCTGGAAGGAGCACTCAACAACTCACGGACCGTTTTATGCAACAGCTCACAGCTGAAACATGATTTTTTAAATATGTCTGAACATTTTAAGGTTTTCGGATTCAGACAGAGAAAATATAATCCATATGCAAGACAGGTAGCCCAAAAGTGTGTTTATCCACTCAAAAGAGGCTTATTATTAACCACCTTACAAGTCAGACACTGGGCTAGCCGATGAGCATCCAAAGATGAACAAAACAGGATTCCTGCCCTCGAGGGACTCACAGTCTAGTGGGGGAGACAGACACGTAAACAATTAGTTATAATACAACGGGAAAGATGAGGAGCTAAGAAAAGATGACAGCACGAGAAAGCTGTTAACTTAGAATGAATCAAGGAAGGTTTCTTAATTAACAAAGGTGACATTTGGATTTTGAAGGATGAATAGGAGTTTGCCTGTGGAGGAACTGTGGCAGGGTGGGAGGGGAAAGGCATTCTAGGCAGAGAAAAGCAAATATAAGACAGGAAAGTACTACAGAAGATATCAGAGCTACGACTAACAGAACTGTGACCTATACTGCGGATGAAGGAAAGAACAGATGGGTAGGAAAGTGATCACTGGGGTCAGACCATAAAGGAGCTTCTTAGCATGCTGGGAAACAGGGACCTTTCCCTGTTTAAGACTCCACATTACTTGCGTGATAGGGACATAATCATATTTTTGTTTCAAAGACAACAAACTCTAAGGTGATGGTAGGATGTGGGGGGCGGGCAGGCGCCTGTCCACAGGGAAGCCACTGCACTGCCACAGCACCCTGAGGACTGGGCCGGTGACGCCGAGGAGTGAAGCTCGGGGAATCGGACAGAGGAAGGCAGGAAGCTGGGACACAAACCTGCAAGTCACTGTGAAGCGGAGAGGGCTACAGGGACACACAGAGAGCAGTCCCTCTCAATTCTTCTGAGTCATGAACTCCTCTAAAAAGCTGATAAAGAGCTGGGTAGGAAGATACACACACAAAAGCACTAGTGCCTCAATTAACAGTCGCTGATTTGGTGACAAGTGGAGAAAGATAAAGGGAACACTCTGGAGGAGGGTAACATTTACACGAGACAGAGGACAAGACGCTAGAAAGAAAAGAGAACAGCGAGCTCCAGGATAATCAGGCGACAGGCTCCACAGCAGCCGGGGAGGAAAGAGTCGCAAGGCCGAGGGAAAATCCGCGATAGCAGCAAGGGCCCCAGTCAATCCACCGAACGTGGCCAGCGGGAGACATGGCCACCTGGGCAGGCACGCGTGGAGAAGGGCAGCGGAGGAAAGGCGGGGTTGAGAGGAAAACGGATGGCAGTGGAGGATGGAGAACAGTGCCAGCCAGAGCCAGAAAGGCCAGTGGGGACGCTGCTGAGACACCTCGCTGGCGAGAGGGAAAAGCTAACAGACAGGGAGAATTCAAGACCAAGGGGAGAGAGCTGGAGCAGCACCGACCCTAAACTATGAAAACAGAGCTCTCATTCTGCCTTTACAACTAGTTACGAGACCCTCGCCTCAAAATGGGAAGATGCTCGCTCACCTTTAAGCTGCTCACGAAAAAGGACCTTTGTCCACCGAATGACCACTAACTGCAACCACAGGACGCAGCACACGCGAGGCATCGATAAACAATGAATAAGTTATCTGTCCACGTGTCCCAGTGGTTGGTAAGAAATCAAATGACATAATGTGAGTGAACCTATTCTGAATCCAATTGAAAGTTTTTAAAAACAGGCTGTGGCAGGGGCTGGCCCCGTGGCTCAGTGGTTAAGGTCGCGCGCTCCACTGCAGGCGGCCCAGTGTTTCGTTGGTTCGAATCCTGGGCGCGGACATGGCACTGCTCATCAAACCACGCTGAGGCAGCGTCCCACATACCACAACTAGAAGGACCCACAACGAAGAATACACAACTATGTACCGGGGGGGCTTTGGGGAGAAAAAGGAAAAAAAAAAAAAACAAAAAAAAAACAGGCTGTGGCAGGAGAGGGGGGCCAGAGCAAGCCCTCCAACATAACAAATACAACAGAGCCTCATTATCACTGATTCTATATTTGCAAATTCACCTACTTGGTGAAACTTATTTGTAACCCCCAAGTCAACACTTGGGATGTGTCCCCATGATTCACAAACAGGCACGGGGTTGTGAAAAACCTGGGTCACCAGAGGAGCACGTTCCAGCTGAGGTCAAACAAGGCCTCATGGTTCAGCTCTCATACTCTATGCAAATAAGTGTCTTTTTCGCAGTCTATTTAGCACCACATTGTTCCCGTTTTGTGCTTTTTGTTGCAATTTTATTGTTTAAAACCACCCCTGAGCACAGTGTGTTAAGTGCTGTTCAGCGATCCTAAGCCAAGCAGCCTATGATGTGCCTTGTGGGGGAAAATACATGTTTTGGGTAAGCTGCTTCCTTCAGGCATTAGTTACAGTGCTGCTGGTCCTGAGTTTAACGTTAATGGATCAGCAATATATATTAGGGGCCGGCCCCGGGGCCTAGTGGTTAAGTTCAGCATGCTCCGCTTCAGCAGCCCAGGGTTCATGGGTTTGGATCCTGGGTGTGGACCTCCACCACCTGTCAGCCATGCTGTGGCAGCGACCCACATACAAAATAGAGGAAGACTGGCACAGATGTTAGCTCAGGGCAAATCTTCTTCAAGCAAAAAGAGAGGAAGACTGGCAACAGATGTTAGCTCAGGGCTAATCTCCCTTACCAAAAAGAATATATATACATATATATTTAAAGAGTCTTTAAACAGAAACACACATAAAACAAGTTATGTATTGATCACTTAATGAAACTGTTGTGACCAGAGGCCTGTAGGAACCTAACTCTTTATTTCCCCTAGGAGCAATGGTTCAGAAGTGCTAATTCAGTGTTTGTGACAACATTATAGAACACAACTACAGCAAACAACAAGAATCAACTGTA
Organism: Equus przewalskii; assembly: GCF_037783145.1. Classification (NCBI taxonomy): domain Eukaryota; kingdom Metazoa; phylum Chordata; class Mammalia; order Perissodactyla; family Equidae; genus Equus; species Equus przewalskii. Next base: position 97,405,910 of record NC_091836.1, on the reverse strand, counting down.
CAACGATCTAATTTATACATTACAACCAACGTACACTCCGCCCCCGTTAGAGCACTCCCTGCCCATCTCCGGCACAGCCCGGGAAGCCTTTAGCCAGGACAATCTGCCCTGAGGATCCTACGCCCCCTCCCAGCCAGGCCTGCCCCCTTCTTTTGGGACTGAGGACCCAGGAACTCCCCGCCCAAAGAGCCTGCAGGTGGAGGAGGCGTGGCCCCCAGGGAGGCCTCTGTGGGGGGGGGGGGGGGGCGGGGGGGGGGCAGGAAGAGAAGGTGGGGGAGGGACCAGCACCGGCTCTTGGTCTGGTCTGCCGGGTCTCAGCAGAGCTCAGGGACTCCGAGGGCTCTGAACTTGACCCTGGCTGTCAACAGAGGTACATTTGTCAGGAGAGCATATTTTTCAAGATAAGATAACAGATCATATTTTATTTAATATTATCTTAGCTTGATTTATAACTTCTAAATACGTAAGCATCTGGTATGTAGACCCCAATTTGTATTCTTTCTCTGGGCCTAAAAATAGTAGGAATGGGCCTGATTAACACTAATTTTTACTACTGTCTTTCCCACCTTATCAAAAGAGGGAGAAAAAAACATCTGGGAAACCTCTTCAGGTTTTTAGTGACCTCAGTGCTAGTTAACTTGGAAAAAGAACTCTTTCAATGATAATTTAATCATAAGATTTACCTTACTTAGTTCCCACAGGGATGAGAGTCAGCCATGGCAAAACCATGAGTGATTTAACTTTTACATTTCTAAGACCTTCAGACATTCTAATACAAAACAAACCAACAGGTATACATTTTAATATATAACCTATTTCAGATGCTTTCATGGCACATTCCTCTCATGTGCGTAAGATGGCATCCAGGGAACAGGCAGGGATGGCTAGAGAGTCACGAGTCGGAGGGCGTCCTAGACGGAGAAAGTTTACTAGAAGAGCAAATTCTAAAATGCGCTTAATGTTTCTGAGCAGATTACAGCTCACACAACACGTGATTCAATACGCAGCTTTCTCATGCTTCCTTACGCGACAGTAAACTGCTCCAGTTGAGGACCTCACCACCTAAAGCTCGTTTTAACATTGACTTTCTAAAAGCTCAACACTAAGGTTGTAAAATAATTTGTCACATTATTTTTAAATAATTTTTAAATTACAAGGTAGTGCATAAGAGTCGCTATGATTACGAAGCAGTCATGCTCAAACCAAAGATTCACTAAAATGAGTAACCGAGGCTCTTTTAAAGCTTTTTTCAGTCTTATACTTTTAATGACTATTAATTCCTCTTCCTAAGAAAGGTCTTCTTTAACTTAATAAACCAAAAACTATACACTTAGATTCCCCATTTTGCTTTTCACATACTGTCCTTTCACTATCTAGCACATTTATTCTTCCTAGTCTCAATATTCTCTTCTACAACACTAGTTAAAGTTCTCAAAAACACATCTTCAGACTACTGAAAAACTAAAGTGAAAATGCCTCCACACTCTTGGCTGAATTATCAAAAACGAAATGTAACAGCTGGACAGCCTCGCAGGACAGGTGTAGACAACACAGGGGCTCAGAGACTGCCACAGGTCAACCACTTCACATGCGGTGGTTCTGTCTGGTGATCAGGTCACACGGTCAAGGACTATCTAGCATCACCGTTGAAGCCGTAGGGAATAACAAGAGGAAGAGACTGGGACCCACAGCGAGGCCAGAGGCACAGGAGCTCCCTTCGTCACCCCTCTCTTCATTCTCAGCAAAACCCAGTGCAGTTCAACCAGTGCACAGGGTGAGTCCACCCCAGAAGGCACACGAAGCTGGCGCTGCCAAGGACAGGAAGATAACTGAGACAGGATCCCCGCCTTCAAAGACTTGACTTCCAGCGGAGAGGCAGCCGTGGGCACAAGAAATTGCAGTGAAGACAGGATGTGGTCAGTGGGATGACAGGGTTATCACATATCAATGGAACACAGCAGGGAGGCCTTTTCTGACTAGCTATAAGGGAAAATCCATAAGGGGTTACTGAGTCGTACCTCAACGGGAAGTGGACTTCCTCCCAGGGAACGGGAAGGGTGGGTGGGGAGAGGACCACTGTGTCCACTCGTGGTGGGGCTAGGTTATTCAAACCAACCTTCCCCCTGAAAACAACAAAAACCTTGATAAATCTTTTTTAAAAACTCTTAAAAGCACCAAAGAGTTGACAAGAGAGTAAAGAATTCTAGGACAAAACTGAAGGGAAAACAGATAATCGAGGACAAGGGACGGAAGGTGCTTTTACTCCAAAGGTATTCTGCCTGTTCTGGAAAGCGTTCTGGAAAGGAACTGTCATCGTGATAACCCCATCTGGTTTAGGTGGTTACAGACACGAGACGGACGGGCTGGAGGAAGACACGGGACAGAAGACATGGAAGCCGACACTGAGTCTAACGCCTGGCCGTACGGCGGAAACCCATTCTGCTCCATTCGGACGAGGGGCAGAGGCCGCGTGGGCAGGCTCTGTTCCCACAGTTACTGGCCCTTGTCCTTTCCTCACAATACAGCAACCCAGGGGGCATTTCGTGTCCACAGACTACAAACAAAAAGGCTGTGCAACCCTGCTCTCCCATTCCTGCAACCTGGTAACAGCACTAACCTGTCTAACTCAACATTTAATGAAGGAGGAGCAGTTTTCAGGTGTTGAGGTCCAAACACAACGTGAAAATGCCACTTAACCAAAACCACTCTTGGAAATGTTTAACCTTTGCATTGCATACAGCATCTGAATTTTCATGAATATAACTCTATATGCAATATATAAATGCATAACATATACAGAAATGAACACATGATAAAAAGCATACATCCAAAATATAATTCTACCATTTTAATTTGTTTTTTGCTGAACACTAATAATTAAATTTGCCTGAGATCATTACACTATATTTTTATATGGCCCTGTATGGCTCTCTAACTGCATCTTGTTCATAGTTTCTAGTGATGATAAACTATAGTGAGGCACCACATGCAAGACACTGGCTAAATGCTTTACATTCATTATTTCATTTAATCTTTATGAAAAAAGAACAAGAAAAATCTTTATCTCAATTTTTGCAGATAAGGAAACCGAGGCTCAGAGAGGTAACATCATTCCGGTTGGACCACACAGATGGCAAACAGCATAGGTGAGGCTCAAAGCCAAGGCAGGAGATGCCCAGCCAGGGCTCTGGATCCCTATGCTGCGCACGGGCTCCGGAGGAAGCCGCTTCAGAACTTACACAGTGCGCGTGCCGCGGCACTCATCACACTAGAGACTAGCACTAGACACCTGCGTTTCCTTCCCCACAGGAAGCTATTATATGCACAGCATCTACATCGTGCCTGGAAATACAGCAGGTACCAACTCTATCACATTAACTGAATGAACGAATGACTGAAGACAAACTCAGACTGTTTCAATCCTCATAAACAGACCTGAATCCACAGATTTAACAGTTTGAAACGTATAATTCTCAGGCCAGCCCAGTGGCATAGCATTTAAGTTCGTGTGCTCTGCTTCGGCGGCCTGGTTTTCACCAGTTCGGATCCCGGGTGTGAACATCCACACCATTTATCAAGCCATGCTGTGGCAGGCATCCCACATATAAAGCAGAAGAAGATGGGCACAGATGTTAGCTCAGGGCCAATCTTCCTCAAAAAAAAAAAAAAAGAAAGAAAGAAAAGAAAAAAAGGAAAAGTATAATTCTCACACAAAATATTCTGGATTACTTTCAGGGATTTTACGAATTGTATTTTGGGGGTGAGCCTGGTTGCCAAGTGGTTAAGTTCGTATGCTCTGCTTCAGCGGCCCAGGGTTTCGCTGGTTTGGATCCTGGCCGCAGGCACAGCACTGCTCATCAGGCCATGCTGAGGCGGCGTCCCACATAGCACAACCAGAGGCACTCACAACTAGAATATACAACTACGTACCGGGGGGCTTTGGGGAAAAGAAGGAAATAAAAATAAAGAAGACTGGCAACAGATGTTAGCTCAGGTGCCAATCTTAAAGAGAAAAAAAGAATTATATCTTGTATTTTGAAATACTTTGACATAGCCAACAGGTAACGGCTATGTTACGTTGCTTCAGGGAAAAGGACGTGTCTTTTCCAGGCTGTCTTATCCCACACACTGCACCAAGGCCAGTGCTCAATCCACAGTCAATATTTCAAAAAGCCTAAGAGAATAAGAAGGGGTTTTCTATTCCATTACAGAGTTTTGAGAACCTATTTGATCTTTAATTAGTAGATAACATGAGCACAACAGCATTAATTTTATTTGTGACACAGAAACTAATTCAAGCATATATATATGTAATATAAATTATTACTTATAAAGAATAAATGAATTTGAAAATAAAGGAAAAATTAGTCAAAACACAAACCACCTTAACAAGTAAAAGGGGATTAATGAGCTAAACCCATGATGTACTTGAAGGCAAGTTTTAAAGGTGCCTCATATCAGATGGCATGGTTCTATGAGTATCTTACAAAATAGAGTTACTGTTTTTAAATCTTATAAAACCCATGCTAGTGACTTACACCCCAAACGTGGTACATTCTTAGACAGCATTTCTGCTGAGAGCAAATCACGTAATGCCCGATAGGAAGGTTCACTCTTCAGGAGCAGTTAAAAGGATAAATTCATCTCTCTTTAAAAATCACAACTAATTTGGTTCCTCAGAGGCCAAATAAAACATCAGGAAATTTCTAGAGCCTAAAACAATGACTAAAGGAATCTACAGTGACGGTGACAGCAGAGCCACGCTTGCCTGGGGAAGAAGGCAAGCATAAAGGAACTTCCTGGGATGATGAAGTGTTCTGCATCCTGATATGGTCGTGGATACACATGGATATTCAATCACAACTCAATGACATGGACTGAGATAGGTGCATTTTATTGTATATACATTACACTTCAATGAAGTTGTTTTTTTAGAAATGTTGAAAAGAAATATATCCTAAGAAACATCATAAAGTTCTAGCTATTTTATATAGATAAAAGAAAGTGGAAGAACAATACTCTGGTGAATTCCAACACGTTAACAAAAGAGTAATGTTAATTCCCTCGGGAAGCACTGGGCAAAACGTCTTTTTGTTTTTTTGTATCTTGCCATAACTGAAAATAATGTACATCAAATCATAAGGAAATTCTAAATGTAAATTTATTTTAAAATGAAACATTTGCTTTTCCCATTTTGATTTTTGTTTACCATTCGTATTCTACACAAGTTTTGAAAATGATTTTGGCCTATGACTTCACCGTATTATTTGATTTTGGATATTTGGTGTGTATCTTTGACCCCCCTTCTGCGCTCACTACTTTCATCTCCCCAGTCTAAGTCTCCGGCAGTAAAGGTCACCTCACATTCGGACATTCGATAATTCTTTTACAGTCTCTGAAATTCTGATTCTTCTAAGTCAGACTATGACACAAATATAACAATGCTCTAAACCACCCATTCGCAGATTTGCTATCAGCTAGACAAGTCAGATCATAATCAGAAAGCTATTTTGAGATTTCTTTCTTCTACTTTCTGCAAAAGCAAATGTGAAGCATTTATACCCAGGTTAAACTTTAAAAGAATTGTCAGCAATAGAAACTCAGGCAAGCCTGTGACGGGAATACGTTTTTTATCTTAAACACATGGAAAATTGAAGACAGATTATCATAACGGTCTCAACACTGTTTATTTATTCCACTCGAGTGCACGCATCAGGAGTCAACCATCAATCCTGGGTCGTCAACAGAGAGTTACTTCCAGTATGATAGACTAGGACTTGGGAGTCGAATTAGATGACAACTGAAGATACAGTAAGAGGGAAAAAATAGAGGAAACTGACTCTAGAGCTGGTTTTAGAAAGCAACACAGTGTGAGCATCTCATTTTTACAGATGAAACTCGGGCCCATGGAGTTCATGTGACTTATTACATAGCTTAGTTGGCCCAGCACCATTTTAGTGGAAACGGGGAGGGTAAGGGAAGATGAAGTTTTTTCTTGTCCCAGCTTCAGGAAGATATATTTGACATTGTTTAAGTTTAAGGTGCATAACACGACGATTTGATACATGTATACATTGTGACTTGATCACCACAATAAGGTTACTTAACACACCCATCACCTCACAGTTACCCACTCTCTTAGCAACTTTCAAGTACAACACACAGTATTGTGAACCATAGTCACCATGCTGCACATTACATCCCCACGACTTATTCATCTTCTAACTGGAAGTTCCCACCTTTGACCCCTTCACGCATTTCCCCCATCCTGCACTCCACCTCTGGCAACCACCAATCTAGTCTGTTTCTATGACTGTTGAGTTTGTTTTTTTCTTTTTGAATTCCATGATGAACTTCTTAAAGACCTTGTTTTTACATTCCTCAGGAACTGGGGGAAATATATGTCATTTATTAATAATAATGCATGGTGAGAACCCAGGTTCCACAATGCCATACTCTGACCTTTTACACCTTCCACCAAGTTTCTGCTGTAACTTTCACTCATTCCTACTAATAATACTGCACTGGGTCAGATTACGTATTCTTTCAAATAGGGGAGCTAAGTTACCAATCGTTTTCAACTTTTAAAACATTCAGCCAAGGCTGTTAATCAAATCACAGATTCCAAGGGCTGCAGGGGGTCACGCTTAGTTTGTGTGTCAGAGCGCCTGCTACTTCTGTCCACTTCTAGCGGCTACTCTGTGCTGCGTGCTAGCACTCCAGGGTTGCCAATGCTTTTAGTTGCTACATCGAATGGACTGTTTCAGTCAGCAGCCTTCATGGCCCCTCTAACAATATTTGCAATTGTTGGCCACACTGTCTCTCCTGGTTAGACTCCTATCATCTCTGGCCACTCCTTTTCAGTTTCTCAGTGAACAGCCATTCCCCAAGGTTCTGTGCTAGGAAGCCATAACACAACATATCCCCAAACCCCACCCGCCCACTCGGCTGCAGGTAATCTAATGGAGGTAATGCTCAATGTATGGCCTCCAGCCCAACCTCCTTTAATTCTCTCTGCACCCCCACTTACCAACTGGAAATCTTCACGTGGCTCTTTCACCGATACATACCATTCAACCTACTCTTCAATGAACCAAACATCTTTTTCCATAAAACTTTCTCCCCCTCTGTTCCTTATTTTAGTTAAGAACACCACTTTCCTCCTGTATCTCAAGCTCAAAATCACAAATTCATTTTCAACTCCCCACTTCCTGACACATTCAATTATCACGGAATCCACCTCCATATTCTCTCTCATCTCCCTCTTCCTTTTCACTCCCAATATTAAAGCAATGGTTCAACTCCTCATTATCTCTTGGCTTAACCGTCACAAAGGGAATCTTCCTTCTGCCTCGAGTTTCTCCCCACTCCAACATTTCCTACTTACGGTTATCAGTATTACCTGCTTACATACATCTAACCTTGCTCAAAGATATTCTTTGGACCTGAGAATAAAGTTCAGACTTGACAGCCTATATGCAAAGCTCTCCATAATTTGACTTATGACCCAATATTCGCAGCCTCATCCTCTACTACTGCTCTTATGAATTCCTCCACTTGCCACCACGGCACCCTGAGGGCCACGACACCAGTTCGTATCAAATTCCTGAGCATTCCCTGCCCCTGACTCTATCAACTAAACCTCCTAGAGAGAAGTCATGCTTCAGACAGACTACATGTCTTTGTTAGAAATAACACGAAATAATGTCGATACTTACCAATACTTGCAAAAGTCATGAACCAGGAAGTCACAAAAAAGTCTCCAAGCACATCAAAAAAAATCTAGATGAATCAAAATTTGAAAGTAGTATCAGCCCCCTAAGTTCACCAATCAGAAGATGTGTTTCTATGAGTTGGCAATGGCCTGTGTAAACCAGTTAGTGACAAAGATGGATGGGAGAAACAGCAGCAAAGGAGCGAAAAAGAGACAAAAATCAAAAGCAGGGAGAAGAAAGGCAGCAGAAAAAGGCAAGAGAAATAATGATTAGAGAGGAGAAGGAGCAAGAGTTCAAAGGGAAGGAGCAGGAGAGGACAGACAGCTGCGGGGCGGACGCGGCGACTCAGCACGGGGCACAGTGCGCAACACTCAACACAGCAACACAACAGCCCACGAGCCTCAGCAGTCCACAGACAAGGGGTCACAAACGGCACAACGGCATGCGTTTAGTCAGCAATCAGCCTAAGCGAGCTAATCGCCTCTAGAAAACACAGGCTTTCCTAAAGGCAGAGCACTGCATGATGGCCAACTATCTCTGAGCGCAAAGGGACACTTGGTGCTCAATCTTTTATTTTATTCACTTGCAAATAAATTTTTTCTGGAGGATGACACAGTCCTTCGCCTTCTTAAAGAACATATACACAGGGGCCAGCCCGGTGGCGCAGTGGTTAAGTTCGTACGTTCCGCTTCTCGGCGGCCCGGGGTTCACTGGTTCGGATCCCGGGTGTGGACATGGCACCGCTTGGCACGCCATGCTGTGGTAGGCATCCCACATATAAAGGAGAGGAAGATGGGCACGGATGTTAGCTCAGGGCCAGTCTTCCTCAGCAAAAAGAGGAGGACTGGCAGTTGTTAGCTGAGGGCTAATCTTCCTCAAAAAAAAAAAAAAAAAAAAAAGAACATATACACATACCACAACTGCATCCATTCATGACAAAACGGTCCAGGGCTCCACACTACCACCGCACTGTGCAAGCAGCACAGTACCAGACCCACAACAGGAGCCCCGCTACCAGCTCCAAGTGGAGAAAGTTTAAAACTGTGCGAAGCTCAAAGCACAGACACGGATGCTTCCTGAGGGCAGACCCCTGTCTCACTGTCTTAATAGTTTTCATAGTTGAAGGAAAAAATGCTCAGCACTCCCCTGCCTCAATGTGCCTCCTGGGCCTGTAGTACAGACTAGGTTCCCAGATTTCAGCTGTTCTGATACTACCTTCACGAGTTTTACTATAGTCTCATACTATTAATACTCACATTTACTGTTTTTTTTTTGTTTTGTTTTGAGGAAGATCAGCCCTGAGCTGCCAATCCTTCTCTTTTTTGCTGAGGAAAACTGGCCCTGAGTTAACATCCATGCCCATCTTCCTCTATTTTACATGTGGGACGCCTGCCACAGTATGGCTTGATAAGCAGTGCATAGGTCTGTGCCTGGGATCCAAATCGGTGAACCCCAGGCCGCCAAAGCGGAATAAGCGAACTTACCTGCTACACCACCTGGCCAGCGCTTCATTTACTGTTTTTTGGTAAATATACTTTAAATCACCTCATTTTATTGCTTAGCCTCATCTTAAAACCAAGTATTTGCTGTGATATATATAAATACATATAAAATATTTTATAGTCATAGATATAATGAGTCACATAAAAACTGTTCACCTATGTACCATCTAAAATTATTTTTACATATCACCAATAATGTCTACCACACTTTAAAAAGTAATACACAGAGACTATACTTTATGTATTTATGATTTATGTAAGAAGAGGTCTCATTGAAAAGATTAAAACCTACATTTGCAACTACATTCTAACCACAAAAGATTTTTTGAGCCGACATGATTAAATGATCATTGTACATTTTCTAAAGAGTAGTTTTGTCATTTCAAAGTAAGCCACGTCACTAGAAAGATGGATATACCGGCAACACTACTAAATAACTAAGGAAACGCTTCTCAGAACCCACCTGCTAACGCACACTGAAAGGTCTCACGGCGCTATTTCAGTTTAGAACTTCACCAAATTCACCTCAGCAGTAAGTTACAGGTTGTCGGGTTTAAGACGGAGCACGGGTCAACTGTTCCTGAACTTATGATTCAAGACCGTGTGTCTCCTGTTTCATGGGCGGCCTCCTATCCTTTGCTCTCCATTTCCTCGCATGCTATTGAGAGTTCCCGCTCTCACACTGCGTGTGGTCTCCCACCACCAAGCTTCTGCCGAGCACAGCCCTCCCCGCACCTGTGAGCGCTGACCGGCAGCCAGCAGCTCTTCATCAGAGCCGTGGGAGGGCTGTGCATCCTGACCCCTGCTCCAGCCGTGTGCAGCCCCCGGCTCCTGCTCTTCCTTGGGCATGAGCCCCACAACGCTCATCCCATAGCTTGCTTTGCACTTGGTAGGAGGTGGTTTCTACCGCTTGCAAAAAAAACCCTTAAATAATACAAAATAAAATCAAATGTTTCATGACTGAAAATCTGATCAATTCAGTCTTTGAAAGCGTCATCTAAGCAAGTACATGGATCATCAAAAATCTGTTCAATCAGGGGCTGGCCCAGCGGCACAGTGGTTAAGTTCGCACATTCTGCTCTGGCAGCCCGGGGTTCGCCAGTTCGGATCCCAGATGTGGACATGGCACCACTTGTCAAGCCATGCTGTGGCAGGTGTCCCACGTATAAAGTAGAGGAAGATGGGCACGGATGTTAGCTCAGGGCCAGTCTTCCTCAGCAAAAACAGGAGGACTGGTGGCAGATGTAAGCTCAGGGCTAATCGTCTTCAAAAAACAAAGAGAAAAAAAAATTTTTTTCAATCAAATTTTTTCTAATCAAAAGATTTTTTTGACAATTCATTTTACTGTTTCATACCTGCAATGAAATAATGTATCAGAAATAAAAGCTTACCTTAGGTTAGCTAATCTATTAACTGTCAAATCAAAATCTTTATCCTAATGAAACACTCAAAAGTTAGAAACAAAAATTTTTAATAATTTTCTGCTCATTTCAATGATTCAACTTGCAGATATGACATTATTCAAAAGAAGGAACATTACAGAACTATTTCATGAAAAATTTAATCCATTATAAGAGATTTTGCACCTCACACTGTTACAGATTCATTTTGTTTCCTTCTTCATTGAGGAATAATTCACATAAACTAAAATTTACCCATTTCAAGTGTATAGTTTGATGAATTTTAATAATTGTATAAAATCATGTAATGACCAGCAAAACCAAGAACAGAACAGTTCCGTCGCCCTATGACTTTCTCATGCTTCTCTGTAGTCAACCCACTCCAATAACCCCAGCCCCAGCAGCTACTTGAAGATTTTTAATGTTACCTATCTCTGTAGTAGCCCTGAATTCAAAGAAAATCTGAGACGTGCGTTAAAGTGTCTTCTAGCAGAAACAGACAAATCTTAGGCTTTGGTGTAGTGCAAGGTCAAAAAACAGGCACAAATTCCCAAAAGGAGGAGGAATGCTCCTTGATATGCCATCAGTGACCAACGATTAATACAGCTCAAGCTGACGACAAGGCCAGCGCAGCACGATGTTTCTGCGGTCTCGAAATAATGTTTCAGAGAATGCTGGCAGTCAAAATAGGGTGAAAATGACAATGCAGAAGGCTTATCTGGGAGAAAGCCGCTTTCTCTTGATCAGCTAACCAGTCCTGCAAACAGGCAGCCGTCTAGAGATACGTATTCCTCCTCCTTACTTTAAGAAGAAACCACACAAGCTGGCAGCTGACATTTTTCACTGTGTTCCCAACCATTGAATCTGCATTTTCACAGTACAAAAATTTATGTCAACAATGATGATCCTGAAACTATCAAAAAAGATTAGTGTTATTTTCACTGTTGAAAAACGGGAAAAACGGGGCCAGCCCTGTGGCCGAGTGGTTAAGTTCACATGCTCCGCTTCGGCAGCCCAGGGTTTCACCGGTTCGGATCCTGGGTGTGCGGACAAGGCACTGCTCGTCAGACCACGCTGAGGTAGCATCCCACATGCCACAACTAGAAGGACCAACAACTAAAATATATAACTACGTCCTGGGGGGCTTTGGGGAGAAGAAGATGAGGAAAAAAAAAAAAGAAGACTGACAACAGATGGTAGCTCAGGTGCCAATCTTAAAAACAAAATATCCAAAAAAACCCCTGGAGAAAGTGTCAACCTTCAGCTAAACAGAAATCTACTCACCCAGCAGTCTGATGTGGAATTATTAGGATGCAAGTCTAAAACAGCAGCTGAGCATATACAAGTGCCTTAGGTGTATAATTCATTTAAATCCTGGTACTACCCTATGAGATAGATACTCAGTTAGTAAATGCCTAGGACAGGGCTGGCACACGGTAGGTGATAATTCGCATCTATGCTGCAGACAAGGGCAGAGGCCCAAGAGTCCTGGCACCAGCTCAGAGTCACAGAACTGACATGCAGCAGAGTCAGAATTCAAACCCAGGACGTGCCCTCCGGAGCCCACTTTTTTTTTTTTTTTTTTAAAGATTTTATTTTTTCCTTTTTCTCCCCAAAGCCCCCCGGTACATAGTTGTGCATTCTTCGTTGTGGGTTCCCCTAGTTGTGGCATGTGGGACGCTGCCTCAGCGTGGTCCGACGAGCAGTGCCATGTCCGCGCCCAGGACTCGAACCGACGAAACACTGGGCCGCCTGCAGTGGAGCGCGCGAACGTAACCACTCGGCCACAGGGCCAGCCCCAGGAGCCCACATTTTTAACCCTTCACTATTCTGCAACTTCTACATAAACACCACCTTTTCTCTAAAGATATAATTTATTATTGCTTCAGGTATGCAGTAGAAAGATGTAAAACACAAAACAAAACACTGAAAAGGTAACTCTTGCCTACTTTAACTTACCCAGTTTCCAAAGCATACGTAGAGTGTGTCATAAATTCTTGCCACTAACCAGTGTGTCACTTAATCTCTGAGCCTCAGTTTCCTCATCTATAAGTGAGGGCTGATAACGATACTTCACCTCACAGAGTTAAATGCGTAAATACACACATAGTGATTAGGAGGGTGCTGGAACACAGTGCTATACATTAGCTAAAATTATTACTTAAATGTTGACTTAAAATGTCTTCTTCTCACCACTTATATTTTATCATGGAAAAGAACAGTTTATAATATAGCCTCCGTGAGATGCCTAAATAATTCACTGTTAAATATCTTGCATCCTAGATGACAACTAGATGACAGCTAAACAGTTAACCACATTAACAAAACTTTATAACGTTCACTTCAAGACAAGCTATACCCTTCTGATTTTTACTTACGACACTGCCAGATTTTTTCACAAAATTTCTCTTATTGCCTAAGTACTTTTCCTGTAATCGAGATCACTTTGCTTTGTAATGTAATCAAAAGACCTGTTTAAAGAATTGTTCTTAGCTCCCTTCTTTTCTAATGCTGTAATTTTCCTCCAACTATAGCACAGGTACCTTTCTACTTCCTTTTTCAAGACGCTGAAATGTATTACATAACTAGCTTAATGCTAATCTACATATAACCACTTATAGTCAAATGGGACCCTCTGAATGCCCACATGAGTATTAAGTGGCATTTTATACCCTTCCAACATTAAGAATAAGAGCATCCTGCACACTCTTGCCTCAAATTACATGGATTTTCTTTAAGATTATGGAACATATTGTAACAGCAGCATATAATTTTCCAACACAATAATTCTTTTCCAGTTGAAAGGTATCCTGTAATATTATCAGCATCAATGGGAAAAGACCCCCAATTTTCAATCTGACAAAGCTTTTGGGGGTAAGCTTCATCCTCAGTAAACAGCAATTTTCACATGTATAACTGCAAAAAATATAGGAATAACATAATTAATCATTTTAGACCCTAGACCATTTCAAAGCATGGATTATTATTCAACTTAAATTAATAGAAAACTAAGATATTTTTAAAATAGATTCATAAGGAGAAAAAAAGACCAATGCACTTTTATTAATAAATAAACTCCTTAATAAAACATTGCTCGAAATGCTGATTCAATTACCTTTATTTTTATATAATAAATTATTAGGCAACAGACTTAATGGTATGTGAAATAAATGTGTTTCATGCTAATACTGCCCCTTATATTTATATGTATCTTTAAACAATTCTAAAGTATCTCAGTCAATAAGAATTTTTTTCAGAATCAAGACCTTGAACAAGCAGTGAACTTACAAAAATTGAAAGAAGGAAACAGCATTTACTAAATCAACATGTATTGTAAACTTAGTGGCCAACGATTTAGCAATATTTTATCCCAACAACTAATTATGTAGGAGGCGTTAAATTCCAAGTCTTCCGAACTTGGAAAAGCACATGTAATAAATGTGCCTTTTTACAAAATTAGATACAGAATGGTATTTTTGTCAAATGTAATTTTATCCTCCAACTGTTCTGCGACGTTGAAAAATGCAGACTGAGAAAATATGGTAATTCAAATTGGAAAACAAGAATATGAACTTTAAAAGTCTGCTTTTGTTAAAAAAAAAAAACTGATAAACACGATAAACAGTATGGTTTTCCCTTATAATTTTCTCCTTCTCAACTATTAGAAACTCTAAACTTATACAAAAAGAAAAGGAAAATAAGTTTCACTTCATAAGCCACATATAATGTAAATCTCTTCAAAATTAAAGCAGAGTAGTAATTATGTCTGAGCTTCCATAATACTTCACTAACTGTACATGAATGAGGTGTTCCACAGAAATCCAGAAAACTGACGACTATGCCTTTAAGCAACTGTAAACCCTTTGGAATGGCAATCATGAGAGGTCTGATGTAACAGGAGACAGTGTGGAGTCAGAGGATACGTGAGCAAGCCTGGATCCACCCCTTACTGACTGTGTTTCTGACAAACCGCTCAACTGTACCTGAGCCTGGATTTCTGCACTGCGAACACGGGGAAAGCATATCCCACCCTACAGGACTCTGAGAGGGCAAAACCAGAGAGGATGTGGAAGCATCTGTAAACTGTAAAGTACAAACTATAAAATACCACACACGTGCTGCTAATTATACACTTACACTACATACTTGCATGCCTTCTGAACGAGAATACAGTGAACATAATTTAACACACGGCCACATCATGCCTATAAGCGATTGTGCTAAGCTGTGGTCCAGGGACTAAAGACACTGCACTCCAGGCTGAAGGAGGCCAAGACGCTGGGCTGACGGCTCCGGTGCCTCCTTATAGCTCACTGCCTTTGTACTGTCCAGCCTGGGCCGAGACTCCCAGCCTCTAGAGGTATATTACACAGCCAGCTGGAGGGAGCCTTCTCAGAATAACACCAGTTGAAATTCTCTCTCCTATAGTTTGCTGCCCCACGTCCTCTCCCACCTTCTCTCAACAAATAACTTTTCTTCATCAGAGGAAGAAAACGCAGCACTAAATGGGAGCTCATCAACGTCCTTCACCACACTGATGAGTGAGCCCACTCCTGCACCACCCCGTCTCCCTTCCTACCTGTAACAACGGAGCCAGGTCCTCCCTGCTCCTACCGAAAGCTAACTCTTCTACCTGTGCTTTAGATCCCATCCCCTCTGCCTTCTGTCAATTATCCTCTCTCTCCTATAGCCTCAAGCTTTCTCTTGGCTATTTCCCACAAAATTCAAACATGTTCAAGTTTCTCTCATCTTCTACAAGGAAAAGCAGGAAAAAACCTTTCAACACACTCTAGCCGCCCTCATTCTCCTTACCTGACAGCTATGCCTCTCCTGTCCTGGAGAAATAACACTAAATGCACTCTTACTGGGGGAGGGTACTCCTAAGGACAGGGGACAGGGCAGGGCGGTGGGAGGCAGGGGTTGTAACTAAGATAATTTTGAGACAATGAGTTAACAGTTACGCAGGTGGGGGGAGGGGGGCACAGGAAACCAGGGAGAGGCAGCAGCAAACGCAGAGGCACGTGGCTGAGGAAGTCTATCCGGGCCGACGGGAGAACAAGAACAGTCAGGGCTTCTACTAACGGCAAATGCAGCCACACATTTATCCCTGTTCCCTCCCAAAACTCCACCAAAACAGCAGCAAAGCAATAAAAATTAATTTTTAAGGGCAAAGGCATAAATGCATAAGAACAAATCTAACAGGAGAGAAGAGAAAAAGCAGGTGAGACACCAAAATTTGAGGAGATAGAAAACTGGTCAATAAACAGTAACCAGCTCAGTCCATCTGAGCAAATAAAACCCAAGCCTGAAGCAGGAGACTAGAAGAAGCGAACGCACTCACGTAGAGATAGATGAGCTGGGCGCAGAAGGCAGTGAGAACCACTGAGAGCGGGGCTGGGGGCCGGACTACAGGAAGCCTGGTGGACACCCTGGAAGGAAGAATGAGACCTCCAGCTCCTCCTCATCACAGAGCTGGCGTAACTCCCTTCTGCCACAGCAGACGACAGGTGTACTGTGTGAAGACAGACCAAAAAGGTTCTGGATCTGGGAACATCAGGATGAGGGCAGGGTGCAACGGCACACTGAAAACAGGGGAAGGGACAACTGACACGCTGAGCAGTACGAGCCCAGCTCCCACCACCCCAGGCAGATGTGAGAATCCCTCTCGGAAACGGGCTCAGACGCTGCACACTTGGGGTCACCCAACAGCACGAGTGACCAGACCTGACGAAGGCTCCCAGGAAGGAAGCTCGTACCATCTCATTCTTAGAGAGGAGCAGATGACCAAGGATCACCAAATTTATGAAAAGTGCCTCCACCACAGAAGGAGGGTAAAAACAAAAACAAACAAGAAGAAAACTTAAAGATATTCTACCCCCAAAACAATAACAGGGGGCCACACATGCAAAAAGGAAATTCAGGAAATAAGGCAGAGTCCTTAGAGATTAAAAATACAAAAATAAAACTGCCAACAGAGAAAGTGAAGCACAAAGGTGACAATACCCAGTTCACTCCCTGAATAAATACGCACTGAGCGCCTGCTACCTCCCAGAGGTGGCTGAAGCAGGAGGAAAATACTGCGTCCTAGGAGACAAGTGGGGAAAAACATCCAAGAAGAGCGGGTGACAACCTGTGTCAAACACAGCCCTAGAAGGGCTGACCCCTGAACGCTATCACTTGTGAAAGTGGCTTCTGCCTGGAGGAGGAGGCCCGTCCTCAGGATGCCCAGCGATCGTGCCTTCCCGTTCCCTACCCAAGGCCTCCCCCACAGCTCACCAACAGTACGGCGGCCCGTTCTCCACCCCGGAGGGAGTCACCCAGCCAGGACACCACCTCTGTGCAGAATCCCCTAGCTCCATGGGGCTCAGGAAAAACCAGGTTAGGAGAAGAAACTTTGTTTTTTTAAACTGGGTTTGGTCTAGAAAGTTCTCTCCTCCACACTCCATCTCTCCACGAGGAGCCACACAGCACAGCTTATCTGGAGACAGTGAGGCCAGTCGTTCCTCTTTTTAACGGTCGTTTTTCTTCTCGTCTCACTTTTGTCCTCACATTTGCAGACCCCATAACACAGTGCAGTGGCCCCACAGCCAGATGTGCATCAGAGCCATCTGCCCAGCTGGCTAAATCGTAGCCATCAGGGGATCAAAAGGCACAAGGAAACTTCTCAGGGTTATGGAAACGTTCTATGTCTTGACTGAGGTGATACTTACACAACTGTACACAACTACAAAAAAATAACAATACATTTATCATTCAAACTATGACGTTTCAGAAAGTGAAAAGGGGAGCTATTAATTGTGCCAGGTCAATAGGCATAAACCAGAACTATTCTGGGAAAACCAGGATAAATGGTCACTTCACTAATAAATCAAAATAAAGACTAAATATTGACCACTGGTTTTAGCAACACGGATATTGTGAAATAACAGAAAATATATATATTGGTCTCTGTCCCCAGTTTCTGGCACAAGTCTTCTAAATCCCTTAAAAATTTACTATGTGACAGGAGTGTCTTTTGTTCTAATGAGGCGACTCTTGGTGGACTCCTGGATGGGGGTGGTCACCAGAAAGACTAAGCCGTGATTGGAATCTCGGAACTTTCAGGCCCACTCCCCATTCTCCAGAGAAGGGAGAGGGGCTGGAAACGGGCTTAATAATCGATGGTGCCCACAAGATGAAGCCTCCACAAAATCCCAACAGCACGGGGTTCAGGGAGCATCTGAGGTGGTGAACACACACACCTACGTGCCAGGAGGGTAGCACACCCCAACTCCACAGGGACAGAAGCTCTCGTGCTTGGGACCCTTCCAGACCTTGCCCTACGTATCTCTTCATCTGCATCCTTTATCATATCCTTTATTATAAAATAAACTGGTAAACATAATTATTTCCCTGAGTTCTCTGGGCCACTCTAGCAAAGTATCAAACCCCAGGAAGGGGTCTGGGAACCCCAATTTATAGCTGGTCTCTCAGAAGTACAAGTGACAACCTGGGACTTGTGACTGATGTCTGAAGTGGGGGCAGTCTTGTGGGACTGAGCCCCTAACTTGTGGGATCTGAAGCTAACTCCAAGCGAATTACAGGACATCACGTAGGTGCCGCAGAAAATTACTTGACGTGTGGAAAACCCATAATCCGGTGTAGGAAGAACTGTGAGTGCGTGAGCAAAGGAGAAACACAGGAGGACTGCGTGTTTCCATTAAGAGATTTCATTAGCGATCCCGACAGGAGCAGGTCCAGCACAGTGGTGCGAGCGAGGCCTCATGGGAGTAGGTTTAAGAGAGATGGGAAGAGAGAACTGAAGAAACGAAGTAGAGACAACTTGTTGAAGTAGTTTTTGCTACAAAGAAGAACAAAGAGTTGGGGCAAGAGGTGACAGAAATGGGTAGAGAGAAAGGGTACTTTTTCAAAGATGGGAGAAATAATGACACATTTTAATGCTGGTAGGAATAACCCAGGAGAACAAGCCAGACATCCTACAAACTCACAGTTCTTTTAAATAGCAAGCTGAGGACTCATAGAAACCTAATGAACCCAAATCCAAACTAAAAAGACCTCCCCAGCAGAGAGGAAACCCATCACTGTCTTCATCTCTGGCACAAGAGCAGGAGCAGGAAGCCATCACAGACACAGATAAGAAAAAGCGAACTTTCGATAAATTTTAAAAGCCAAGCCGAAACTGGCATGACAACTTAGAATCCCCAGGCACCCCAAACATAGAAACAGTCTGTACCCACCCACCAGTTCTCTCCCAGGCTGTACCAGGTACTCACAAGAAAGAACAGAGACGGGGCAGGAGAGCCAAGACTCAGCCCATGAGGCACAGCAGGCACAAGAGGCCTACTGAGGTCGAAGGGCAGGCCTGGAGAACTGGAGAAACCCTCCAAGGAGTCCAGGCGGCAGTCATCCCAGCGAAGGGAGGGACAGGAGCTGGAAGAGGCTGAGAGACACCACTCCTAACACGTGGGGACCTGCTGCAGCCAGAGGACAGCGAGGAGAGCGCAGGCGCCTCCTGCCGCAGTCAGGGCGCGGGCTCTGCTGGAGGGCAGGCTGCGATCCTGTTCACATCTTCCGAGGAATCACCAGAGAAACCACCACCAAGAAAGCTCAGCTCAGTTTCGGACTGGGCCGACGCAGACGGCCCACAAGCTGCCTCTCAGAGGACGCCCACTGCTGGGAGTACACATGCCACTGACCCCAGGCTCTACTTTCCATTACAATTTTTCACATTCAATAAAAAACAGTAAGACACGCAAAGAAGCAAGAAAATGTGGTCCGTCATCAAGAAAGGATAGAGAACGAGACTCAGACATGGCCCAGATGTTAGAATGATCAGATAGGGCATTTAAAATAATTATGACAAGTACATTAGAGGATCTAGTGGAAACGGCACACAATCTGTGTGAAAAGATGGAAGAGAGATGAACACTACATAAAAGAGAGCCAGGAGAAATGTTAGCTATGAAACTTAGATAATAGAGACTAAGAATTTAATGAGTTTATCAGTAGATGGACACAGCAGAGCAAAAATAAAACCAGTGAAGTTGAAGATAGGTTCATAGAAATTACGCAAACTGAAATGCAGAGAGGAAAAAAAGACTGGGGAAAAAGGACAGAGCATCAGATAGCTGTGGTACAATCTCCCTGTATGTAATTAGAATCCCAAAGAAGAGAGGGATGGAGCAGAAAAAGATGTAAAGACATAATGGCTGAAAATATTCCAAAGCTGACGAAAGAAAGACATCAACCAACAGATCCAGGAAGCTCAGTTAACTCTAGGTGGGAAAAATACAAAGAAAAGCACACATTAGGCACAAGACAGAGAAACTACTAAAATCAAAAGATGAGATCTTGAAAGCAACCAAAGAAAAACGACACATTAAAAAGAGAACGAGGGGGCCGGGCCCGTGGCTGAGTGGTTCACCTCATGTGCTCCACTTTGGCGGCCCAGGGTTTCACAGGTTCCCATCTCGGCGCGGACATGGCACCTCTCATCAAGACGTGCTAAGGAGGGGTCCCACGTAGCACAACCAGGAGGACCTACAGCTGGGATATACAACTATGTACTGGGGGCTTTGGGGAGAAGAAAAAAGAGAACAAGGATCTGAATTATGGCTGCTTGTAAATGAAAAACTCCTGTCAATCTACAGTTCTCTGTCCAGTGGAGATAAAAACACCTTCCCGAAACGAAGGCAAGAAACGCAAGATGGAAGGGAAACAACACAGTGACATCAGAAAGGGGAAATGTGACACACACAGAGGTAACCTCGTGAAGTGATAGGTGTGTTAACTAACCTTATTGTGGTGACCAGTTCACAATGCATACATGTATCAAATCATCACGTTGTACATCTTAAACTTACAGAATGTTCCATGTCAGTTACAGCTCAATACAGCTGGGGAAAAATGTAAATGGACTAAACGTCCCCAATAAAAGGCAGACACTGACAGACTGAAATGTCTTTAAGGCCTCAATTACTCGCCATATACAAGAAAACACACTCAAAACATAAAAGAGAGACTGAAAGTGAACGGATGGGAAAAGACAAATCCTACAGACACTAAGTATAAGGAAGCTGGCATGGCTGTTAAATATCAAAATAGACCTCAAGAAGAGTACCATGAGAAATAGAGAGGGGAATTTTATAACGATCAGAGGTTCAAACTCACGAAGACATGACCATCTTAAATATATACGCACCTAATACAAAAGATCCCAAACAAATGAAACAAAAATTAAGAGAATTAAAGAGAAAAACACAAATCCACAATCACGGTTGAAAATGTTAATGTCCTTCTCTCAGAAACTGATTTAAAAAATAGATTAAAAAATCATTAAGGATATAGAATATTTGAGCCACCCAATCAACATGACCTAATAGACATATATAGAACACTATACTCCATAACCTCAGAACACAAATTTTTCAAGTGCATGGGAACATTCACCAAGGTAGACTATATGCTGGGCCATAAAAAAAATTTTAACAAATTTCAAAGGAATGAAATCATTCCAAGTACATTCTCCACTCACAACAGGATTAAATCAGAAATCAATAATAGAAAGATATCTGAACAGTCTCCAACATTTAGAAATTAATGTACTTTTTAGCAACCCACAGGTCAAAGAAAACTATTACAGAGAAATTTAAAAATATTTTGAACTGAAAGCACAGGATGCAGCTAATGCAGTGCTCCGAGCTGAGAGAGATGCATAGCTTTAAATGGCTACATGAGGAGAGAGGACAGGTGTGCAATCCACCAGGTATGTTCCACAACGATACGCTAGAAAAAGAAGAGCGGTAAGCAGAAGAATATAATAAAATTAAAAGCAGAAATCAAGTGAAGAGAAAGTGGACAAACAAAAAAATCCACAAACTAAAAAGCTGGTTCTTGGCAAAGATTAATAAAATGGATAAACCTTTAGCAAGACTGATCAGGAAAAAATAAACAGAAAACACAAACTGCCAACATAAAGAATGAAAAGAAAAACATAACTACATATCTTACAGCAATAAAAGGATAATAAGGAGATAGTATGAACATTATGAGAATAAATCGGACTTGTTAAATGAAATTTAAAAACTCTTGAAAAATACAATTCACCTACATTGACAAACAGGAAATAAAAAATTTGAATAGTCCTGTAATCTCCAAAAATGATTAAACTCATAATTATGAAATTTTACACAAAGAAAACTTCAGGCCCAGATGACCTCCCCAGTAAATTCTATTAAATATTTAAATAAGAAATAGCAATCTTACACAAACTCTTTAGAGAAGAAAGAAAATGGAATCATTCCCCCATTATTTTATGAGGCCAGCATAACTGTGATACTAAATTTAGACATGGACATATAAGAAAAAAAAATTACACCAATACATCATGAATCTAGACATTAAAATCCTTAACAAAAGAGAATCCTGCAACATAAGGAAAGCACAATACTTCATGAACAAGTGAGATTCATTATCCTAGTAACACAAAATAGATTTAACATAAGAAAAGTCAATGTAGGGGCCGCCCGGTGGCGCAGCAGTTAAGTTCGCACGTTCCGCTTAGGCAACCCGGGGTTCGCCGGTTTGGATCCCAGGTGCAGACAAGGCCGTGCTGTGGTAGGCATCCCACATACAAAGCAGAGGAAGATGGGCACGGATGTTAGCTCAGGGCCAGGCTTCCTCAGCAAAAAAGAGGACTAGCAGTAGTTAGCTCAGAGCTAATCTTCCTCAAAAAAAAAAAAAAAATCAATGTAATTCACAGATTAAAAGAGGAAAATTAACACATGCAAACTTCAATAAATGTTAAAAAAAACCTAAGAAAATTCAATACCCATTCATGATAACTATGCTCAGCAGACTAGGAAGAATTTTCCTACCCTGATAAAGTGTATCTTAAAAAACATACGGCTAATGTTATATTTAACGGTAAAATACTGAAGGTTTCCCCCCAATACCAGCAACAAGGCAAGGGTATTTACTCCTACCACTTCAACTGAGCCTTGTAACAGAAGCACATAACTAGTGCATTAAGGCAAGAAAAAGAAATAAAAGGCATACATATTAGAAAGAATTAAAACTCTATTTGCAAATGGCATAATTTTATTGGTAGAAAATTCTAAGGACTCTACAAAAACAGCTATGAGACAATTTAGAAGCAAATCTACCGAGATTGTGGGATACAAGATCAGTATATAAAAATAAACTATAGTTCTATATACCATCAATCAGCAACTGGAAAATGAACTTTTTTAGAAACATATGATTTACAATGGAATCAGAAATATTAAAAAACTAGAAATAAATTCAAAGAAAGATGTGTAATACTACACTGAAAATCTTAAAATATTTCTGAGAGAAATTATAGATGACAAGTAATGGACAGATATACTCAAGGATTAGAAGACTCAATATTGTTAAGATAGATGTATATTCAACACAGTCAATTCAAATTCAAGCAGGATTTTTTAAATAGAAATTTACAAGCTGATTCTAAATTTCTATGGATATGCAAAGAAACTAAAATAACCAAAATAAACCTGAAAAGAAAGAAAAAATTAGAGAACTTTATGTAACTTTGAAACTAACTATAACCCCACAGTAATCAAGAGAGGCATTAGTAGAAGGACAGACAAATATACCAAAGAGAATACAGTCCCAAACAGACCCACATTGCCAAGACAATCCAAAGGAGAGAGGAAAATCTTTTCAATAAATGAGAAAGAACTGGATATTCATATAGAAAGAAAGACAAAAACACGACTTCCCATCTCACACCATACATGAAAATCACAGGTCTAATGGTAAAAGCAAACTATAAAGCTTCTAGAAGAAAATGTACAATATTCTCATGACCTTTTTAGAGAAAACACAGAAAGCACTAACCAGAAAACAAAAATCTGATAAATTGTATTTTGTCAAAACAAAAAACTGCTCATCAAAAAACATCATTAAGAAAATGCGCTGCCAAGTCATAGACTAGGAGAAAATATACACCAGATCAAGAATATATTTAATTTTTTAAAAAGACACAACAACAAAAATTATATAAATGGCTAATAATCACATTAAAAAGTGCTTAACATCATTAGTCATCAGAGAAACACAAAACCACAATGAGATATCACCACAAATTGTGCAGTGGTCCTCAATGGGATGGGGAGGTTGGCAATTTTGACCCCCAGGAGACATTTTTAGTTAGTAAGTGGCATCTAGAATGCTGCTAAACAACCTCCAACACACAGGACAGCCCCTCATATCAAAGAATTATCCCGCTCAAAATGTCAATGGCGGCAAAATTGAGAAAGCCCACAGCTGAAATCTAACACCACCAAATGCTGGTGAGGATGTGGAGCAACTGGAATGCTCTGATACGTTGCTAGAGGATGTGCAAAAGGGTCCATTCACTTTGGGTTTGACGGATGCTTGTTATACTAAGTACAAATGGCTTCTCACTGCCAAATCAGAGACGGACATGGCCAACGAGGCCCTGCGTGATCTAGACCTAGCCTACTTCTGCAGCCTCCTGTCCCACTTAACTGAAGTACGAGAATGACCTGGTATTAAGAAATTTTTCAATAAAGTCTACTTGCTTTCACTCTCGGAAATCTTAAAAATTCTGAGATAAAAGAAACCTTAAAGCCATTTAGTCCGACGTAGTATCCAAAGAAGGGATATTAATACATTCTTGACAGCGCAATACCTACTGTCTCTCACAATAAACGCTAACAGTTACAGCAAAATCTCACAGATCTATTTGATAAAAACTAGAAAAACAACTGATGAATGTAAGTAACGGTCCTCCACTCTTTTTGCAAACTAAATTAACTGGAGACCACCAACACTGGCTTAAGAAACATACAATATAGGTTGAAAAAAAATAATACAACAATTCAGAAAGATACTGTATATTGATAAATACCACAACTCACTTCACAGAAGAATGGAGTCTGGTGAAAAACAGCATATCAACGGCCTAAATTGGCACTATTCAATTGAAACATAATGAGAAGTATACATGCAAGCCACCTACGCAATGTTAAAAATAGTAAAAAGCAGATGAAATCAATTTCTATAGTACATTTTATTATATATGCAAATACTTGTGCATATATCATGTAGAGAATATGAAAAGTAGCCCGTATATACAAAACTAGCCAGCACACACTATCAACATGTAATCCACATGAACAAGTTCTAGATTACCCTGTATCCTTGTTTTGCACGACGTTTCCGAGGTCCAATGTGCCTGTCACCTTTATAGCCTATCTCTCCTTGGATGGCCCCACTGCAGCGCTCAACAGCCAGCGGGCGCTGGGGGCTCCTGGGCGGCTCACTGGTGCCACGCGGCGCACCTGCGAGCCCCGCACCTGGATGACGCCGCCCCGCCCTCCTCTCAGCACACCCGCGAGGCCCTCACCTGGATGCCAACGCCCCGGCCCCTGCGGCACACCTGCGAGCCCCTCACCTGGACGCCGACCCCCGGCCCCCGCAGCGCACCTGCGAGCCCCTCAGCTGGACGACCCCCGTCCCCCGGCGGCGCACCTGCGAGCCCCACACCTGGACACCGCCGCCCCGCGCCCGGCGGCGCACCTGCGAGCCCCTCACCTGGACGCCCCCGCCCCCCGCGGCGCACCTGCGAGCCCCTCACCTGGACGCCGCCCCCCGCCCCCCGCGGCGCACCTGCGAGCCCCTCACCTGGACGCCGACCCCCGGCCCCCGCAGCGCACCTGCGAGCCCCTCAGCTGGACGACCCCCGTCCCCCGGCGGCGCACCTGCGAGCCCCACACCTGGACGCCGCCGCCCCGCGCCCGGCGGCGCACCTGCGAGCCCCTCACCTGGACGCCCCCGCCCCCCGCGGCGCACCTGCGAGCCCCTCACCTGGACGCCGCCCCCGCGGCGCACCTGCGAGCCCCTCACCTGGACGCCGCCGTCCCGCCCCCAAGGCGGCCCAGTCGCTCATGCCGGCAGCGGCGGCCAGGTCTCCGCTCCACCGCCGAGACGCGGACCCCGCCCAGGGCGCCCCGCAGCCCCTCCACGCTCGAGGCCCCGGTTCGCCCGTCACGTGGCGCGCGGCCCAGCACCCGCGCGGCGCGGACTCACCGTGCGCACGAGCCGCCGGTAGCGCCGCCGCAGCTCGGCCGCGCCCGCCGAGGGCCCCGCGCCCAGCGCGCCGTACGGGTCGGGACGCGGGGCGCGCGCCGCCATCGCAGCGAAGGAGGCCCGGCGTCCGCGAGGCTCGAGTCTGTCGCAGCCCAAGGCCAGAGAGGTCAGCCGAGCGCCGGCCCACCCTGCGCCCCGGCCGCCCGCCGCCCACTCGGGCCGGCGTCTCCTTCCGCCGGAAGCCGGGGCGCGGACGTGACCCCGTTTCTAGCCGAGCCGCAGTGGCCGAGGCACCGAGCGGAAGCACCGCCCCGCGCCGGACGCGGTCGCTATGGAAACCTGCGCCGCCCGCGAGGGCGCCGAGCAGTAAGTGGGGGCGCGGCGCGTTCGCGGGTCCCCGGTCCCCGGCCGCGCGTCCCCGCAGTGCCGCCTGTGCCGGCCGGGGGTCTCCTCCGTTCTCGCGTCTTTCCTAGAAAGGCTGTTCAGCCTAGCGACTTCTTTGGGACCGTAGCAGCCGGCTTGGACGTAAAGCCTTTTCCGGGCCTCCCTCGCTCGCTCCTGCTCCCCGAGCGGCGTGGGGGACGCTGCGCTCCGAGTGCTTAGGGTGGTTTTCCCGGGGTCGCTGCTCAGATTTGTTTTCCATGTTCTTGTTTATCTTCTATCAAATCTCACTTTGAGAAACAGCCGAGATAAGCCTGAGCACGTTAAATGAAGTATTCTAATCTGGTGGATTATTTAAGGATGGAATGAACTTTAGAATAACAATGACACGGGAAAGTGAAAAAATCTAAAGCAAAAAGCATAGATTAGATTCTCCAGAGGATTCTGTCGCGTTGAAAAGCGGACACCAAGAGCCCTAGACTAAGTCAGAGCCTCTGGTTGGAGTCCTGGTTCTGAAATACCCTCTGTGCGGCCCTAGGGAAATCCCTCAAGGGGCGGAGGTCAGGGTTGTCCTACATGGTGCGGTCAGAGTGACGCCCCGCCGCCCACTCCCCTCCTGCCGCCTAGGCCTTCCCTGTGTGGATAGTCTCACGTCCTTCAGTTTTTATGCCGACAGCACTTTATTTTGATTTATGATTGAATCAGGGCATTCATTGTGTTCTCTCTTTTAGTCGTTTTTTGACCAAATTCTGAAAAGTCTAATCACAGTAACTCAATTTTCCCAATTCACAGTTTTATATTTGTATTTATTTATTTGGGATTGGAAAGTAAGAGATACACTGATTTTTTCCCCCCAGCAAACCCTAAGTTTCTCTCATTGCATTTCGACATACTTTAGTTTGCGTCCCTAAAGCATACTTCAGTTTGCAACTTTTTCTTTTATCTCCCTAATGTCATTATTCCGCTGAAATGATCAATCATTCATTGATGTCATCCAATATCTAGTCCTTATTTACATTTCCGTAGTTGTCTCAGAAATGTCTTTGTATGGTTAGTTTGCTTGATCAGGGTCCAAAGTCTACACATTGCCTTTGGTTCTTCTGTCTCTTAAACATCTTTTTAGCTAGAGCAGTCCCACTTCTCCAATACTACCTTGTTTTTTTTCTCTTCCTGACATTGACTTGTTGAAAATCTAGATTAGTTGTCTTATAATCTGAATTTGTCTATGTATGCCAGAATAGACTTCTTAAAACATATTTTATATGAACTCCTCATTAATCTTCCTTTTTTTCAGTTTCTAGAGCAGTACTGTCCAATAGAAATAAAATGTAAGCCATAAATGCAAGCCACATATGTGATTTTAAATTTCCCAGTAGCCACATTAGGAAAGTAAATAGAAATAGGTGAAATGAATCTTAATAATGTATTTTATTTAACCGAATGTATCCAGAGTATGATCATTTCAAAATGTAATCAATATAAAAATTATTAAAGAGAAAGTTTACATTCTTTTTCATACTAAGTCTTCAAAATCTGGTGTGTATTTTACTTGTACAGCTCATCTCAATTTGGACTAGCCACATTTCAAGTGCTCACTAGCCACATCTCACTAGTGACTATGGTATTGAACAGGGCAGTTCTAGAGGAAAGTCCTAACTCCTTAACCTGGCATCCAGTTACCTCCCCAATACGGACCTTAGTTTTCCAGCCTCATCACCTATTACCTCCATACATGAAACATTTGAACAGTTGGATCTTTTCTTGGTACTTCATCCCTAATTTTGTTCAGATGGTTCCCCTGGCTTATAACACCCTAGCCCTTTGCTTCCACCTATCAGCTTTATCCCTCCTTTAAGACCCATCTCGTCCATCAAGCCTTTTATGATGGCCGGTCCTTAGAAACTACTTCCTCCTCTCAACTTTCGTAATGAGTCCTGTCTGTACTCCTCATTTGCATGTATCCTGTCCCACAGGGTATTGCTGCACACTTTAAATGCATGTTCTGATTCCCTAACTGAATTATAGGAGCCGTGAGGGCAGGAACACCTGTCAGAGAAACTGAGCACGAGCTATCTTGCTAGATTCTCTGGAATTCTAATGATGTGTATCTACAATAGGATTGTTTCTCACTATCTTATTTTAAGGAGGTAATTTATCCATTTCATATAAAGCTAATATAGCAGAAATATAAACTATGGAGTCAGATTGCATAGGTTTGAATCCGGCTCTGCCTCTTGATGGGTATGTGAACAGTTTAAGTTAATCAATCTCTGTGCCATGGTTTCTTCCCCTGTAAAATAGAAATAATCATAGTATCGCTCTCATAGGTTTGTTGTGAGGATTAAATGAGATAATACTGCCTGAAAGTAGTAAGTACTCAGTAAAGATTAGCTATTATTATTAATGTGAAATATTTGTTGCTCAGTTTTGACATATTTGAACATTAAGAATTTATAGCAGTACTTTAGGAATTTCCAAACGGAGCAAATGAAAGCCACAAACTATTGAGTTGAAAAAATGAAACCAAATTCAAACGTTTGTTGAACTATAGTTTAGTTTGCAGGATAAATTAAAAGCATGGGCAAAAATCTCTTAATTCCTTTGTCCTCAGCATCTAACATAAGCGAGGTAGGCATGCATTAAATAATTGACTTCAGCATGATTGATCGAGTGCTATATCTAGAGTTAGATATAGATATAGCAGGGGTCTAAAGACCCTTGGTGGTTGTGACAGCAAAAAATCACATTCTACTCAATGTCCACCACACATTAACAAATTCTTAATTTGAGTCGTATTGGTAAATTGTGCTTCCTATTGATGGATAATATTCACAATATACACAGTGTACTTCTGCTAATTATTTCTTAATACTAGGATTATATTTACTTGGTTCTTTCTCCTGGTTTCACTGCCAACTCTTGTTTAATTTCCTTGATCTTGTGTATTTTATTTTTAGGTTTTCATGTCAGTGAACTAAGCTGTATTTGTTTTTAAGGACCACAGAATGTTATGGTTATGCTCTGGAATTAGATGGTAGCCCTAGGGCAACTTAGAGTCTACTGGGAAGGTAGAAGATGTACCAGGAATTAGTAGTGATGAGCTTTAAAAAATGCACAATGATGTAGTACGTGTATAGCTTTCACTCACTTATTCATTCAATCATCACATATTTATTGGGTGTTTACTGTGTCCCACACTTTGTTGCAAGAGACACAAGACGGTTGGCTGGAGCCCTCTAGAAAGCTTAGAGTTTATCTGGGTGGACAGACAATTACACAAGTGCCTGAAATAACTGGGAAGTGCTGTGCCAGAGGGAATACAGGTGCTGTGACAGTTAATGCCTCATAGTCGCACAAGTAGAATAAGGCAGATTGCTGGAATGACTGAGATCCTTGAGTCAAAGTGGGGCTACTCCAGGAAGATGTGGGGAAGAGTTAAGTTTTAAATAACACTTTGACAGAGGGGTGAGATGAATGCCTAGAATTGGAGAAACTTCTGTTTTTCTTTGTTTTCGGCAGATTATCATAAAACTTTAGACAATATCGAGAATCAGCTCTAATGAACAATCCTACCTCATCTTTTAGAAACGGTTTTTCATGTTTGCATTTTTTGCCTCACTGGTTGTCATCACTCTGTTCTCTTTTGTCTTTTCAGTGGTAACCATCAGTGACCCCTCACAGAGTGTGAGCAGGGCCGTGCACTGAGCAGGAGAGACCGAGGTAAATACTTGGTGCTGTCAGCACACCTGTTGCTGTGTTTTTCTGGTTTGTTTGTTTAACTCCAGTTGTGTCCTGTTCTTTCACGCTTGCTTCAGACCACTTTGTGGTCTTTATCT
This sequence comes from Equus przewalskii, assembly GCF_037783145.1. Taxonomy (NCBI): domain Eukaryota; kingdom Metazoa; phylum Chordata; class Mammalia; order Perissodactyla; family Equidae; genus Equus; species Equus przewalskii. The sequence continues at coordinate 97,375,977 of NC_091836.1, read as the reverse complement.
TATCTGTTCCTTTATCTTATCGTTCCTGTCTTCCTAGCTTCTTCATATCTGATGTTTTAATCTTTCCGTGAACCTATTAAAGATACTGTATAGAATCCATCTTCTGTTTCTCCTTGGTAGCCATAATAAATTCCAATTTCTTATTCCCCCATTCACTTCTTTACCCCTTTCTCTTTGTTCTTGTGCCCACCTCTGGCTTTTCTGTGAGCTTTCCAGTTACCTCGAAATTTGAAACCTTTCAACGATCTCTTCCAACCCTGTGGTGATATGCATTTATATGCTATTTTTTTAAAAAAGCATTCTCCTTTACATTTTAGTTTTTAAACCTGAATTTTTTTTAAGTTTATTTTTTCTTTTGTCGTGTAATTGACTCAGAAGAAAGGTTAATCTGAATGATCAAGGAGTGTTAATTTGTGGGTTAAAATGTGTTAAACAGTTGCTATGAAGTCTGTTTAAGTCAATTAGAGAGTATAATGAAGATGTTTCCAGAGTGTTAGGAAACCTTTTGAAGTTACCTAGAATTCACTCGTGTGTATCGACCGTGGCACCTGGCTAAACACGCTATTGCGTTAGGTTTGTAAACTGGTGTGTATTCCAATAGGGGTAAATCGGTCTGCATTTTGTAGGAAGTTTGATTTTATTACTAAGATTCTTAGGTTTTAAGAAATAAATTCGTGATTTAATTCATCCTTAGCAGAATGGAAAACATAATCAATAACACTATCTTTGTTACTCTCATATTTTTTTTCTAAAATAAAATGCAGCTGGACTGTATGATCAACAAAACATTTCTGAGTGTTTGTTTATAAACACTCTTTGTTTTTAAAGCAAAATTAGTGTCATTATCTTAGGTTCGTTTAATACTAAGCACCTGATATAGAAAGGTAGCATTGATAAGGACATGTAAAATTTGATCTAGTCATTTAAAGAAATGATTTTTTTCCCTCCAAAATTATTTGAAATAATATTATGAAACATTTTAGTGTTAGTTAAATCTTCAAAAATTTCAAAATAGTTAATGTTATTATGCAGAGTTTAATGTTGTTATGCTCAATTTCAGTAGTTGAATATAATTTTTGTATAATGATAGCATTATGTAAGATGAATGAAGCGTTGCAAAGTCAACAATTCAAATCCATGGAAATATGAGGGTAAAAATCAAATTTTAAAATATATTCTTCACTTAGCATCAGGGTTAATATAATACTATTTTTTATGATTTTTGTCAGTTTACTAGTCATAAACACATTTAGCATTTCAGCTTCTTTTTGCAACCTTTCAGTTTAATTATTTAGAGACTGATGAAAAACAAGTCTTATATGCTAAGGGGATTTCTGCAATGATGGATTAGATGCCAAAATAATGAAACCACGCAGCTTAAAAAATAAACTGAAGAGTAGATGTTTCCTGATGAATTTCTACAAAAATATCATATTTTAAAAATATTTTAATCAATTCATGGTATTACTTTTTAACCTACCATAGAAGCACCATGAGTATAGTCTTCCGTAGCTCATTAGCAATTTATTTAATGAGTTTTTTGTGTGATAGATAGTTAATGTAACAGACAAATGACAGATTGTTTGCCTTTAATGATTTCCCTGTTTCAGGCCCATTACAAAGCAATTAGAAACCTGACAGCATTTTCACTCTGCATTACTGATCATCTAAAGTGATGAGGAATGAAAGGTGATGAATATTAATTGTATATTTTCATATGATTATCATAAATTATTACCTTGTCTGAGGTGCTGCAGGTGAACAGGAGCATTAGAGAAAGACAGTCAGATATATTAATTTGAAAGACTATGATTTTTTTAATCTTTGTAGTGTAAATCCTGATCTGTAATGTTAGTCTCTATGAATATTAAATGAATTATTTTTAGTTTCTATCTATATTGGGTTGACTTAAGTAAGTTTTTTTATTTCAGCACAAGAAAAGGAAAAATTATTCCATAGTATGTTGTACATATACATATTTAAGTTCAGAATTTTAAAAATCTAATTTGGAAAATAAGAGTGAATTTTGTTGATGTACATATAAATAATATTCAGATATATCAATACAGAGAAAAATATGCTTAGAAAAAAATCTTAGTCTTGGGTTAAAGACAGGTAATCCTGCAAAAGAAGAAGTAAGATAAGAAAATGTAAGCAGATGTAAAGGGAGATTTTTTTCTGGGTCCTCTGTAACAGTTCTTTTGGTCTTAGTCCCCACTGTATCCTGCTTCTGCACTTTCTTGCCTCAGATAGGTGAGGCTAAGCCTTTGATCAGGACTCAAGTCCTGTTGTTACTCGCTTCCCAGCCTTGGACTTGGAGCAAAGGTGGTCCAGAAACTAGATAACAGTCTTCAGTATAGGGAGAACTGACAAACTTAAAACATTTGAAATGGTAAGAAATGGATTTGGATCAATTTCACTGAAGTAAATTAATTTATATTTTGATATCTCTCTAATTGTAGATATTAGTTGGTGATCAATACATACTTAATGAATTGAGTTGAATTTCATAGCACTAATAAGACCATGTCTTGCTTCAGTCCAGCTTTTGGGCCTTTTTCTGTGCTTGGCTCTGTGGCACACCATCTCCTGGAGAGGCAAGGCATCCTAGATCCATCTTTATTTATGAATGTCATACGCTATATGATAATGTGATTATAAATCAATAAAAGCATATTTTTTTCATGCTTCTTAGAAATCACTCTCCTTATTTTATATATATTAAAAGTAAAAGTGCCAGGTCCCCACAAATGAATTCTGATGTTCTGGAAAGTTGAGGAGAGCCATCTGAAATTCATTACATATTTACTCAGGGAAAAGTCAGATGCCATAGTGATAAAGGCAGATTATCAGTGAAAAGGATCAAGACCCTAGCCTTTAGTAGTCCAACTTAATATTTTTACTGGCTAAGCTTTCCCAATGTATTCTTCTTTATGTCTGATGACCTGTCAGGATTTGTTTCACTGGGACCTCCTCCATCTGTAGAGCAGGTCCAGCAGGCACACTCTACAGAATCAGGATGGTGACTCCCAGTGCCCTCCACTCCTTTCTACTGGTGTCCTTTATTTTAGTCTTGGTCTAGACTTTAAGTTGATCCTTTCTATGGCCCCACCAATTCTCCTTTTCTTCTCTTTCCACTTCTAACATAACCAGCCAACATAGCTACTTGACTTTTGGGCAGATTACCCCATTCTTTTGTTACAGGAATGGTTTGGAAATCTTACATATTTTTCCCATGACAGAGAACAGCTACTCATACCTTAGTTCGTAGCAACCTGGGCTGTCCAACCATGACACTGTTAGCAAATCAACAGCTGAGGAAACCAACATTCCTAAGTCGTAAATTGTGAATAACTGCATCTTCTCTGATGACAAGGAGACTCTGGAACACATTCCATCACATCTAAAATTTTTTTCTTAGATAGTGCAGGCTGCTGACCTAAATAGAAAAATGAAGATTCACGTTTATCAGGGCCAGCCCTGTGGCCTGGTGGTTAAGTTTGGTGCCTTCTGTGGTGGTCCAGGTTTTGTTCCTGGGCGTGGATCTATACCACTCTTTGGTGGCCATGCTGTGGCAGTGACCCACATACAAAATAGAGGAAGATTGGCATGGATGTTAGCTCGGGGCAAATCTTCCTCAGCAAAAAAAGAAGAAAAATAGAAGACTAATGTTTATACTTAACAAGCACTTTCACACATTGTGTGTTTTCTCATTTGATCTATATAACAATCCTATAAAGTAGGTAAGGCAGATGCTGTTGTTACACATAAGGAAATAAGACTGGGAAGGGACAGAGGCAAAATTCAGACTCAAGTCAGCTGGCTCCACATCTTTTGTATTTTCTGTTACACCACCTTAGCTCCCATGTGTGAAAACTCTTCTACTAAATGGCTAAAATTTTAGAGATAGAGGAACTTCAGAGTTACGTCATTCTACCATTCCTCCACATCTTTTATTAGATAGAGAAAACAAACCCCAGGAAGTTTAGGATTTACTCCAGGTCTGGCCCAAAACCTAAGATCAGAACTTCAGAACTTCTTGGCCCAGTTCCATTATCTTTCCATTACAATGCCCTGCCTTCATGTCTCCTGAGCTACAAAACTATTTTCTTTGGTTTTATTTTCTTCAGTTATTAAAATAAGTAAATTATTGATTGTAGTCTTGTCTTGGTAAATTTAAGTATTTTTCCTTTGTTCTTACTGTTTTTTAGTTATAAAATGAAGGGAGTTGTATCTGGCGAAACTCTTTCATAATGTAGATATCTCCACAAAACCTTCTGGAATGTCCTAGGTAAGAGTGGAAGAAAAGGATGCAACTGCCTTGTGTTGGGAGCAGGAGGGAGAGGTTGGTGGCAGTTCCGTGCCCTGACTTGCTCCTCGGTGCCCTAATATGAATAACGCCCGATGGGCACTCTTCCCTCTCCAGTTTGGAAGCATCCATGATTGATGGTTTCCACAGTAAACCAACAATTCAGTGACCAAATTTTTTTCTAAGACACGTAATTTATTATTTTAAATAGTAACAGAGTTTGGGAAAATTCTCCACGTCCACTAGGCAGCTCAGTTCAACACAATGTTGGCTCTTGTCTGGATTGCCTGATCAGACCAAACATTGGACTTCCCTTCCTGGTGGGGCCTCTTTCCTCCCCAGCTGAGCTTCTGACACCCTGTGCTCAGCCCACAGTCTCATGACAGAGGCTTCTTACATCATCTCCCTTCTCTAAGCAGATAAAGTTATTCTTCACACACTTCAATTTCGAGTGTTTCTGTGAGCGCTTATATTTAAACACCACTTTGTTACTTCTCGCTTTCTCTAGTCATAGACGATCCTTTTCATTCATTCACCAAACATTCCCTCTTTCGCTCTCAAAATTTCTACCTGAAGTGGGTTTATATCCTGTCCCAGTGCAGCACGACTTAGTTAAAGCAACAAGTCATTTGAGATCCTTAGGGAAAAGAAAGGTCACCGAGTTGGAAAGAAAACTAAGGAAATAAATTTTTTAGGTTTTGGAGATCTCAGGGGTCTCATGTGACGGAGCTACAGAGTGAAGTAGGCCGCGATTCCCTACTAGTCATTAGCAGGGGCGTTGACTCAGTTCTGAAGCCGGTCCTCAAGAGAGAGGAGTTGGGTTAACAGCCCTGGGTTTACCACCAAAGCCAGTTTTCAAATTCTTTTCTTCCTAAACCAATTTTTCCTATTTTGGCTTGAGGAACGGAATAAAAAGGCGTGCAATACTGAAGTAGGTTACACTGTTCACGTCTTACTTGATAGTATGACCTGTCATTCTATCAGAAAAAGATACTAACTTCATCTGGCATATTTGGCTTTTCAAAATACTATGTTGGTTGTTTTCCAGTATTTTATATGCTTCCAGGTGTTACTGATTGATTGTTTTAATTTGTTATTGTATGTTCCCAGGTTAAACTAAGCTACCTAATTACACAAATTATTTTCCCCTTGTTTTAAATCTGGGTATGTTTTCCGTTTTCCAGTCTCCAGGGACATTTTTCCATCACTTTAAGATGGTGAAAGCGGAGGGAAATACTTAAAAGGATTGGGAGAGAAGAGGAATAAAAAGATCATATGCTTTTCTCTTTTTGCAGTAATCACATCATCCATGTGACCTGTTCTATTTTGATAGTCATAAATATTTGACTACTATTTTAAGTAATTTTTTGACTCCTTAAAGTTTAAATTGACTGACTTCCCCAGGAAAAATTACTGATTTCTCTTCTGTAAAGTAAATAGGATCATGCAAGGGGGTGAGGAGGATGTACCTATGGCAGGCTAGTTCTGTCCGTCCTTAGCAAATACAGCGCAAGGTTTCTTTATCAAGGGGGGAGCGCAAGGGGAGCCCTACAGCGCTGTTTTGTCCGCTCACATTTGGCACACTGTCTAGATGGTGATCTTTTAAAACTTTTAAATTCTCACTCCAGGAGAATGTTACATAGTAGTTGTTATTGAAACAAATTGGAAGTCCAAATTTATGTAATCAGATTTGAAGGGTTTGTTTCCCAGTCATCACTGAGCCGCTTTCCTGTTGGGCTTTGATTGGCTTGCCAGTGTAGTTTTCAGACTCCCAGCATGGCTATGGAACTGCTTCCCTCTCCAGACTGTCAAATGCATGTTAAATTCTATCAAGCTGCAAGTGTAAAACTCAGAACACTTTGTCAGTGCACAGTCTGTGTCTTCTAGGGTACCTGTGAACAGGAAGGTTCTCTTTTTCAGGAGAGGAGAAAGAAAAGAATTCCTTGAACTCCAATTTAACACATTGGTATAAAGATTTTTGGATCATTTATTCCGTGGCAGCTCCTGGGGTAGCATTGAACTTCTTGTGTTTCTTTGTGATCAGCAGAGCTTTTGGGTTTCCACTGTCATGGGTTGCATTTAATGCTGGCGCACTACAAACTGGTGCAGAATTAAAGAGAGTTTCAAGCTTGGGAGCCAAAGAAGTTTATGTGCTTTTTACCCTTACCCCAAGAACTGACCTTCAAAGTAATATAGAATCAAAGGAGTTTCTTTCCTTTCTTCATTTCAGAAGATTGACATAAAAATCTTAAGATTTCCCCTATAACATTTCAAACTTTCTTGAGCCTGCTCCATTGCTATGTGATAACCTTTTATTTCTAAGGAATTAAGTGTTTTTCTTTCTAAAAGGGGAGCTAAAGCAAGGGTTGAATAATCTTACGTATAAAATATGCATGTTCGTGAAAAAAGTGTATACATTTGAAAAATTGCACATATTTTATGCTCCTATTTACTTGTTACTATGGCAACCACCACACTGCCTGGTATTTATGTTGTCTAGGATTCAGAGCACCTTTTCAAAAGAAGAAATATGCCAGAACGATGTATTTACTTTGGTGTTTAGAAAAATATTTATTCTAATGCATATTTTTGAAGAAAAATAACAATAAATAAGGCAAACTTCAGCCTAACTTAAATGATACCTTTTCATGTAGTGTGTTTTTAAAATCAAAATAATTACATTTTTCTTTTCCTTGTTATAAAAATCAGAATAAAGAAGAGAAATAGTTTTTAAAACTCCTGAGTCAATCTTGAAAGGTAGTCTCTTCATTTTTCTTATTCTTATCACTTGATATTTTGAGTCATAACAAATTTCTGAAAATATAAAGCATGAACACTTAGACAAAATACTTAATGCTAGCTACATAAATAAGAAAATGTAAATAGTTTGCCCTTCTGATTGCAGATGCTTCTTAAATATCTATGAGCAAAAGATTTATATTTTGTATTTAAAATGAAAGGCATGGTTGCTATTATTTTTCTTAGTTTAATTATTTAAACTGTTTTCTGACATGTGTGATCCATAAATATAATTTCTTAATGTTAAACATCAGAATGGAAATTATGAAGCATAAAATCAGCCATGTTTCATGTCACGTATTACCTGTTAAGAGAAACTGCAATACAACGTTTAAGTACAACAGAATAGTGAGCATATTGTCTCTGATTCTTGTAAACAGGATGGATCTGCAGTTTCACAGTTTATGTTGACAGTATCTTTGTGGGAAATGTAATTATCAAATGAATTATAACATGTCCTAGTATTAAGATTATTAATAGTAATTTTAATTGCCTTTTTCAAGATAATTGGATATGTTCTCCTAAGTGTATGGGAAAGGGGGCATGGGGCTAATTGGATATTTTGAACTCAGTTATCTTAAAATATCTGGAAATTTAACATATATTCTACATTTTGGGAATTTCTTCTTTTAATTAGATGGTTTTGTAAGTAGACTTTAAATAATTTATAATCCATAAAATTTCACTGATTATCATTTGATATCCTCCTTGAGTATTATGATGAAAAATTTAAATAATGACAATTTTAAAAATTAAATGTTCTCTACCACTTAGAAAATTTTTCTAAAATTGGCAAGGTTGAGAAATAATATTTTATTCTAGTAGTGAGTGCTGTTGAAATGAGCTTCCAGATAACGTTTCTGGAGTTTTAGAAGTTGGCACATTTCTAAAAAGCAGTTCAATTTGGAAACACACATAAACAGCTGTAAAGTTGCTCATAGACTTTGATCCGGGAATGGAACTTCTACAGCTTCTTAAGGAACTATTCAGTGGTTTCGTCAGAGGTGTGTGTGCAGGAACCACAGCTTTATTTACAATGGGAGGCATTTAGAAGTGTTTAGAACAAGTAGCTAAGATATTAACAGGTAGTAAAAAAATTGTGTTCTCAACAAATGTTTAGTAATGCAGGGATATTCTCATTAAGTGAACACAGCTGTATTTAAACTGTGTATTTAATGTGGCCACACTTTTGTTTAAAGCAAAGACTGTATCCCTATAAAGTCATAAATGAAAATCTGAAAACAAATATTCAAAAATTTTAATGGTAGCTTACTCCAAGGGTAGGAGATTGTAAGGGATTTATTTTTTTTATACTTTTCTTTCTAATCTTAATATGAGCATTTCTGTAATAACCCCAGTTATCACCATTCAAATTGTTTTTAATAAGACAAGTTAATTAAAATTGTGTTTACATTCATTATAGTGAAAATTCAGCTAGTGGAGGAACGATATTGTCTTGTTCAGCATTGAGTTTACTGCCTTTTTTTAAGGTCTGGAAATAGTCAATACTGATGATTGAATGGATAGACGATAGGATCAGGAATTGGCAAAGTGGTTTTAGGGAGAAGGCATCTGGAGGACCACAAAGATGCCTTGTTTATGTTTAAGTAAACTTGATTTGTCAAATACTAGGATAGTGAAGTGGCGAGAATACACAGGACCTGCTCTGCTAACCACGGTTCTGTAGCGGGAGGAAGGCAGGGCCAGATGCGGGGTCTATCCTGGGACATTTAGTTTGTATGCTGGGAGAATTACAGCTCTTAGAACAAGACAAACAGCAAAAACCTTTCTCAGTGGAATTCCAACAGGAAAAATAAGTGATTCGTGAGCCTGGAATGCCAGTGCTTAACCTCCTCGCTTTTTTTTAATGCAGTTGGGCTATTATTTTTATAAAATGAGTTTTGATGACACAAATTTCCTCAGGAATACAACTACTATATTATGGAAGAATAGACTTCTACAGTAAGCTATATTTTTATTGTCACAAAATTAACTTTGGAAAGAATAATTAGCAATCTAGGTCATTAATATATAATTTACATGTTTATACAACACCAAAAAGGTAGATTTAATGAGGAAATCAAAAGTCTTCCTTCACTGACTTGAACGGTCAGCCTTCTGCACCAGCTCGGTGGGCGATGGGCCCTTACACAATGAGCCGTCTGAGAGGACAAATTCCCGGGTGTCTCCTGATAAGCTTGAGTGTAGCAGCACCTTACATGATCTCCTGAACTAAGGGCCATTGTCTACCTCGACAGTGTCTTAATGCACCTGCAGCTGCAACCACAGGGCCTAAGGGCTTCTACTCTCGTGTGGAGACGATGTTGTTTCAGCACCTGGGGAGGTTAATGGCAGTTAAATCTTGAGGCCAGGTCAGATGGCAGGAAACAGTATTCCACTGCAGGAATGCTGCAGTCGGCCTCAAGGGACTGATAAACACTCTGACTTGGCAGAATTGCCGAGAACTCTACCTGAAGATTTTCAAATACTTACTAGTTATCTGTGCTGGAAACTGGAGAACAATGACCTGAAGCCTTTTTAAAAAATTATTATGAAGACTTTATTTTTTTAGAGCAGTTTCAGGTTCACAGAAAAATTGAGAGGAAGGTAGAGAGATATCCCATATAACTCTTGCCCCCACACTGGCATATCCTCCCCCGTTGTAACATACCCCACCAGAGTGGTACAGTTGTTAGAACTGATTAACCCACATTGGCACGTAATTATCACTGAGAGTCCATAGTTTACATTAGCGTTCACTCGTGCTGATGTACAGTCTGTAAGTTTGGGCAAATGTATAACAACGTGTGTCTGTCATTACGGTATCATACAGGGTATTTCCACTGCCCTAAAATTTCTCTGTGCTCTGCTTATGCATCCCTCTCTCCCACACCCCCAACCCCTGGAAACCACTGACCTTCTTACTGTCTCTGTAGTTTTGCCTTTTCCAGAACGTCATGTGGTTGGAATCACACGGTGTGCAGCCTTTTCAGATTAGCTTCTTTTACTTAGTAATGTGCATTTAAGGACCCTACATGTCTTTTTAGGGCTTGATAGCTCCTTTCATTTTAGCGCTGAATGATGTTCTGTGTGGACCACAGTTTATTTATCCACTCACCTACTGAAGGACATCTTGGTTGCTTCCAACTTTTGGCAGCTTTATTATGAATAAAGCTACTGTAAACATCCACTTGCAGGTTTTTGTGTGGACATAAGTTTTCACCTCCTTCGTGTTAATACCAAGAGGTACGGTTGCTGGATCACATAGTAAAAGTATGTTTAGTTTTGTAAGAAACCACCAAACTGTCTTCCAAAGTGGCTGCACCATTTTGCATTTCCACCAGCAGTGAATTCCTGTTGCTCCATATCTTCATCAGCATTTGGTGTTAGTGTTCCAGATTTTGGCCATTCTAATAGACGTATAATGGTATCTTGTTGTTGTTTTAATTTGCATTTCCCCATTGACATATGTTGTGGAAAATCTTTTCATATGCTTATTTGCCATCTTCTTTTGTGAGGTGTCTGTTAAAGTCTTTGGCCTATTTTTTCATTGGGTCTTTTTTTATCATTATTATTGAGTCCTAAGAGTTCTTTGTATATTTTGGATAACAGACCTTTAATAGATGTGTCTTTTGCAAATCTGTTCTCCCACTCTGCAGCTTGTCTTCTCATTCTCTTGACATTGTCTTTCACAGAGCAGAAGGTTTTAATTTTAATAAAGTCCTACTTATCAGTTACTTCTTTCATGGAACATGCCTTTGGTGTTGTATCTAAAAAGTCATTGCTATACCCAAGGTCTTCTAGGTTTTCTCCTCTGTTATCTTCTAGGGATTTTATAGTTTTATGTTTAACATTTTGAGTTAATTTTTGTGAAGGGTGTGAGGTCTGTGTCTAGATTCGTTTTTTGCATGTGGAGGTCCAGTTGTTCCAGCACCATTTGTTGCAGAGACTGTCTTTGCACCATTGTTTTGCCTTTGCTCCTTTGTCAAAGACCAGTTGACTATTTATGTGGATCTATTTCTGGACTCTCTGTTCTGTTCCATTGATTTATTTGTCTATTCTTTTGCCAATACCACATTGTCATATTTTTTTCTTTTTACTGAGGAAGATTCGCCCTGAGCTAACATCCATTGCCAATCCTCCTCATTTTGCTTGAGGAAGAGTTACCCTGAGCTAACATCTGTGCCAATCTTCCTCTATTTTGTATGTGGATCACTGCCACAGCATGGCCGCCAATAAGTGGCATAGGTACACGCCTGGAACCAAACCCAGGCTGCTGAAGCAGCGTGTGCTGAACTTAACCACTAGGCCATGGGGCCAGCCCAAAGACAATGTATGTTTTTTTCTTTGCTGAAGATCTTCCCTGAGCTAACATTTGCTGCCAATCTTGCTCTTTCTGTATGTGGGCCACTGCCACAGCATGGCCACTGACAGATGAGTGGTATAGGTCCGCACCCAGGAACCGAACCCAGGCTGCCGAAGCAGAGCAGGCTGAACTTAACCGCTAGGCCACCATGGCTGGCCCCACGCTGTCTTGATTACCTTAGCTTTATAGTAAGTCTTAAAGTCTGGTAGTGTCAGTCTCCTAACTTTGTTTTCTTCTTTCAGTATTGTGTTGGCTATTCTGGGTCTCTTGCTCCTCCGTATAACTTTAGAATACATTTGTCAATATCTACAAAATAACTTGCTGGGATTTTGATTGGGACTGCATTCCAGATCAAGTTGGGAAGAACTGACATCTTGACAATACTGAGTCTTCCTATCATGAACATGGAACATCTCTCCATTTATTTAGTTCGTCCTTGATTTTGTTCATCAGAATTTTGTTTTCCTCATATAGATCTTCTACATATTTTGTTAGATTTATATCTCAGTGTTTCTTTTTTTGGAGGGGGCTAATGTAAGTGGTATTGTGTTTTTAATGTCAAATTCCACTTGTTCATAATTGACTTTTGTGTATTAACTTTGTATCCTGCAACCTTGGTATAATTGCACATGCAGCCTTTTAAGATGGCGACAATCCCATGTTTCTTGTCTTCATTTGTTCCTATCTCCCACATGTATGCTTTCCTTTGCTCCCTATATCTCCAACTCACTAGAAGTCATCATGTAATGTGAGTTTGAATATTCAGTTCTGCCATACAAGATAAGAAAACAAATGGAATGATGAAACTCATAAGAAATGTTGAGCATAGGAGTAAGTAAGCTAGTAGCTTATGAGATACAGGTGAAATTCATAAGATGTATTAAGTATAGATACGAGTAAGCAAGTGGTTCGAGAAAGGCAGAATTCAGAAGATATACTAAATATACATAGAAAGTGAGTTAGTAACCTATAAAACATACCAAGACAAATGGAATAAATGGAATATATGATGCAATGGACAAATGCTTACTTATTCAATAGAAAGATAAAAAGACTAAGTCATGCTCTTGGACTTCTGGGCTGACAGCTGTGTCACCCCTAAATTGGCCAACTACTGATGACATCCAGTATGGTCCCATTTTGGCCCACAGTGCTGTGCCTAAGAAATGAAATAAAACCCATAGCTCTTCACCAAGTTAACTGACAACCTACATCTTTGGCCAGGTACACCTGCCTCTTTGTCTCTGCCATTAGCAAGTATGTGCTATTGATCCCTGATACCTTCTGTCTGTGCCGCTGGCTCAAAGGTCAACTCTGGTCCTCATAACACACCCTCACAGGAAAGGCTGATGTGAGCAGAGCATGTGACTATCATGACCCAGGACTCAGATAGCATGGTCCTACCACTCGCACCCTATCCTAAGTTGGTTAACTTTATTGTTTACTGTTGTATGTTTTCAACTTGTGAGTAAACTGTGGGAATGGAGCACTTCCATTTGGTCTGTGAGCCCCCTGCATCAGCTTGCCTGGTGTGTACTCAGCGGCTACGGTCACATCGAGGTCATTTTCCACTTGACAGTACTGTTCGCTTTAAACTGCAGTAACGTGCCCTCACCCTCTGGGGTTTTGAACTAATGCATCTGATCATCACTATCTGGTTTAGGAACCAGAACAAGCTGTGAAAGGAGTGTTAAATTACAGTGATTCTATGGCAATCTTAAGCACTTGGTCTACAATGAAGGAATTGTGAGAACCTGAATCACCCGTGGAATGGGGCCTTCCTCGGCAAACCCAGGAAAACTGAGCAAATCCCACTTTACCTGGGAGAGGAGTAGGAGGGTGTCCGTGTCAGCGTGTCCCACCTGAGTTTCCTCCTTACTCAAAGCTGAGATCGGAGCTGCTGCTTGTCTAGAACACGGACCTTCAAATGTTTTTGCTCATGTACTCCCTAATAAAATTTTGAAAAATATATTTTCTTGCACTCTTTTAAGTTGACATTTAAAATTTCTCATTTTTAGCTTACGTAGTTGGGAAAGATGTAATTTTGCTGGGAAAGTTCACCTGGAGATAACGTCTGTTGCCAATCTTCCCCCCCTTTTTCTTCCTCCCCAAAGCCCCAGTGCCTAGTTGTATATTCTAGTTGTAAGTTCTTCTAGCTCTTCTGTGTGAGCTGCCACCACAGCACGGCTGCTGACACACGAGTGGTGTGGTTCTGTTCCTGGGAACCGATCCTGGGCCGCGGAAATGGAGCACATCGAACTTTAACCACTGGGCCATCAGGGCTGGCTCAAAAAAGATGTAATTTCTGGTATACTATGAACGTTGACATTTTAAAATAAAATTGTTATATCAGTCTTTTAAATGAATCTGATAAAATAGAAATTCCATATGATTTTTAAAAAACATTTTATGAACATTTTCAAACACACGGAAAAGGAAAAATAGTGAAACGAACTCCCAGGTGCTCTTCACCCAAGTTCAATAACCTTCAGCTTCCTGGTATTCTTGTCTATACTCCTTTCCACTTTTCTTTTGGGAATATTTTAAAGCAAATTCTCATCATGTTTTACTTACAAATACTTTGATTTGTATATCTAACAGATAATATTTATCATTACAATACCACTTATTCATTCCCAATAAAATAATTTCCTTAATATCAATAATACCTAGTTTGTGTTCAGATGTCACCAGTTGCCTCAAAAATGGATGTCTTATTAAAGTTGGTTTGTTCAAATCAGGGTCTAAATAAGGTTCATGCATTGCATTTGGTTGACTTGCCACCAATGATTCTTAAGTCTCCTTTCATTTGTAACCTTTCTCCCTCCTCCCTATTTTCATGCCATGTCATTTAACGTTTCTCTACCTCCCATACTTCTCATAAACTAGAAGTTAGATGTAGAGACTTGATTACATTGAATGTTTGTGGCAGCAATGCTTCACAGCATTCTATGTCCTGGGATTATAATCTGTGTGGAATCACATACGGAAAACAATTTCTGGTTGTCCTATTTTAGTGACATCAACATGGATCAGTGGTGTAAGTGGTATCAGCCAGATACGTCTCTTATAGCTTTCCCATCACTCTTTCATCTAAGAATGACAGACGTTACCTGGACAAACATTCTTTTTGGATCCCTTATTTCATTAGGGTTTACACAACGGTGATTTTCTAGTTCTTTTATTCCATCTACATGTATTAGCTATGATTGTTCTCTGAGGAAGAATTTTCTCTAATCATCTATTTGATTATCCTGAATTATAGCCCATTCAGGGAAGCAGGAAAGTACATTTGTCATTTTTCAGAACAATAAGTTGGTGCCTGGCAATCTCCAAAGGTGAATGATGATATAAAGAAATTTTAAATTTTTATTTTAGTATTATAGGTACTTGTGGGTATTTATATGTTCAATGTTTCAATCTTTTACATTATTTTTATGGTCAGAGTGGTCTGTCTGTGGCCAGTGGAATTCTCTTCAAGTTGACATGCCCCACTTACGTCTGATAGCTTCCTTGGTTACCTGCATGACAAGATGTCACAGGTTTGTGGTGTATTTCTCGCCCCAGACCTGAATGCTGTAGGAATTTATAAACATTAAAACCATTAACAAGCTCTTCTCCAGCAGCTGGAAATTTTCCATCCTTTCTTTTGCTCCTTAAACTTGTATTTCCACTCCATTTCTTCCATAGAATTTTATCTTTTAATGCTGAAAACCTTTTATAGGCCACTCTATCATATAACAACAACACATTTTTTAAATGTCCTGTGACCATAAGGTTGTAAGTGTTGAAAACTTTCCTCAGGATTGAGTGTTCATTATTATAATTATGTTTAGTACACAATTATTCAAAACAGCATGTCTATATTACCATTTTTTATACTTATTAAATATAAAAAGTAAGATTTATTGGAAATGTATATATTAATGATACAGCTTGGTGGGGGGCACTTATAGTTTTTTCATTAAAGGAATTGTGGAGTTGTCCCTTGGTTTGAGGCCCTGGAATGGGCATAGGAGAAATGCCCTGCTTTTGTAAAATGAGAGAATGGAGACTTTACAAGGACATACTGTAGTTGAGACAGGCAGCTTCTTGGGCAAACACGTTTTAGGAAAGCATGTAGATGGACGGCAAGGATCTGAAAATTGATTTGCTTAAAACTATCTGCATGGTACCTACTATGTGCCAAGTGCGTCGACTCTATGACGTAGCTACTATTTTTAAGCCCATTTTACAGATGAAGAAACTGAAGCACAAAGAGGTTATGTAACTTGTCCGAAGTGGGCAGCAGGGATGTACAGCTGGACACTCTGGCTCCAGAGTGTAGGCTCATCTCCACTTGAACTCCAGTGCCTTTTTAAAGAGGAAGGAGAGCAGGTCAAGGGGTGGGTATGAGGGGAATCCTTATGTTCATGTAAAATTACTAAGAGATGGGAAGTAAAGAAAAAGTGTGATTTTTTCAGTGTGTCAGTTAAACTATGTGTGTTAATAAAGCATAAGGCAGGGCCTTTATCTGTACTCTGCTAAAATACCATAGTATTTAGTGTCAAACTAAAATTAACACATTTTTATTTCTTTGATTTCTAATTAACAATTAGTTCTCATTTAATTAGTAATGTGCAGGAATGTTGTCTGCAAACCTATTGTATTCTGAATATTCTACTTAACCTGTTAATATGTTCTACTTTTAGTGACGATGACACTGTTTTTATAGTAACATTACAGAAGAAATATTGCATTTAATAATGCTAATGATTTCACACTTACCTAACGCATTCCACCTAAAAGCATCCTGAAAGTATTTTACATGGAGGAAAAAAAATAGACCCATCACTAAAATGATTACCTCTTTTGATGAAGATTAGGATTGTAATCATGCCTAAGTAAAAAGTAATACTATTGATATATTTCAAGAGAGATATTTGAATAATTCAGTGTCAATTTTATTTTTTTAATAATTGAATTTTATAATAAACACACCAGGACAGTCAAGGGATTTTGTTCTGCAAGGTGATTTACTCTCTAATCATATAATTTTGCCGTGCAATACGCAGCTTGATTTCACTTGTAAGCATTCCTCGATTAGATGATACTCAGCCTGTGAAAGAACTGAACAGACCGTGGTTGTTATGAAGCCTTGGAAGAGAACCTCAGCGTCCCACTGTGAGGAGCTTAGAGGAGGAGTGTGAAGGCCAGCATCCTTTTGGCCTCTAGTTGGAATATCAGAGGAAACCTGGGCAGAGGAAAGTGCCATCTCGTGTTAAACTATGTAGAGAGAAATACCTCTTCTCTTTTAAAGTAGATTCAGATGCTCCTAACATTTACTGAATGTCTACCACATGCCGAACAGTGTGCCAAACACTTTCACATTCACCATTTTATTTGCTCCTCCTAACCTTGTGGATAACCTGGTTTTGCAGAGGAGAGGACTGAAAACTTATAATACTCAAGGTCATATGGCTATAAAGTGGCAGAGAAAAACATTATCTTTCTCTTATGTAAAACAGGTATGTACTCTTCCATAATACTTGCGAGTGTAAGTTAGGTCATCATTCTTTTATTCTTCCATATGCTTAATTACCAGCAAGGCTAGTATCATACTCTTTGAGCTTCCTGTCTCTGTAGATTATCTAAGAACCTTAGCAGTTAACTGTAGTTCAAAATAGAAGTCCTCCAGATGCCCTTTCCCAAATGAAGAAGAGCCCTGGATGTGGTCACTTGTCTGTTGGTGCTGCTGGTGGGGTGGGTATTGCTGCGGTTGCCATAGCGTCTTGCTGATCCAGATCACCACTACTGATCCCACTGCATCCATCGGTGGACTGACTCTACTCGTCCATGCTTCAGAAAAGTCTTTCTGGCTGATTCCAGCTCATCCTTGCAGGCTGGCGTGGTCTTTGAAAGAGGGGTTTTAGGGTCCTCCAGAGAAATAGAACCAACAGGATGTGTGTGTATATATATGTGTATATAGAGAGAAAGAAATGTATGTATATAGATAGATATGTATGTATGTATATTGTATATATAGATGTCAACATATATATATAGAGAGAGAGAGAGAGATTTACTTTAAGGAAATGGCTCATGCAATTGTGAAGGCTTGTTGAATCCAAAAGGCCCCAAACCCCAAATTATGGGACTCTCAATTAAATTTAGATTTCCAAGCCATCGTACTGTTCTTCCCATTTCCCTGCTCTAAGCCAATACTGTATGTTATAGGTTCTTGAAAGTAACTTAGTTCAAGGAGTATCAGGAGTTTCAGGATTAGGTTCAACTGCAAGTAACAAAGACCCAAATGAACATTGTTTTGAACAAGCCAGAAGTTTATTTCTTGGGTAAAATTCTGGAAGTAGGTAATCCAGGGTTGGTATGGTACTCCGTGTTGTCAGAGATTTAAACTTCTTTGTCCTCCTTGGGGCATGGCTTTCATACCTACCATCATATCAAAGTTAAAGAGGACCAAGCCACTGTCAGCCATCACGTCTTCGTTCTAGATAGCAGAAAGGAGGAAAACGAAGAGTGAACTCTCTTGCTTTGGTCATTTCCGTTAATATTTCATTGGACAGACTTATTCATATGGCCCTTCCTAGCTGCAAGGAAGACTGGAAAACAATCTTTGTGTTGGGCAGCCCTATGCCTCAGTTAAAAATCAGAGATTCTAGTATTGTAGAAAAGGGAAGGGATGGGTATTGGCAGACAGCTGGCAGTCTCTGCTACAAAGAGTTTCTGTAAGTATTAGAAGATATTAATATATGGACAGATTAGAATATTGAAATGCAGTGATTTTGATGAATTTGATGCATTTTTAACAAACCAGCCAAAATTATCTTTTAAAAAAAATCATATTACTCCCCTGCTCCGAACACTCCCTGGGCTCTCTAATTCCCTCAAAGTCCTAACAGGGTCCTGCAAGGCCCTGTTATCTCCACCCCCCCTCCCCCCCCGTTGCCTTTCTAACCCCATCCCAGCTACATCCCCTCTTGTCCATCTGTTCATCTACTCTTGCTGTTCCTCACTCCTGCCAGGTGCACCCCACCTTAGGGCCTTCTCGCTCCTCCCTGGATACTGCATGGCTCACTCCCTTGCCTCTTTCCGATCTTTGCCCAGATGTTACCACCTCAGTGAGGCCTATGCTGACAAACCTATTGAAAATTGCAGTTCCCTCCATCTCCATACTTCTAACCTAACTTCCCTTATCAATTTTTCTCCATAGCTTTTTTCACCTTCTAACATCTTACAATTTACTTATTTATTATGTTTATTGTTTATCATCTCCCCCCACTAGTTTGTAAGCTCCACCAGAGCACACTTTTTTCCTGCTTTATTCACTGAAGAATTCTAAGTGCCTAGAACATTGCCAAGTAGGTGCTCAGTAGATAATCTGTGGGTGAATGAATGCTTCTATTTCAGAATAGTGTAAAAAGGTGAAAGTAGTATTTTTTATTACCCTATAAGTAATATCTTTCCCTTAGTAGTGATATATCATGTTACCTTGGGACTCCCCCTTGGTGTAGGACTCCTCCGTAGTGGGACACATCAGAGACGAGCCTTCATAGCCATTTTTATCAGCATCCTGAGTGGGTGATTACACCCTGGAAAGGACCCTATAACGCTCATTGACATTATTTCTTGTGGACATGTTATTTTGGTGTTAAGAAAATTTAGGTTTTCTGTGTGCATTACTCAAGATTTCCAGGTTGCAGATGGGAGAATCCCAACTCAAACAAGTTTAAGCAAAAAAGGGAATCCGTTGGCTCACATACCCAGGAAACTCAGGAGATGTGGTTGTTTTAATAGCTGGTTTCAGGGATTCAAATGCTGTCATCAGGAATCTCTCACTTTTTCTCTCTCCATCTCCTGCCCTTGCTTTCCTCTGTTTTGGCTTTATTCTCAGTGGTGGAGATTTACCCTGTTCTTAAGGCTGGCAATCCCAGAGAATGGAGTACTACTGTCTCTTCTTCACTGGACTCTGATTTACCAGTCGCTCTGCGTGGGGAAGGGGGCACTTGGATTGGCTAGCCTTGGACACACTCACTTTTCTGCCTGGAAAGCAAGGCCACGTAATCAACAGTACCGTCAGAATTGGGGAAGGTAGCTTCCCAAAAAGGAAAGAATGAAAGGCAGACAAAACAAAAACAAAAACAAAAAACACTGCTGCACTTTTTAAGAACATAGTCCTCACGTTAAGTTTGCTTGTATATAAGCCATTTTCTAGTAAACAGCAAAAATTAAAATACTTTGCAACAAATTATCATTTTTTTCTTTCTTAAATAGGATTATACCAATCAAAGACTTAGATTCATGGTTCTGTCTTCCTTTAGGCTCTTATCTCTGTCCATTTCTAGTGAGATTTCACGTCTACTGACTGCTGCGTGGTCTGAAACATGACGAGAAGTAAATCGTGAGCAATGCCCAGCCTCAATTTATAACTCAGGAGGATTCTGCATTTTAAATAGAATAACATTGTTCCTTATTCTTAGCTGACAATGGCAAACACAGAAACAGAAGATCACAGAGCAGCAGTTTCTCCGTCTTCTTTATCACCCTTGACTGAAGCCGTGGAGGGATGACAGCCCAGCAGTCCTGAAGGTGCCTTCCGTGGGGACACCGTGATCCCAATTGACAAGTGTATTTCGAGTGACTTACCAAGGTAAGAATATTATTTCAGCAGCTTAAACTGAATTCTGAAGGAGATAAAAGTGCTTCTAGAAAGTTATGTGTGTCAGTGCTCAGTATTTGGTGGAGATGATGTCAGTGATAATGTGGAGATGTGATGGGCTATGAAAGTTGTTGCCAGGATTAGAGCACTTCAGTTTTTTCTATCTATGGGAAGAAAAGTGATGCATGATGCAGTAAACATAAATTATCCCTGGAGTGTGACTTGGACAAGTAGCATAAGGATAATGGCAGTAACGGCAGGGCAGATAGTATTTTCTCTGTGCCAGTCCCCATGCTAAGCACTTAAGCTACATTATATCTACTTAGTTCTCAAAACAACACTGGGAGGAATGCAAGGCAGATAGTATTTTATTTTATTTTATTTTATTTATTTTATTTTTTTTTTTTAAAGATTTTATTTTTTCCTTTTTCTCCCCAAAGCCCCCCGGTACATAGTTGTGTATTCTTCGTTGTGGGTTCTTCTAGTTGTGGCATATGGGACGCTGCCTCAGCGTGGTCTGATGAGCGGTGCCATGTCCGCACCCAGGATTCGAACCAACGAAACACTGGGCCGCCTGCAGCGGAGCGCGCGAACTTAACCACTCGGCCACGGGGCCAGCCCCAAGGCAGATAGTATTTTAAACATCTCTACTTTACCTATAAGGAAATAAAGACTTGTAGAGGTTAATTAACTTGACCAAGATCACACAGCTGGTAAGTAGAGAAGGTATGGTTTGAACCCAAATGGGTCTAAGTATACAACCAGAACTCTTAACTGCTATATCCACTGTACTTCTCTGAAAAACAAAGCAGAGGGGACAGAGGTATTTTTCCTGTGTTTTTTCTCTATTAGAAAATGAAAGAACAAAACAGTGTCTATCAGGTATCGATAAACTATTGGCTGGCTAAATGTGATGCCATAGTCTTTATGTTAAATAGAAAATGTGTACTATAAGAACAGTGAAGAAAATATTCATAATTTAGGGGTCATTTTAATCTCCTTATAGAAATGCGAGATCATATTTATATCTTAGAGCAGTTTGATTGTTTTGTGTGTGTGTCACTAAGTTTAGATGAAAGTAAAAGCTAGACTTTCAGCTGATCTTTGTTTTGCCTTATTTCTCTGAGCTACAAGTGCATCTTAGCAATGTCTGAGATCATTTACCTCATGAACTACCTAAATGGCTAGATAATTTTTTAGGAAATCATTACTTGATAGGTATATTGTAGAGACATAAGCTACTCATGATTGTGTTCTTCCCAGTATGACAGTGGACAAAAATTTCTGAACAGGGTTTTTAACTTTTCCTTTATACAAATGCCAATGCTAATATAACGTGTATTTGCACATTTTTTGTTTCTTTTAGAATTTATTTTTGCCGATTTTCCTTTTCAAACTGGTAACTACATTCACTTTTTATTCCAACTGTCTTCCGTGCATTTTTAGATTCTTTATTTTTTTCTGTTAGAGCTAACTGTAATTTCTTTTATTCCATTTCTTTCTACTCTTTTCTCATTTTATTTCTTTGATTCGGAGTCTTTTTATCTGGCTTTACTTGTCCTTTTTTTATATGTCAGTCTTTCTTTTCATGTGACACCTTCCTACCGCCTGTTTTTTTATAGTTTGTTTCAATGAGCTTCTTCTATTTCTTTGTCTGAATCCTGACTTCCTTTCTGTCACTGTTGCCTGTTACCATCAACTTTGATTATGATGTACCTAGAAAATGAAGTAACCCTCTTCTTGGCAATTGAATGGAAAGTCAAAGACAATGCCCAGAGGTCTTTTACTTTCATGAAAAAGAAAATGATGAGTTTCAACCTGAAAGGGGTCAAGTTCATAAAGGCTAATGGTTAACTAAGATCCGTTGGTATTAATGCGATTATCAGAGAGAGGCAATTTTCTCTATGAGGAAAGACATTTTCCTGCTGATTGAGGTTAAAACTTCTCTTGTCTCATTCTTGTTTTCTTTGCCCCCTTTCTTCTACCGTCATTGTGATCTTTTTATGAGAAATAATTGTTAAAATATTGTGAATTTGTTGTTCCTTTACTTATATGACTTATACTTTTCTTTACTAATTAACACATTGTACATTTTACAAAATATGCCCACATACATTAAATCCATTCATTGCAACCAAACAGTGATCAGTCACTTTATTCTCGTGTTATTATCTGATGCTATTAATTTCCCCCTTACTATATTTACATTATCCATCCGCCTTTTCTTGTGTTCTTCCCATGTTTTTCCCTCTGTCACTCTACGCAACATTTGTTTGTAGCAGAGTGAAAACTGCTGTGCCAGGATCCTTCCCATAGTAAGAAAACTATCACCAACAGTGAAAATGAGATCAACAGATTGTGCCAAAGAAGGTTTGACTCTCCCATTGTGTGACTTACCATTTGGAGGTCAGATGACTGGAAAAGTCTAGCCTCATTTCTGTGGCTACTTCCAGGAAAGCAGCACCATGAGAAACTTTTCCTACCCAGCTGTAGTCTGATGTATTCCCAGGTGACCTGGAACAGGGCATCCGCCTTTCAGACATGGATGGCAGAGTCAATTATTTACTGTTAACAGGTATCTAAGGGCAGTTCTGCCATATTTATAGAAGGCATCTCCAAATGTCAAGTGGAAGATTTCCAAAGTAAAATTGCATTTTTAACATTAAGAGAATGTTGTAAACAATTAGTATCTCTTTCTGTCACACATATAAAATGTTTTGTTTTGATGATTTTTAACTGATCATCTAAGGATGTAATATCATGATTTTTTTAATAGAAAGTTACAGTATTTTTTATCCTGCTTGCAGCTGAGTATATTACCAACTCTTTAAGTTCCTCTAGGGGGAAGATTATTTTTAGCACATTAAATGAGGACTTAAGTCAGTTTCAGAAGAGAATTACCAGCAGTTTTTTGTTATTGATTGTATGGGTTGCTTTTTCGCAGACAAGTCTTGCTTTCAAGGAGACTAACAGCACCTAATCTGTTCACTTACTTTTTTACGTCATTCTAGTTATCTTGGATATTTGTAATTGGAATGAGTCTTGTACTCTTTTTGAAATGTAAACATTTGGTTGTATTGCCTTTTCTAGGGACAGTTTAAGTTTGGTAACTGTCGTTCCCAGGATGGGCTGTCTGTCCCGCCGTGGAACGGGGTAGAAGGGAGTGAGGGAAAGGTGGCCGTGCTGAGGAAGCAGCGCACCACCGCCTCTGGTTTCTGCCTCCAATGCCCAAAACAAATCACGCTTTCCCTAGTTCATTACTTTTTTCAGACTTTTCCTTCAAGCTTTTAAAAAAATCTCTACAGATCTAAACATTGACATATTATTTCCTTTAAAATGGTAAAAGACAATATTGTTTATTTTTGAAAATGTAAATTTCCTCTGGAAAAGTTGTATGTCATGTGTATAACCTCTCCCAGTTTTAAATTTAAGATGTATCTTATTTTTATTCCTTTGTACTTTTGCACAAGCAGAAGTATTCTTTTCTTTCCTTTGGGTGGAGTGACTTATGCCCCTGATCCCATACCCTGAAGATGGGTCCTTCACAAATTTTAGAAATTGCTCTTCTTGTTTAGAATTTCCTTCTACAAAAGCAAATAAGTTCAGTTTAACAAACAGTGTCTATCTCCTGTAGGGTATGTATGCAGTTTGAACATAATAAATTGGTTAGTATTCAGTCATTGAGTTGCAAATAAATTTGACTTATTATATGTTATAAAATAACCTGAAATTGCTCTACAGTTGGGATGCTCTTACCAATATTTCTACGCCAAACTAGAATTATATTTTCTTTTGGTATGGGAAATAAAATTTGGGAGAGATTGTTCACTTTTATTATTATCACTTTTATTCTTCACTTTTTATGATGTTTAAATCACATTTTACCTAGCAATTGTAGAAAGTTATTTATATCTTTAGAAGTTATTCGTTTCATCAAGTTGAGGAAAAGGGTAGGATGAAGTTTAATGAAATCTTTGTGCTTTGTGCACTCCAGAGGTTTTATGCAAATTTACATTCACCAAACATATGTGGGGTTATTTCTTCTTTGGTTGCATTCCAGTATTTTAAGCTGGTGATTTATTATTGAATGTACTTAGGGTCATTTTCCTTTACATTTACATTTTCTTATTTGTATTTATTCCAATTAGAGAGTTTAATTACCATTAAAATGGTAATGGGATAAAGATAAGTTTTACAAATGACAATATTTAAAAAAAAGCCATAACTCTTCAGGAAGGTTTAAATGCCATAAGAATATAAAGCGAGGAATATATGCTTGTCAAATATACAGTATAAATAAATAATTTAGATGAAAATGGTTGACTACATTTAACAAAGAGACTACCAAATAATGAGGGGCTAAAGAGTGGTTGTTAGATTTGATGTACTTCATTGTATATTGTAAGTAATTGCTAGCCTTAAAAATTCTATGGCTTCTGTGTAAGAAAAAGAGACATTTTGACAGGCAACACTGGTATGAAGCGACAGCAGGTACAAATTCTTGGCAACTGTCATTATCCTGCTGTTGGATTCACATCCACACTGTGTGATAACTTAGACTTGCTTGTTTGTTGTCAAGCCATGATCTGTCAAAGTAGCCACACTTCCTACTTAGAAATAGAATTGTTAGCCACATGCAGATTCCTGCCATAGAAATCGGAACCAAGGGCCCGGCCCCATGGCCGAGTGGTTAAGTTCGCGTGCTCCACTTCGGTGGCCCCGGGTTTCACCAGTTCGGATCCTGGGCGTGAACATGGCACTGCTCATCAGGTCATGCTGGGGCATTGTCCCACATAGCACTACCAGAGGCACTCAGCTAGAATATACAACTATGTACTGGGGGCGTTTTGGGGAGAAGAAGAGGAAGAAAAAAAAAAAAGAAGAAATCTAAACTCCCCAAGAGTGCTTTGTGTTTCTAAAAGGGGCGAAATAAAAATCCCCACATCATTTTATGCTTATGCTGAAATTTCTGGTGAAAGTTTCCCAATTAAGTAAAAGTAGAATTTTTAGAAAATACCATATTAATTTATATTTTAGCCCATTATAAAGTTAATTCAAAATTAGTAAAGATTTTTGAATAAAACTGAAAGTAAAGCAAATGTGATCAGAAAGCTGATTGTATAAGTTAGGCTACTATTCGCAGAAAGTAACAGAAAATTCAACTGTAAGTGACTTTAAAAATGAGGAACAGTCATTGTTTCACATAATGAGCACTTCAGAGGCAGAGCAGTTCTAGGGTTAAATTCAGCGGCTCAGCAGTGTTGTCAGAGAGAGTGGTTCTTTGTATCTTTCCCTGTGCCATCCTCAGGATATTGGCTAGATCCTTGAGTTTGACTCCTCCCAGTGGGAAGTTTGACTCCTCCCACTGTGTACTCATCACCGTCAGTAATTGTAAATTTATAGTACGCGTGACTACTTGTTTAATGTTTCTCTCTTCCACTAGGTAATTATTGTTATTATAGAAGAAGTTTCTAGAAAACGTAAGCACTGAGTTCAGATTAACATTTATTAAATACTTATCGAAAGATGTACAGAAATGGGTAGAGATCTGTTAAGTGAACACCACTGGCAAAAATGCCTGCAGGTAAGAACTGCCGAAGGCAATTTGGTGGGATTATAGCTGAGGGACGTTCCAGGGGGCAATGAGCAGCGCCAGCTGGTACAAGTCCTTACATTGGAGATCGACAAGTATGACTTTATTATGAGTTTTCCTCAAATTACTATAAAGAACCACTAAGATTCACTGATGCTATTAAAGCAAAGGAAATGAGAAGAAAAATTGCTCTTGTCAAAACGAGTCATACCCTTAAATCGTATCATGGTCTGTTTATCTGCTTTTTCTATACTCCTCTTTAAGCATTTTTTTTTATACTTTCAGGCCTCATGTCTTTACTTAGTTGTTGCTTTGTGAAGCAAAATTTGTAACTTAGATTTAATGAAAACCACAGAGAGTAAAGCATAATTAAATACTAGCCTGGGATATCAAGGGGGTTATAAATTCCACAATGTGTAAGATCTCTCCCTGATAATCTTTTTGATTATAATAGAAAGCTGATTCATAGATAAGGTGTGGTACCATTTGAGAAAAGGATAAAAGCTTAGTTAATCTCTTACTGTGCCTTCCAGCCTTATCATATCCATTGTATCATATGGAGAAATTGTTTAGAGATTCATTTACTTTAAGTTTTATAGTTTTTAATAAACAGGTAGTTTTTATCCATACTACTTTAAGGTTAATTTTTGACATGTTATACTTCATCTTCCTCTAAGCACACATAAAATCCTTAAATCTTTTGCATAGTTTATTTATATATAGACACACATACCACATTTGTTCTTTGACATTTTTTAATGAATGAATGAATGAATGAATGATTCAAATTGCTAAAAGAAATAATCTTTTTTTTCAATAGCTGACAATAAACTAACTCAGCAGTAATGTAGTTGATATTTTTTGAAAGAAATGTACCAGAACATTTACATCCAAGTGAACGCCTTCTCCCTCCCCACCCTTAAAATATCTACTTTAGGAAGTAATTTAGTCTAATAATAATGCCACTTCTGAGGGCATTTTTTTTAGTTCCTCTTTGGTTTTGCCATCAGAATCTGTGGCACTTTCTTTTAAATATCCTAAGTGTTGATTGATGGCAAAATTTAATCTTAAGTAGTTAATTTGAATTTTCCATAAAATAAAATATCTGGATTTAAATTTGTTGTAAAAAATGGATAATCAAAACTAGGTCATTCTATAGCTAGTGTTGTAGGCAGGAATTTAATGTGGCCCCAAGATTCCCACTGCCTGGTCTATATGCCTGGTGCAATTCCCTCCTCTGGAGTGTGGGGGGATTGTGAATAGAACAGTGTGAATAATGCAGATGATGAGGTTGTGTTATATGGCAAAGGAAATTTTTGCAGGTGTAGTTAAGGCACATAATCAGCTGTTTTTGAGTTAATCAAATGAGAGATTACCCTGGGTGGATATGACCTAATCAGATCAATTCTTAAGTGAGAGTTTAGAGGTCAGAGACAGAAAGTCAGAGAGGTGATTTCCTGCTGGCCTCAAAGAAGATGATAGTCATTGTGAGTTCTGCCTCGATAAGGAACTAAATTCTGGCAAAACCTGTATGAGCTTGGAAGAAGATCCAGAGCATCAGATGAGACTGCAGCCCCAGCTGAGCTTTGCCCAGACTTCTAACCCATGGAAACTGCAATAATGAGTAGG
This sequence comes from Equus przewalskii, assembly GCF_037783145.1. NCBI lineage: Eukaryota > Metazoa > Chordata > Mammalia > Perissodactyla > Equidae > Equus > Equus przewalskii. The sequence goes on along the minus strand of NC_091836.1, from coordinate 97,348,625 downwards.
TGTTGTTTTAAGCCACTAAATTTGTGGTAATTTGTCTACAGTAATAGAAAACTAATATGGGTAAATAAAAACGTGATAGACAGATATTTTTTAAGAAGGTGTATTTCTAATGTAATGTGATTGATGGTCTTGTATCAACCTAATACAGTGGATTTTAGTTTTCAGGCTGAAAAAATGCTTTTATACCAGTGGCAAAAGAGTAAATAATACAATGATGAATTAGAATATTTAACAGAAATTGAGGTCTAGCATTTTAGATGGTGGGAAATAATCACTGAGATAGAGTGATTTCAGCTATGAAATCTACCATGGCAGATGTCTGTGCACAGAAAGAAGTACATTCCTATATATGAGGGTAGCATAGAAATCTTACTGAAGAAGGACTATTTGAAGTCTGTATATATATGACTTATTTACAGATAGAATGAAAGATTTACAGTAGAGACATATCATAGACTTCCAGGAGAAAATAATAAGACCGACGTAGAAATGTTAAAAAGAAAATCTGTTGTAAAATTAGCCCAGGGCCAGGCCGGTGGCTCAGTGGTTAAGTTGGCATGCTCCACATTGGTGACCCGGGGTTCGCAGGTTTGGATCCCAGGTATGGACCTATGCACCTCTGGTCAAGCCACGCTGTGGCAGGCGTCCCACATGTAAAGTAGGGGAAGATGGGCACAGATGTTAGCTCAGAGCCAGTCTTCCTCAGCAAAAACAAGAGGATTGGTGGCAAATGTTGGCTCAAGGCTAATCTTCCTAAAAAAAAAACAACCCAGAATGTGGTAGAAAGCCTCACTCCTAAAACAGTTGGTTCAGGAATCCACGTGGAATTCCTACACCCTTCATGGAGACTACAGATGAGCAAGTAAATAGAAGTGACCATAGCACTAAACTAAACTCAGTATCAGTCGGGAAGGACAAGTCCAACAAAACTACCATACAACACATTGAATTTTGTAAAAGACAACTATAACAAAATCTAGATTTAAAAGAAAATATGGTGTAAGATTTATATAATTAGTAATTCATAAGAAGCACAGGATGCAAAGCTGCACGCTCATTCAAGGCAGAGTTTTAGAGCTACGTTCCCTGCATAAAACCAGGAGCCCTGAAAGATAAGTGCCCTCATCCTTGAAAAATGGAATAAAAAAGTACTGGTTACCAGCCGAAGGAAGCAGAATGAGTGGATTTGATGTATTCTAAGTTTCTTGCATTGTCTGGAAAATAAGAAATTAGTATTTATATTAAAGTCTAATAAGAAAAAGATTCATATTATAATATCTAGTGTTTCCCTAAAAATAAGGTTAAACAATATATGGCATACAACCTAATAGAAGGGAAAATGAAATAATAAAAATTGTTGTTTAATTCAAGAGAAAACAAGAAAAGAATGAAAGGGAACCTAGAAAAGATAGGAAGGACAGAAAACAGGTTGTAAGATTAAAGGCTAAATTCTCCATTAAAAGACAAAGACTGTCTTGGTGAAGGAGATAACTCTGGGAATATGTGTTAAATATAAACAAGCTAAATTCTCAGAAGGCAAAAAATGTCTTTAGGAGGAAGAGAGCTATGCAAAGATACATATAAATCTGGAGAGGAGGGAAGTTCATTTAATAAATCTGAATGTCGTGGGATTTCTAAGAGATTTTGCAGAAGTGGAATAAAGTATCTTTCAAAGAAAAAAAGTTGAGAGAAACAAGAGAAAGAAAGAAAAATAAGGAGACTACATTTATGGTGACAAATACAGTCTGGAATTAGAGCTACGTTAGCTAAAGAGGACTACTGGTTGACTGCCGCTAATACAACTACTTCTTTGCCTGCCCCCCATTGCCCTCCTGTTCTAGATTTCAGTTTCCCTTGTTGTAGCTGTTTTCCTGAACTCTTGAATAGGAACTTCAATTTTCTAACTAAAGGAAAGTAAGGAAGTTTGAGGGTTAATAGGAATAATATTATAGGATGATGGTTAAGTACAGAAATTGTGGAGCCAGACTACCTGGATTTGAATCCTGTCTCTGACACCAGCCTGCTCTGTGACCTTTGGAAAGTTACTTAAGCCCTAAGTTTACTCATGGGTAAAAGTGGGAAAATAATAGAGGGCTATTGGGAAGATTAAATGCAAATATAAGTAAAGGGCTTAGAACAGTGACTGTCACAATAAGTGCTATGTAGGCATTAGCTATTAATATCGTTACTATTATCAATATGGAGGTTATGATATATCATTTATTCCTTGTCTGGCCTGTGGACTGGGTTAGAATTCCTGTAATTGAGCAGGTAAGGGCTAAAAGCGGTGGAGCTGGTCAAGGAAGACTCCTTGGAACTCTGCCTACAACCTGAGCTGCTTCAGGGTCCAGATGACTTAGTACAGAATAGGGCTCTCCCCACCTCTGCACTGTTCTGGCGGCCTAAGTGCTGGAATCTGGGAACACTACGAGGCAGCACCTTCATATGGACCTCTTTGTTCTTGTGATTGGCAGTGGAAGCAGTGAGGTGGTGACACAAAATAGCTGTGACTCTCACCAACAGATTTTTATAGGGACTTCAGAGGCACTTTTAGGAATTCATAATTCACCACTTTGGGGACTTTCTGAAAATAAATGGGGAAGATTTTGAGGGGGGAATAAAGTCCTGTATTATTATGATGGGATTATCGCACTGGCAGTTATTTGCTCACCCTGATGGTTGGCATCAAGGAGGACAACCCTACCATGCAAACCGCATCCCTTTGGGCCAACGTTGAAACACACCATTGGGCCAGATGGTCCAGAGATTGGGCTTACAGTCTCAATATGACATTCTTGTGTTTCTCCGTGATTAGAAGTGAATGACTAATATTAAAATAATCAGAAGAATCAGAACAGCCTTTGAGTAGTTGTTAAATTTAAATGCATTTGGTAGTATTTCAATTATGCACTGTATTTTAGTGAGTACTTTTCAATGAGTCAATATAAGTGTCTCTGCTTGTCACAGTCTGCTAGCTAGGTCATACAAGCCACCTGCCAGTTGTGTTTTCCTCTTCAGGGAGGCATTTGAGAGCCTGTCTTACTCTAACTGCTCTATACCTTATTATCCTGCTGTCCTACCCATAGTTTTTTGGACAACTGGTGAGTACTTCCCTATTCATTGGCTTGCCAGAGGCTTATGAGCTTGCCTAGCTTTCGAGTTCTACCCAACAGGGGTGCCCTATACTGGGTAGTGATGGAATTAAACTTTGGGGGGAATTGAGTGTATGTTGTACAGACAGAGTCTACAGAAGGTAGTGTGGTATAGAAATGGGTAGACACACAGGGAAGTTAGCAGAAACCATGAGGGAGAGAAAGGGAGGACAGAGGTGGGTTGGGCAATAATGATGTAGGAAGAAGAAGCAGGTAGACACAGGAGAGATGAGGTTGCCGAGTCAAAAAACGTGGCAGTCTACTAGAGTCGTTGTTAAGTCAGTAGTATATCCTGGAGGGCAGTGAATGGACTTCTAAATCTCTTTCTGCCCTGCTGGAGTGGTTTTATTTCCTTTCACAACTTTCCGGGTAATAAGCTTCATCACCTGAAACCCAAATGCCTGTCTGTTCCTCGAAAGCTGAATGATCGTAACACCCACATTCCCAGCATTAATTTAACAAGCCAAGTGTGTAGGTTTAATTCCCATGTGGGACAAGGTAGTTTTGCAAGCTCTGTGATCATCCTCTCATACACCCAACAACTAGCAAACACATCAATTGTTATAAGAGAGAAGAATGCAATAGTGTGTAAGAACTAGTGTAAACCTGTCATCAGTGTTGATAAAATAAATCAAAGCTGAAGACTACTAATGGTGGGCCAATAGTGACTTTTTAACATGAAAACTACCCATTCTCCCCTTATAGACATAAGTGACTACAGAAAAGCAGGTAATAAATAAATATATGGTAGAACCATATAGTTTAATTTAATTCTTTTTACCATTTACCAGGTAAATTTTGTATAATTTGTTGTCCTAACTCTACCATAATCATATGGAGTTGGGAGAGGTGGGGATGGAGAGTTCCCCAAAAGAATGTTAGTGCTGTTACCAGAAGACAAGAGGAAGGTATGCCAGCAGACAAAAACAATAGATAACCCCTATATGACTAGGTGGAGGAAGGCAAAATATACTTGATAAAATATTACATTCCAGTAAAATCTGTAAAGACTACAACAACCTGAAAAATGGTTGTAAAACAGTGTTAAGTAAAAAAGGCAAAGTATTGAATTAAAGGTATGATATGGCCAAAACTTTGGAATATAGAAAAATAATAACCTTTTGCTTCGTGGTGGTGGGATAATGAATTATTACATAAAATCATTAGTATATTTGTAGAAATATTTGACAGTAAACAAAGTGCATTCATTAAAAAGACACTCCATTCTGCACTTAAGTAGAGAATTCCTTTTCTTTTTTTACATGAGAATTCGCTTTCCATGAAACTGTGTGGGCCCTGGAGAGTGTCTATGTGACCTGCAGGTCTTCCCTCCTGGCCATGTGCTGCTCTTCCCCAGCTTGAAGAGCCTGGTGACCATTTGGGCTCCTTTGCTGTTGCTATGAAAACGCTGCTGCTGTGACGTGACCCCTGCCACATGCCACCACTCACCACTGCTGTCAAAATCTGAGCAGCTTGTTGAAGACCATTTATTGAAGAGACTTTCCTTTCTCCATTGTGTGTTCTTGGCTCCTCTGTAAAATATGAGCTGTCCGTAGATGTGTGGTTTTATTTCTGGGCTCTCAATTCTGTTCCATCGATCTGCATGTCTGTTTTTCTGCCAGTGCCATGCTGTTTTGATTACTGGAGTTTTGTAGTATAATAAATGGTGGGCAAACTGGACAGCCACATGCAAAAGAATGAAAGTACACTATTATTTTACACCATACACAAAAATTAACTCAAAATAAAGACTTGAATGTAAGGCCTGAAACCATAAAACTCTTAGAAGAATATATAGGCAGTACACTCTTTGACATTGGTCTTAGCAGAATCTTTTCAAATACCATGTCTACTCAGGCAACGGAAACAAAAGAAAAATAAGTGGAACTACATCAGACTAAAAAGATTCTACACGGCAAAGGAAATCATCAACAAATTAAAAAGACAACCCACGAACTGGGAGAAAATATTTGCAAATCATATATCTGACTAGGGGCTAATTTCCAAAATATATAAAGAACTCATACAACTCAACAACAACAACAACAAAAAAACAACCTGATCAAAAAAAACAGGCAGAGGATATGAACAGACATTTTTCCAAAAAAGATATACAGATGCCCAACAGGCACATGAGAAGATGTTCAACATCACTAATTATTAGGGAAATTCAAATCAAAACTACAATGAAATATCACCTCACACCCATGAGGATGGCTATAATTAACAAGAGAAGAGATAATAAGTGTTGGAGAGGATATGGAGAAAAGGAACCCTCATACACTGCTGGTGGGAATGCAAACTGGTACAGCCAGTGTGGAAAACAGTATGGAGAGTTCTCAAAAAATTAAAAATAGAAATACCATATAATCCAGCTATCCCACTACTAGGTACTTATTCAAAGAACATGAAATCAACAATTCAAAGAGATTTGTGCACCCCTATGTTCATTGCAGCATTATTCACAGTAGCCAAGATGTCGAAGCAACCTAAGTGCCCATCGATGGATGAATGGATAAAGAAGATGTGGTGTGGAATATGACTCAGCCATAAAAAAGATAAAATTGTAACTTTTGTGATAACATGGATGTACCTTGAGGGTATAATGCTAAGTGAAATAAGTCAGAGAGACAAATACCATATGATTTCACTCATATGTGGAAGATAAACAAACATATAGATAAGGAGAAGAGATCAGTGGTTACCGAGGGGAAGCGGGTGGAGGGTAGGTGAAAGGGATAAAGGGGCACGTGTGTGTGGTGATGGATACAAACTAGATTATTGGTAGTAACCACGATGCAGTCTATACAGAAACTGAAATATAATAATGTACACCTGAAATTTATACACTGTTATAAGCCAATATGACCTCAATTAAAAAAATAATCTGAGAAGTTCAGGTGGTCTGAAGGGAGTTCCTACCTCTGCCGGAGCTAAAGCCCAATGATAGATGCTGTTTGCCACAGTTTTGAAGCTGGGTGGATCCTCAGAGGGTAGGGGAGGCCACTCCTCTCCTGGGTGCTGTGCGCAGGCCAGGGCAGACTTGGGTAGAAACATGTGATGACAACAACAACAAAAACAAAATACGCCTGCTTGGATCTCAGTGTTTTAGCACCAGTGACCGTGTCAACTCTCGGTTACACATCCATTCTCCCTGTGACTACCTTTCATTCTTTCAGAGGAAGTAATCAACCATTTTGCACATTTGTGAACATGTAGAGGGCAGGCCAGAAGAAATAATTGCGGCTACAATGACATTTGTGGATGAGAAAAATTTGGAGGAGGGCCTGTCTGTGCTGAGCTTTCCTCACTAAGCCTACTTTATTTTTCAGTTGGGTGGGTGAGGAGGTTATATCATGGATGGATAAGAGCTATTGAGGACTGGGAAACTGGAAAGAGGCCGATTTGGAAGCTGACTGTCCTCTAAGCCTGATCGTCACACAGCTCGATATTCTCAAATATGATGAGCCTTTCGTTTTATTATACCAGCAAACTCTGTACGCAGTCTGTCTTCCTAACATGGTCTTTACAGATCGTCCGTCCCCTGTTCAAACATCATAGTTCATCTTATGGAATTAAAACAAAAGACAGACGACCCCTAAAAGAGAACGCCAAAATGGACACTTTGTGGCTAACTGGGACCTGGAGTCCAGCAGCTGTGCCAGGTCCGAGGTGCAGTCAGTACTCTGTTCTCAGAAAACATGCAGCTTGTACCTGAAACTGAGTGTTCCTTCCTGAGGGACGGCCAGAAGGCTGATAGAGCTGATTTTAGACCACCGGTGTCTACAAGGGAACCAAAGAATCTGAGGGCTCTCCAAACAACGCCTGTGGTCTACAGGGTTTTGCCTCTGTGAGGTCTGCCCTCCCCGGAGCATACTTTTGATTTGTTCCAAAGGCTGCGCTGCATCTCCCTGGTTTGTGATATAAAGCATTCCTAACTAAATCCTTGTGTTCCAGATATTTTTGTTGACAATCGCAATACTACTCCTGTAGCTTGAGTTCCAGGTAGGGTGACCAACTGTCCCAGTTTGCCTGAGACTGAGGGGGTTCTCGGAATGTGTAGCTCAGCGCCAAAGCCAGGACAGTCCTGAGCAAACTGCGTGGTTACTCACCCTCGCCCCCGGTCTGCTGTGAAGCCTTCACCAGCTTTATTCCAGCCCACACTGAGCTCCGCTCCAAGGAATTCTTTTTGCATTTAAAGTTAATACTTTAATCTCTTTAACTTTTCTGTTTCCTAATACTTAGCAGAATGCTAGTGTTTGATAAATGAATCTAAAAACTTAAAAATTTTACTTACATTGTTTCAAGCATTACACAAGCTTTCTTCTTTCAGTAAGTAAAGCAATTAAGCTTCATGGTTGTTAGCGTGGGTTTTATTTTAGGACAGGCTTGGGTTACATTTCCCACCCTGTCAATTTACCGATTATGTGAGCTTGGGCAAGCTAATTAGCCTCTCTGAGCCACAATTTCTTAAATCTGTAAAATGGGGATAAACCTAGTACCCACTTCCCAGGGATGTTGTAAGGATTAAATAAAATAATGGCTGAGTGTGTAGTATTTTGTCTAGCACATAGCACACAACTCATTATTATGTGGCAGTTATTGATAAGTGATTGCAAAACAGTTCACTGTATTCTTTCATGCATCGCTTCTTTCAGGGGGTGTATGTCATCCCAGGCAAAAGCAGTTATGAAAAGTACTGAAGATTTTTTGCAGCCTCAGTTTGGCCCCAACAGATGTGTGCATCCAGCGGCAGTATCAGAAGGGTCAGGCTGCCAAGATTGCTCCACACATCAAACAGCGTCAGGGCACAGCCATGATGAAGTGACGGACCCACATAGCTGCAAATCAAACAGTAGAGACAATTCTTGTTTCATGTCAGCATCCAAGAGAAACAGACCTGCCAGTGCTCCGGCGGGTCAACTGAGGTAATCAGAGCTCCTCTCTGTTCTTTCCAACCAGCGGTTGAAGCCCATTCCTTTGAGCAGAATTTACAAAGATTCAATTCAACTGTAACACATCTCTGGGGTTTTATTTCTGTTTTTGGTTTGTTTATTTGTTTTCTTTGAAAGCACCTGAGTAGAATGTTGTTAATTACATGGAAAACATGAGCTACACTTCAACTGGGATAATCTGAAACTCTGAGAAACATGTTTGAAGCAGAGACGGCTAGACCCTGAAATACCTTTGCGTACTGGATATGTGTTTAAAAACAGAAATATGTACTTTTGATATTTAACCAATATTTCTAAACAAAATCAAATTGAAATGAACTTATTATAAAACCATTTTATGTATATGTTTTCATATCAAGATTGTTATCTAAACCGTTGACCTGAGAGTTTGTGCATAGAAGAAAATGTTGGTAAAAACAAAAGAAACTGATATCCCATTATTTTCATATGTTTGACTAGGTGGATATATTGTGATTTTAGTTCACCTAAAATTTTTACTTTAACGTGTTTGCTTTGCTCCTGTGGCCTTGAGATGAGGAGGGTCGGTCAGAGCTCCCAGGTAAGAAATTGTCACATTAGTCATTTACCATGTACCTTTGCAGAGAAAATCATAAGGCACGAAACTGGTTTTGACTGAAGACAAATCTGAGAAGTCTTCTCGTGCTGCCCCCAAACAATTTTAAATGAAAGGAATTATCATTAACTTTAGAATAAAAAATTGAGTTATAATCTAGTTGAATTTCAAATCTTTTTTAAAAATCAAAGAACTTTGATAAACATGAAAATTTCAGGGAAAATCTTAGCCATTTACTCTTTCATGGTGTTAAGACCATATTGCTATTTTTTGCTTTCTATCAGAACATAGCATTTATATATATATGTATATATAATTTAAAAAATTGTGTTGTGATGTTTTATAAGTGAAATGATGAAAATGATTTATTCTGAGATATGTGTTTTACATGAACAGTTTTGGCAAACTTATCCCGTATTAATTTTTTAAAAATATTTAAGTAGATATGGACAATCTTATCCTATAAAAAGCGGTTTTTGAGGAATACTTAGGAACAATCGTTAGGGCTTATATCTGTAAAATATATCCAGGACAATATTTATTTAAATGTTTTTGCTAACTAACATGAACCAATTTTTCTGTGTGTTTTTCTTCAGAGTTGCAGAGTTCTCTTCTTTAAAATTTCAGCCAGCCCAGAATTGCCATAGATTATGTCAAAGACACAAACCTCCACCCAGAGTGATTAGAGTAACAGCTTACAGAAATGGATCTAGAGCAGTCTGTGCCAAAGTTACTGCACCAACCATCACCTTGGTAACTGGTGTTCAAGTTTTCAGTGCTTATTCTCTTTATAATATAAAAAATGAGAAAGATGACATTTATTGTGTTAACATGTTCTTTTTAGTAGTCTGAATCTGTAAATTGCTTATATATACATAAATCTCACAGGCATTTCATTCCTTTCCTATCAATATATAAGTCGTATATTTGATCAAACAGATACAATGGCTTTTATCTTGTAGAGTTATTAAATTGACAGAACATTTAAGGACTAAAATCAGACAATCATTAGATTTTCTCAGTGTGGTGATTTACCTTTTATTTACCTGTTTTCAGCTGCTAGAAAATAACTCTATTGGTGGAGTTACTTGAGTTGCTTAGGTTGGCAAGTGACAGTCGTTTTCTATTTTGATCGTTAGCACCTTTTGTTTCGTGGAAATGTGTTACTTTCTTTGTTGTAAATCCCTTCTCTTCCCTCTTGGTTTTTCCAGTTGCTGGAGATGTGCACGGAGAAGCTGCATCTGAACATGGCCGCAAGACGAGTGTTCTTGGCAGACGGCTCTGAAGCCCTCAGACCTGAAGACATTCCCCATGAAGCCGACGTGTATGTTTCAACGGGAGAGCCGTTTTTAGATCCATTCAAAAAAATTAAAGGTAAAAAAGAAAAAAAATACCCTCCCCCCACACACAGTAAATTGCTTAAGGGGTGCAACTGAAAAATAATTTTCATCCTGTCTTTTTTGCATGGTTTAACAAAACTAATGTTTACACATTTACAGCTCAGTAAGAGGATAATGTGCTTAATGAAAGAAAAATCCACTGACAGCTACGTTTATTGCCCTTCATTAGCATTGGTGCTTAATTTAATATAGATCTGAATAGACATTAGGGAGCCTGCAGGAGGTTAAATGGTGAAAATATAATAAATTAAATCAGAGATTATTGAATTTACTGTTTAGTTTCTGTGACACTCAACAGACATAACTTATTAGGCTTGTTCTCTCAGAAAATAGTTCAAAGTTTCAAGTATCATTTATTCATTTACACTTTAGGGTTTTTTCAGATGGCATTGACATAATTATGAAAATGTGGCCAGTAATGAACATATTTTTTTAACTTGAAATGTATGTATATATTTTCATATATACAGAATACTAATTATGTATACAAAATATAAATATATATATGTTAGATATTTTTGCAGGTAGTCTTTTTTTAAAAGTCTATTGCTTCCAACATTTCAGAAATGTGGAGATTTTTTAAAATAAAAAAACAAACATTTTCTTTCTTTAGTGGGAAAGAATACATTTTAAGAGAAAATGAACGTACCATTATCTAAGAATATTATGCCAAGCATGTGACACCCGAAGTCTGTTAGCAAGTGCTGTATGTGGTGACCACATCTAAGTGACAGAAGAACTCTGCCATCCAGGCTCAGTGTGCCTAGCTGCTGGGCTCCCCGGGGCTTTTGTACCTTATTGGGAGTATTTTCTTCTGCAGCTGCTATGAAGCTGGTGAACCAAAGGCGAGTCTAGGTAGTAGTTCATACGTACAGGAAAAGTAATTCTGGAGTTCGTTACAGATGAGGTGATGAAAACTCTTCCTCTGTCAACGTTATTATATAAAATGGTACTAGGATTTCTCTCTCTTTGATAATACTTGATCATCAGGAAAGAAATGTTTTCTTGAATTCCATACAAAGTTTAGGTAATTTTGTCCTTGTTAAGAAACTTGTTGCTACCATACTCAGTAAAAAATTACCTATACAATGGTGTAGACCCAAAGAGGTTTCAAATCTTGCTTTAAAATATTTTATATTCCTTGCATGATCTGTTGTGTATTCATTGAATTATCAGTTTGTATAAAAGCATGAGCCTTTGTGGGTAAATATTTCTGTGACTTTTTATATTCAGATATATATGTAATAAGTTGTTCCTTAAGATCCTTGATTATTTTTATTAATAAGAAATACTTGCCTTTCATATGATAATGGTATTGTAGAGGAGCTATATAAAAATTATTTATAGCTAAAAGCTCCCTAGAAAATCTCCTGGACATGTATGCCCAAAATAACAGTGTTACACACATGACTAAGCTTGGTGGATGGTTTTTAAATGTACAAACTAATTTCCTCCTACTTTTTGTTTTCTCTTTTATCCTTTTTGAAGCCAAGCCCGGAACAAAAACTTCTCTGCTTTGTCTGCATATCTTTGGCTGTATTTCACTGTGACATGCACTGCTGTTCTTTTAGCGCCAAAATGTTGGCACACACTCCTGAAAATTTCACACCATCTCTTGCTGGATCAGCAAGCTTAACCCACCAAAATCTGGTGTTGTGCAATGGTTTTTGACTGATAATCAATCTTTATGCTGCTCGACAGTTGTTGCTGGGACACGGAATAGAGCAGGTGGCAGATGTGCCTTGTCTTTTGAGAAAAGAAATTGTAGGTGAGCTTGGACACAGACTAGCATATCACATGTCCATTAAAAAGGCTTAGGATAAGTGAAATGGAGAAAAAGCCTCTTGTCTAAGTTAAGCTCACAGATGAGCCTGTAAGCCTGAAGACTGTTTGGCTTCTTTCAGAACGTTAGAATATAAATGTAAATAAATAGTCTCTGTATGTGTATACATATGGTAATCTTTAACTTGATTTAGATAAGTTGAGAGGAGTAGCGGGAGATTTCATATATATCTATGTATCACCCACATATTCACATATAATTTTTGAAATCAGGTTAAAATTACCTTTTTTGCATGTGTTTTATAGTTAACCAATACTTTGCCAACTTCTTGTCGTGAGTGTACCATAAAAATAAAACATGTATGAGAACCTCTGCAGATGGTAGATAAATTTAGAGTAAGGAGGCATTCTCAGAAGGTGGAAAATTGAACATTCTAAAGGTAAGAAGGTAAATTGGGTGTTACTGTTGTATCTTTCTAAATGAGCATGAATATTTTATATATAACCAACCACCAGGCGTTAGAGTCAGGAACTGGTCATTATTTCCATACACTGATTTTCATTCATTCAGCAAACATTCGTTGAGAGCCTACTCTGTGCCAGGTACTGGGCCAGACCAGAGACACGTGAGAAAAGGGGCTCAGTCTGATTTCTTTTTTATTGTTATTCTTTCATCTCTGATTTCAAACCCAGTTCAGTTCAGTTCAATCCAAATTTAAACCAACAAATATTTATTAAGTATCTCTTATGTGTGTAGTCTTGACAGAGGGACAGAAGTGCTGGTCTTTGAGGAGCTTAAACTGGGTCAATAAATTATACATCAGTCCTTCAAACTGAGAACAGTTTTCAACAGTGTAAACCCAGTGGGTCCCCAAAGGAACGTTTGCTTTATTTCTGGCACAGGAAGGCCAAATAAGTCTATGTGTATTTTGGCAAATATATTTCCATACTTCATTGTTTTCTTATTCTTTGGAAAAGCAGTGTAGATAGTGAAAATTGCCTTAGAGCTATTTCCAGATTTAGTAAGGTGGTAGAAGACCTGCAGGACATCGCTGATTCTTAATGACTTTACTACCCCTTTTGAGCGTCACTGTTGACAACCAGTGGCACTGGATTTAATAGAAAGCCAGAGAGCTATTCATCACATACCTCAAAACACAAAGCTTTCATATAGAGGTCAGGCCAAGGTCAAGAGTGACATGAAGCATTCCCTGTTGAAATGCAATGTTAGAATAATTCTTACATTGTGAAGTTGAATGCTTAAGCAGAAAGATCAATTGTATATGGGGAAAACAGAAATTTTTTTATAAAGACTGTTGATGAAGGTCAGATGTGATTCCATAAATAGAAATTTTTGGATTTCAAAAAAGTGAATATGGTGCATATACCCTCATGGTGCGTGTATCATCACTGTGTAACAAGCCCAGCAAGGTCTGGGGTAGCAGCCCATAATCAAATACATTAATTATTTTTCAACAAAACAATGGATTAGTTATACTAAATAATGTCCTGCTACCAAATGAGTTATGAAAAAATTAACCTTACTACGTCTTATAATTCTGGCATTTGAAGATTCTGAAATTTATTAATGATTCTGCTAGAATTGTGAAGATGTAGTTAATGAATTATTTGAAAAGGCATTTTTAAAAAGTTTTCAGATTCATGGGCACACAATTTAGGTTTTATTCACAGTTTCCTGAATCTTCTGCTTAATAGTGGCAGAGTAAAAATTCTTACATCACATTCATGAGGTTTGTAAGAGTTCAGCTCCTTTATAACTGCTGGAAGCTGTAGGCAATGCAAACCTAGCACAAGAAATGGTTCATGCCCTGCAGTTGCTTAAATGTCTTAACGATGAGGGAAGAAACTGTTTGGACCTGATTCATTAGGTTCAAGATCCATTCCATATGGAGTTCTGATTGCCTTAAAATTTTTAAAAATTTTTTATTTCCCTTCTTTCCCATATATCCTATTCTATTGTTTGGCTTTCAGAGTTGTCATTTACAATGATGTATTTCAGTCCAGAGTTTTGTTAACCAGAAGTGAAACCAAGTATTATGAATAAGATTTTACATCTTTTATATGCTGTATTGTGAAGATGTAGTCACAGAAAAAAATCCATGAAGAGTTCTTGATACTACACCTAAGATCTAAATTTAAACCTGGAGATTTTCTGCTAACTGCCATGTGATCTACAAAATGAAGTAATTTGCTGTGACAGCTTGTGATTGACAAGAATATGTGTGAGCATGTTTAAAATAGGCCATCTTTTCATGTAGAAGTAAATGTCAGTGAAATGGTGGATTCTCATCATTTTAATTATTGATGATTTGGAAATATTTCAATTCCACGACACACAAGGCACATTCTAAATAGCAGCATAACACTTTTCTTCATATCTGCATCAATAATGAAATGTTCTGTCATATTTTGTTTTTCAAAAAATGCATTAGTTTAATGAACTTGGATTCATGCATTATATTCTTTTCCATTCTTTGTCTCCTGAATTAGTTGATTTTTAAATGGTTGTGTTAAAAGCACCAGTTGGAAGAAGTGACCCCCTACCCCCATCATATAACACTTTACTATGCTTGCTGCGGGATCTCAAGACAACGCTACAGAGCTGCCTACACCAGTGGGTGCTTTGGTTCTGCTGAATCTAATCCTGGGCCTCAGGATGCTCACCTCTAGGGTGACCATTGCTTAATTCTGGCAGCTATAGCAGGAGTTAGGATGGGCTCTTCCAAACTCCCTGTTGTCATGCGGTTTGAATGGTATGCGTATTAGGCAAGATTATTTGTAAGTCCGTCTTCTCTCTCACTTAGGTGCTTATACTCAAAAGTAAGAGAATGACATATGTAGAGAAAAAAACTCACTTTCTTCTGAGCACATGATTCTTTTATCTATTTCTACAAGTGAGGGTAAAACTATAGGCGTATATTTTATGTATTTCCTTATTCCAAAAGTTTTAAGACTGTAAATAAGCTTGCAGAGTATCCTTGCTGTGTAAATAGTTATGGATCTGAAGACAATTACACGAGATGGACCACCCAGAAAATGTCCTTAGCCAACAGGAAAATCTAAAGCATGCATATGGCATCATCTCCTTGTATTGTCAATACCAGATCATTGAGAAACATCTAAATGCTTGACATATTCATGAATTGTTCAATTATGTATGTACACAGAGGCTACACTTGTTTGCTAAAGATGCCTGCAAGCCTGTAACTGTCCTGATAATTTGAATGCTTTCTACATGTCGTTCTCTCAGCTCCGTGTTTTCAGTGTATTATATCACTCCTTACAACCCCTGAGTCAGTGCCACAGGTCCGTGATCTCTTATATGTAGTTCCAAAATCCAACATTGCAGACAGTTACAATTTTTTCATAACTCATTTGGTAGCAGAACCTTATGTAGTATAACTCATCCATTGTTTTGTTGAAAAATAATTAATGTGTTTGATTATGGGCTGCTACCCTAGACCTTGCTGGTCATGTTACATGATGTATGATACACGCACCATGAGGGTATATGCACCATATTCACTATTTCGAAATCCAAAAATTTCTATTTACGGGGTCACATCTGACTGTAAGTGTTTGGATAAGGTGTTTCTGTCACAGCTGCAAATAAATCTGATAAATTTTAATCTCACTGGGATATGAACTCAGAAGGGCTGTAAATATTGTCTTTCTCACCTCGAGTTGTTTACTACATGGGTAAAGGTGGACAGAGAGAATCTCCCGGACCAGAGGTGAGAGAGTGTGTGAGAGGTAATGAAAAATTATGGCTCCCTGTCTGAGGAGGCAGAGGAATAGTGGAAGAGAGACCATCCATTCATTCACTCATTTCCTCAACTAAGATTTTTTGGGTCCCCATGATGTTCCATGTTGGCTCCAGGCCATAAGGAGATGGTGTGGACAGGACAGTGGTCTCCTGAAGCTTAGGTTCTAGCGAGATGGGAGGAGCGACAGACAATAAATGTCTAAAGAGCTAAATAAGGCGTTACTGACAGAGGAAGTGTTACAGAGGAAATACAAAGGGTGGTATCATAAAAGCAGATGAAGTCTGGGAACAAGAGGAAGGAGTTTTGAAAGTGAAGCAGGCATTCTCAGAGACCTTTACGTCAAATCTTTTAGGCGGTTGTCTGCCTACCCTGCTTGTTCCCTGTACATTCTGCAGGTACTGGGTCAGAGGGGTTTGCCTTTCCAACCGTTTGTTTTCGCAGCTTTCAGACATATGTTGTAGAAAGTAGAAAGAAAATGTAGACACATTAGTCTCTACTGTCATCACCGCAAGGGAAGCAAACTGTAGTGTGAACCTGGGCAAGTCACTCAACCTTTCTGAACCTCAGTTTCCTCATCCACAAATGGAGCCTAATAGTCTACCTCCTAGCGTTGCTCTGAGGAGTAAATAAGATGACGCATGTGGAAGCCTGGCATATATAAGAGGTGTCTGCAGCCTTGGATTTCCACCAGCTTTTCATACAGGCTGTCACAATACCAAAGTATTTGCTGGGTCGGAGAGCTTAAAATACATACACCCAAATTAAAATGCCTGCCAAGCACTTGTGTGTAATGCAAGATATGGGAAACTGAATGAGAGCCTTTGAACTCTCGCTATATCGTGCTTTTCGCCTTGAAATTTTTTTCTGAGGTGTAAGTCACAATCAAGTCCTTTTATAAAAGGAACCCCAAGTGGCCTTGCTCTGCTCTATTCCAAGAGTCATATTTAAAAATATGTTTATGACCCAAGGCTAGCCTTAACTTTAAGCTGCCGTAACTCATCTCAGGAAAGTTCATAGAAAAGTTGAGGGAAAGGGTGACATTTTGATTGGCACAATAGATGGAATGTTTGTGATTTTAATCAGATTTAAATTGAAGACATACTTCAAATGATATGTCAGACTAGTGTTACTGAGTTAAAATCTAATGACAACCACTGTCATTATTAGTTAAATATAGCCATCACGCCTATAGCAATAAATGATGACACTTAAGAACATGCAGAAACAAAGAACGCAAGTATTTAGAGAAAAGGGAGTGACCAGAAACTCAGGTGAACACAGGAATGTGGCCTGGATTTAATCTATTTACCAAACATAGAAGCAATTGTATTTTGAGCAGATGATATAATTGAATATAGCAGTATGTTTTCTTACTGTCAGAGCATTTATATTTTATAAACTTATCTTGCACCCATGAAATGATGTGCTCGTTCATATTTAATGTCATTATCTAACCTACTTGACAGTGCATCTGCGTGTTTTCAAGTTTATTGCTCAACTACGAGAGAATGAATTTTTACAAATAAGATTTTTAATAAGCTCGTGGGTTTGAAGTTCAAGTTTGCCACTTTTATTCTGGTGACAGAAGAAGGCAGTGTTGCCTTGGCACATGCAAAATGGAAAATCACAATGAGGGGAGCACCAGATTTACTTAATTTTATGGCAGGCACTGGCTTTTTTGAAATAGACTAAAGAAATGTAATGATGTTGTAGATGGAACTTCTAGCGCAGAAGCAGGCTGGAGAGTACTTGATCTTTTTCATGTTTGGTTATAAACAAAACTATGAAAATAAAACAGGATGTGGATTCTTCAACATCAAATGTAACCTGTGGTTGGGGCATTTCTCTGAGTGCTGCAGGAGGCTAAGTATATGAGTAGTCAAGAGCACTTGGCAGTCCCAGAGCATCTGGGGTATGGCCTTTGGGGGAAGTGTTTTCCAAGATTAGTTAAGCTTTAGAACTTCACTACAATGCAACCCCCGACTCTATCCTCCCCCAGTGGGCTCTAAACTTTCTAGAGAGAAGTGCCTGAGGAGAGGAGGACTGGGCCAGGGCTGGTCCTGACTGCTTTGGAACCCACTAGGTGTGGGTAGCAAATTTAAAGGAAGGATAAAGTGACAAGGAGAGATTAGGACTCCTCTTTGGAAGTTGGGTGTGTAGGGACAGAGACTTTGCTGAGAGTACTATCAACAAGGTAAAGATTCAAGAACTCTCCAAAGGGGACTCCAAGGTTTCTACTGTTGAGATTCACGCACAGGTGGACATAGTATTTGGTCCTACTCTCTGGGAAAGCTCCCACTGCATTCTTAATGTCCATTTTTGTAATTTTCAGATTTGTAATTACTGGTGAAATAAATGTCTATTGTCCCCTCTAGACCAAGTTCACTTGGGGCAGAAACCATGGCTGCCTTGTTCACCATCATTTTCCGGCACAGGGCCTGGCACTTATTAGATGCTCAGTACGTGTTGCTCAATGGTGGAGTGAAGGACTGAATGAAATAGATGCCTTGGTAAACCATCCATGTCCCAAGGAGGTGGCAGTGAGAGTGGAGGGAAAGACCTCAGCAGAGCAGCCTGCTTGGCTGCAAACACTGAGTGGACATTTAGGAGGAGTCTGTGAAAAATCCCCTACCCCAAATTCATATGCAGATCTGTGAGTGTTCCCGTTTGGCAGGGGGCCAGAGTAAGCCAGCCCAAGAATAATTACAGTGCAGAGAGGCTGATGGTTATGCTAATATTTGTCTGAGACCAGACAATGGTCCGAAGTGGAGTGCTGGGATAAATGATTCTCCCAGGAACCTATCCGTGCTCTCAGGAATGCCCTTTCTTACCCATTCTCTCCCCTCAATATATATATATATATATATATATTTGGTGGGGGGGCTCTCTTCTTCATTTAACACTTCACTTTATATATCTCACAGTACCCTACATGCAGTAGGTGCTTACTAACTATTGTTGAAACTAAGGACATAAGAAAGAGGAGATGGTGTGACCTTTGGGAAGGTTTGGGGCCCCCGCTCACTATTGTGCACAGCTCAGGGGCTGTGGGGCTAGAATCACCCTTTTCCATTTCCCCCAAGGAGGGGGCTGTTTTCTAATTCTGACAAAGCAGCCAGATAGCCTCAGCCCTGGGATGTGGGGTTTTGAGATGAGAAAGTCAAGGGAAGACAGAAGTGTAGACAGCAGCTGTGAGCTATGGCTAGTGTGTTTTCATAGAAGATCAAAGTGGATTTAGACAGCCCTAAGTTTCTTGTATTAATACTCAGCCTGGCTCCCTGCCCCACATACCCTACATTCCCCTTCCCTTTTGATTCCCCCTTATTCCGCCCACTCCCATCTCTGAGGTTAGTCTTCTTCCTCCTCAGGAAGAATGCTAAGCATCCTCAGGTTCTCTGTGCTGGCTTGGAAGAATCAGATTTTGCTTTTCTTCTCACCTCTCGGTGTAATAATGCTCACCCTGGCTGTCGGCCCTCAACCACATTCTTCATAGGAAGACTTATGTCTCTAGAGCTATGACATACAGAAGAGTCACCTGGTGTTGCTGACTGTGAGGGATCCCTGGTTCTCCCATGGGTCTTGTGTGGGAGGCTCGAGCCCACTCTTTTGTCCCTTTCCTCACTTGCCTCAGTGGCTCTGTTTCATGGGGAAATGGATTTTTACTTAATCTCAGGAAGATTTTTCCAGTAGTCCCTCCTGTTGAAAAGACGAGATGGCCTGCTTTGGGAGGTGTGGGTCTTCGTGCTGTCCACAAGGCCCTGCTCTGGCTCTTTCCCACCCTCCTTGCTCTGTCTCCGGCTGCTCTATGTTCTGTCCCCTTCCAGTGGTCTGCCATGTTGTTGCATGACTCTGGGCCTTCACCTGCATCGTTTCCTCCACCTGGAGTATGCTCCCCCTCTTCTGTGCACTCCATGTATCCTGCAAGTCCTACTGCAGGTCCTTCCTCTGGGGAGGCTTTCTCGGCCACCACAAGCTTGGCGGGTGTCCCTCCTCCACACTTCCCCAATGCCCTGTGCACACCTCTGACCTAGCACCCACCACGTTATGTATTGTTTTCCTTCCTCGTCTTCCCAAACAGACTGAGAACTCTTTGAGGTCCCTTCTGTGCAGCGTCGCTAGTCGGGAACATGTGGTAGGCACTCAAGCCATGCTTGTTGAATGAATACTTGAGTAAATGAAATGGATGGTTAGAGTCAATAATTTTTAAAGTTTCTTTCAACCTATGGTTTTACAGTTCTGAAGCCAATGCACAATAGTGCTCTAAGCTTATGACTTTTTTGCTTCTTCCTACTCTGAGCTGTCCTCCATGATACATATTCTGGTTTCTGAGTAAATTCAAAGAGGTACATGGTTATGAAAAAGCTAAATAATCATGAATGTAAAAAAGGAATCTTTTCTAAAATACAGAGAAAATATAAGTTAATATGTACCTAATGAAATAATAGTCATGCTCTGCTCTGACACGTTTGTCAAATATTCTACCAATATTTATTGAGCATCTACTATGTGACACATGCTATTTCAGGTGCTGCCTATGCAGCAGGGAACAAATGCTTACGTTGAAAATGTGTGCTCAACTTTTATTGTTTTGTTAAATGTCCAAGAAGCACACTTGTTTATAATGTACCAGATACTGGAGACACATAGATGAAAACACATTCCATGCCTTTGAAATGCTCAGAGTCTAACAGAGACATACATACAAAAAAGAGAAGTTCAATAAAATGAGAGGCACAAAGGTGAAGCTGTGGAGCCTGAAGAGGGATAGATCAAAGAAAGCTTCCTGGAAGAGGTGGTACTGAATTGAGAAAGAAGGGAGACAATCTAGTAAAGAGGGAGGGAATGGCATGATCAGGGATTGGAGTCAGAAAAGAGCATGGTGTGTGCCAACAGCTTATTTACCCTCCCCTGCGCCTCTGTGGAGGGACGTCCTCTCAAACTCCCCTACTGCAGTGGTTCTCACCTGGGGGTAACTCTGACTCCTGGGGAACATCTGGCAATGTCTGGAGACATTTTTGGTTTTCCCACCTGGGAAGGTGCTACTGGTATCTAGCGGGTAGGGGCAGGGATGCTGCTAAACACTCCCCAACGCACAGGCTGGCCGCACAACTGAGACATGTCAGTACTTGCCCAGGTTGAGAAACCTTGCTCGACTGCGTCAGACTGTTCTGACTGACAGTAGACACAAAGGTTTGTAAACAGTCGCGGTAGTTTTCATAAGGACATTCCGACCAAAATATAGGCACTAAGGGCAACTGCTCTTTAGATGGTGCTGAAGTGGGACTGTGGGAAAGTATTAAGGAGCATGGGAAATCCAGTCATTTTAAATTAGGGGGCTTCTTTTGTTGCTTTCTCGGCACTTGTCATGGGTAAGATAGCAGCTCGGGGGGCATCCAGCTGGGTCTGACCTCTGACCCACTTAATGGATGTATGAGACAGATGTCGCTGCTTAATTTCTCCAGCTCTCGCTTTTCTCATCTGTAAAGTGGAGATGAGAATAGCACCCACTTCCTCAGGTTGTGAGGATAAACGAGTTAGTGTACATAAAGCCCTCAACACACTGCTGTCTGTGCGCTAAGTTCTTGAGGAAAATGGCGAGGCGGTAATAACACCACCAGCATGTACTGTAGCATGTTTGCAGTAAGTGTCCTGTCTCTGGAAATCCCTGTCATCCACACAGCAGGTGAGGGAATTGCTCTGACTATTCCCATTTTTCAGATAAGAAAATGAAGGCTAATGAGATTGGCTGGTTTTCCAAGGTTGCAGAGTCAGTAAGAGGCAAAGTGAAGATGCAGATCTGGGGAGTGTGGCTCTGGCGCCCGTGCTCTTGACCTTCGGCTCTGGTGCCTCTCTAGTAATTAGGAATACCTTAGTCCCAGTAGTGTCATTCGTTAGGCTCCCTGACAGGCTGGTTTAAAAATCTTGAGTGTAAATATTTCCAGTAGTCTTTCCATGTTTATCAATAGTAACAAAATTCTGGAAAGTGAGGGTACCTTTAAAAAACTAATTTAAGTTACAAATGATATTTTCAAATTTACCTTACATGGTTTTTCTAGATCCATTCAGAATTCTTTCAGAAAACCTATTTGGAACTTCAGAAATGTGATCTTTTTTTATTTTAGACTGCCTATTTTTTCAAGTAGGTAAAGTCTTTAGATGTTCTCAGGTCATGGAATTATGAATATGTCCTTAATTCATTCATCACTTATTGACCACATACTCCACGCACAGAGTGAGTGCTGTGTGTTCAGCCAAGTGAGCACACAATGATGGCGCAAGGGGGTAAGGTCAGCGGCAGACATCTTCACAAAGAGCACAAAGCAGGGTGTCCAAGCTGGAAAAGACCTCGGAGAGATGACCCCGACTGAGTCTTGAGGCGTCTGTAAGACGCTACCTTCAGTGTGCTCCGAGCTCGTTCCAGTCGGCTCCACTCCTTCTAGACCTTCGTTTGCTAAGAAGTTCTTGGCAGGTTTTTTTCCTTTCCTGAAGAAATTCTTTGTCGCTATGGTCATCCATGACCATCCAGGTGGTATGTCCATCATACTTAAGTTCACACTGGGGAGAGTTAAGGAATAAAGATGGTAGGTACATACACTCAGGCAATAAAGTTTATTTTGCATCATTGGTATGCTATGGAAAGTTACATAAAATTGAATTTCTATCAATTGAACATTTAAATGCATGGGTTAGCATTTACTAGTTAACATCTAGTAACTATTCCATGTGTAGTGAACTTGACTATACCCTGGAGCAAAGAAGAAATACCTACCTTCCAAGGGCTTAAGTATGAGAGCAGAAATAGGATATACACTAATAAAACATTTACATAATAATTCCAGAAAGTGTACGCTCTTTCCTTAGCACCTGCCACAGTGCCTGTCACGTGGTAGATCCTCAAATATTATTGAGTGAATGAATGTATTGGTGGGTGGTACAGGCTGCCAGTGGTCTAAGGATTTAGAGAGATGGCAGGTCATCTTGGGGTAGACCAATGAGGGAAGATCTTAAATTGGATCTTGAGAAGGACTTGAGTGAATGGGTGAAGGATGGGGTTAAAAATGAACTTGTGTGCTCGAGGGATGAAGAAGATTGACTTATGTAGAGTAATGCTTTAATCTACGGTGAGATAAAATCAGGAAGTTTGGGTAGGGTCAAGATTGTCGGCAGACCCTTCTGGTAGACATACATTTAAGGGAAGGGACTGTGTCTTTTTCATGTTCCTTGCACAGGGTCTGGCACATAGAATGGGCTCAATAAGTATTTGTTGGCTGACTAATTGACTGACTGACTAGTGGAAACCTTCGAATGGCAGCTCCCATGACGTTCCCTTCAGCTGTGATGTCTTAGGAACCATGGCTATGACTGGGGGCTGGGATGTCAGCTGCGGGGAGGAGGGTCCAGTGGTCTGGGAGCTCTCGCAGCCGGAGGAGAGGATGGAGGGTCCCGCTGGGAATGGAGAGGAATGGTGCTTTCAAGGGAGAGTGGCTGAAGCCTAGGTTCCCCTTCTCTGTCCAGAAGCAGAGCCTGAGATGGGCTGCAAGGGACTGAGTGAGGGAACACTCTCAGGTGAGGCCCTGAAGGAGTGAGGGAAGCAGCACCGCGCACAGGAGGACGCTGGCCAGGTGCTGTGTTCAGGGGAAGTCTAGCCCGTCTGGAGTGGGAGGCACACCAGAGCTGCCCCTCCAGGGCGAGGAGATTGGCCTCATGTCCCGCCGTCAGTCAGTGGCCACGGGCCGGCCACCAGGAAGGAGGGAAGAGATCTTCACCTCACAGACACTTCCTGACTAGGTGACTGGTTCCTTTTAGCCAACGGCAGCTCTTGGCAGAAGGGTCTGCTGTGAGGTGTCAGCCACCAGGAGCCTTGATGAGTGGACACCCAATAAATTTCATTGAATGAATAAGCAATTGGTGGGAGAGAGGTGAATAGGAGGTACGGGTTTGAACTTTCCCTGAGATAGTGGGTGGCTGTGAAAGAAGGGGGACACTGACAGAAAGGAGGAATGGGGAGGATGCGTCAGCCTGCGCAGAAAGTTGGGAAATTTTGCTTCAGACACATTGAACTTGAGGTCATGGCAGAAAGTGTACGGCAGAGACACAACACTATAGTGATGAGGAGCACAGTTTCTAGAACCAAATTCATATCCCAGAACCACCACCTACAAGCTGCAGGATCTTGGGCAGGTTATTTAATCTCTCTGTGCCTCAGTTTCCTCACCTGTAAATGAGGATCATGATATTGTCTACCTCTTAAAGTGTTGAGAGGACTAAATGAGTTAATACCTATAAATCATGTAAAACAGTGTCTGGCTAATCGTAAGCATTATGTGTAGTGGGCTTTAAGGCATTCTGCATAGAGAAGAGAAAGCTAAGGCCAAACTGGGGCTCGCGACCCCACGGAACTTGGAGGCACTCACTCGGGCTGTAGCCTTTCTTGGTGAGAGTCTCTAAACCTGGGCCCTGCAACACTTCCTGCCAGCCGTGGCGGGCTGGCTTCTCGCTGTGGCTGATCTCTGGCTCGTCTCACTGTTCTTCAGCTGCTTTTCAGTCTTTCCTGTCACTTAATAACCAACACCCTGCAGTCAAGCCTCTGCTCAGACACCCACACGGATTCCGTTTCTCTGGTTGGACTCTGAGCTCAGCTCTAGGGCTCCCTAATGAGCACAGGACTTCAGGGATGGGGGGAGAAGCCAGCATTCGGGGAGTGACTTCACTGTGTTAGGTACGTTTCCACGTGAGACGTGGAGGCCTCATCAGGTGGTGGAGTGGCGCCCACTACACACTCTGTAGATGAGAAGCCAGACGGGCGGGGAGGCATAACTCGTCTAGGGTCACCAAGTAATGGAGCTCAGATTCAAACCTAGTTTGAAGGTTTATACCCTTTCCACTAAGCAGAGCGTCTGAGCCAGAGGGCGTCCAGATGGCGGGTAGACTGCTTTCAAACTATAAGAATTTACTAACTTATTTTCCCAGCAAAAGATTTTTTTTTATTTTCAGAG
Source organism: Equus przewalskii (assembly GCF_037783145.1). NCBI lineage: Eukaryota > Metazoa > Chordata > Mammalia > Perissodactyla > Equidae > Equus > Equus przewalskii. Next base: position 97,323,978 of record NC_091836.1, on the reverse strand, counting down.
AGATACTTACCATGTGTCTTCTTGCTTCTCCTCCTCCTCTTCTTGCTCCGTTTTATATTTATAGTGGTGAAATTCACATAACATAAAATTAATCATTCTAAAGTAAACAATTCAGTACCATTTAGCACATTCTCAATGTTGTGCAACCACCATTTGCTTCTATCTGGTTCCAAAACATTTCCATCATTTTGGAATATACCCCTCCCCATTCAGTTTTTCCCCATCAGCCCTCCACCCAGCCCCTGGCGGCCACCAGTCTTCATTCTGTTTCTGTGGATTTGCGTATTCTGGATATTTCATATAAATGGAATTAAACAACATGTCGCCTTTTATGTCTGGCTTCTTTCACTCAGCATAATGTTTTGAGGTTCGTCCACACAGTAGCATGTGTCAGTCCTTCATTCCTTTTAGTGCTGAGTAAGATTCCACTGCCTGGATATTCCACGATTGCTTTATCCATTTATACGTTGCTGGGCATTTGATTTCTACCTTTTGGCTTTTGTGAATTGTGCTGCTATGAACATGCGTGTACATCTATTTATTTGAGTACTTATTTTCAATTCTTGGAGGTTTACATGAACTTGTTAACTTGTAGCTGATTTTCTGATTCTAATTCCTATCAATTTCAGATTTATAAAGTGACAAAATACAGTAACTAATTTCTGTAAAAATAGTTTTCTTTTCTTGGAGACTTAATCATATCTATAATCTTCTAGTTTTATTCTGCAAGTTTCGCTCATATTTTTGCCCACTGCATATGTGTGTGTGTGCATGTATGTGTGTGTGAGTGGGTACATGAGAGAGAAAGAGAAAGGGAAGGTTTTTGCTTTTCTGAGCGTTTAATCTAGCCATTCTGGGACTTGAAGGTCATTTACAACCACTGGCTCAGGTTTCTTATCGATACTAGCAGATTTTATGTAAAGTACCATTTCTAGGTCAAACAGCCCATGCTTCTTTCAAGGTAAGTGCTGGTAGAGAAGGGTTATTTGGAAATTTGGGCAGACAAATAAATGCCACTATTTTCAGTTACGTGCAAATAAAATTTTTTTTCTCTCATTAGGACGAATAAAGAGAAGATGAGGGAGGGATCCTTGTATTTTTGTAATTTATATGAAAAGAAAATATAATTTAAAATAAATTCAATGCAGAAATAAAATAAATAACTGAGGTGCAAATTATTTATTTATGAAATGGAACCCCTTGGAAAGAGAAGAATGCTGACAGCCACTTAGTATGCGGTGTGTTAACCCCTGTTCCTACCCTTACATGTTCAAAGTCAGACGGAGTAATTTAGTTGCATTCCCATTAATATTAGTGGGAATTTTGAAACACAACTTCCTGCACACATCTTTGAAAATGTATAGGTTAAAGTAAACTGTTAATGAAAAGCTGGTTTTCATTTTTAGTGAAGTAGTTTGAACGTCTCACCAAAGATGTCCTAGAAGGCACCTTCGTTCCAGTCTCAGGAGAAGAATTATGTATAAGGTTACTTTTTGGAGGTTGTCATCTTTAAAGCAACATGGATAATAAATCATGCTTTTTTAAATAGGGTTTTCCGACCCTAAAGAACACGAGAGTTAGGACCCATGTTGTTTATAGTGAGCAAAGGACCTTGGGCTCTTTCGATGGACCCTTTAAGCCCAGTGCTCTGATCAGGGATAGAGGCACACTAAGGTGAGTTTTAATTAGGACTAAATTGTGGTATTACTCTTTCATACCCTGAACATCTGTTCCCTTCAGAAATGATGATTTATGCGGGCTATCAGAGCAGACAGCTTGCTACAGCTTATGTCACGGTTAGTGGGAAGCTGGTGGTAGCATTTCAGAAAACCAGCATCTAAGTGGAGACTGGCCAGTATGTATGATATAGGTAATCAGGGGAGGGGAAGCAGGATGTGTCCATTTTTAATTTTGAAGCCAAATATTGACTTGACTTAAAAAAAATTCTCTTCTAGACCATCTGTTGTTAATGAAGAAAGTAACTTGGACAATGAATGGGGTGATGCTTCCTACTGATGTCAAAAGACAGAAAACCAAGCCTGTTCTTTCCATTAGAATGAAGAAACTTACTGAGAAGACCTCAGTCCGAATTCTGTTCTTTAAGAATGGGATGGGGCAAGATGGGCATGAGATTACAGTGGAAAAGGAAACAATGAGGAAGGTAATTTTGTATTAAATATTGAAGTATAAATGAAATTTCAAAGTTTTTATGGCTTTTGAAGTGTGTTGTTTTTTCCTTCTAGCTCTCAATGTCAACTAATAAACTGAAATATGAGGAAGGCATCATATAGAAGGCGAAAATTCAGCTATTTAGAAGTATGCTCATTGTACTAACAACAAAAATGACCTTAGTAAAGCAGCAATATTTCAGGAAATTATTTGGCTAACATAGTTGCCCATTTACCTAGGTAAAAGTCATTTACACTTAGGGAAACATTCTGGTTGTTACAATATTTTATAAGATATTTAGATTGAAGCCAGTCTAACCTAGTTTCAAACCTCAAATCTGCCCCTTTTCATTTTGAATAGCAGTAAGACCTAGAAGCACCCTTGCTCCTCAAAAGAATAAGTAAAGTCTGAAATAACTGAGATTCACTTTAAAAGGATCCATGTACATTTTTAAAAGCAAATCTGGATGAGCCTAAGAAAAATCATGTAACAATCAAGCAAACTTTAAAAAACAAATTTTAAAGTATTACTTGTCATATAAATGCATTTTTTAGAAGGTGCTTGTACTTCCCAGATCATCTTTGATATTAAAAAAATATGGAGAAACTAATGGAAATTAAAAAAAGAAGTTTTTAAAGATGAGGATTTTTCAGCCAATCTTAAAGCAATCTAATAATAATAATAATAACTAAAATTTATTCAATATGTACTAGAGAGACAGTAAAACATAGTCAAACTGTCCAGGTTTTAATCCTGGCTTTGTCATCACTGTCCGTAAGACATCGGACAACTTAGCTTCTCTGAGCCTCAATTTCTTCCCCTAAAAAATGGGAATGACAAACATGAGGTTCCATGTGATGTTATGTTGGGAATACAATGCTTGGCACTTGAAGGTTCCTAGTAAATATTTGCCATTTTTATCTTTAGGACTCATAAATACACATCTAATAGTTAGAAATTATTTTTCTTATTAATGGGAAACATTTATTATGAAATAAAGATAAATGTAAGTCATTTTGTTATGCCAGACTATTTTCAAAAAAATATTGCTTGAAACAGGTGAATAGTTGACTAGATATTGGAAATTTTTATCAAAATATCTATTTCCTCATTTACTTCTTTTTGTGTAACAAAGAGCATTACTGAGGAGCTGGGAACATAACGAGCATTACTGAGGAGCTGGGAAGTCAGATTTTATTTCCTTCTTATCTGCAGATTTGGATTATGAGTAAAACAAAGGATATTACACACACCGAGCAAATTGCTAAGGCAAGTTGTAGCATCTTCCCTGGAGATTTTGAAAAATAGAGAAAATGGAAATATCTCTTGGATTGTTAAAATGCAGTCATTCCTGGAGATGGAAGCTAGATTAGATAACCTCTTGAGTTCACTTCAGTTCAATCTCTGTAATTCTGTGCCTTGGTGGTAAAATTCGGGTTATAGTCACCCTTTCAGATTACATGTTCTTAGATGAAAGGTTGAGTGTAAATAAAGAGATCACTGCTGCTTTGCTTTTTGACTCTAGAGAGCAGTTTACTTAAAACTGGATGATCAAGGAATTCTTCAGCTTATTATTTTTTCTTCTTACAACTTGTAGAATTTAAAGAACCTTCACAATTTATAAAACTCGGATAGGACATGATTCAGTAATAAATGTTTTTATAAATATGTGTCTAAATATCACTTTTAAGAATGAGGTAGGGGGCCAGCCCTGTGGCCAAGTGGTTAAGTTCACGTGCTCCGCTGTGGCGGCCCAGGGTTTCCCTGGTTCAGATCCTGGGCGCGGACATGGCGCCGCTCATCAGGCCACTTTGAGGCGGTGTCCCACATGCCACAACTAGAAGAACTTGCAACTAAAATATACAACTATGTGCTGGCAGGGATTTGGGAGATAAAGCCGGAAAAAAAAAAAAAAAGATTGGCCACAGTTGTTAGCTCAGGTGCCAATTTAAAAAAAAAAAAAAGAATGAGGTAAAGGAGAGGAGGTAACAGAACTGGTCTTGGGTGTCAACAGCACTTTCTGTAGGGAAAAAAATAAGGCTAGCTAATTATTTTGTAGATAAAATTTAAATTTTGAAAACCCTTTTGATAATCACAGGATAATGCTCTATTTGTAGATTAAATACCAAGTCAGTTATAGGAATAAAAAGGTGACAGTCATAGAAGAAGCAAATAATGTTTTCTTTTATGATAAAGCCTTAGGAATGTCTGGGACTAATAGGTATTTTTAGATTATTCCTAAGAAGTATGAAACCTCAGTAGAGTGTAAAGGACTGTAATATGGGGGCGATGACGGCAGTGGAGGAAGAGTTATAGGTGGTAAAATGGGGCAGTTAAAGCATGGAAGTCCTTTCTGGGCTCAGAATGGAGCCGGGGGAAACAGCTGCATTTCAGTCGTAAGGACAAAATCAAAAGGATATCCACTCATTTATTTTAGGAAGTTAAGTGATTAAGAAGTTTGAGATGAGGGCCAAAGTGATATAATTCTTTGCTAAACTCTAGAATACCAGAACTGTGACCCGTGCCTTGGAAACTTGAATCAGATGGCTTTAACTTTTACTTGGTGTGGTTTCAGTAACCACACAGCACCTGCTGCTGTGGAATGGGCTCAACATATATGTCCATGGGTTGAAAAGGTATTAAGAAAAATTTGTGGACACAAGATGCAAAGTAATTGGAAAGTGAAAAATGTCTGCTCCGGACACAAATTTTTAGGGTCAGCATTGTGGTGGATAAGTTTGATTTTCCCAATTATCTCTTGATTCATTGTCAGAGAAGTGGTATTAAGCTGTGTTGATTCTTATATTATCCAGGATAGCATCTCCTTTATAAGAAATCTTTATTTTTTTCTTAGCTGTTAATAATGATATCTTATTTGTTTTTTGCTTGGCTGTCTATATACTATCACTAATGGCATGAGATTACAATGGTGAAGAAAATGATGGAAAAGAGAATAAAATGCATGAAACAATGAAAAAGATCTGTCTCCTCAGTCCGGTTTGAATTGATTGTTCTCTGTGACCTCTGTCTGCCCTCGGACCTCCCTTCACCATCCACCTGGGGATTATCTTTCCCTCTCTCCTGTTGGATCCCTCACTCCTAGTTCCCTACTCTTCCTCTGTCTTTGTTTACTCTATTGTGCACATATTCCAGTGGCTTTCTGAGAAGGAGACCATAGGGGTAAATGTGTTGAGATTGTGGGAAATCCTTCTTTCCTCTAAATATTAATGCTCCCTTGTGTCTTGTTTCCAGTGTTGCTCTTGAGAACTCAGATACCGTAATGATTCCTCATCCTTTGTAGGTGACTTGCTTTTAATTTTTCCTCTCTGAAATCATTTAGAATCATCTCTTTGTTCCCAGGGCTCAGAAGTTCTTTTCAAGATGTGCTGGATACACAGCATGACTTTTCAGTCTGAAAAGTCTCATCCTTCTCTTTTGAGAAATTTTGTTGAACTTTTTCTTTGATATCTTTTTTCTCTACTTTTTCAGTTCTGACTTTAGGGAACTCCTCCTCTTATGTGTTGGTTTTTCTAAATGAACTTCTGCTTTTCTTGTGGGGAGATTTCCTTATCTTTACCTTCAATCCAACGAGTCCATTGCCTCTGCTCCCCGCACTTGCTCTGTTTTCTCTGAGTATTTGTGTTGTTGTTGTTTCTGGTCTTTCATGTTTTGGGCTTTTCTCCAAGATGAGTTAGCCTTCCCTCGGTGTTTAAAAGTGAAGAGCTGAGACTTGACTGAAGAGCTCCTGGGCACAGGTGTGTCTTACTGACGGAGGGGTTTCATCGGCAAGTGTTTTGACTAGGCGTGTCCTTTTTGGGAGGTCCCTAATTGTCAGTGTGTGTCTTTTCTCTGGAGCTAATCAGTTTCTCCAGATAGAATCTGCCAATTTGAGCAGTTTAGTGGAGAAGGGGGCTAAGAGTGCACTTTCAGTCTGTTGGTTTTCATTCAGTTCCCCTCTTTTCAGTCAGGTACCCTCAGCCTCCACTCTGCCTGGTCCTCTGACTCCACAGTCCTCTGGATGAGCCCCTCCGAAGCTCCCATCTTCTGTTCGGACGGCAGAAGTACAGCTGCCTGAGTGCTTGGTGTTGGGAGGGGCTCTCTGGGTTTAACTGCTTTTTATAGAAATAGTCAACTTTGGGGCCGGCCTGGTGATGCAGTGGTTTACTTCGTGCACTCTGCTTAGGCTGCCCTGGGTTCGCCAGTTTGGATCCCGGGCATGGACCCATGCACCGCTTATCAAGCCATGTTGTGGTGGAGTCCCACATACAAAATAGAGGAAGATGGGCACAGATGTTAGCTCAGGGCATCTTCCTCAGCAAAAAGAGGAAGATTGGCAGCAGATGTTAGCTCAGGGCTTATCTTCCTCAAAAAAGAAAACAAAAGAAAAAGAATAGTCAACTTGTTTTAGCCCTACTTCTTAAACGTACCTGAAGGCTCAAATTTCTGAGCCTTTCTGCAGTTCTGCAATACAGAGCAAGTTTACTTCTATTAGCTTAAGTTTCAACATTTCTGGTCTGTTAAATTATTTACCACTTAATTATCTTTCTTTTGGCTTCCAGAATTTTTGTTATTGTTATCTCCTTTTTGATTCTCTCTTTTTAAATGGCAAGTGTCAATCTTTTATTTAACATTGATAAAGCTGGGGTTTTTTAGATGAAAAGATAATTCTAATATCCTTTTCCTACCCCAGTGGATTGTTTTACCCAGTTGCTTGGGGTTTGTACATCCCACTTTGGAAAACATAGTTTCAAGCTACGTGTATGAGAACAGGATGCTTCCTTCTGTCATCTGGAAGGACTATATGCTCATAGGCAAGGAGCCTGCAACATTTCTCAAAGCATGGGCCACACAGCGCCTGCGTCAGAATCGTCTGGACTATGTGTTAAAAATTCAGACTTCCAGGCCCCACCCCAGGCCTGTTGAATTAAGAATCTCTTGAGTGTGGGGCCTGGGGATCTGACTCTCAACAAATGTCTCCAGATAATTCATAGCCCCACTAAAGTTTGAGAATTTTTGTTCTGATGTTCTAAAACTTCAAACTTCCTAATTAATGGAAATCTTCACAGTCTCGTTTGTTCTCCTGTACTTCTCATGTGGTTCAAGAGAAAGGAAATGAGTTGTGTGACAGAGAAAACAGGTTATGGGAGAGAGATCACTGGTTGCTAGGTTAGAACTAGCAGAGCGAGCTCAGAAACCAGGAAGGGTCTGCATGTTAGCAGGAAGGGAGTCATCTGACTTAGAAAAAATAAATATTCCCTTAATATTTGTATGTAGACATATTTCATTGTAATGACCTTCTCTGTTATTACTGAAAAACCATGTAAATATTGAGGGAATTACTCATATATCACTGTCAAGGTGTAAATAAATAGTAGACTATGAGATGCCTTAAACCAGAGGAAAATCCAGACTTCTATGATAGTCATCATTTGTTAATTTGAAAAATAGCTCAATAAGCCTAAACAAAAAAAAAAGCTTATAGGAAAATTTTCAAGTTTAAGAAAGTCCCAATTCAATTGAAAAAAAATGCAACATGTATAGTATGATTATGATGTTCACATGCCAATCAGCAACTATAACAGCAATGATTTTCCCAACAGTGCAGGTGAAAGAATTGAGAACATGTTAAGAGATTCAGAAGAGAGCACCTGGAGTAACAAAGTTTGATTAAGGATGCTCAACATAGATTCCGACAGGGGAGGTCATGCATGATTATTTATGTTGCAAGTTCTTTAAAGAGCTTTTTATGATATATGAGAAAAAGCCCTTTGATACTGTTATCATTTTAAAAATTAGTCTAATGTTCACACCAGGGATTAATATCAGATTAAAAAATAAGAAACCAGATTTTTAAAAGTATGGAATTTGATAATATAGTTTACTCTCAAAAGGTCATGGATTAGCCAATTGTCTTCTATTCATTTAATGGGAATTTTAGGGTTATACAATTAGATTATTTCAGAATATTATAAGCAATTATTCAGTAGTCAGAATTTTTTTTTCTTGACTGAAGTCATAAGGAAGAAAACATGTAGATTTCCTTAGCTGAAAGAAGACGCATGAGAATTTTCAGTCTAAAGATTTATGTACTTTACGGATGGTAGTTAGGGCAGAGCTTTACGTCAGGCCTTACTGCCCCCAAACAGTTGAGACGTAAGCATGATATTAAATCTGAAAGGTAAAATTTACTTTTGTTCTTTTATTAAAATTATCTTATAGTTTTTATATTTACATTTTATATTTTTAATATTTTTTAATTTTTAAGAACCTATAACAATAATGGCTAAATTGAAGGTTTTATTAAATTAATTTCCATACATATCTTCCCATTAAAGTGTCTTTGATGAACTTTGTCTAATTTGGGGACGTTAGAACCACAAAATTTTATGAAATCATTTGATTAAGCAACTCAGAAAACTGAAACGTATGGAAGTTAACCACCATAGCCAAAGTGGATCAACTGGAATAGCTAGGACTAGAATCCATTTTCTGAGTTGAAGAACAATATTTTTTTCATTATGTGAAACTGCCACAAATACTCTTTTTCTTATGGTTTTTTTTTTTTTTTAAGAAGAAGATTAGCCCTGAGCTAACTGCTGCCAATCCTCCTCTTTTTGCTGAGGAAGACTGGCCCTGAGGTAACATCTTCCTCTAGTTATATGTCGGACGCCTACCACAGCATGGCTTGCCAAGCGGTGCCATGTCCGCACCCGGAATCCAAACTGGCGAGCCGTGAGCTGCCGAAGCAGAACATGCACGCTTAACCACTGTGCCACCAGGCCGGCCCCTATGTTTTAATTCCTATGTGTCCTCACTTAGAAATTAGTTAAAATAACCATTAAAGAAAATATGAGGCATCCGTTTACAGTCATAACACAATAACTAGTATCAGACTAGCATCCCATTTTAGACAACTGGAACCTGAACAAAGTGTCTGAGACAGCTATTTTTAGACATTAGGCAGTGAGAAGCACCGTACTATAATGCCTGAGAGAAGAGGACAAGTTCAAGTGAGTCCTACAATTTGCCCCATCTTTATACACCTGCGGGTGATTTTCAGACTGTGGTGTAGGGAGACAGAATCCAAGAAAAACACAGCAGTCTCCACAAGCTGAAGAGAAAGACATCAAAATTCTGGGAGGCTGAAATGGCCGGAATTTACCAGAAAATGCCATAAATGAGGGAGCTCTTTGAAGAATAATTTCTAAAATTTACCTAGAGGTCCCCTTGTGTCTTTGGCTGAGTATTAAGTTGCTCCTCCACGGGCCTGGCACAAACAGCTACCAGGGAAAGGACAGCTGACAGGGATGTAAAAAGGAAATAGCTCTGTGCATATGCACAGAGTAGGGGTGTTTGGGACAACACTGAGAGTAAGCTCAGGGTGGGGGACATTTAGTTGTGACCAGTCAGAGGGAAGGGGTTTTGTGGAACATGTGGGGAATTCATGACGATCCCAGAAAAGGTAATCATTATCATGGAGAAAAGTCAATCAATAGAAACAGATCCCCAGATAGAGTTAACAGTAAAGGGCATTTCAGAAGCTGCTCTAAATGTATTCAAGGAATTAAAGAAAAACATGAATATAATGTGAAGAGAAATGGACACTAAAAATGAACCATGGAAGTAGTAGACCTGAAAAATACAATGTGTAAAATGAAAAAAAAAAATACTGAATGGATTTAACAGCAGATTAGACATTAGAAAGAAAAGATCAGTGAACTTCAAGACAGGGCAATAAAAACTATCCAAACCGAAGTATAGAGAAGAAAAAGGGAAAGTCTGAACAAAGGCCTGAGTGTCAGTAGTTGGTGAGATTAATGTCAAGCAGTCTAATAGATGCATATTTGCAGCCCTAGAAAGCCTGGGGAGAGGGTGAATATATTTGAAGAAATAACGGCCAAAATTTTTTCTGAGTTCATGAAAAATATCAAACCACAGGTCCAAGAAGCTCACTGAAAGCTCAAGAAATGCAAAGGAATTAGAATAGCCAAATTTGAAGGACTTGCACTACCTGATTTCAGCATTTTTTAAAGCTGAAATAATCAAGAGAGAATGGTATTGGCATGAGGAGACACATAAAGAGCAATGGAAGAAAACCGTTCAGAAATAGACCCACACATATAGGGGCAAATTCTTCTTGATAATTCAATGGGGAAAAGATAGTGTTTTTGACAAATATTGCTGAAAATTGAATATCTGTGTGATAAGAAATTACCTCCATCCCTATCTCATACCATCACTAAACTTAATTTGAAAATTGACTCTAGATCTAATCATAACAAAGTAAAACTATAATAGTTCTGAGAGAAAACATAGGAGAAAATTTTTACAATCTTGTGGTAGGCAAAGATTTCTTAGATAGGACTAAAGAGTATGAACTAAAACAAAACAACAAAACAAAAAGGATTAAATGTACCTTATCCAAGTTTTAAAAACGTCTGTTCCTCAAAAGACAGCATTAATAAAATGAAAAATCCAGCCACAGGCTGGGAGAAAATATTCAGGAAACACACATCTGACAAAAAACTTGTATTTAGAATATATGAAGATCTCTGACAACTCAATAGTAAGAAGACAAAAAATTAAAAAAAGTCAAAGAATTTGAACACTTTACTAAAAAAAGATGTAGAAATTGACCATAATCACATGAAAAGATGCTCAACATTATTAGTTATCAAAGAAATGCGAATTAAATCCACAATGAGTTACCAGTGCACACACATTAGAATGGCTAAAATTAAAAAGACTGACAACACTAAGTGTTGGTGAAAATCTGGAGTAAGTGGAAGTCTCCCAGATAGCTGATGAGAATGCAAAATGATGTAGGCACATTGCAAACCGGTTTGGCAGTTAAAAATACACTTATCACACAATCTAGCAACCTCGTTTCTAGGTATTTACCCAAGAGAAATAACATATGTCAACACAACACATTCTAGGTGAATGTTCAGCTTTATTCATAATAGCCCCAACTAGAAACCACCCAAAAGTCTATCAACCCGTGAATGGATAAACAAGTTGTGGTGTGTCCATACCAAAGAATAATCTTCAGCAATAAAAAGGAACAAATATTGTGGTAAACTAAAGAGGCCAGATATGAAATATTGCTGTATGATTCTATTTATACAAAGTCGTGGAACATATAAAACCTATCTCTAGTGACAGAAGGCAGTCAGTGGTGGCCTGGGGCCAGGGGCACTGAATGGTGATTGGGAAAGAGCATGAGGAATTTTGGAGAGTAAAGGAAATACTTTATGTCTTGACGGTAGTGGTGTTACACAGAGATATTTATCTACCTCTATTGAGCTGTACACTTAAAATAGGTACAGTTTATTTCATGTAAATTATACGTCAAAATAGTAGATTTAAAAAGCAAACAAAAATAACAATATGATTAAAATTATGAAAATTTAAAAGTAATCTGGGATATTTAATTTTTCTTAAGAAGAGATCAATTCAGAATAAAAACATCCAAGGAGTATGTATTAATAAATTACTTAGGAAATCTCTGCTGGTTATCTACTTCTCCTTCACATTTTGATGATAAAAAGCCAGAACACCTACATTTCAAATTCACAAGACATAATTCCTTTTTCAAACCATTGTCATGTTCATTACTAGTAAGAGCAAATAACTAGATTTGGCATGCATCCTATAGTCTACTTTTATGAGAATAAGACAAGTAACAGGCCAGTAAATTTATCTCCAGGATTAAGTCAGAAGAGTATCTTTAAGCTACTTAATAAGATGGATATAAATTCAGCCCAATCTCCTGGCATCTTCAGGTTAAAATAATGATCATAATCTTTATTATGAATCATTATAAAAGGTTGGTCTTAGCAGAGAGGCATGCTAAGTGCATTTTATTACATTTTAATTCTTTGAAAATTCATAAGGTATTTGACAATCTTTCAGTTATCTCCCCAAAAATGTCTGTAAGAACAGATTTCCTTTCTCAAAATATTTATGGTCTGTAGTTCTCTTCTACTGAACAAGTACAATTAATTGCCGAAGGTGAAATATTTTTAGTAATGCAATGCATTAACTTCATTAATTATCCATTCATTTTCACAGTTTTCAGCTTGCTAAACTTCTTCTGGAATTCTTCTCTGGTGTCTTAATTAAATGATTTGCTTTTTAGGTTTCTATAGTGAATACTGATGTAGTCTATTTGTTGTACAAACACTCATTGAGTTGGCTGAAACAACCTTCCTCATCTAAGGAATCTGGGCCCCAAATTCTTTTCTCTGTCAGTTAGGATGACTTTAGCTGCAAATAATAGAGAATCCTGACTCAAACAGATTTAATCAAAAAAGAAGCAGGAAATTCAGAGGTAGGGCAGCTCCAAGTGTATTAGGACAGTATTCCAGTTATGTTCTCTATAATTTTATGGGTTTTGTGCTCTTTCATATGTTAGTAACAGGATGGCTGCTACACAGCCTGGTACAACTTTGTCCATCTCTTCCCTATGCCTAAAGAAGCCTTTCCCAGAAGCCCTTCCCCTTGTCGCATTGGCCAGAACTAGATTGTGTCCACCCCCAAAGCATTCACTGATGAGGGGCACGGGCTCACCTTAATTGACTTAGACCCATCCAGATGACTGCAGTCTTCCTGAGTCAAAAGGAGGAAGGGTGAACTCTTAACCCAAATCAGGGCAGCAAGGATGAGGTAGAGATGGATGCTGGGTGGGCAACCAAGAGTATTGCTGCAAAGATGAAGAGGTTTTCATAGGACAACACAGGGTTGGTGCTCTGGTATTAAAGAGAATTCGTTTTATTAGAAAATTTTTTTCTGGAATTACACATACTTTAGTTCTAGCATAATTTTGTAAAATTGGTCAGAAATTTTATTTGCTAGGTTTATCAGACTCTTAATAACAATATAAAATTCATGATGAAATGAGTTTAAATTAGACATATATTAGCTTTTCACTCATTCATTAATTCATATTTTTATGCCTCTTAACATTTGCCAAGCACCTGGATATAAGAATACATAAAAGCAGCCATGGTCTTCTTCTCATGGAGCTTTTAGTCTAGTGGTGGGGAAAGACATTTATAAAATGGTCGCATTATTGATTGTGGAGTAAGTGGCACAAGGAAATCTTCTGAGAAGAGAGAAGCAGGATTCATCTGAGTTCATACGGAGGATATTGAGGATGGTAACCTTTCAAACAGAGAGCACAGAATATGAAAAGACTGCATGGCAGAGTGAGTGGGGTGAATTCCATGAACTGAAAGGTCAGTATGTGAGAGACAGAGTGGCCTTTTAGGAGAGGTGACTGATTTTTGCTTGGCCCCCAGCCCCCACCCTGCCCCCACCATGAGAGCAGTGAGAAGTCATGAAAGGGGTTTTAGTTAGGAGTGGAAGAGTGGGTAACCTGATTTATGTTTTTGAATAGGTCACTTTGGTGCTCAGTGGAGACTTGATCATGTTTAATTGCCAGTGGAAAAATCTAGTTGAGAAGGAGAACTTGAATATACAAGAAATGGTGGATAACGTGTCCTGCTTTAAAAGTTGACAGCAAACGTGGTTCAAAGCATAGGGGGAGTATTGGCCTGAGATAGGAGCAGGGACTCCTGTAATAACTAGAGAGTAAAGGAGAGGATGGGGTACAAGTGGGGAGGCTTGTGGCTTTGGTAGCAGGAAGATGAGGCTTCAGTTTTCTCTCTGATGTAGGAAGTCATGCCATCTGCCAAAAATAAAGAGGGAAGTAGGGGAGAGGAGGCTGGGTGGAGACAAGCAGAGCAGAGATGGTTTGAAATATTCATTGTGTCAAGTGGAAGAGAGATTTGACCAAAGAAAGGAAGTAGAAGTGACCAGGCAATACTGAGGGACCATGGAGATTGGTGACCATGGATAATAGTAATGCTGATGTGTTCATTTGTGTGACTTTCTCCAAGAGCACCAGGCTTCTTGGTGTGCGCACAGAAAGTGGATAGTAAGGGTCACCCAGAATTAGGATCTTTGTGGCAAAAGTTACCCATGATTGAGGAAGAATGGCTAGAATGAGGAAAGCTGGCACTTGGAGGTCAGGACCCTGAGGGGGTGGGGTTTGTTTCTTTGTTTAATAAGGGGATTGGGAGAAATTATCTTGAAGTGGCATTGTAAGTAACACCCCTTCCCAAACCCGAGGCTGTGTGACATGAGAAGGTAAGATCCCGGCACCTGAGAGGGCTCTGGGGAAGTCAGTGAGCTCAGGGGAAAGTCTAGTTTCCTTTAAAAGAGCTTGAGGGTCTAGTCAATTCTGGTGACTGGGGAAGGCTTTCAGAGTGCACAATGCAAAGGTTTCAGAAGTGGATGAAGGAGTTGAGGCTGCTGTATAAGGGACAAGAAAATACAGAGCTTTCTGTGAATGATGCAGTAGACCGGGGTAGGCAGACCTTTCTGTAAGGGCCAGACAGGTTGGCTTTATGGATCATAAGGTCTGTATTGCAACTACTCAACTCTGTTGCCGTGGTGTGACAGCAGCCATAAAAAAGGTGTAAATGAACAGTGTGGCTGTTTTCCAAGAAAACTTTATTTATGGGCACTGGAATTTGGATTTCATATACTGTGAACATATATATATATAATATTATGAATCTCCTTTTGAGTATTTTTCTTTTGACAATTAGAAATGTACAAACCATTCTTAGCCTGTCCACCAGCCAGAAACAGTCTGCGGCCAGAATTGGCCCATGGTGTATAGTTTGCTGACCTCTGCCGTGGAGGATCTTTTGAAGAGAGTATGTGGACAGGTGTAAATCAGGGCTTACACTTCCGGACATTGACTCATAAAAACATGTTAAAAGGTGTCAAGATTCTCTGTCTTTAAGGAGGATAGACCTTGTTGGGTCTGATGGCTTGTTGACTGACTGGCCCGCTTGGCCTGGGCTGATGTTGAGCTAAGCATACTCTCTTACCTGGACTAGGGTGGTGGCAAATCAGACCCAGAGGCTGTAGGCTATGTGACCCAACCGCTGCCATGGTGGCCATTCCCGGGGCTGCAAACTCTGCCCCAGGTGTGCCTGGGGGTGGAGGTGACTCCCAGAACTGGGAGCAAATGGCTTAAACTAAAAAGAGTTTGTGGAAAATCTCTTCCCATGTGCCTGTCAAGACGAGTCTGGTTTTACAGCATGATGGATTTAAATTTCAGTATCAGAAGCTACAACCTAAGCTGTAAGAAATTAACAAAATGTGAATTTGTGTAAGTAATATTTTAACAGACTTAACAGGTACAGATTAGTGGAAAATGGTATTTTAATTAACCTTAATATTGCAACAAGATGGCACCATTAAATATTTTTCAATTGTGAATTATAATAATGACCTTACAAACAGAGGCTTCATTTCAGGGCCTTTGACAGTAATTTATATTAATAAAGATTCATCTCACTGATAATTTACTCTGAGAAAATGATTACTGAAGGCTGGCATTGCTTAAACACTGCAAGGATCTTTTATCCTGGAAGTAGGGGAGAATGACAGTGTTGCTGATACATTATTAATTTCTAATATCTGATTTTCTAATGCCAGGTTTTAAACTGGTTTGACTCCTAAAACTTGGCTTGAACAAACATTTTTACTGATGTTTTAGGAGAATGAAAAGAGGAATCTTTGAGTTAGAAAGCTGTGTGATTTTACTTGATTGGTTTTTTTAAGTCTCAAAGGCAGCAATATTTGAAATAATTTTAAAAATCTATGAAATTTTAGTGAAGTAAATGGCACAATGTTTAAATAGCTCATATTTTACCTAGTTCAACTGATAAATTTTAACTGGAAGATATTTAGATATTTGAACCTTCACCAGTAACTAGGGAATATAATTTGTACCAAAGGACTTCATTGAGCTTTTAAATAATAAATTTGTAATGTTGAGAAATTGAGAACTGAACATAAAGAATGGAAAGATAAGAATGTGAGGAAACTAACGAGGCTCTGTCTGTTTAGGGTCTGTGGGACCAACTCTAGATTCTTATTAGTGTTCAGAGATCATTGCATAGGGAGGAATGTGGACTGAGTTCTCTCTTGACTATTTCTGTCAGGGATGGTGGTAGTGGTTGTGGTGATAAGAGGATAATTTTGGGCACAAAGTCACATGGAAGAAAGTGACCAATAGGAGAATTTTGCTAGTCAGAAACCAACTGTGTTAATTACCCAAAGTATTTTTTTAAAAAAGCGAAAAACAAGGATGGATCCCATGCCAGTGTCAGCCAATATTTTCTACTCTCCTTTCTGTCTCAAGTCACAGAAACACTCCAGTTTCTTCTTCTGATATCTTCTCTCTTATATTTTGGATGTTGTTTTCCAAGCATCTGTAGTAAGGTTTCAGTCCATGGGATGGGGTCCTAGGTGAACTTGTGTGTGGTGGTCACTAAAGAAATTGACCAGAGAGTGTGAGGGAAGGCAGGAGGAGTAACGTTTGGAGAGTCTTCCAGTCATTACCTTATTTGATTGGGTAGGCAAGGACCAGTCCCTGCGATGGGCCAGGCGGCTAGGGAGGGGCAGGGACAATGATAGTAGAGGGGCCATTCCAGGTTAGTGAGCATCATGTCTGCCCTGTGAGGACACGTGGGATTGGTCAGCAACTGAACTCCTGCATGGACGCCTCCAAGATGGCAGCTTGGAGGGCAGTGGATTTGCTCCCCTTGACAGTGTTTACAGTCACTTGTGAAGTACATTGCAAGACGGTTATTTAACTAGGTAGAGCATTGATATTGTGACTATTTCACCAATAAATTAGGGAGTTCACGATTATTCCTATAACTTCTTTCTTAATCACAAACAGATATGCCTTCTTCATTCTGAGAAAAACAGCAGTAGTACCCAGTTTCTGAAGAATTGCCCAAATCTCTGGACTGCAGCTGGTGTACAGGAAACACACAGTCCTGTGCAGGCCCACGGGAGTATGTGGCACATGGGAACACCACGGGTCACGTGTAGGAGCAGAGTGAAGTCTGAGGACCTCTGCCAACGTCCAGTAAAGGCCAGATAGTCCAAGTAAATTTGTCAGCTAGATATTTGCCTTTTCAAAGCAACACATCACTCGATATAGCAACTAGATACATCAAACCAGTCACAATGTTTGAAAGTTGTTTTCCAGACTAAAAAGAAAGCACAGCTTTCCCTCTATATACTTTAAGCTGTGTAAACACGTCCATTATCACGAAGAAAATGAGTTGGCTGGGCTAGGACTAGGACCCCGGGCTCCAGTTTTAAAGTAGGGATAAAAATGAGCAGAAATGGAGATGGGGTGGCATCAACAACGGAGAGATTTCTTTTTACCATGTGATCACGTAATGAGCATTGTCCTTCAGTAGTTCTGGGTTATGCAAAAGCAGTAGTATATTATAGCTGTGAACAGTGAAAATGGAAGACAAAGTACCTTCAATTTGGATTTGCAATGTATTGTGTATTTTTAAATGAATATGGTGAGTTTGGGAGTCACCTCCGAAAACCTGGTAAAACCTGCTCAGGTTACCTGATATCCTGGCCTCCTGTGTTGCGTTGATCTTCTCACCTGGCGAGTAGAACTTTCGCTCGAACGAGGCAGGTTTGAGTCTCCCTGATGTCAGAAAGGTGACTGACACCTTTAAAAGGGCGCATCAAGAACAGGTCAAGACATTAGAATGTTAAAAGAGCTTTAGCATATTAGAAACCACCAAAAATGAATTTGCTGGGGCCGGCCCAGTGGCGCAGCAGTTAAGTGCGCATGTTCCGCTTCTCAGCAACCCAGGGTTCGCCAGTTCGGATCCCGGGTGTGGACATGGCACCACTTGGCAAAGCCATGCTGTGGTAGGTGTCCCACGTATAAAGTAGAGGAAGATGGGCACCATGTTAGCTCAGAGCCAGTCTTCCTCAGCAAAAAGAGGAGGATTGGCAGCAGTTAGCTCAGGACTAATCTTCCTCAAAAAAAAAAAAAAAGAATTTCATGGAAAACCTTGAAATGTGGTTTATTAATTCCATTTTTTAGTACCCAAACTGCACAAGTTATTGAGGTGAATTGTGATCAGACTATATTTATAATTTATTTCAGGATACTTGGAAAGAATTGAAAAACTAAAGAAAGTACTTAAAACCTAATTTAAAAAGTAATATCCTCCCACCGTAAAATAAAAGGAAAATATAGAAAATAGCAAGAATAATATAAAAATCTCCCAGAGTTCCACCATTTAAGTAGTGCGTAACCACTTTTTAATAATTGTTGCATCTCCTTTTTCTTTTTTATTAATATTTGTGAATGTTTTTAAACTACAATGGGAATATAATTTTAACTGCCTTTTTTCATTTCATGTATTAGAAACATTTTATAAATCATCAAATTTTATTTTATAATATAATTTTTAATAACCATGTAGTAGAGAAAGGACTTTAAATGTGTATTCAATTTAGACAGAGCTTACTGTAATAAATTATTTATAGTTTTTTTTTTCCTATGTAGGTTTTAGATACTTGCTCAATGAGAATGAATCTCAATTCACCAGCCAGATATCTTTATGATTTGTATGGCAGAAAAATTAAAGATGTTTCAAAAGGTAAGTGGCAAAGATTTTGTAAACTATATGATAATACTTTGAAAGGTATTTACATAATTCTGTTTTTACTTTATACATTTAAAAGGAAAACAGATATAATAAAACAGTTTAATTAAACACGGATAAATGTCGTTCTTATACAAAGGGAAATCATGAAAGGGCATTAAGGTTTTGGGAATCTTATTTCAGCGTGTCTTGGTCCATTTGGGCTACTATAACGAAAATACCGTAGACTGGGCAGCTTAAACCACAAACATTTATTTCTCACAGCTATGAGGCTGAGACATCCGAGATCAAGGTGTTAGTAGATTCACTGTGTGGTGAGGACCCTTTTCCTAGTTCATAGACGCCTGTCTTCTCATTGTGTCCTTACGTGGAGCAAAGGCAAGGGCACGCCCTGGGTTCTCATTTTTTTTGTTGAGGAAGATTCACCCTGAGCTATCATCCACACCAATCTTCCTCTGTTTCATATGTGGGTCACCACCACAGCGTGGCTGCTGATGAGTGGTGTAGGTCTGTGCCTGGGAACTGAACCTCGGCTGCCGAAGCAGAGTGCACCGACCCCAACCACTAGGCAACGGGGCTGACCCCGGGGGTCTCTTTTATAAGGACACCGATTCCATTCATGCAGGCTCCACCCTTATGACCTCCAGGGACCATCACAGTGGGGATGAGGTTTCACAGTATGAATGTTGGGGGAGCACAAACATTCAGTCTGTGGCACAAGCTTAGATTTTTAAAAAATTGATGGAAATTTTAACCTTAGTAAGCCGTAACTTAATAAACAAAAGTAATTGATACATTTTCCTAATTTAACAGACAATTTCGATGATATACAGCTTTCAAAAGAAAAAAATGAGAAATTGTTTTCTTATATGCTCAGAGATTTTTAAATGTTTTGGTTAACTTCTAGAGGTTTTTCAGAAGTTATGAAATGTACTTTAAAACAGTTTTATTTTATGTCTGTCAAAATATGAGATATCCATCGACATTTCTAAAGACGCTGATTTGCTAGTCTCCGAAAGCAAAAATACCATGAATTCCACATTTGTGCTACTATTAAATTACTATTGGTAGTAATTACTACTATTGCTTTACTTTTTTTAAACTTACATTTTATTGCTTTAGTGGTAATCACTATTACTTTGGTGGTGCTCCTATTAGCACTAGTAGATGTGCTACTATTATGGTCCTCTCACTTCATCAAAACCTTCGCCCCATATGTCTGAAGGGGGCCGAAATCTTAAACGGCACACGTTAACCGCAAGGCCACGTCCAGACAACTGTACGTGACTTTAGGATACGGCTACACTGGACACTCCCATTTGTTTCTAATATCCTCGCTTTTGCTATATAAAAGCAAAATTTTTCCTTGATTTTTCATCCTTAATTAATACTATTGAGTCATCTTTGTAATATCTGGATATTTATTGTTTATGACTCATTTTTTCTTTGGCTAAGGATTATATGTGTGTGTGATTTAGAAAGTAAATCTATTTTTCTTGGTCATTTTTAGTGTTTGTGTTAGATATGATAATTATTTTTCATTTCAGTAGTTTTTATCTGAAGATTTCAAAGTGCTTGTAGACACTTTTCCATTATCTAGAAGAATTAGATAGTTGCTTACCTGTAAGACATATGTAACACGGAATCCTTCCTGATGGTCTTTTTTTTGCAGGGGGGGGAGGAAATATCATCCTCAAAGCTGGTTTCTTCTTTCTTGCGTTTTTGTTCCCTTCCTGGTCATGCTGGCTAACATTTTCCTTATGATTAACAATATTTTAAAATCACTCTAAACTTCACTAATAAAATAAATAACAAGTTTTCTTAAGACCCTATCCAGAGCTTTGAATTATTTCCAGCTCACCTGGATTTAAAAAATTAGATTTGAGTAAATTGCTAGAATTGAAACTGTCCGGAACCCTGGTTAAGATGAAAGATTTATATTTAGAAAGTTGGTTTTTCCCCTCCCAAACGGGGTACCTCGTGGAAAGCTCTGACTCTGAGGTGTGATTCTTCCCGGGTGCAGGGGCATTTTCACTCGTGCCTCATGCTTCACATGTCACAGGCTGTGCTGGCATCACATTTTGATGCATGCCTTGCCCTGTGTTTTTTGCATACTAATAAAAGCTCATGCCAGCTGAAATTAGCTTATGCAACTACTAACACGTGGCAGCATAACAAGTTCACTGGACTTAAAATTCTTAGAGAAGCTAATCCTGTTGGAGGAACTTCCAGTCTATAGCTCCCTAGTCACTTAACATTAGGTTTTTGCATTTCTCTTTGCTTTGTTAGTATGATTTTGTGCATCAAATGATTGAGATCCCTAAACTTTTATGTTTGATGGTGTTCTGAACTTCACCTTGGGGAGAGTCAAGTGTTATGTGAAAGTTCTTTTAATTTAAATAAATAAATACGTATGCTCACTTGATGTATGATTTTTTGGCTTCTTGTTCTGTATCACATCAGAAAAAGTCATTTAATAATGTCTGATGTTAAGATCATAGCAATTACTTTTTTTTATAAGCACAAATTAGAAGTGTAATTGTACCAAGGACTAAAAGTAACAGATACACAAAATAAAAAATTTTCTTCTATCTGTCGCTTCTTTTTTTTTTTAAAGATTTTATTTTTTCTTTTTCTCCCAAAGCCCCCCAGTACATAGTTGTGTATTTTTAGTTGTGGGTCCTTCTAGTTGTGGCATGTGGGACGCTGCCTCAGCATGGCTTGATGAGCGGTGCCATGTCGGCGCCCAGGATCTGAACTGGTGAAACCCTGGGCCGCCGAAGCGGAGCATGGGAACTTAACCACTCGGCCAGGGGGCCGGGCCCTGTTGCTTCTTTTTTAGAGTTAGATAGACTTTCAAGTTTTCCTCCTATGCTCTGAGAAATGAGCACATTGGACGTGACATTAAGCTGCTTTTACTTTATCAAGTCTAGTAAAACCTTTAAAAGCCCATAGGATTCACAAAGTACTTGTGGTTTTAGATTTGTAAACCATCAAAAATTTTAACAAAGAAATTTATATTGTGACACGTGGAAAAGTTCTTTAGTTGTGGCTCCTATATAGATCTATTCTTTGTAGAGTAGAAGAGAACTAACCACTGTGTAAAGATGCCATATGTATATGGCAATATATATATGACTGTATATATATAGTCAACATGCTAGTACAGCATTTCTGCTAGAACACAATATATGTGTGAAAATGCATTCTGCGAAATCATGCCCACCAAAATAACAGGGCCATGGGAAACTAGGGTTGAGGAAGACCATTCAAAATCTGTGCACCTTTCAAACCAGAATGCTAACTAAATAATAATTGTTAATCTAGGAGATAATGTAAACAGCCTGGTAGGCATCTCAGAGTGCTGCTTCAGAGGATGTTAAAGCTGCACAAAAACCATAGTGTGAGCTGACACGGATGGAAGTCGACTGGAGTTTCGAGCCAGTGGGGCTTCCTTTAAGTGAGGCACAGGAGGAAGGGAAACTCCCACACTCAGTCATGCAAGACGGGGTGTGCACCCTTCTGGGGAGGGAGCCCCAATGCAGCAGCCAAGCTAAGGGCTTTTTTCTCTACTGCCAAAGGATAGAATTCTACTCCTATGCTGTTGGCCTCCTTTGCCCAGGAAAAAGCACATATTCACCAGCCAAACTTCCATGCATACTGACATCATTCTTCCGCTCACTGATCCTGTGCAAGCTATTTGGTGTGGAGGAGCACGTTACAGTGCAGAGCTGTTACACAGACAGTGTCAGATTTTGATGCAGCTGTTTAATAATGCTCTCATTCCCCCAACATTGCCCGACTTTTTGTTCTCTTAACTTCTGTGGCTTAGTCATTACCTTATGATGAACCAGAGGAGTCACTCTCCCTCTTGAGAAAGGAGATCCTCAGTCTCTTAGGACTTTTGTGAGGCTGCTGTTCCATAACTAAATCCTGCTCCTTTGTGGATCCTTCTAGATCACAGTGGGCAGTGTAAAATTTACCCCAGAAGATTCTGAGATGACTTAGAATAGTGTATTAATTAAATTGACTACAAGGCTGTGCTATGGAACATTGAACATTCACTTCCTATCCCATTTCCTACCCCAAATTATGCCCAGCAACACTGTCCAAAATAGCTATCTGTTCTCTAACAGATTCTCCAGAGATTCTTCAATGAGATCCATTGACAGGATTAACATGTTTCAATCACAAAATTCCAATAACGTAGAGATAACTCAAATTTTAGTGTTAACTCCATTATCAAATTTTTGTAGAGAAATTAAATTCAAAAAATAAAATCCCAAAGAAATTAAAATCCAGAATTTTTAAGTCCACACAGAAGTGAATTCCAAAATCAAATAATCTTACCTTTATGAGTTAAAATCTGATAAAAGTTCCAACTCCTCAAGTTAAAATGGAAATAAAGTCCTGCTCAATTTTTATTCTTCCCCGTGTCAGCCCATTGGCTTCTGGCTCCTGGAGTGGATGTCATCCCTCAGGACCTCAGAAGCTGAACTGGTCTATACCAACTTTCTCAAGTGCCTACTTCCAACCAAATAAAAAGATGATCCCAACATCAGCCTCACACCCAGCATGTTTGGGACAGAAGCCAATCCCTGTTTCTAACGTGGCCATTCCAAGTGAAATGATGTTTCCAAGAGCCTATGTTTGGCATGATCCAGACCACGTGACTATTGCTAAGACCATAGCAGAGACTAAGTGAAGGAAGGCAGAGAAGAGAAAATGTTCTTTGTGTCAGTCTTTTCAAGATGCCAATTGATCTGTGCTGTTGAGTAGAGTCTATGACCTGTGACATAACTCATTGGGAAGCCATCGCTCATCAAGGCATTAATTATAGTGTTAGGTATTTGATATATCTTGAGGGAAAAGTTGACCAGTGCACACTGTCTCCTCTCTCAGAGAGGCTGCAGGAAGTGTTGGTTAAGTACTCTGATTTTGGAGCAGGAGTTCAAATTCCAGGTATACCACTTATTGAATGACCTTGGACAAGTTATTTAGTTTCTCTGAGAGTCAGTTCCCTCATCTGTAAAATAGGAATTACAGTATTTACCTTAATAGGTTGTTGTAAGGATTAAGTGAGTTATATGTAGAGTCCTCAACAAGTGCCTGATACTTGGGAAGCATTATATTATGTTATCATCATTACTGCTGCTAATATTCCTATTAATATTCTCAAAAAGGGTGCTGGCATGTTGCATTCTTGCAACATTGGGAGAGTCACACTTGTAGCAGGCTCAGGTGTGAAGACTTGTCGAGGTATTGTTCTTTCCCTTTGTAATGTATTCCAAACATCTTATGCTCTTCTCCCTATAAGTCTTGCGTTTCTGGATCCTGTGCTGAACTGACGGTGGGCTCTATCTGGTGGTATAGCATTCACCTTGTCTTGGGAGCAGTATTTTCAATGCTGGGTCACAGTGGCTGCTGTAACAGCCTCTAGCCATGAAATTGTTTAAGACTAAGAAAGCTGCTTCATGGGCACAGCTTCCCCCTCATCTCCAAATTGGTTCCAATTGGAGAAGAACTTTTGGTGGATTTCTGAATTGAACCAGCTGTTAGTGTTTCTGGGGCTCATGCTCTTAGGTGCCCAGTGAGGACCAACACTACTGCTATTTCCTCTTGAAGACATGGTCTTTCCTCAGTTTTTTTTTTTTTTTTTTTCCGTTTTTTTTTTTTTCCCCTCAGTTTTTGAATGCTCCTTGTCTTGAGTTCACCGGTCCACCTGGCACCTCTTTTTCTGCCATATTTGGGATTTGCCTCTCCTGTACATTCCTTTCAGAAGAAGCCCCTTCTCTAACAGGCTGGGGCTGTGTTGTCTGCTGCACTTGAGGACCTGCTTTTCTTTTACTTTCTCATCCATACTTGTGTTTTTCTGACATATTCCTCTCGATGTTTTTCTTGCAGGGACTCTCATAGTGAGAGAGATGAAGTCAATAAGTTCCAAGTTCGTCAATAGTGTCCTTTGTTCAAACCAGTCTTATCCATTTTCACCTCCCTGGGTTAAATAATCCTACCTAGGATGTATTTTCCCACAGTCTGACATCTAATTTAGATCTGGGCTCCTTGAGCGATTATTGTTCCGCCTGCATCCCTGTAATATAATTCATCTTGCCTTGGCCTTTTCTTAATCTTAGGCCCATAAAATTTTGGAATTCACCAAATACATTTTTTTAATATTTTATACTAATCTTCCTAGTATTCCCTTCTCCAGTTTGTTCAGATTTTACATGCACTCTTTGTCTAAGTGTCCCATCCTCACAGAGGTTGGCTCATTGCTCTTCCTGTCACCCTGTCTGTGACATAAATGCCGCTTCTTCACCGTGCTGGAATTCTGCCTCCTCTGGGGTTGTGCTGAGTTCGCTGTCCATGTCTTACCTGTACTGCTCTTCAGGGTTCACAGGGCCCCAGGTACTGTTTCTGATTTTGTGACAGTTAAAACATCTTCCCCTTTAATAAGAACCTCGTTAAGAGTAATTAGGCTTGGATGTACCTCCTGCCCCCTCCAGGCCTCAGTTTCTCTTTTTCTTTCTCTCAAATGTGTGTGCTCAGGTTCGAGGCTTACCTTTTTCTCAGGAGACCTCTTTCCTCCTCCAGCTCAATGAGCCTGTCCCCTTGATTTTCGTGCACACTCTGTGCTGTTCTGAGATGGGAGTGTGTTTCACAATCACTTCACTTCCTCCTTGATTCCCTCTGCAATCTGATTCATAGGTTTGTAATACTTTCTTTGAGTTGTTTCTTTACCTTGACTGAAGAAGACAGCATTCTTTTCATAATAAATCTGCCGCTTTTCTGTAGGTGAAGCCACAATTTGGGTTTCTGAAATTTAGAACCATGGTCAAAATTTATGTGATAAATAAATTTAGAGCCAACTTGAATTTATGGAGGTTTTGTTAAAAGCTTGTGGATAGGCCACATGAACTGAAGGATAGCTTGTCCACAGTTTCTTTTTGGCCCAGAATGCAGCTCAAAATAACAGAATGAAGGCCAGTGTTTGAGGCAAGGACTTAGTCTGCCTGTCTAGGCCTGGGACTAACAATTCAGAGAGCACCACCCTGCAACGTGTGTAGGACTCAATCGCCATTATACCTTGAAGTCTTGGCCTGCAGACTTAGCTGCAAAACACAGAAAGTGTGTGAATAAACCTTCTAATGCCTGAGTGACCTAATCCCGACCTCAGACTTGCCTGCGCCCAGGTGAGGTTCGCTGCCTGGTGCAAGCGTGAGCAGCAGCAGCCTGCACAGCATGGCAAGCATGACTGCCCAGGGGTGCTGAGGCCCCCACAGCCTTCCTCAGTGGACTAAAGCCACCCCCCCCCCACTGCCAACCCCCACTCCCTCCATGACTGGCATTTTCTGAAGGCCCAGGCTGTTGGAAAATAATCCCAGCTGCGTTTACTTGCTGTGACCCCTCAAGCTCAAAATTCTACATAGCCCTTGCTTATTATGAAATTTCAGGCCAATCTCCCTATTCTCTGTGGAGAGGCTCTTCAGTCAACACACAGCTACAAAACTGTAGATTCAACTACATGACTCAGTATAAGCTGCCAAACACCACCACAAACAGACACACAAACAAAGACCCACACAGTCCTTGCGTGTTAAAGTGTCATCGGAGCGTGAAGCCACCTAGTCAAGGCCCCCTGTGTATCTCAGTGTCTTTGTGTTATTTGCTCTCCACAATTACTTCTTATGCATTTCTCAAGGTTCCTGACCAACTTGTTCCTGTAGGTATGCACTTTCCTGAGTTTTGTGAGACTTTCTAGCAAATTATTGAACCTGAGGAGGTAGTGGGAACCAGAGAATCATAAGCAGTGGGTCAGAAGTGAGGGCAGGCTTGTGGAGTTCTGTGCCCTTGACCTTCAGTTTGATAAACTCCTTGCATTGGAGGACTGATACCCCCAATTTCAAAACTTACTACAAGTAAAGCTACAGTAATTAAAACAGTGTGGTGCCTGAATTAGCAGAGACATATAGACCTATGGAATAGAATAAGAGTGCAGAGATAAACCAATACATCTATAGCCAGTTGACTTTCAACAAGGATGCCAGGACCATTCAATGAGAAATGAATATTCTCTTCAACAAATGGTGCTGGCATAACTGGATATCCACATGTAAAAGATTGATGTTGGACCCCTACCTCACACCATATGCAAAACTTAACTCAAAATGAATCAACAACCTAACTATAAGAGCTAAAAGCATAAAACTCTTCCAAAAAGACACAGGGGTAAATCTTCATGACCTTAGATTGGGCAATGGATTCTTATATATGACATTGGAAGTATGAGCAACAAAAGAAAAAAACAGGTAAATTGGACTTCATCAAGTTAAAAAAATTTTCTCTAACAAAGGACATTATCAAGAAAGTGAAAAGAATCTACAGAATGGGAGAAAATATTTGCAAATCATGTTTCTGATAAAGGTTTAATATTAAGAATATTAAAAAAACTCTTAGACTCAACCACAAAAAGACAAACAACCCAATTAAAAAATGGGCAAAGGAGTTGAATAGATATTTCTCCAAAGAAGATATGCAAATGGCCAACAAATACATCAACATCTTTAGTCACTAGGGAAATGCAAATCAAAACCACAATGAAGTACCACTGCACACACACTAGCGATGACTGTGAAATAAAAATCACCCCCCCACACACACACACATATACACAGCCAAAATGGAAAATAACAAGTGTTGGTGAAGACATGGAGAAATCAGAACCCTTGGATATTGCTTGTGGGAATGTAAACTGGTACAGCCACTTTGGAAAACAATGTAATGGTTCCTCCAAAAGGTAAACATAGAATTACTGTGTGGCCCTGCTATTCTATTCCTAGATAAATATTCCAAAAGAATTGAAAACAGGTAAACAAATACATGTACACACATGTTTATAGCAGAACTATAGATAATAGCCAAAAGCTGGAAACCAAATGTCTATGAAAAGATGAATGCAGAAACACATTGTCGTATATACATTCAATGGGATATTATGCAGCCATGAAAAAGAATGAAGTACTGATAATGCTACCACATGCAGGAACCTTGAAAACATTATGCTAAGTGAGAAAAGCCAAATACAAAGGGTACCGTATTGTATAATTCCTTTTATGTGCACCATCCAGAATTGATGAATCCATACAGACAGAATGCAGGTTGGTGTTTGCCAGGGCCCGGGGGAGAGGAGAATGGGGAAAACTGCTTAATGTGTAAGGGGTTTTACTGTGAAGTGGTGGAAATATTCTGGAACTACATAGAGGTGGTGATTGCACATTGAATGTACTAAATGCCACTGATTTCTTCACTTTAAAATGGTTGGTCTTATGTTATGTGAATTTCACCTCAATAATTATTAAAAGAAAAAAAGAGACAAGTGGAGCAGAAGAGGTTTGCCCCAGTTGTCTCAGAGGTCATCCTAGATCAGCTGACAGCCAGCTGATGCCAAGACCAGAGAGCAAGCCCAGCCAGACCAGCAGAACCACCCAGCTAATTTGCAGACTCATGAGCTAAATTAGTGCTTATTGTTTTATGCTTCTGTGTTTTGAGGTGTTTGTTATATGGCATTATTGTGGCAATAGATACCTAATAGTTAGCTATGTGTACTTCATAAATATTGTCACATTATCTTTACTCACTAGTTAGACCACTAAATTCTTTTCCTAAATCTTAATCCTTTGTGTAGCCAAAGAGTAATCGTCCTAAAATATCCGTAACTTTTTTTTTTTTGCTCAAAACTTTACATTTCAAGAAGCTTTCACTCTCTGTATCCTGTCATTCAAGAACCTTCATTATGTGGTCTTGCCCTACCCAACCACCGTAATCACCCACATCTCACAACTCCCCACATACACCCTGTCATAGCCAGATCTGTCCCTCCAGGCGGTGCGGTGGCCCGTGCTGGGCCCGGCTTCCTTACCTTCGTTTATGCTATTTTATGCCCACTCAATAATCTCTCTATTCTTCTCCATTTATTCGAAGTTCAGCAATTTGCATCAGTCAGGGTATATTATATTATTTTGTGGTAACAGATGACTCCACACCTTTCCGTGACTTACACAAAGGTGTGTTTTTCACTCATTCTGCATATCATTGTGGGTTGATTGCACCTGCACTAGCTTATGTCAAAGCAAATCACATGCATCTCCTTAATTCAACCGTGTGGGAACTATAATCCTTCCAGCAAAGGGTGTTGTGGGTCACATGACTAGGGCTGACGTGAATAACGTGGGAAGTAGGATTTTCCTTCAGGGAAGGCAGCAAATATTTTGAGTAATAATGGAATACACAACACTGTCTGTTTTCCACAATCTGTATTAGTTATCAGTTGCTGTGTAACAAATTACCCAAAACTTAGCAACTTAAAGCAACGAACATGTGTTATCTCAGTGTTGGTGGGTCAGGAGTTCAGGTGTAGCTTAGCTGGGCATTCTGACTCTGGGTCACTCACAAAGCTTCAATCAAGGTGTCAGCTTGCACAGTTTTATGCACAGTTTTAAAATATTACTCAAATACCACTCTGTTTTGTTTACTAATACCTCCTTTTTATAACTTCTTTTGATACCATATGTCTGCACCATATGTCATAAGGCTTGTTTATATAATATGTCTGTTTTGTGTTTAAGACTTATCTTTCTAACTAAAGAGCGATTTTTTTCTTGTATTTTAAAAAAAAGACTCTAACAATCTCCTAATATCTACCATCAGACTGGCATATAGTAGGCCTTCAAAAAAATCAATATTCATACAAATAATTAGGAAGCATAATTTTTATATTATAGTATCTGCAAATAGCAAGTGATGAAAAATACTTTTAAAATGAATTAAAATTCAAAAAGATTCTTTGTTGAATTGGATTTGCAACCAATTGCCCGCTATTAACTACTTTTTGTTGGTGGTTCTCACTGATGCGGCTTGATGACTCACCCGCTCTGAGTAGTATCGTGCCATAGTCCATGGACCTCTCAAAGCTGGAAGATTCTCGCCTAGCGCAGTATAAAGACAAATAATAATGATATTTCTTGATATCTATTTCAGCATTGTTGATTGATTTTCTTTGGATCTCAGCATCAGACGCATCTTTGGTCACCTCCAAAATCTCACTTTGTGGTGACTCTCCTCCAAATCATCTCCAGCAAGTGTCCCTCCAGTCGCTACTTGTTCCATTTCTGACAGCTATAATTTCTTCAAAAAAAATCCATCTTATAGCTAACTGAAATCTATTCTTTTAAACATTTACCATTGGTCTTGATTTTGTCTTCCAGACAAAATAGAAATTCATTTCTAGTCTATGACTGCCTTTCAAATAGATGGACCTGTATGATTTAAATACTTTCCAGGATAGACATCCCTCATCTCTCCAACTATTTCTCTGGCTCCTCACCATCCTGGTCACTCTTCTCTGTTCTGTCTAGTTTTTTGGTCTTCCTCCGGATGGGACCCCACATTGTATATAATTTTCCAGGTCAGTCGATGATGAGAAAAGCAGCCCCACCTCCTCTTTCTTTTCAGGTCATGATATAACCTACAATTGCATTGTTATTTCTATCAGATACATGATATCTCTGACCTAAATTGAACTTAAAGTTAATTAAAGCCCCCGAGTTTTTCTCACAATTTGCTTTTTTTTTTTTTTCTGAGGAAGATCTGCCCTGAGCTAACAGCTGTGCCAATCTTCCTCTATTTTGTATGTGGGATGCCGCCACAGCATGGCCACAGACAAGTGTTGTAGGTCTGTGCCCAGGAACTGAACCTGGCCACTGAAGTGGAGCATGCCAAAGCTAACCACTAGGCCAAGGGGCCGGGCCCACAATTTGCTTTTAAGCTACCTCATCCACATGCTGTACTTGTACTACTGATTTTTTAGATGTGTGAACAGAACTTTATATGTTGATTCCTACTAAATTTCTACTTACGAAGTTTTTATTCAGTAGTTTAGCCTTGCAAGATCTTTCAGACATATAATCTATCGCCCAGGGATTAACAGTTTCTCCCATCATTATTTTCACTTGTAAATTTGGTGAGAATACCACCTTTGACAACGTCCAAGTTGTTGATTAAAGTATTGACCATGCCATGGTTAGGAGCAGAGATCTTTAGCATGTAGTAGAGTCCCTGCTTCGGGTTTCTATCGTCTTCCAGGGCTATGGCTGTTCACTTAGTTGGGAATCTACAAACTCACCCACCTCCACCTGAGACACAAGTCTTCTAATTGCAACCCTCTAGCAACATCATTTTAAAAAGTTATTTTAGCCCATCATAACTTGTCGTTCTGAACCAGCCCTTCAGCCTTCACCGTGGCCTGAAGGGCCTTCATGAGTTGGTCCCCACCCAACTTCTCCGCCTTCACTGACGGCTACTGACCCCTGCATCTCTGCACTCAAGTCGCTTTGTTTGTCTGCTTCTGTTTCTCACACTCGTGCCCCAGTACCTTACCATGTAACATTTCCTCTGCTTGGACTCTCTCTCACCCTGTCCTCCTTCCAAGCTAGTGCCTACTCATCTGAAGGCCTTATTTTAAATATTTCTTCTTCTGAAAAGCTCCCCTGACGGCACCTGTTCCTATCTGATTTTGCTCCCGTGTCTAGGATAGGTATCCCTGTTACATTAATGGCAGCCTGTATATGGTAATCATCACAATTGTAATTACTAAAGCTGCTTGGGGAGTTGTTTTTTAATATCTACCTGTCCTCTAGACTCTAAGCTCCATGAGAACAGAGATTTTGTAGTCTTCTCTGTATTCCCATGTTTAACCCAGGGCTGAATAACATAGAGCAGATACCCTAAAGTGATATAAAAATTAGTGATGCTGCCCTTCTCTGGGAAGCACTGTACTTAGATTCCTTTTGATGTAAATGGAAAATTCAGACACTGAGAGAGTCTCTAGTCACAATGCTTCCCTCTCCCTTAATGCCCTACAAATGCCCGGTATGACCCCTGCACTGCTAGTACTGCCCCTTCTTTGCTAAATGGAATTCTGCAGGGGTCCAGATGGTTTGGGCCCCTAAATGGCACTGCTTTCTTAGCTAAGAGTGGGTCGTTCAGAAGGGCACATACCTGCAGCCTGCAGTCAGGCCCCAGACAGGGACCACTGGGTGTGTTGTGTGTGCTCATTCAGATTCCCTTTATTACTTTCTCCAGGAAAGAAACTGTGAGCCGAGGCAGCATCTGCACATGACGTTTTTTACCTTGTTTTGGATACTAAGTGACATATTTCTCTATCGTTTTTAAGTAGAAACGTCAGAAGAAAGCAATCATGGATCCTAAATAGAGGACTTAAACAGGAGGTTTGCAGACATTATCTCCTACCTGGTTGCATGTATACTCGTTTATCTTGGGAAGGGGCACACAGATTTAGCAGTACCTTGCTTAAAGACCAAAGATGGTAGCCACAGTGCATTGGGACCTGATTCTCACTGGAAGAAATAGTGGTTATATGCAGGTGTTAGAGATTTCAAGAGTCTCCCTCTCTGCTCATTAAATATTTGTTTAATAAGTGAATTGCCGCATGTTGGGTCCTAACGATTACTGTTTATTTTTCTAAAAGTTCGAAAAGCATTCATTTTATAATCTGTTCTAGAACTTTGCTGGGAATTAAATTCAAATTGATGACTAAACTGTCTTCTTTAAAATTAAGTACATTTGCCTCTCTTCAATTTTGGCATCCCTCTCCCATTTATCTTTATTTCTCAAATTCTAAGAAATGTAAAAACTTCTATCTCTTGCTGAAGAGGGTTGCCAAATACTGGTGGGTGTTAACCAGGCCTTAAATCTCTCTAGGGCGAATGGGGATATACAAAGGCAGCCAGGTAAGAGCACTTTAGTGCAGGAAGGGTGGCTCGGGAGGAGTCTTAAGACCTTCCTTGGGACTATGCCCCGGGCTACCTAGACACAGCCTCCAGCACCTCCTAGTGCCATCCAGGCATCCGACATGGGCGACTCTTGTTGCTTGGACAAAAGCAGAAAGTGCTAACCATCAATGGTTTATATTTCTACTATGGCTCTACAGAGAATATTAAGAATTGTGTTAAGGCTAGATTACAAACAAGTGTTTTTAGCAGCAGTGGGAGAACTCCCATGATAACTGGATCACTGTCATCTTTTATTAAATACAGGAATGCAGAATTGTGTGATAGGAACAATCACAAAGCAGTCCAATCTACTCAAGACTCTTTAATATCTGTCAGAAATCCCCTTTTGAAGTCTTTAAAACAGAGACTCTCTTTTATATTCATGAAGATATGATCATCACCCCGAGGTTTTGTTGGGCTAAACGTGCTTCAGTGTTTATGTGATTTTGTTAACAAGTCCTTGCTCTTTCCCTCTTCTCCTAGAGTTTGTCTTTCTAGCTTCTGGTTTTTGTGTCTCTTATTTCTCAGTCTTTGAACTCTAACACCAAAAATCTTACTCTGACTCTAATGACTTGTCCATGATCCTAGAAGTTTGTTATAAAAAACATTATAATAAGTCTAATTGCCAATGAAAACAAATAGCCTAATTGTTACCACCTGTTATAAAACGTTTTCTTACAAAGTTCTCCATGTGAAAGAACGTGACTCGGCAGAGGTTGGTCTCCTTCCCCCGGGAGTCTTTAGAGGGCAGCGGATAGTAGACAACACTGTGCAATATGCTCATTATAGGAGATCCTACTTTTGTGAAACAAACATGGAGAAATAAATGTCAAAAGGAAAACCTCCATTATAATTGCTGAAACTATTAAGACTTTTTAGTTTATGACATTTAAAATATACATTTTTCATGACATATATATATTTATATAAATATATATATATATTATATAAATAAAATATTTAAGGGTAAGTAATATGTTGACTTAGCATTTACATCCAAGGAGACCAAAACAGCTTACCCACATTATCTGACTCCTAGGTCTCTCTAAATTAGGTATTTTGTGCCAGGCATTATTATTATTCCTGCTTTTGAGACTGAAGAAAAGAAAGAAAGAAAAAAAGAAAAAGATCCAGCTGAATTAAAAAAATTTGTGTTAGTTATAACTTTATAACCAAATAGTAGAGTTTTGAGACATTTTACAATTAGCTTGCTTTAGAATGTCACCTACATACCTGAGTCTTTGTATATTTGATTTGTTCCAAAGTTTTACTGCGTTTTCTATTGCATCTTTTCCTTCTGGATCAAAAGTTAATTGGTGCCTCAGTTAATACCATTTGGGTTAAACTTTCCTGAATAGTAATAAAAATAAAAAATAATAATGTAAAAAAAAGTGTTAGTTTTTACAGCAAGCAATTATATAATGACATTTCTAAAGGCCTTTACTTCTAATTTTTGTTGGTTTTATTTATTGAGTTCCATGCAATGTACTCTCCAAAACTGACTCTAAGATAATAATTTAAATTTTTGTACAGAGCTTGAAAGTTTACATACATAGCAGGTCATACATTTTTAGCTATTATGTATTAGTATAGACCATACTCACGTAAAAATAGATTGATATAGTTAGTTCTCAACTTTTCTTTAAGTAACCTTAAAGTTGTATATATTTCAATTCAATTATTTTGCATTATTACTAAATATCAAATACTTTAGATGCCCAAGAAATTGAGTTCACATAATACTTGTATTTTCAAAGACATACACACTATTACTTTTGTTGAGGCTAAAGGCAAGACTCAGACAATGGAATCCCAGCTTATTTCTACTCCCATAAACCACGTTATTTAAATAAATGAATTGTGTATGCTGACCTGTTCTACCAATGTGCTACTGGGGGAGTATGAAAAAGAGATGTGCATGGTGGTGGAAGTAGAAAGAGGCATAAAGCGCATTGGAAAACTACCAAATGTCCCCTGCAAATGGGCCCTATTCAGAATCAGTAAGCGTGTGATGAGTGAAGTGGTTTTGAATATCGCCTTTAGATTCCATGCTGTTACAAGGCCAGCCCTGAACATGGCAACTCTTATTTCCACACACAGTACCTCTTCACTCTCAATTTAACCCCAAAATCTGATGAACCCATTACTCCATACTTGATTTCATGGAACAAGGAGTAGATATAGTTACAAATGATCAATCACCAGCCGTGAAGCGAAGCGGCAAGGCATTAACAATTCACACCCGCTCGGCCCACCGGCTCAGCAGAAGATGTGCCAGCATATTTAATGCACAGCTACTTCGTTCCGTTTAAGAAAAGGCAGGACTCAAGCTGCATTTTCAAAACGGAGACGACTCCCTAAGATTTCATACTTCCTGCGTCCCAATGTCAACCTTCACCCACGTATCAGCAATTAAAATAACCAGGTGCTCTGTGAAGGTCACCATGTCTAAGTGAAATTTTACTCAGGTAAAAACAATATGACCTATGAAATTCTTCCCCCCAGTGCGTCCCTGTTCTGTTTGATCCTATCATACAAATCAATGCCTC
Source organism: Equus przewalskii (assembly GCF_037783145.1). NCBI lineage: Eukaryota > Metazoa > Chordata > Mammalia > Perissodactyla > Equidae > Equus > Equus przewalskii. The sequence goes on along the minus strand of NC_091836.1, from coordinate 97,288,887 downwards.
TTGCAGCAGTGTTGTAACACTGTAGACCCCGTAGGCAACATCCGTCAGTTTAATAGGATCACTGAGGACTGAAGCCGCTGTGAAAGATTGCTCTAAGTGTAGCAATCGTGTGCTTGTCATTTGGTTCAGTGGAGGAAAAGTCCAAATTTGGGTAGGCATTGGTATTTAAGCAAATGACTGCTAAATCTTTTCTCATAAGTACCTTAGGGACAATAAGATTTGACATATAGCATGTAAACAAAAGTACACAGCAGCTGTTAGTTTAGTTTTGTTTGAATAAAAATATAGTGATATAAACCGAGCAACGTAGGAGATAATATGCTCTCCATCATTCAGTCTTGCCAGCAGACCATGCTTCTGAGTGGCGTCTGCTTGTTGCTGTGGGACCCGGAGCTCCAGCCCTTACCAATAGCTGGGTATGGAGCATTAACACACACACACCCTGTAACTAGCTCAGATCCTTGCAGGCATACCTCCCGGGTGGGAAGCAGTCAAATCTTAGCATCTTTTAAGAACTCGCTTTATTTCATGCAAAAAAGAGCTTTTAGATCAACTTCATTTTAAAAATAAATGTCGGTTGAATTGGTGGGAAATTTCCAAACGACGTCCTGCTAACAATACTAATTATTGAGTATTTTTGAGGCTGGGGTCTGAAACCTGCTGCCACAGAGTGTATAGAAGTTTCTTTGTAGGCAAGTATGCTCTGGGAGGCCTCTTTTTTTCATAGTTTCATGTACTCTGACTGAAATGTGAAAATTACAATATTGTGTAAATTATTCTGGATATTTAATTGGCATGAATTTTAATTTTTAATTGGAAACAGGTTATTAAAGCCTTTGATTATTTCCAGGGCTTTTTGACAATATATTAGTAAAAAAAAATCCTCTTTTTAGCTTTCCACTAATAGATTCAAATGTGATATGTGAAGTGTCTCTTTTAATGTAAGATGTTGCTTTTGGAGAGAGAGATATATTCCCTAGATGTGGAACTTGACAGAACATTCCAGTCTATATCTACTTGATAAGTTTCGTTAGATTGTGGTTTCTCTTTAGGGGGATTTTTGGCTCCTTGTCAGAAATCCTTGTATTGCTCCCATCATGAGTCCCAAATAAGTTCAAGCTTCTCATCAGTAAAGAAGTGGTTTTTATATAAGGTTCTCTCGAAGCTGAATAGTTTATTTTCTCATGAATAGCATTTGAACTTATTGTGTTTAGAGTTCTTAGAGGGAATTATCTTTATTATTTAAAATAGCTATTTTGACCTTAATCTAATATTCTTGCTCTGTTATTTAAGGTTTATTGTGTTTTCTCTCCCCATAGTTGCATGATTTATGACGGGGTAGGATGAAGCACATAAGGATTTTCCAAGGCTTTTTAATGCCCACCTCTCGCCTTCTCCTGGCAGTTAATGCTTCATTGCCAAATCGTGTTGTTTTCTTTTTGTATTTTTTTCCTCCTTAGTCTTCAAGATAATTTAATAAGGAAAATTAAAATAAAACAATTGTACATATCCTCAATGTGCTCCAAAATTCATATTTATTTATCAAATTTTGATCCCATTTTCATTCGGTCATAGGAAGCTACAGTTTCTAGGAGACTGTGTGTAGTTGGACTCATGGTCCCGAAACTCACCTAAAAGACTGCCTGCAGTATATCTGAAGTGCTGTTTATTCATCCAACAGAACTTTATTGAGCACTGCTTTTACCAAACTAAAAGACACCATGCCATCAAACCCCAAAGGGTTCATGATTTACTGGAGGATGGAAGTGGGAATGGAAGAGGACTAATACAAATCAATAAGGGAAAGTAAAAGTATAAACATGGAGGAGGGAACAATTAGTCCCGCCTAAATAACTTGGGATATTTTGCCAGAGGAGTTAACATCTGATATGGGCATTGAAGGACAAGAACATATTAACGGGTAGAAAAAGGAGGAAGAAGTGCAAAGGAAACAGAACAGCATGAGTGAGAAAAGTATCAGTTGATAGTTATGACATTAATAAAGCTACTACTTTTAATTATGGGATCCATTTACCCATGCTGCTCAGTACTAACTCTGTCCAGTGAAGTTACTCCTTTTGGTCACATGGTCTCTTTACCCAGCATCCTCAGTTTTAACTCCAAACCCTGTGAAAGTATTGGATTAATTTCACTTTGCCCTATGGTCATAACTTGACAATAAACAAAATGGCTAAAAAGATATTATCCACATAACTTTATCTTTCCAGTAATGGAAATGATCCCAGTGGGATGATCGCATTTTAATGATCTATGCATATTGATAAATTTAAGGAATGATTAGTTTCCAAGCCATTTATCTCATTAAAATGTTGAGGACTTGCTTAATGAAATATTGAAATTACAGTAAAGCAAAGTTCTTGTTGCAGTCATGTAAATAGGAGCAATAGATAGAACACGTGTAATAAAGGCCTCACACATCAGAAGAAATGCTGTGGGTAGCTGTGCACACCAATCTTAAAGGAACACGGGATAGTAAGAACCAGCTCACCTTCTTGATGAGGCCATGTTTCTGAGTAGCATTTTCAAGGAGAAGCTTCAGAATCAGAGGAAGGGAGAACTTTACACAAAAGAGAGGAAACCACTGATTAAGAACATGTACAAGGGGCCGGCTCTGTGGCCGAGTGATTAAGTTCGCGCGCTCCGCTGCGGCGGCCCAGGGTTCGGATCCTGGGCGTGGACATGGCACTGCTCGTCAGGCCACGTTGAGGCAGCGTCCCACATCCCACAACTAGAAGGACCGGCAACTAAGATATGCAACTATGTACAGGGGGGGTTTGGGGAGAAAAAGCAGAAAAAAAAAAAAGATTGGCAGCAGTTGTTAGCCCAGGTGCCAATCTTTAAAAAAAAACACGACCAAGTCTTCTTTGGTATTAAAAAATAATTCACACTCATGTTAAAATCTATGGTTGGGGTTGAAAAGTCAACTGACTTGTTTTTTAATCAATTACTGTTATATTTCAAACTATCATTTTAGGCCAAGGCTTCTTTTTTATGGAGAGTTCTTTAATTCTAACTGATTCATAAATTTTATTTTTTCAATGTATTAAGCTTATTTATACTTCCTTCCTAAGATTTAGGCATATCATTTTCTTATGTTTTCTGTACCTTCCTAGTTAGTGGAAACATTGTTTGTTCTTGGAGTGTGCTTTGTCTTCCTTTTCAAGAATATCATCAAAGTTACTAGTTTGCAGCTTCCCAAAAGAAAGGGCCTGCTAATCCCTGGTTCAGAGGCTAACCTTTATTAGCGCTCTCGTGGTTATAATGAGGACCTGCTTCCAGCAGGGAGATCCTGGAATACTGAAGAGATTATTCAACAAGTTCAGAGCAGATTCTGAAGTCCCTTATAAACCTGCTTGTGAATGCTGCTTTCTTTGCTTTGCTGTTTCTGGTTTCCATAGTGTTCCTAATTATATAAACCGTGTGGAGCATGGGAGCTATTTTCCGTCCTCCATCAATTCTGACACTGCTTGCGTTTTGATACAATTTGTATTTTTTTTTCTAAGCTGTATTTTTTCTTAAATTCTTATGAAGGGTGCAAACTGAAAAAAGTAGAGTTTTGTGTTAGAAGATCTATGAAATTCTTTTTTGGAATCCCTTGGGCTGACATAAAGAACTTGGAAGTTATTTTGTGACAAACGTAGATGAATAAGGCTATGAGACTAGAGAATCTGATAAAAATGTTCTCAGGTTTAAATTCAAGATTAAATCTAAACTCTGAATCATTCAACTTTATTACCTTCTCACTTTCCTTAAATTTATTTCAATTTAAGAGCAATTTAGGTAATGCTTTGTCATGTTCAAAAACTGTACTAGTTTGAATGAGTGTACCAACTAAAAGTCTGCAAATTAAAATCCAATACATAGTAATATATGAATGTGATAATAGTTAACCAAAAACACTATGATTCTTAAGCTAGATTTCTTTAGGAAAAATTATAATCAGGATTGACTTATAGTATACATTTTTTGAAAGATTGAAGAGTCATAATTCTAAAATAAGTTTATTTCTCTTTTGCTTTCTATTTATTTTATAATATATGTGATCTTATATTTTTAAAAAGTTTGAGGTGTTTGTTATGATCAAACTTATCGAGAAATGCAGTTGTTCCAGGAGCATAAAAGTGGTTTGATATGTGAATTTTAGGAATTAATTTCTCAGGCTGGGTGAGTGAATTTCATGCACACTTCTAAAGGTGTCTAAATAATCATTGGGTCATAATTTCCTTTAAACTTTGTTTATAATAGTCCTAGAAAATCTTAAGCTCTATTTCCAATATTCTCCTTGGTGTTGAATATCTTAGAAAGAATTTGAATTGTGCTTTGGGAGAGAGAGCAGAACTTTGTGCCATAAAACGCATAACTTTTTTACTAAGAGCAAAATTCAGCAGAATACCAGTAGCAAAGGCCATTTGCATAACTCAGCAGCTCAGCTGAACCTAATTGTAATTCAATTTCCAGATTGCTATGCTAGGCCTCTCTGCATAAAAAATGCAACATAAAACATAACCAATTCTTGCCTGGTGATCTATCTAATATCCTTTCTAGTAAAAATATGTATCAGAATAAGGTAGCTAAGCCATATAGTTATTTTATATGTTTATGTTGTGTCGCATGTACACGCTTAAGTAAAGACCAAGTAAAAAAAAAATGATATCCTTTCATTTTTCTGGGTTCCTAGGATTTTTAAAAATGTCTTTATTTTGGCGTTTCCGAGAGAAATGAAATCTTGAAAAATGTTAGCCAGCTGCCATGTTATTTGACTATTTTACACTAGAAAGACTTTATAAGCTAATCGTGTGAAGATGTGTATAAACGTCTTTCAAGTCCATGTGGATGTTGCAGTATAGGCCCACAAGTAAATACCTTCTATCTGTTTACAGAATGTGTACTGGAACAGCATTCCTAAGTCTTTGACTAGCTTATATCCCAGAAACGTGAAAATAAAAAGGCATGATAAAATGCTTGCTTAAGTTTCTCCCCCGTCTTTTTAAACAGCCTCCCCACACTGTTTTATGGGTTATTTAAGCAGCGGCAGTGAATAGGACGGCTTATCAAGGTGTGGATTATGTTTTATGAATAATTTCCAGATGTGATGTTTTAGGTATACAGACCCCTCTACGGGAAGCTATACGAAGAAACAACATGGGTCTTACAATTTTATCAGGACAATGAAGTAGATTTCAGCAAGGTTGGTTCCAACTCATCTGTGATAAATGAGAAGATAAGGCAATCAGTGCACACCGTGACACTCTGTGCAGCTAGTTAGGCACACTTCAGAACTATTCAGGTGTGCGCACAAAGCTTGTGAGTCTCGCATGGGGGGTGTCTCCATATAAATACATCCTTCATGGTGGCCACTAGTAATGCAGGAATTGCTTCTCTAAGACTTAACCCAGGTCAGATATAAATAATAGATGTTAAGAGTTAGCTCTGGCATTGGGGCTGTGTTCCAGGCAGTGTATTTCCGTTGGGTCAAGATAATTTATTTTCCCTTATTTTCTCTCTAGTTCCTCTGCTTGAAAAGTGCCTGCAAAATTCCATCACACCTTTGCGGGGGCCCGTTTGGGTCTCTAAGGGAGAAGGTTTCAGCCCCTCAGGAGCTAAGATGTACCTCCAAGGAGTTCTTTTGGCTTTGTACCAACGATTAAGGTCTGCACAAAAATATTATAAGCAGGTGAGTCATCCCTCTTTAAAAACTGCTTTTTATGTGTTTTAAAATGTAGCTGGTTGTTTAGAGGCGATGATTGGCATCGTGTCATAAAAGAACTGCAGTATGTATTTCGTGAGCTCAGTGCCCGTTAGGAAGCCCAAATGATTCTTCGGTAATCTCAAAGAAACAAGAATGGGCTGAGTGTATGTCTTTTGGTACAAGATGTCATATGTCTCATCTTTTCTTGCTGCAGTCTGTGCAAACTGAAGGCAACTCCTTATGTGGAAATCCATAAACAGTTACTTTAAATAAGAAAATGAGTAGCTCCTAAGGCGTTTGAAACTTTAAAGTTTCAGCCTTCTGTTTTGTTTTATTATTTTTTTCTATATGAAATCAGAATTGCTAATGTACAAGTTGGGCTAAAATATGAGCAGTCGAATTCTGGGAAATTAAATTGTGAATTAACTTCACGTCAAGAGTAACTTACTTTATTTATGCTTATTTAACTTGTATGTTTCAGGACCTGAAAGTGTAGAAATAGAATTAATGGATTTGAGTCAGGTTAAACTAGATTTTGGCCTTTGTCAATTATGCCTTTAATTTCTAAGTATCCATTCCGTAATTGTGAGTGTGTGTGTGTAAAGACTTTGATATTCTAATAACTGCTTACGGGGACTTTGATTCATCCTAAAGTAGCATTGATTATCTTAAAGTGGAATGTTCCATGCCATTTATACAATAAAAATGGAGTCGCCACAGTTTTAGAATTCTCTTTGCCCTTAGTCTTAAGAAGTTAAGCCTACGTTTTACCGCGTTAGATGAGAGCTAGGTTTTACCTCTCTAACTAGGAGGTTCCACTTTGGAACTGGGCTCATTATCTCAGGCCACAGGCTGCGGGAAGATGAATGTTTTGAAAGGCTGGTGCTGGTCCTCTCTGGGGCCGGGGGAGGGGCGGCGGGCGTGGGCTCCGTCTCGGTGTTCACACAGCGCCTCCTGCTGTCTGCTTTGGAAGAGAACACCTTGTGGTGACTGGAAGGAATTCTTGGACTAAGGTATCAGAACTAGCAAGAAACATCTTCCCGTGAGAAACTTTTATTCTCAAAAGGTGATTGGCTTGCCGAGTTAATTAATTTCAGTGGATCCAGAAAGGTAATTAATAATTATCATAGGTAAGGCTATTTATAATGATAAATATGAAAAAATAATCCAAACATTTTCAATCTTTATTAAGCCGATATCAAATTTAAAAACTGGTGTGAAATATATTTCATTGTATTTAGATTAAATTATTTTAACTGAAATATTATTTAACTTTTAAGATATAGTCATATTATAAACTGGATTATGACCAATTTAATTACAATCATTTATTTGGTATTAAATGGTTTGATTCCACTTATTAGTTTAAAATTATTTAGTGTTAAAGAAAATGTGAGACCATTCTCCAGTGCAAGAACAGGACTGTTTAAATCAAATCTATAAGAAACTTAGTAAGTTTTATTAAAAGGGAGGTGTTAGAGATGAGAAACAGCTTAGAAAGCAGTTATGGCATGTTTTTTCTTCTGTTGTCCCAAATGTTTAAAGTCTTAATAGTTATAAAGAGTGGTATGAGATTGTTATACGAAATGAGTTCTGTGTATTGTGAGAAAAGAAGATACTTTAAGAATTACTGCTTTGATTTTGTTTCTTTATGACTCAAAATTGAGGAAAAATACATTTTATTAAAATAAATATTAAATGTGAAATGAACAAAAATTAACATCTTTAGCGTCTCTAGATGTCTGAGCATGTGAAATTGTCTGTATCATCTACATTATGACTTTTAATATTATGCCAAATTTAGGAATATTTAAAAATCTAGGCTCATTGCCCTTCCTAACTAAACCCATTTCCTTTCGCTCAGTTGTAATAACTTAAAGATTTTCACTCAACAGTTTTATGATACTTGCTTAAGTTTTATTTTAAAATATAAAGATGAAGAAAAAGACATGGAAATTTGTCTATTATGTATTTCCATGTAAATTTCTGTCTCTTTCAGGCCAGCTCGTTTACATGTAGTCTTGAGTCTCTTTTATATTGTTACATCATGACTTACTTCACAATGATTTGCAGTGTTTGGAGCAGTCACTGTAGTGTGCCGTTAGCAGGTCCTCAGTGGTTGGGTGTTAAGCCTGGCAATAGCTTTATCTGTGAGTAGGATTTCTTAGCAGATACCCCTCTTCACATTCATGAACTCTATTTGAACTTCATTTGCTTCATTTGACCTTAAGGATAGCCTTTTTTATTTAGTGTTATATAAGGTTGTGTTAAAGAATCATTAGATATGTAAAAGGAGATGGCTGATGATTCCTGTTTCCTTAACACATCTAAGCTCGTAAATTATAGGGTTATATGAACTCTTGATATTATTTCCATTCATCCCACTTCTGAGATCATATATAAAATTGACAGTTTTGCTTTGCTGGGATTCTGTCAAAAGACTGTAGATTTTAAATTGATGTTCTGGAGTTCCCAGAGGAAATTTCTTTTAAATAGATTGTGATAATATAGCTTTAAAAGAAAAGTCAGAACTACTGGCTTTATGTTTATGAACTTATTCATTTTTCAATTTTTAACTTTAACTTGGCTATAGTATGCAACTGAATTGAGCCCACTGCGTTAGTGTGCTCTGTAGTATACACTGATTCGTGTATATAAAATGAGATACTGTATTTAGGAGAGCATAAAGTCACTTAGTCATACATTTATCACATTTATTTCCTTAAAAGTGGAAACATCTTAGAAATTCCTCAGAGCTAAGCAGAATCTGTTTAATTGGTAATCTTTGAAGTGGCGTAAACGCGCTCCTATGAAATGCAGTTAACACTTTGAGCGAGGGCTGTTCCGTCTCATTAGCATTCTTGTTGTGTAGTGGGGCTGTTGGTGGGGGTGTTGAAGTAGGAATGCCATTGTGTCGAGTTCCAGTGTTTGGGGACAAACACTGCTGTGGAAGGAACGTGTGAAAAGGCCACAGTCCTGTCAGTGAATGAGGAAGGCTGTGCTTTCTGTGCGCCTCAAGCAGGGAAGCTGTCATTCACGGGCCTAACGCAGCTAAACAGAGGCCAAGACACAAGCCTGCACTACCTTTTAAAATGATATTAGTGATTTTTAAACATGATCTTCTTTATTTATGATCCTACATAGGGCTTTTAGTTGCTGTCAGTAAACAAAATATATGTCAGTCTGTTCAGAAGCTCTGTAGAGATGCATAAAAGTCCGTGGAACTGTGCCAGGAGGCCATATAAATAACGCTTCAGAATGGCTGATCTTAAGTACAAATGTGATTCCGGGGAAACATTGATTTCTGGAAACGTCTTCCCAATTTTGATACTCCTTTGAATAATTTCCCCCCAACCAACAAAATTCCTGGAGCCTTTTGCATAGTGAATGCATTGCACTCTTCTTTTAAAATATGGGTTTTAAAAGAGCTCCTAAACACACAGTTCTGATCACTGAAAGCGGTTCACAGTGTGGCTTAGCAGTGGTTATCGCACGGTCGTTTCGGAAACCCAGAGAAAAACAAAGGAAACAAGTGTCTCGCTCTCATGTCCTCACCACCATCTGAATTACGAAGAGGGTCGCAGCCCCTGTGGTGGTGAAGGCATGAAAAAATTGGAAGGAATTTTTAATCTTACTCCTAACTTTCAGCACTTTGGAAAGAAATGACCAACTTTGAAATTGAATTTTAGCTTGCTTGATTACTTAAAAAAAATGAAGAAAGGGAAAAACACCCTCAAATATTTCTTAAAATCTGGCAGTGTTTTTTACACTTCAGCAGTGTATTGAAAAGAAATTGACGGTTTCTCCTTATGTCTGAAGCTGCAGGGGAATGTTTGATTTCTGTGATTTTAGCTTGGAAATACGTATGTGGGCTATTTGTGATAGATCATTACTTAATAAAGTTTGTTGAAAACTATAGTGTTCTGCCTGAGTGATTTAAATTTTGTATGCACATGGTCCTTTTTGTTTATTAATTTAAGGAAAGTGCTTTTTCGAATGCTATTATATACTCTTTCTAAATGTTCTGTATTTGATGCATTGGGTTTAAAGATCTTAGATACTAAATTTCTATTTCAAAAATTAGGTTTCACTTTTCAAGCTGGAACTGAACTGTAATTTTATTTGGTGGGCATATAATTAGATGCGGAAATGGTCATGCAACTTCAGCATATATTGGTTTCGCAGTTTAAAATCGAAATGTATTTTATTATTACATTCAACTAACCTCTACCAAAGCACTTAGATTTTGTTAAAAAAATTTTGTAAGTTAATCTTGGTTCACTTTACCCACACTTTCAATAAGTTTGGCACTTAGATATCAAACTAAAAATAATAATTCTATTCAGAGTAGATCCAGTTCAAAATATGCTGAATTACATTTAGTGCTGACAAAATTGGTTTATTGCAAAAAATATTTTTAAAGGAATCTTCGTACTTTAATTTACCATAAAAGAAGTGTTGAAAGTTTGTCTCTTTAGATCTTGTCTTAGGTCAATCAAAATCATTTATTGGTCCTAACATTACTGAAGGAATAAGTGTTCCTATTTCGTTTTCTATATATACTTTTATTTTTGGTTTGCCAGCTACTTTTCCCCCCGGCTTTATTGAGATAAAATTGATGTATAACAAGGTGTACAAAGTGATGATTTGATTCACTTACATATTGCAAAATGATTACTATGGCAGAGTTAGTTAATACTCCCATCACCTCACATAATTCTCTTTTCTCTTTTGGGGTGAGAACATTCAAGATCTACTTTCTTATCAACTTTCAAGTATATAATACAGTATTGTTATCTATAGTCACCTACTGTACATTAGCTCCCCATCTATATGTATGTTAAAAATTGGTCTGTTTTCTTGGTTCTTGCCTTCCTGGGGCAATACCCAAAATATTTCAGTTTTGAACTTGTTGATGTCCTTTGAAACCTCAGAACAAAATCTGTAATATATAAACATAACTTACTCTTAAAAACATTAAGATAGTGTTGCAGACGTTTCAAAATGAAAACTAATTCTAAAATATTAGGTTGTTCATAGATTTGAAGGGTTGTTGAATTTTTTTTCCTGAAACCAAGTTGCATTCTAGTTACTTGAAGTATTTTAAGAACCTTAAACTTGTGTCTTTTTCTAAGTGTGATGCTTTGAGCAGGCCTAACATCAGTTAAATGAAGTGAAAATTGCATTCTTGTCTTGATAGAGATGAAAATGGATTTCTGGTCATGAAATAGATGTAGTTGTCACTTTTTAAAAAAGGTGTCAGCAGTTTGCTTCAGCGAGTAAGGTGCCAATTCAGTATGGCAGTAAACTTGTGATCTGAGCAATCAATAAAATGCTTCAATAACTTCTGCTTCATTACACTTATAATAAGAGGCTATAGATCCACGGCACATAAAACGTTGATAAAGAGGATATGTGAGGACCCACTGTGACAGTTTTCTTGAAAGTACAGTAAGTGCAATATTGCCATCTAGAGTTTGTGCGAAGGTAATTATTACAGAGAGGGAAAAGATGACAATGGGGTAAAACAAGAAATGATATTGAAATACTGTTTATTTTCCATCATTTATCCATGACACAGTTATCTTCATGGAACATTTCATTTGACTTGTCATAAAGCTGTTTAGGTCGGGAGGAAACTTTTTAAATCTGTATTTTTCTCTAATTTTCTTAGAATTATACTACCAAATGTCAGATATGTGTCTCTGGCTCAAAATTGAACTTTTTACCATGAATACTATTTATTGAATAACTCACTTTGGAAAAAAAAGAGTTAAAAATTTTCCTTTTTTTTGCATAATAATTCAGTTATATTAAAACAGAGAGCTTTATTGACATATCAGTTGGGTACCTTTCAATTAAAAATATTGTATTTTTTAATGTTAAACACTCTTTCAAAAAATAAGAGCCAATTTGCTTTAACAATGGTATTTTAAAATAAACATATAGAAAAGCAGACTTTCCTGCTTAAGTGATTATGAACATTTTAATGAAGAGAAAGTTCCATTTGGGGATTGTCTAGGAATATATCCTCATCTTTAAATCAACACTTTAAAAAGTATTAGTTATCACTTAATTTTTCTTGATTATTTAATTTTATAATTTTTTTGAATGAGCTAATGTGGAAAATACATTTTAAACTAAGCCTTATTGAGCTCTTTGTCCCTCTGAATTTGTGGCTGAGAATGCCAATTGGGTAATAAAAAATTTTTAAAAATCTGCATTTAAGTGTTTTATGATACTTAATATAAAGTAAACTTAATATGGATTTAGGGAACTTAATAGGGAAAGTTCACTAGTCTGGAAGGTTATCACTTTTGTTCTTCCGTTTATCTATTTTTTGGTTTGTATAGATAGCTTCTGTACGTTTATAGACATAGGCCTTCAGATTTCCTTGAGGACAAGAATTTGGCATTAATGTATTAGGAATGCATTTTTTTCTAGTATTATACTACTTAAGTATTTTCTGTTCTCATATGCTTATGTGTGGATGACTTTCATAATTGTAAAAGATGGAAATGATTGTAACAATTTATCTTCCTTTTCTGATCAAAGTTTTATCCTCAAATATCCCTAATATTATATTATCTCTACTTATATTTAAGACCACTCTTTAACTAGATGAAGAGCTCTTATTTTGAAATTTTTAATCGTACTGAGTAGAAAATGTTGCATTTTAAAACCTCCAAATAAGTATGGAATTGTTCTGGTAAAGTAAGTGACCGATTTTCCTTAAATTACTCAACCACCTACAGGTATTATTGCCTATGACTCTTTTGAAATGAGAATAAATTTTATAGAGTTACAGCAGCAAAGTGGAAGAGTGCATTTGATAGATGCCCTGAGCAGTTTCAACACCCACAGGTATTATTTGTAAGAAAACAATCATGTGGAGTCTTCAGCTGGTTAGAGAGGGCACAGCACTCTATCTTCACCTGACATCCTAGCTGTTCCGTCAACATCCCGGGCCCCCTGCCTGCCACCCCTCCTCCCAAAACAATGATGCTCGCGGAGGGGTTTGTGTGAATGGACAAGAATAGCAATGTTTTTTTCCTTCTTTTCCTTGAAGAACTAAAACAGTATTGAAGGCGTATTCTTACAGGGAAGAAAACTGTCTTGAGGATTGACTAGTATTTTCTATTCAAATTGATCAATATTGTCAGTGATAGTTAAAATCTTTGATTATTAGGTCTGCCTGCTGATTGATGAAAGGTAGACTCTTAAGTGTCAACCTTTTGAAAATCGTTGCTTTGCTTTATTAAGAGACGTGTAGTGTTTCCTCTCACCTGGTGTTGATAGCATTAGCTTGAATACACATCACTCACAACAACAAATTGCTGATTTTCAAATAATATACTTCATTATTTGCTTATATTTTCTATATGTAACAAAAGATGGAAATGAAGATAACATTAATTTATTGCTCTCTTCAGTCAAATTTTCTCAAGGTAACTACGTCAGAAAGTTAATTTTATGTAATTGCCTAAAAAATATTCAGCATCCTGTTACGTTTTAAAAAGATTTCAAGTTCCTAAACAACCCAATCATGCATGAGAAAAGGATATGGCAAGAATCTGTTTATTGACACAATATATGTCACCAGGAGGTAAATGTTGAAAGTTTCAGAGAAGAGAATAACAGCGTAAATAAAGGCACTGGAAAGATCCTAGTCTTCAGCCTTGGCCGGCCAGGTGAGACGTCTTCTGGAGCTGTCCTGCCCAGTGTACTCTCCCCACGAGGCTTCTAAGTTTAAGTTAATTATAATTAAGTAAAATTGAAATATTCAGCTCCTCAGTCTCACTATCCACATTTCAAATGCTCAGTAGCCACATCATCATTGAAAATTCTGTTGGACAGTGCTGTTCCTGAAAGAAGAAATTCAGTCTAGATACTCTGATTATACTTCTGGTGCTGGATTTCACGTTCTATGACTAACAAAATCACAAGAGATCTTTTAACATGATCTGGATTTTATTCAGTGTAGGGTAGAGAAGGTAGTCTAGTCTTCACAAGACAAAATAAATCGTGGAAAAAAAAATCACCTCAAACAGGTCACAACCTAGTCACCCGCTAACCAGCAGGTGGACACCATTAGGATCTTCAGTGTCCCTCAGGAGCCCTATAAATAAACTAGACAGTGTGGCATCCTTAGGAACTATGATCCTCCCTCTGAATTAGTCTTACTTTGTTTGGTGGGAAAAGATCCTCCTTCCCTGAAAAAAAATTAGACAACCAAAGAATACAAGCTGGAATGGGGAAGAGTTGAGTTCTCCTGACGTGCTCAGTCTGAGCGCTAACCAGGGGTGAGGACACAGGAGAACCATCCAGACCTGCCCTTGGGAAGCTAGCACTCTTGTTTTGGAGAGAAAGCATCCCCACTGTTAGGAAATGTGCTTATCAGTGTACAATTAAGTGCCAAAAATATATGGTACCGATTCTATGTATTATGGGAACTTCATTAAAAGAAATATTAAACAAAGATTAAAAATAGAATGAAAGCATTTTAAGATTCAAAGGACTTTAGAGTCCTTCTAATCCAGCTTTATTGAAGTATAATTGATAAGTAAAGTTGTGAGATATTTAAATTGGACATCGCGGTGATTTGATACACGTACACATCGTGAGAGGATCCCACCGTCTAGTTGCTTAACATCCATCACCTATAGATTCTTTATTTATTTGGTGAGAACGGTAAGTTCTACTCTCTTAGAAAGTTTCGGCTTTGTAATACAGTGTTATCAACTGTAGTCGCCATGCTTTACATGAGATCCCCAGACCTCAGTCATCTTAGAGCTGCGAGTTTGTACCTTTACCAACCTCTCCCAGCTTTCCCCGCCCCCAGCACCTGGAAGCTTCCTTTCCACTCTGTTTCCGTGAGTCTGACAGAGTTTTAGATTCCACATAGAAGTGATATCTTTATACTGACATTACAGGTCAGGCAATTGAGATCATTGGCAATAAGACAGCTGTCCAAGATGAGAGAGCAAGGGAGAGCTGTGAGGGACAAGGGCCGTCTCTGCTGTTAGAGTGGGCGAGGTGGGCACCATCAGCCCGGTTACTGGGGGGTCCGAGGGGGACTCACACAGGCAGGGGCAGGAAATTGGAGTGGGAAAGATGTCACTTTCAAACGGGTTATATTTGATACAAAAAATGTTATTGGTGACCTTTGAAAGATCACGAAACCTTAGGGTGAATCAGGTTAAAGAAAGAATTGATGTTGAAGTGAGGGTGGTGGGTGTGGATAAGACCTCTCAGAGGTTGAGAGGCCCATCGTTTTTTGAGTTCACAGTACATTAAATAATGAAGAAATGTCAAAACAGGATTTTAAAACTGTTGGGTATATTTCACATGATAACACTTAAAATTAACTTTATCAACAACCCCCCCCATGATGTAATTGTTCTAAATTGGCTTGATAACTACAAGATTTATAAAAGATATTAGTTCATAACCCATAAAGGTAGTATGGTGTGGTGATGGGACCAGAGTTTTATAACAACTGTGTTCTTGGGTTGATTCTGTCTCTGTGTCTCTTTGACTGAAGGTATAGCTTTATTTGGAGGTAAGGAAAAAGGCTAAATTTGTGGCCCATTTTGAAGGTAAGACTGAGGCCCAAAGGCTTAACCCTCAGGATTAAGGCACCTGGCATCCAGGAGTGGTTGAGGACTGTGGGTGGGGACCAAGGTCACTGAGTTTGGAAAGCACATGCTAGCATTTACTTTACGAAGGTGATGCATGTTTCAAGAACGCAATTCACATGCACTCCACACAAGATATACAAAGGAGTGTTTTTAAAGTTGTGTCTAAATCTGACGTGACCTTTCACACAAGGTACCGCTCCTGGTAGAGGGGGAAGACTGAAGACTAAATTTGATGCAGGACAAATAATTTAACCAATTCTTTAGGTAATGCTCAGCCTTTTGGCTACAGAGGCTCAGGCGCTCGTATTTCTGGCCTTCTTCTGTGTTCCTTCCGAGAAGGCATCTGGGTTTATGATGGAGGGGAGGTAAGCAGAGCTGGGCTGTTTCTCTGCAGGTGCACAAAGAGCCAGAGGGCTAGTTTTAAGGAGTGAATGACTAGATTCTCAACTTCTATATGTACTTTTTACTAAAATGATCCTGCCCGAGAAGGTGCCTGTGCTGGAGGTGCATGCCATTTCTGCGTTCCCAGCTTCCATTGTCCTTAGCCAAACACCCTCTCCCTCATCCTGAAGCTACTGGGTGCTTCACCCTGGAGTGTAAAAGCCTCCAGGGCATCAGGCAAAGGAGCGCTTGGAAATATTGATGCCGTAAGCTTCCCGTGAGGCTCTGAATCTGCTTCTTGTTGTATGTGTGTTTCTGTTAAGGAAGGAATGGGATAGAAATGTGAAGTTGAGGAGAAAAAGGAGCGTGTAAACTTTCTGATTGTTAAAGAAGAGCTTTTCCACATATTTTTAAAAATAGATGATTGATAGAAAATTGTTCTGGTATTTAATCTCACCGGATAGATTTAAAAGAAAAGTTTAACAGTTTCATTTAGTAATGCCAATATTTATAATACGCCAGAAAAGACATCCTCTGCAACTGTTTTTAAGCTAATGATAAAAAGTTTTAAATGTCAACTTAAAATGTTGGCACACAGTTTTCTGTGTGAGGGGTAGCTAGTTTTCTCAATTCTTTTAGATAGTGTGTGAGTAAAATATTTTGGAGTCCTCATGGTGCCATGGAGGGAAAGTGGTCCTTCGAGCCACATGGTCTCCGACTGGTCTTGTCTGTTGCTGAGCTTTGCAGCTGATGTAACTCCTGAACTGCTGGCTGCTCTCTGCATGGTCAGGAGTGCGCCCTGGAAGTTTCAGTCTCAGCTTGGCTCTCACTGACTTTCTGCCACGTTCTCCATCTTACCCATGGCCTGAGCAGGTCACCCTGCAGCCTCTGCAGTGCAGACACTGTGGGCATTTGGGCCTTAGTATCTGTGGCCCTTGTGGATTACAACTTGCTACCTTTTGGTTTCTCAGGGGCCATGTGAGAATTTGTAGGTCTTGTCCTTACCGTACTTGAAAACAACTCCCGAAAGCTAGATTACGGCCTCTTTCTGCCTCCTACACACTACTCCAGGGCATTTACTCTGTGGCCCCACCCCCTTACTTCTGCCCAAGGTTGGTAAATGGTGCAGCCTCAGTCCAGTCACCTCCCAGAATATCAAATGAGAACCCAGATGGAAGACTTTTGTCCATAGCCTTCTCCTCAACTTGTCTAACACACCTGCCCCTCTCTGGGCTGACGCTGGGAGGTGGTAGACCAAACCCTGGGAGTCTCAGTGCTGCCTCCTACCCCACCTCCCCACTTTCCATCCTACTTCTTTCTTACTTCTTTTACACGTAATCCCTTGAGACCCAAAGGGGTGAGCTTTGAGCTTTATGCTTCTTCGACATTGCTGGCTTTCAAACTTCTTTGACTGCAGTCCATAGTAAGAAATGCATTTCATATCATAACCCTCAGTAAAAAATATGTATTACATTACAATTCAGTATTACATATACATAGCTCTTCACATTTGCATATAAAACAAAAGTTTTTCAAAACAAGACTTAACCTTACTACATGTGAGGCACTGTTAAATTGCTAGTGTGGACCCACTAGATTGATTTCACAGCTCACAGACATGTTGTATCAAGGCTCTATTTCATCCTGTACTCCTTAACTTGGTGTTTTAAATTCAGACATTTCCCCAATATTCTATTAAATTTTTCAAACATGCAGATATGTTGAAAGAATTTTACGGTGAACAGCCATATACCTACCACCTAGACTCTGCATTTTACTATACTCAGTTTATGAAATGGCTATCCATCTATCTATCTATCAAACCATTTTTTTGGGTGCATTTGAAAATAAGTTTCAGACATCATGTACTTTTTTCTCTTTGTGTCTTTTGTTACAAGCTGGCATATGTTGTGATTCTTTTGTATCTGGGATGTACTAAATTGTTAAATATTTTAAATACTATTATGAACCAGAGGTAGAATAGAAACGCAAAGCTGTGAGCGGAACTAAAGCCACAGGTTTGCTGAGCTCCTGGCTGGAAACCATCCGTGGTGCCTACTGGTCCCTGGGGAACAGGGACGTAAGGGCTCTGTGTGGGCTGCAGGGCTGGGACCTGGGTCACTGTGTGAAGGCCGGGACAGGGCTTCCCAGTCCTTCCGACCCCAGTCTTGGTCTAGATCAGGAAAGCAGGCCAAAGACATGTGCAGACCTCCTAACAGAGCCCATGGCTGTTGAGTGAAGGAGCAGCACTAAAACATGGTTTGATCTCCCAGAACTGAGCCAGCTGCCTACTGCTTCTGAGACCAAATGTACAGTATCCATAACAGCGTCAGAGAGTAGGAGCACCAAGCGACCTTTTAGGACTTGATTCTGGGAGCCAGGTGGAAACAATTGAAGCTCTCCTGGATAGAGGGAGGAATCCTCGAGGAGGAGACTCAGGAAGGGTTAGACTTGAGGAAGAACAAAAGTGAGCCTAGAAGGAAGGCAACAAATTCAAGAAACAACAGTGACCATAGAAATTGATAAAATAGAAGTTTGTCAATTTTACTGATATTTTCTAAGAAACAACTTTTGATGTAATTGATTTTCTATTTTTTGATTTGCTTTTTACTTTATTGATTTTTTTTCTTTATGAATTCCTTTCCTCTGCTCATGTGAGTTTCTTAAAGTAGAAGCTTAGATTGTTGTTTTTAGACCTTTCCACTTTTCTAACGTAAGCATTTTAATGCCATAGATTTCCCTCAAAGCACTGCTTTAGCTGTGTCTATTACATTTCAGTATGCTGTGTTTTCATTTTTATTCAGTTCAAAAGATTTTAAAAGTTTCCTTGTGATTTCTTCATCTGTTATTTAGAAGTGTGTTTTAAAATTTCCAGTTGTTTGGGGATTTCTATATAACTTTCTGGTACTGATTTCTAGTTTATTTCCATTGTGGTCAGAGAACATACCTGTATAATTTTAATTCTTTGAAAACTTTTGAGATTTGTTTTATGGCTCAGAATATGGAAGGCGTGATGTGCGTGGATGTTCAGCTTTGTTGGGTGGGGGTATTCTATAAATGTCAGTTTGTTCAAGCTGTTTGATAGCGTCACTCAAATCTTCCTTTGTCCTCACTGTGATTGTGGATTTGTTTATTTTTCCTTTCAGTTCTATCACTGTTTTCTACATATACTTGGAAGTTCTGTTAGTGGAGCCATATACATCTAGGATTGTTATGTTTTCCTGGTGAATCAACTTTTTAAAATCATTTTGAAATATTCCTCCTTCTATCTGGTAATGTTCTTTGTCCTGAAGTCTACTTTGTTTTGTAGTAATATAGCTACTTCAATTTTCTCCTCACTAGTGTTATCATGAGATATTGTTTTCCATCCTTTTATTTTAGACCCTATCTGTGTCTTTATATTTAAAGTGTTTCTTATAGAAGTAGTGTATTTGGATCTTGCTTTTTCCTCCAATCTGACAATTTCTTACTTTTAATTGGAGTGTTTAGACCATTTATATTTAATATAGTTATTGATATGATTAGGTTTAGTCTTGTCATTTGTGTACTATTTGTCTTATTATTTTTTCTTTTATCTTTTTTACTGCCCTCTTTTGAATTAAGCATACTTTCAATGATTTCATTTTATTTCTCTCTTGGGCTTATTAGCCATGTATCTTTGTTTTCTTTTGTGTGTTTAACTGTATGTGTAGTTGCTCTAAGATTTACAATATACATATTTAACTTTTCATAGTCTATCTTTGAAGAATGTTTATTACTTTATTATAATCTAAGAAACTTATACCGGTATATTTCCATTTATCCCTCCTGTTCTTTGTGCTATTGTCATATATTTTACTTCTACATATGTTAAACTCAGAAAATATTATTTTGTATTTAAACACTTATCTTTTAAAGAGATTTAAAAATGTGAAAAAAATGTCTTTTATTTACCCACATTCTTACAGGTTTTGACACTCTTTATTCCTTAACAAATCTAAGTGTCCATTTAGATTGTTTTCCTTTCACCTGAAGAATTTTCTTAAACATTTCTTTTGTTAAAGCTGTTTTTTTCCTGAGAAAGTCTTGATTTCACCTTCATTGTTGAAAGACATTTTCACTGAATATAGAATCCTAGGTCAACAGGTTTTTCCTCCCCCCGCCCAAACTTTAAAGTGCTGTTCTGTTGTTTTCTAGCTATACAAGTTTCTCGTGTGACATTGGATATCACTCTTATCTGAGTTTCTCTTGATGTAACGAGTTTTTTTTTTCTTCTGCTTTTAAGATTTTATACTTATCACTTTTTTTCAATTTCATCATGATGTGTCTTTTGTGTTTTTATTGGGGTCAGGGAAGATTCCTTTGCTTGAGATTTGTTGAGCTTCTTGGATCTATTGGATTCTAATACTCATCAAATTTTTGGCCTTTATTTCTTAAAATACTTTTTCTGTTCCTCACTCTCTCTCCTCTTTTTCTGTATTCTAGTTACAGACATGTTAGTCTGCTGGTTTTTTCCCCCAGTCCTTTTTCTCTGTTTTCTTCTTTTTGAATTGTTTTTGTGGTAACCATTAGACTGAGTTAGGGAACAAATCACCTCCGATTCTACAAGAAGCCATTAGAGAAGGAAACTGCAGCTACAACAGTGTGCCTGGAATTGAGACATTTAGTTGCAGAATTTCAGATATAAGAGGAAATTATATTCCAAATTCAAACACTATCTTTGCACTTATATTCCTCAGCTTGTTTTCATACGTCTTCTGTCATTAAGACTCTCTTATCAGTTCAAATTTCTCTCTCCTTACTCCTTAATTCTAGAATCTCTTCTTAAATCAAGTTCAATAATCACACCAGACTCTTTTCTAGCTTTGTTTCCCCTTCTTATATGTGGAATGGAAATGTCTTTCTTATTTCTCTGTATTTTAAAACAATGAAATTTTCTAAACATAAAAGATTAGTATAAACATTTGTGTAACCCACGTCCAACTCTATCAAATCTTTTCTCCCTATTTTTATTTTTAGGAAATTAAACGTAAATATATCATTTCCCCTCCCTTCCCCCCTTTCCAGAGGTAATCATTATCTTGAATTTCTAGGCATATTTTATGTGACTACACACCTACTCTCTCTCTCTGTATGTATACGCACATACATACACATATATGGAGAAATAATCATATAAAATATGCATATAGTAATCATATAAAACATATATATAGTTTTGCACTTTTTCATACTTTATATAAATGGTATACTATGTATATCACTCTGCACTTGCAACATATTTATGAGATATATTCATGTTGATATATAAAGCTGTTGTGCATTGATTTTTAACTGTTATTCAGAATTTCATTGTATGAATGTACACAATTTCCTTATCCAATTACTTGTTGGCAATTTGTTTCCAAATTTCACTGTTACAAACATGCTCCTAAACATTTGTGTATGTTACTCCTTATGTAGCTGTTTGAAGATTTCTCTAGCATATATATCTAGAATCAAAATTGTGAAAAGATTAGGCATATTTTTGTGG
Organism: Equus przewalskii; assembly: GCF_037783145.1. Lineage (NCBI taxonomy): Eukaryota > Metazoa > Chordata > Mammalia > Perissodactyla > Equidae > Equus > Equus przewalskii. The sequence goes on along the minus strand of NC_091836.1, from coordinate 97,267,643 downwards.
GTTATTATCTATTTTTTTATATTACACAGCTATTATGTCAGTTTATACTTTCATCAACAGTTTGTAAGATTCCCATTTCTACTTATCTTTCCCACACATGCATACCCTCTGTGTCTTATTTATCTAATAATAGTTAATGATACTTTTGAACAATGCTAACGAGGTCAATTATGGTTATGCCATATTGTATGTGATAGTTAATTTTATGTGTCAACTTGACTGAGCTAAGTGATGACCAGATAGCTGGTAACACGGTATTTTTGGTTGTGTCTGTGAAGGTGTTTCCAGAAGAGATTAGCTTTGAATTGGTATGCTGAGTAAAGATCTCCCTCGACAGTGTAGAGGGGCATCCTCCAGTCCACTGAGAGCCTGACTAGAACAAAAGGGCAGAGGAAGGACAGATTTACTCTCCTGCTTGAGTTGGGACGTCCATCTCTGGTCCTGGACATTGGTGCTCCAGGTTCTCTGGCCTTAGGGCTCTGATTAGCACTCACACCATTGGCTCCCCTGATTCTCAAGAGCTCAGGTTTGGACTGGAATTCCACCATCAGCTTCCCTGGGCCTCTGGTTTGCAGACAGCAAATTGTAGGACTTCTCAGGCTTCATAATTGTGTGAGTCAATCCTCCCTTCCATATATCTCTATATATCCTATTGATTCAGTTTCTCTGGAGAACCCTGACTAATATACTGTACTTAACATCCATTCTCCTACTGTAGTACAATTACATTTTTTTCTTTTCCTGCAGTAAACTTCTTTGTAATTATTTCTTTAGGATAATGCCCAGAATGAAAATTATTGTCGAAGTTTATAATTATATAAAGCTCTTGATAAGTCTTTCAAAAGTGTTGTATCAATGCAACCATTTCAGGATCTGGTATTAATATTTTAATATTTGGTAGTTTGATATATACATATTTCGTTGTGTTTATTAGCACTTGCTGTATCACTCTGGAGTTAAACATTTTCCAAAATCATTCCACTTGCGGTTTTGACTGGATTTCTTGGAAGAGAGGAGTACTGGTACCAAGTTTCCGCTCTTTCTGTTCACTCGGAGTTCATGGTGTAACTTCAGAGCACCTTCGTCATTCTCTGGCCCAGCCAGTCAGTGCGCTGCTTGAGAACATGGGTGCTGAGTCAGATGGCCTGCGTTCGAGTCCAGCTTCTCTGTTTAACCAGCTCCGTGGCCTTGGGCAAGTTAGTGAACACCTGCTTTCCAGTTTTCTAATCTATAAAATGAGGATAATGGTAGGATTGTTATGAGATAATACTTGTAAACACTTAAAAATGAGGTAATCCCTAAAAATGGTAATGTCTGTATGTGCTTAGAGCAGTGCCTGGCACATGGAGACTTGCAATAAATCTTCGCTGCTGTTCTTCTTATTACTAATTATCTTATCTCTCCTTTCTCATATTCAGTCAGTGCCACCTTTAGCCAGCATAGTGGTTGTTGTTAGTTGGCAGTTAATATATATTTATTGATAAATCAGTGACAGAGTAAAACCTCTTGTTCAAATTTTGTTTTAGTCTTTTCTTTTAGTCTGGCTCTTTGACGAAATGGATCTGTGTAGTCGCCTTTCTTTCAGTTATCTATTTGGATGCCCTAAACTGTCTTGTGTAAGTGGTGCCCAATCCTGGCAGCCCCAGAATCATGTAGGTCCCTCCTGTGCTCCCTTCGTGCCCAGCCCTTCCGGGGCAGGACCAGGAGTCTCGTCTGTCAATAACTCTAGAAATGACTCTGACATTCACCTGTTTGGAAGTATCATGAGAGTTTTCTCTACTTTCTTGAAAACCTTTTTGAGGTCAGTTTAAAAAAATATTTTTGACATAACTTTATCCCATCTAGCTTCTCTTCACAGGTCGTGTATTCTTTTGCAGATTTAATTTCACATACAAATAACTTTTAAATCTAAATTTATTCTAAAATTTTTACTGTAAAATTTTTTCCTGTAACTTTCTTTTTGCTCCAAACCACTCGTTTGTAGTGGGGCTGTGTGTGTGTATGTGAGAGCGTGTGCCTGATTTCTCTGGCAGCATCTCGGCGTGGGGGCTGGCCGGCCACTGAGCACTGCTGCTCCCGGTTGGAGCTTGTTTAGACTTGTCCTCACTGTGATCACTCTTTCCCACTTCTTGAAGCCCTGCGTGAGAGTCAGCCTTATTGCTTAAAGTGGCACCTCACATGCTCAGAAAATTCTGCTATCCAATTTCAGCAAAATTATCCTCTACCCACCAGATTTTACTTAAAATCAAACCTTGACATAGAATCAGGCTGTATGCTGGGTCTGGTGCACAACCAACGTACCAATGGATGAGAGTCGGGGAGGGGGTGAAGGTGGAAAGCTTTAGGTTAAAAGTCACAATATCGGTTTGAAGTACTTCTATCAATTTTCATTAATGTTACTCAAAGTTAGACTGTGAGTTTTTAATCCTTTTCAACTCATCATCTATTTGACATTTAGCTGTTACAGCCAATTGTGACCCTTTTTTCTTTTTATAAAACTACATTTATGCTGTTATCATAAAAGATAGAATTTAGTTCTTGAAGCCCTCTGCAAATGTCATTGGACACTGGACAGTAAATGTAGCCCAAATAACCTGATGTCAGGAGAGATAAAGATCAAGGCAGCATTCTAATGACAAGGACTTTAAAAAAATTATGTCCGTTTAAGGAAAGCAGTCTTTTGTTACGTTTAGGTAGTACTGGAAATTAGAAACATAGAAAATCGGGCTTGAAAAGAAAGTCATTGCTTCAATCTTTTTCCTCTAAACATTTACTCTTAGAGTATCAAGAGAAAAGCTTTTGGGGAGAATGATAATGGTGATGATGACTATAGTATCTTGTATTTTTGTACCAATATGTAAACCAATTGCATTAATTTCCTGATATTTTGGCTTTTGTGAGAGCTTCAGCACACATTAGAAATGCTATCTCTTATTTCTGTTCCTGTGTCCTCGTTAATTAAAAATAATCTTTATAATTACACTTCTCTATTTTCTGCTTTGGCAATATTTATATTACAACTGATTTTTTAAAAGTAAATGACTAAAACACAAGAATGCAGTATGAAAGCTTTCTCTGTTTAGTGGGAACATACTTTAGAGAGGAATTATTTCTCCATCTTGTAATACTTATATTTCTTTGAAATAAATAACAGATTTTCAAATAATAGCCAATTGATAAATACAGGTTGATCACACAATCTTTGTTAGAAGACATGGGCAGAAATATACAGTATAAATTATAAAAAGAATTGTTCTTTTAGTTGAATTCCACTTACATATTATTTCTCTAATAATTGTTTTCTACAAAAATGAAATGGCATTACTTTAGTGACTTTTTTTTTTAAGGTAGAAAGAAGCCCATGTAGAATATATAATTTATCAAATGTTGGATCAGTTATAACAGCATGTTTCACTACTTCTTATTTTTAAAGTATCCTGTCTTATAGTAATTAGAAGTATCCTGTCTTACAGTAATTAATTCCCCTTTCAATTGAGTATGTACTTGCCTTAGACAGAGTAGTTTTGGTGTATAGTCATTGGAATGACACATGTAGAGTAGTAAGACGGTTTCTGGTGGCAGCTTTGGGATCTGTTAAATAAACAAAAAGAGATTTAGATCCAAAGACTGAGAGATGAGTGGAATTATTTTACTGCTGGGTGTGACATAATCTGATTTATGTTTTAGAAAGACCCATTTTGGCCACTCTCGAGAGTGGAAGCAGGAAACCCAGTCGGTGGAGTCTAGGCTTGGACACGAGGTCCAGGGAGGGAAAGTGGGATCTTTTAAAACCAAAGGCCACCCACCATCTCTATCCACTCGGGACAGCTAAGTCTTTGAGTGGCTAGCACTCTCTGGGCTTATCTGTGAGATAAGTGCTGGATGGCTGGAAGTGGTTTCTGCTGCGTGGAACGTGAAGCACTTGCCTTGGGGTGTTGGCACACAGCTGTCTCCACTGATCTGGCGTGAACGGTTTGTTTTTATGACATTCCCTTGTCATTTCAGCAGAGTTGAGGTCTGCCGTGGGCTCAGTGGCCAGGGTAGGGTTTGTAAATAGTTTGGACTCTGAGGGGTAGATGTGCCTCTTTTGCAAAGTCCATGACTGCAGCTAAGTCAAAGTTCTCAAGGGTGCAGAGGAGTGTCCCAGCTCATCCGTGGGTTCTGAAATCTGAGTTCAAGCGCTGTAGAGTTTTACAGCATAGATTCACCTCAAGAGTTTTGTATGTATGTCTTATACATTTATAATTGATTTTGAACTTTCTTAATTATTCATAACCATTAGAAATTTATCCATGTGTCTAATCCTCTATCAGTCATCTATTTCTGTTCCTGGGACCCCTGCCACAAGGGGAAAATAATATTCAGATTATTCATATTAATAGTTATAGCCCCTTTCTGCCCAGATTAGTAGGAATTCCAGTGTTTCCTCTGGAATTCTCCCCTTTTGGCTTCTTGATGTCCTTTCCCATGAGCACATCTCAGTGGGGACCATGCCATTGCGTTAGTGAAACTGTTCCAGCAGCTCTAACCCCACTGAGGGGGGCGCCGTCACATTGTTCTGCCCTCCGTGCTCCTCGGCTCTGCGTGGAGGTGTGGGACACCCTTCTCCTGCCTTATGTTTATGAAACAAACGGGCCACTCCAGAGCTTCTTTCCAAAACAAAAAAGGCCTGCTCTCAGGAGACTTGCTGCCTCCATTTTCAGTCAGAAAAGTCACTGACTTTTTAAAAGTTTAAAATGGCAGCTAAAAAAAGATCAGAACATTTGGCTACCTGGGGATTTTGTGAGTGCACATACGCACAACACACACGCATATGTTATGCATGTGTAGCATATCTGTGCAAATACACAACATATATCATAATCTCTAGATTACCAGTATTGAACAGAAATTTGTATTTTAGTTGTTTGGACATGCTTGAATTTTCTCTAGGCAAATTTAACTTTTTATTTTTTTAATTAAAAAAAATTTTTGAATTTCATTTTACTTTTTTTGAGGAAGATTAGCCCTGAGCTAACATCTTGTGCCCCCTTCCTCTATTGTATATGTGGGACACCTGCCACAGCCTGGCTCGATGGGTGGTGCATAGGTCCCCTCCCAGGATCCCAACCTACGAACCCCGGGCCACCAAAGCAGAGTGCGCGAACTTAACCACAGGTCCACAAGGCCAGTCCCTAGACAAGTTTAACTTTTTAAATGTGGGACTGATAACCCTGTTTTGGACTTGGATTTGATGAAAGAACTCACCAATATTCATGCATATACATCAGTTAAATATGTAACTATTAAAATATCTTGCTTAATTTTTATTACTGATGAATATTTTACAATATTAAATATATATCAGTTTGCATCTTTACATTTAATTGCATGTTTACTGTAATTTATTTCTTATATTACTAAAGGTAAGAAACAAATTACCCTAAATTAGCATATCTGTTATTTGCATTATATAGCAAATAATCTCCTTTTCCTTCCCAAGGAAACTTATATTAGTGAACTAAAATGATAAAAACACATTTCCGTTATCTTATTTGTAAGCTGTAATTTCTGAAGACCGATTTAAGGTATATTGTCTCTTTAAATGACATTAAATTAGGCCTCAGTCATCTGTTTCCTGTCACTTCCTATTATTCTGCACTTGTTCATCAGTCCTTGAGGGAATCAGAGCCTGCGTGGCTCTCTCATCTGCATAATGCTCAGTGAGGGCGTGGTCGGGGCGCCGCCTCCCCCACACTGACATCCTCTCCCATCTCCCCTACCGTGCGTGTCCCCGAGTCCTGGCCCTGGGAAGCAGAGTGAACATGACTCTTGAAAAGTAACCTTAAAATTAAACTCTGCTATTTTATATGTTTAAATCTACTTTACATTATACATTTTGAAATTTGTCTCTTTTTTTTTGTTCACTATTTCATGCCTCATCAACAAAGTTTCTTACAGTTAAAACATTTTTCCAGGATTTTCACCTTGGAAAATCCATGCGCAAATGACCTTATTTTATAATAGTCTGGGGATTATATATGCACACATTTCTAATTATAGAGACATATTGTTTGCAACAGCAAAACACAAAGAAAAAGAATCAAATCCCACGTGGTCACCTGATCACCCTCTTTTGATGAAAACAAGCTCTTCTTTTTCACAGTGAATTAATATTTTTCACTCGTTTTTTTAAACGTAGGAGCTGTCGCATAAGTGAATAAATGATCTTCTACAAAATTACAGAAATTTATAAAGTATAAAATGAAAGTTTCCCAGCTGAAATCATTCCCCAGAGATAACTGCTGTTAGTCACATTTTCTAGGCATATTCATATATATATGTATATATATACACACACATACATATACGTATGTATACATGCAAAAAAAAATAAATGCATAGTTTCTTTCTCTGTAAGGAACATTCTGTAATTTGTTTTATTATTCACTATACCAGCTCCTCTTCCCACGCCAGGACATAGAGAGTGACCATTTTTCGTGGCTGCACGCATTCCACTGTGTTAGACTCTGAGGATCTAACAACTCCCTATGATAAGTAGATAAATGGATGCTTTGAGAAATAGACTCAGTAGCCAGGCAGGAATTAAAATCCAGTCTCCACTTTACCGTTGATAAGGCTAAATTTGAGAAGATGGTTTTGACATGAGGCTGGACTCACCCCTGAGTTGAATTTATCCGCTCTGCCAGGGGCAAAGTGACTGAAGAGCCACTGGCTTTCTCTGGAGGACAGCAAATCCCTGCGCTAGCAGAGGAGGAGAAGCGTGCCAGCCAAAGACGGGAGAGGGAGGGAGGGAGAGGGGGCACTTCTGCTGGTGAGACCGAGTATGAACTCCTAGAATTAGAATTATGGAAACAGATAGTATCCACATTTTATTTTCCACAGATATTGCTAATAACTCAACAAGAAGTTTGAGCCCATTTACATTGTATCCAAAGATGAATTAATGCATCATTCCCCTGCATCCTTACGTTTACTCATCTGTGCCAGCCTGATAGATTAAAAAATTATCTCACTTAAAAAAAGTCTGTTGACTGATTATTAGTGAGGCTAAATATATTTCTGTATGTTTATTTGTCACTTGTATTTCTTTTGTCACTCGTATTTCTTTTGTAATTCTTCCATTCGTAACTCCCCAATTAGCTATGTTCACCTTCTCTTACTGAGTTGTGAAGGTTCTTTATGGGTTAAGTGTGTTAAAATTATCTGTCATATAGAAACGTAATACTTTTCTCCCCTAAGTGTGTCATTTGTCTTTTAAATTTTCTAGTGTCCTTTGACATATAGTAATTAAATTTCTATTTAATCAGCTTTGTCACTTTTAAAGAAGTAGTTTCTTGGTTTTGTATCAAGCTAAGCAAAATTTTTACATTTTAAGAGCATAAGAATATTTTTCCCCTAGTATTTTCATTTATTGAATTTTAAATCTTTAATTCATATGGAATTTATTTTTGGAGTTGTGCTGTGAGTATAAAAGCCTGTACTTTCCTATTATAAATATTAATTCATTTATTTGGGTTGTAGAATTGTTAAAAGTATTACCTTTGCTTAGCTTTTGGTTTTAGGCTCATAAACGAATTACTCTGGAAGTTTAGGTATTCTGTAATAGCCTATATTGAATTTTATGATTACATATAGACTCTACATTATGAGTTCCTGTAACAGAAAATACAAAAAGGAAAACTGAACCGATGGTGGCTTGTATTGTAGGAGGCCTTCAAAATATCGAAAGTGATTATTCCACTTGGATTTTTTTCTGATTCAAGAACAAAGTACCCAGGCATGTCTGTCAGTAATTAAATCATCTAATCTTGATCCAGGAAGCAAGTTTGATTCATCTCATATTGCAATTAATTATGAAACCCACAGCCTCACAACTTAAAACAGTGGAGGTGGGATGGGGAAACAGGGAAAGTATTAAAGAACAATTTAGCTAGGAGCCAGTATGGATAGCAGCTACTAATTTGGGGGATCCAATTGGGTGTATATCAATATGTATTTGTTTCTGATGAATGTAGATGGTCTTAAATGAGTAGAAGAATGAGAAAATCTTAGTCTAGCCAGTTGAGATATCATATATTCCTTATCATAATAATTATTATTACACATTGGTAGATTTTTGTTGTTACGATAGTTGAAATAATATCCTGTGAGAAAGACGAAAGCTTAAGCATGTGAGGGCAATCTAGCTCTGACCCCCAAGCTCAGTCTGGTTGGTAAAGATGGACTCTTGACTATGCTTGTTGAGTCATGGAGGATGATAGTCCATAGATGAGAACAATTACCTTCTAGAGTTTAAAAGTCATAAATGTTTTCCGAAGTAGCTCATGAATCAGCCAAGCAAACTAGGCCTCTTGAAAAATAGGCTTCCTGAGAATTTATGCAACTTGCCTGCCTAGGGTAAAGGAGCAGATTCTGGGGGAGTAGAGATATGTATTCTTTCATGGATCAGGGAGGCGGCAGAATCCAGAGTGACTGTGAGACTGTGAATAGATAACCTCTTTGTGCCTGGGGATTCTTATTGAGTGAGAATAGCTATAGGGCTGTGAATATTAATAAGTTAATGTATAAAAAGGGCTTGACCCATTCTGAACTCCACAGTAAGAGCTCAGGAAATGCCAGCTATTCTTCAGCCATTCAACAAACATTTCTTTAGTACCTACGTTGAGCCTCATAGAGGAAGGTAGTACCTCTTAGGAATGGGAACAATTGGTGGTGAGTGGCATGGGGTCTCCAGCCATGTAAAAAGATTTGCTATGAAGAACCACCTTGTCTTTGCTTTGAAGGGCACTGGCTTGGGTCATTCAAGAAAAGCTGAGAAAGCCAGGGAATTCTAGCAGCCTGAGGAGCGGCACACCAAATTCTTGTAAATACTTGAAGGATGATTGACTTCTGTTGAGAAATATATAGGCATGGGTATGGGGAGAAACTAGGATTTCTTGAGCACCTCCTGTGTGGCAGACACAGTAGACATTTATGTTTGCTCATTGGTTAGCAGTGAAAGTGCAGGAGGAAGAAATGATTCTCCTTGCTTCTGGCTAACCCCTTTATCTGTTGTCTCTGATGGACCCTCTCTCTCCTGCACTTTCCTGGATCTATCTGTCTACGCTGGCTTCTCTCTCCTTCATGCTTATTCCTCTGTCCTGGAGAAATCCCTCCACTTTGCTTCTGTTTCCTTGACATACCTTCCCAGTGTGTCATACCTTCCCAGTGTTCTCCTCTGTTTCTAAGAACTTAGAAGAGCAATTTTTATTCTCTGCCTTAAGTTTCTCACCACTCAGAGATTGTTCAACCTCTTAACTGACTTTTCCCACAGTCAGATCTGCAAACTCTGTCTCAAGCAGCCCTGACGGAAATCTACTATGCAGTAGCTGTTCCTCCGAGATATGTCAACCATACACTGTAGATGTTCCAGGACTTTCCATGTCATTTAAGTTTACTCATTTTAACACAGTTAATTTACTAAATGTTGAAAAGGGTAATAATGTCCCTTCGTTATTAAAATCACTGGCCTTTTTCTATCCTCCTTACCCATTCTGTAATATGTGTCACTATTTAATTACTTTGGAAAGCCATGTGCTCCCTGGCTTTTGTGAACTCTTCTGGTTTTCCTTCTTCTCTCAGACCATTCAAGTGTGTTCTCCTTTCCAAAAATCTCTGCCTTCTCCCCCCACAACGCCCGGTGTGTTTTCCTTGGAGAGAACAATGTTGTCTACATTGAAATCGATGCTGGTGACTCCCAATTTTGTATTTCTACAGTTAATTCTTGCTTAAATTCAAGCTCTGAATTTCCAGTCATCCATTCAACATCATGTTCCCCTAACGCTTCAATGGCGTGTGTTTCAGTGCTTGCTATCTGCCAAGAACTCTAAGAATTGTGGAATTTAGAGGTATGCAAGACCAAGTTCCTGCCTTAGAGAGCTTCAAAGAGGAGTATGGCAGAAAATAAAACATGAGCAAATGAATAAACAAGATAATTGCAGGTGCTCTTAAGTGGGGTATCATTTCAGCGAATGGCTAGGGGTTGATTTTTGTTGATAAGTCACCCCTGAAGAAGTGATATTTGAGTAGTGAGCTGAATGGTGAGAAAAGTCCCATTGTGTGAACACGTTGGGGAGGAGCTCTCTGAGGAGAAGCAAAAGCAATTGCAAACACCCTGAGGTGGAAGAGAGCAGTACACTTAAGGGATAGAAGAAATAAGGCCATTATGGGTTGAGTGTGGTGACTGAGGGGGAGGTCATGGAGTGTTTTGTGGAGCATGGTAAGGAGTTTGTGTTTGACTCTTAGAAGATACTGGGGAATTTTAAGCATGAAAGTGAAAGGCCATGACTCCTGACTCCTACGTGGAGGAGGGACTGTAGGACAATACGGGTGGAGGCAGAGAAACTACTTAGGAAGCTGCTAACGTATCCAGGAAGAAGTTGATTTGCATGGACTGTGTTGTGGAGTTGGAACAATGGAAATTATGAGAAATGATAAGATTCAGGATGTATTTTTGAAATAGACCTCAAAAAACATACTGTTGGATTGGATTTTGGGTGTGAGGGCAAAACAAGAATGGAAAATGTGTCCTATTTGACCTGAGCCCAAAATGTTGGTCTCATTTACTGAAACGGGGAAGATTGGGGTGAGGGAGGGTGTAGGTGCCATTAGATATTTAAGTGGAGATGTCAAGTAGGCAACTGGGTGTGCAGAGAAGAGGTGTGGGTGAGAGAGACACGTTTGATAACTATCACTTTGAAGATAGTATTTAAAACTATGGTAATGGTTGGGGTTACTCAGGCTGAGAGGGTAGATAGAGAAGAGGCAAATGACAGAATTTGGGATTCTTCAGTGTCCAGAGGCCAGGTAAAGGGAGGATCAATTAAGGGAGCTGAGAAGGAATAGGTGACTGTTAAGGCATGGAGCTCTGAGAAGAAATTGTTTTTAGAAGGAGGGAATGATGAACGTGTTAAATGCTACTGAGGATTAAAATAGTAAGACAGTGGAGAATTACCGTTGGCCTTGACAAGATGCTGATCATCAGTGACCTTGATAAGAACCTTTGGGTGGTGTGGCGGAGATGAAAACCTGATTTGAGTGAGTTGAGGGAGGTAGGAAAAAGGAGATAGGAAATGTAGACAACTTTTTCAAAGAGTGTTGCCATAAGCAGAGTAGAGAAATGGAAGGGGCTGAGCAGAGAATGGAAGGGGCTGAGTGGTTACGGGGATGGTGGTCGGTGGGGGGATTTCTCAAAGTGAATTGAATTAAGGCATGTTTTCATGCTAGTGGCAATAATCAGATAAAGAAGGAGAAATTGATGATGCAAAAGACTAATTGTGTAATTTCAGGAGAGTGGAGAGTTCATCCAATGAAATAGGGCAAAGGATGGAGTTTGTGAGCACAGATGCAGGTGGGTGAGTCTGCTAGGAATAGTACGACTCAGCTAATACTTGTTTGTGGCACAATTTCCAGTTGGCAAGAAAGAAGTTATCAAAGAAGTGACATGTGGATAAGCGTCTGCTTAACTTGGTTTTATACCTTGTATATTTTATATTCAGAACTGACACCTTTATAATTTTTAGTTTTAGTAATAATACTTTATGCTGCTTGTTATGTGCTAGCCATAGATCTAAGAGCTATCTAAAAGTTTTGCGTATGTTATCTCACTTAATCTTTACAACAATTCCACGTGCAGGTTCTGTTTTCACCCCGTTGTGCAAATGAGGAAAGAGGCACAGAGGAGTTCAGTAATTTCCCAGGATAGGCCATGCTGTACTGCCTTGCACTGCTGTGGCTGTAAAAGGAAAGGATTCTGTTATCTGTAACATTTTAATAACTGTAGACAAGACTCTGCCTCTCATCCCTGATTCTATTTCAAAGTTGAGTGTGAACAATATTTAGATACGTGTACAACTGTAATGTTTTACGAAAATCTCCGTGTTTTTCTCACTGACAGAAGTCCTGGATATTGCTAAACCAGCAGTAGTCTGTTGTCTACATTTATAATGGGAGGAAATGTTAAATTTTAAGTAGAAGTTAGAGTAAATAGGAATTTCACCTTTTCCCCATCCAAGGTCCTGAACCATCCCCAGACCCTCGGAAATCCATGGGCCCCAGGTTCAAGCCCCTTATCTAAGGGCTTGGATAGATTCAAGTTAAGCCTCTTTGGCGAGAGCAATCCACAGCGGGTGCTCTGAATTTCACTTTGCCTTCGCATCATGAGGCGGCTAATGTCTGCTCATCCCATTCTCAGCACTGGATGTTGAGGAAAGGTGGTAAAGTTATATTTTCCCCCTGTGACCAGCAAGTAACCGATGGATTGATACTTAAGTACCATGAAAATATCCATTTTCCTATAAACTTTTCACCTAGTGGTTTTAATATCCATTGATGAGTCTATATCCATTTGCCTTTAAAGTATAAGTAAGAGCATATTCTAAAAGTTTGGTTAAAATCATCTAAAATTCATCTGTTCTAGGAATGTTCCTGGTCACTGGGGACGGCAGTAGATGAGGGAAGTTCAGCTTTGGGGATAGAGGCAGGGTTGCCAGAAAAATTATAGGGCAGCCAGTTAAATTTGAATTTTAGATGAAGAACAAATAATTTTTTAGTATAGTATGTACCAAATATTGTCTGGGACATACTTATATTAAAAATTATTCAGTGTTTATCTGAAATTTAAACTTAACGAGCACCTTCAATTTTTATTTGCAAGTCTGGCGACCCTAGAATGTTAAGGCCAAGGGGGGCAGGTGAGTGGGGAGATGGGAATACTCGGCTGCAGCCGCAGCAGGACGGACAACAAAAAGACTTTAAAATACCATCGGAACTTGTGTGGTAGAATTAATATTAGCACTCACACAACCTATAAGATTTACTTTTACTCCTCTTTGGTCAAGGGAATAAGAATTGTACTTAAAAGAAGTAGACCAAGTGTTTTTGCTTTACTTTGATTCAGTAAAATTAACCCTGGAAATAGTACCTTTGTGCTACTTACAGTTGATTCTTACTCTAGAAACCCAAATCTAACTTCCTAAATATGTTCACAGCATGCTTGTTTAAAGACAGCATGTTATCTTATTCTAGACCAAGGGTCTGCAAAGCTTCTCTGGAGAGATTTAGGTAGTAATAGTTTAGGCTTTGTGCACCATACCATCTCTGTTGCAGCTGGTACCTCTGCTTTTGTGCCGCAAAGCAGCCCTAGACCGTACGTACATGAACAGGTGTGTTCTAGTAAAACTTTATTTACAAACAGGCAGCAGGTTGGCTTCGGCTGTGAGTTGCAGTTTGCAGAGCCCTGTTCCAGACAAGCAAACAGTAATCTGATGATTATCTTATACATTATGCCCCCCAAATTCTTCCAGCCCCAGGGTTCCACAATGTGACTGCAGGGGCTGCTGAACTAACAGAAAGCTCTGATAGATGTGATGGTGCGGGTAGTGATGCGCGTTGGTCAGAAGCCAAGCCCACGGAGGGCGTTGTCGTGCAGCTCTGCCTTTGTAGGGTGGAGCCGGCGAGCCTGAACCTGCAGGCTCCCCGACAAAGGTGAGAAATGTCAGCTACTCTCCTCTCTTAAATAAGCCATTTGGTTGGTTTAGAGGAAGGGTTTTCAATTTATTCAGATCCCCCTTTTTTATTTTTAGGCCCCCTTTTTATAATAAATTCTTTGTAATGCTTCCTTTTACATGAAATGAAATCAACAACCATGACCAAACTGTAACATAAAGGGGAAAAATCCTTTATATATTTTGACAATATGATGGTTGTAAAATAGTATCACAGTGTTTTTGTGTGTGTGTTTTTGAAATTGCATTTCTCTCATTATTTGTAAAGTGAGCTTATTTTCATATGTTTATGGTCCATTGACATTTTCTCCTCTTCATATTGCCCGTTTGTATCCTTTACCTATTTTTCTATTGGGACGTTTGATTTCTTATTCTTGATTTGTAGGTGTTCTTTATATATTTTGCATAACAATCTTCGCATTGCAAATATTTTCTCCATGCGTGTCTTATCTTCCCCAAGTTCATAAGACATTCTGTATTTTCTCTATTAAAGTTTTGCTGTAATGTCTAGGTCTCTCATCCATCTGAAATTTATGATGTATATGAGATCAGGATCTAAGTTTATTTTTCCATGTAAAAAGGCATTGTGTTTTAGCAACATTTGTTATTATTATATATTATTATTCTCGATAGATTGTAATTCCATCTCTGTCATAGATCAAGTTTTCATCTAACACGGGTTTATTTTTATTTTTTTGGTTTCCCTTTTCTGTTCCATTATTCTGTTTTTTGGGCCCTGTGCCAGTTCAATTATTTTCTAAATTACTATCCTTTTAGAATAAGTCTTGATCTTTGGTGGGCAAGTACCCGCCTCATTTTGTTCTTGAAGGCTGCCCTTCATATTTTTGACTGTTTTCTCTTCCACAAATCAGCTTATGAAATTCCCTGAAAAACCTTGTTAGAACTTTGATTGTAACAGCACTAAATTTATAGATTGTGTCTGGGGGAAAATTTAATCCCAATATCTGAATTTCCCCAAATACAAGAAATATGAAGAACCTCAAGTGGCAAGGTCCTTTAGGGTGCCACACAGAATGTAAGTCAAAACCAACAGGTTTCCCGTATATTATCAATGATGATGTTATGGAAAAATTTTTATCTAAAAACAATAAATTCTAGAGGCTTTGTAGGAAGAAATTTAACAAAAGATCATAGAAGATTGAGATGCAGAAGAATACCTTCAAAGATGCCTACTTCCTTATCCCCAGAACCTGTGAATATGCTACTTCACGTGGAAAAGGGAATTAAGGCTATAGATGGAATTAAGGTTGTAAATCAGTTGACCTTGAATTGAGGAGATTATCCATTAAAGTGATGTTTGCTGCAGGCGTTTCATAGCCAACTGCTATCTTTTTCTCACTGATGAAAATCTGTGTCTGTGTAATCTACTCCTTACAGGTTTATAAGAGCTGCCCTGGAGACCCACGGGACAGGTCCCTGTTGTGGAATGAGACATTTGCTTACTAATTCAATTTTTAAAATTTTTTCCCAGATTTTTCTAATGCTTCCTAAATAACTATTTTGTACTTTATATCTAGAAAATTATTATTCTTAGTAATTCATAGTATTTGCTTATGATTTTTAAAATTCTGTACTCTGTTTTATAATGTCTTCTTTTTCATTTCTAATGTTTTTCATTCATGACTTTTCTTTTTTTCTTGACCAGTGTTTCTGAGTTTGGTTTGCCATATTCCTCTCAGAGATTTAGCTCTAGGTTTTCTTGATCCTTTCTGTGTTTCTTTGCTTTTCTATTTCATGAATTTTTGCTTTCTTTAGATTTATTCTGTTATACTTTTTCTAGCCTCTTAAATTGAATACTTAAATTAATTATTTTAGGTCATTCTTAATGTTAATCAGTATGTTTAAAGCTATGCATTTCCCTTTAAGTAACACTTTGCCTCATTCCACAAATTTTGACCTGTAGTACCAGTGGTGTGCTGCGCTTGGCTGTAGTGCTCACAAGAGCTGATTCTGTGCATCCTTCCCCACCTCCACATCCACGTCGTGGACCTTGAAGTTGGCCATGGTGGGAGGAGCATTTGCACCACAGAAGTTGGCAAGCACTAAAAGTCAGATTTTTGGTTTTTGTTTTTTCCCAGAAAGCTTGACTGTTAAAAACATTTACCAGCACAGTACTATGTAGTATTTTCATCGTTGTTTAGTTCTAAATCTTTTATAATATCAATTTGGATGTCCCTTTTATCCCACAATTTATTTAGGAATGCATTTTTAAGTTTTCAAACATAAGCCTTTTTTTCTCCTTCAATTATCTGTTAATTGCAGATTTTTAATTTAGTTGCTTTTGGTCAGATGGCATGGTCTATACCTTAGCCTAGATTCCCCTGGAAGCAGAGTGTGAAGGAGAGAACTTCTCTGCTGTTATTTTATTATTGAAGATAATTCCAGGGCAGAAGTAATGGATGAGCAGAAGCAGGGAAGGAGGAAGAGCCGGTGCAAGATGAGCTATTGAGCTGGCAAGCATTAAGTGTGACCCACTGCTCAATTTGTTGAGCTGCTCCCTTGAACAGCCACATAAACTACATCTCAGGACCGTCAGTTCTGCAGATGAGAGGGGGGAGAATTTTCCAATGGGTTCCTTTTGCCATTGGTCAAAGGTTAGCACTACAGAGCATCAACTCTCCCACACTTCTGGGTTGTACATGTGAGAGCACCTGATGGGTTCCCATGGCATCCTCTGCCTCAGCACCAACGAGGTAGCCGCTGGGTAGGAGTGAGAGGTCTATGGCTGGGCCTGGAGACAGGGGTCTACCAGGTCATGCCAACGGATGGCACTGGGAACCTTGCGCAGCTGTTGCATAGGTGCCTCAAACTACCCCTGGGACCTCGGAAAGAGAACAAGTCACTGCTTGGGCTGCTCTGGTCAAAACGCACAGATCTGGGGAATGGATGGGGGGCTGTATATGTATGTTTTACAAAGCCACGTTTATTTAAAAAATCCGTAAGGTTCTATGTTGATCCTATCTATGTTGTTCCCTTTTGCACTAACATGTTTGTTTATTTAGGATACATTTTGGTATAAATGATTGCATTTTGTATTTTATGTTGTGCTTGTTTGTGCTATTGTGAGAATTTTTAAGGCTAAGGTTCATAGTAGAGAGAAATCTAAAAATATCTTTATCTTGAAAAAAGAGGGAGGGTGTTCTGGCCTTCAGTAACTGCCTGTCCCCATCTTTCCTGTGGAGCTGTCTCCTGGATTTGGATGTGGGGTTGCAGCTTCAGCCCTGTGCTCGTCCTTTGCCTGACTCACTCTGGTCAGAGGCTGCACTGGGCAGCCACCTTTGGGGCAAAACCCAGAATGTGTGCATAATCTTCTCTCAAGCCCAGAATCAACATGTTAAAATTAAGAACTGTGTCATTTAAAGAGTTTGGGGACAATTTTTATAAGTAATATGTTAGATGGTAGCTGCCTGGGAATGCAGCTACGTTTTTTATATTAATTCTTATGAAAATAATTTCTCTTTTTGCTATAATTTGGAGTTTTCCTAGAATATAATCTTGACAAAAAATGATATCACTCCATAAAAAATTCCAAAGTAAAAGATAAATGAATTGAAGATTGTTTTTTCTTTAGGATTCCATATGTCACTAATCCTCTCCACGCATGTTTTATTTTTTTAGAGCCGTTTTAGGTTTACAGCAAAATCAAGAGGAGAGTATAGGGAGTTCCCATATACCCTCTGCGCTGACACATGCATAACCTCCCCATTATCAACATCTCCCCCCAGAGAGGTAAATTTGCTACAAGTGATGAACCCACACCGGCACATCTTATCACCCAGAGTCGACAGATTACGTTAGGATTCATGCTTGGTGTCTCACGTTCTATGGGTTTGGACAAATGTCTAATGACACGTATCCATCACTATGGTACCATACAGAGAAATTCTACTGCCCTGAACATCCTCTGTGTTCTGCCTGTTCATCCTTCCCTCCCCTCAAACCATGGCAACCACTGATCTTTTTACTGTCTCCATAGTTTTGCCTTTTCCAGAATGTCCCACAGTTGGAATCACACAGTGTGTAGCCTTTGCAGATTGGTTTCTGTCACTTAGTAATATGCATTTAAGTTTCCTCTGTGTTATTTCATGGCTGTATAGCTCATTTCTTTTCAGCACTGAATAATGTTCCACTGTCTGGGTGGCCACAGTGTATTTGTACACTCACCTACTGAAGCACATCTTGGTTGCTTCCCAGTTTGGGCAATTACGAATAAAGCTGCTGTAAACAGCCTTGTGCAAGCTTTTGTGTGGACATAAGTTTTCAGCTCCTTTGGGTACGTACCAAGGAGTGCAATTGCTGGATCATAAGGTAAGAGTGTGTTTAGTTTTGTAAGAAACCCCAAAACTGTCTTCCAAAGTGGCTGTAGCATTTTGCATCCTCACCAGCGATGAATGCGAGTCCCTGTTGCTCCACATCCTCACCAGCACTTGATGTTGTCCGTGTTCTGGGTTTTGGCCGTTCTAATAGGTGTGCAGTGGTATCTCAGTGTTGTTCTAATTTGCATTTCCCTGATGACATATGATGTGGAGCATCTTTTCATGTGCTTGTTTTCCATCTGTATATCTTCTTTGGTCAGGTGTCTGTTAAGATGTTTGGCCCATTTTTTAATCAGGTTGTTTGTGTTCTTATTGTTAAGGTTCTTACTGTTGAATTTTGAGAGTTCTTTGGCTGTTTTGGAAAATATCCAAAATGTTTATAAGGTATGTCTTTTGCAAATATTTTCTCCCAGGCCTATCTTTTTTTCCTCTTGAGGCACTTTATTTTTCATTTCTCACTATTTGTAATTGATTCTTTTTAGTATCCACTTGCTCTAGTTTCAGTTTTGCTTTTTTTCATGTTTTTGTTCTTTATAATAAGTTATCCCTTCATTTATCTCTTGTAGCATCCTAGAATGCTTATTTCATCTAGACTGAATTCATGTTTCATTGTTGGAGATTTCTGGCTCTCTTTCTTGGCATTTTGTTCTTTCATCTGGTTGGCATTTTGATTTGCAGGCTCATTTTAAGTGGAAGTTTTGTTGCTGTTTCCTCTCCTCCTGTTCTCCGGGTTCACCCTTCAGTTTCAAGCAGTTTGATGACTGACCTCCTGGCCTCGCACGGAGTCCAGAACCCAGCCTTTCCATGCGTGTCCCACCAGCGAGGCCATCCCCTGGGCTTTCTATAAAATCATATATCCGAAGCAGTGGGTTAGCTGCTGGGTTTTTTCTAGCCTCTTTTCTAGGGAAATGCCCATACTGAACCCATGACTGTGGGGGGCAACTTTGTCCTCCTTACCCCACAGGAACCAGACCCTCAGCAGCCTCTGTGTGCTTGCACGCTTCGCAACCAGCAGACCAACAGATTCAATCGTTTTTTATCTCCCAAGTTGTTTATCTTGGTTTTGAGCCTGGCTGTGTTGTTTGGATTTTCTTTTTAAAAATTTTATCTATTATTGTTATAAATTTCAAACTGTGAAAAGTTATCCTGGTGTGAATAGCTTGGATAAAATCACATAATTTTGAATTTAGGTCATTTGGGAAAAGTTAAAGCAGAATGGGCAGTATGGGAGGGCCACAGTACCCACCATGCCAGACCGTGGCTGCAGTGGAGACTGTGGGCTGGGCCCCTGGTGCACAGTCCTGAGCGCCTTGTATGTTTTAGGGCTCCTGCTTGAAGCAACTGCTGAGATTTTTGACATTGTGAGGTGCTCTGGAGGCAGAGTCAAGATTCACAGTCACCATATTTCCTTGCCTATATCCAACTGAAGCAAACTGGAAATCTAAAAATGATTTATTGAAAAGCAAATACCATTTTATACTTTCAAGGCACAAAAGAAGGAAAAAAAGAGCACTGAGAGGCATAAAAAAGATGTGCCAGCTCTGACACATGCCGTCAGGTGACAGTGAGCTATTACAGTCTTTCAAGGATTTGAAATGAATGGCTTGTCTAATTCTTACCCCACCTGTCATGTATCATACTTTTAACCCGTCTCACTGTTGCAGATCTCACAGTCGTAGTTTTCTTCTTGTGGCCAAACCCTCTCTGATTTAGTGCTTCGTGTCCCGTTTCATCGTCTTCCACACCCCCCGCCCCGTCTTCTTTCTCAGTTGGGACACTCCTTCTTAATACGTTTGTATTTAATGATTGATTATTTTAGGCGAGATGGGTGGGAAAAAGGATACTGGGTGAAAATCACATGTCACGAGGCTTTAAGGAACTATGCTGAGTGTAAGTGGTAATTATGGATTTTGGGACACATTCTTCCAAATCTGAATATCACGTTTTCTAGGGCCTGATATCTCTTTAAATACTCAATATTTTCTTAAAATATTCAAGTTATAGGTGGGTAATTAATATGAGAGGGTTTCAGCTTTTGTAAAATGACCATATAGAAAAAGTAAATAGCTGATACATATTTACTGATAATATTCATATATTATTTAATTTGAATAACACATGAATTTTAACTTAATAATATTCAATATATTATGTATTTTATTCACTTATCTTATTTGAGAAGTATTGGAGTCAGCATACAGTGAAAGACAGACACAAAGGAACCATTGAAATAAGAAATAAACTAGTAGGAGCTACTCATTGGGCGTTTATTAGGTAAGTCTCAGGATAAATAGTAAAGAGGAGAGGCCTGGTTCTTGCCCTTAAGGAACTTATAGTAGAGTGGGGCCGACAACATCTGTTTCTGTGATGTGTGGGAAGTGCTCTAACGGGTGTAGGGAGAGCCTGACTGCAGCAGACGTGGGGCCAGAAAGTCTTTCTCTTAAGAGCAAGTAGTGCTCAATTTGGCAGAGATCATACAATTTCTGGAGTGCCTGGGAGCTTGATATGTTGTAAAAAGTAGTATGCAAAATTTTAAATAATTAAATATTATTATAAGATAATAACAGAAACCAACCAATATAAGTTGGCTGTTAGTAGCCATTTTACTGATTTTAATGAATTTGTCTAGTTATTTCTTGAAGTAACAAATGGGGTATAAAAATTACTATAGCAATCTATCTAAACAAAATTATCAGAAATTCATGGCTTTAAAAAAACAATGATGCTCTTTTTAATGTGAAAATTAGATATTTGCTTGAATTGATGAATAAAATATCTAACCTTATTAATTTTTACATTAATTATAGCTCTAGCAATTAAATTGACTTGTGTTCCTTTTTAACTTGTTGAATTTCTGATCATTATGACATAAAGGAGAATTTTTTCCTTACTCAAAAAATTATATTGTTGCCACTATGGTACTTTTCTCTGGTTTTTCAAAAATCCTTTACTTTTTCATTTAAATTACTAAATATGTTCTGTAATGCTTGTCGCACATTAATGTCAATGACTCTAAGCTATGTTTAAGTTATCCACTGGCATCTAGTAATTATCCAGAACCATGAAATGCAAGGCAGTATCTTCTGATGTGTAAAATTTCAATCCTGAGGAGAATTCCTTAATTTAAAACACATCTTTAGACAGTTGTAATTTGAACTTTTTTATATTTAACAATTATAGATACTTTCCTTAATTAAAGTTCTACTTTTGATCAATAGTTTGCTAGGGTGCTGTGTCTCCGAATATGTTACAAATTATTAGAGAGATGGCATAAGTATTAACAAGGTTGTTTCAGGTCATTTTTTAAAGCTCTCAGATTTTTCTAAGCAAATGTTTTCATTGTATAAAGACATCCGATTCCTTATGAAAGGTGATCAACTGTATATGTTAAAAGTAGTCATTCAGAGCAAATTATCTCCTATGGCGTGTTAATATTTTGCAAAAGCATGCATTCCTCCTGCATGATGAAAGAACATTTGAAATAACTATTTTGTCATGAGAACTTTTTAGCTAAATTTTATTTTCAGTCCTGTTTTGAACTAACGTTAACAACCCCAAACACCCAAACCTGAGAACTGTGTTGGTATCAGACACGGAGTATGTGAATTCGTCTACCTTTTCATCACTGGTACACTAGGAATTCTATTTTTTTAAATGATATCCTGCCAGCTTTTTCACAATCCATTAATTCCTGGATCAACATCAGAAGGGATGTCGGAGCAGAGTGAAATTCTTGTAAGACACAGATGTCAGGATCAAAAGTCAGAGACATTCTCGAAGCAGCAGGGAAGCAAGCTCGTTAGACTGTAATCGGAACAATTAGCATCTGCCGTTGACAGTCTCGATGTCCTGCCTTAGATTTCTGCTAAGTTCCAGGCGTGCTGAAAGACGGGGTCCTCTTCCAAGTTTGATGGAAAATTTCAGGAGCTTTTGGTCTGATTATTTTTGGCCAAGATACTTGAGTTTTGTTGATCCTCTCCAAATTTCCTTAAATGGTGAATTATTGATACACTTAGACTAACTAGGATCCAGCTTATTACAGAGACGAGTTTTCATCTTCCCAGAGTGCATGTAATACAAAGTGACGAGCTGGATGGATGTTTGTGGTCGTTAGTTCTCAGGAGGCTTTTCCAGCTATTTTATAGTGTCTCACAGAGTGAGAGCTTTTATGGTCTGCTCCCGGATGGCTTCAGTGGATGCTCGGTAAATGTGAATCATTGATGAAGGAGAAAGTAATTAAAGGTGGATGTTGAGATTTTAGTTAAAGAATTTCTTTGAAATCAACTATTATATTTTGCTTGTGTCTTCATTAACCCAAAATAGCCTTCTCTGAGTAAAAAAGAAATCAACCAGTTGTTTTCACTACATGTTGTCAGTAAACTAATTTGATTCTTTTATTTTTTTGGTAATAAGTTGCTCTGATTTTTACAGTCACCTGTTGGGTAAAAAATTTATAACAACGATTTATTTATTTGGAGGTCAGCTTTTAAGATAAGCTCAAACATCAGGAACTGTAAGTTAAAAAACGTTTGTTTCTGACAACAAGGGATGGTTCTTTAAGGTGTGAGCAGTATGAAAATAGTTGAGGAGACCCAGACACCCAAATTCTCTCTGTCGTGATAGGGTTGATAGAAAAGGCCACTCTAATTGGCTAGTCACAGCTGTAAAAACAAGCCCCAAACCTGGGAGAGGGTGTGAACTAAACTATAGGGAAGTGGCATTGAGAGGAGGCCGAGGGCGTGGCGACAGGAGCCAGGGCAGGGACCTGAGTGGGAAACGGCAGGCAGTGGTGGGCACTGCAGTGGCAGAGGCTTAGCCCCCTGCTGTCTCCATGAGTCCTCCAAATAATGATAGTTATATTTTGATATGATCTGCAGATATTTCATCAATATTATTCGAAGTGTGAAAAAAGCATCTTTAGAACTCATTTCTGTTGTTCTACAGCACTCACTAAAAATACACACTGGCTGGCCAAAAATCGCCTTCAAGCAAATCCCATGATTGATTACCCCTTACAACTAAAATTGTTGCCTTAGACATTTTTAATGTAAAATTCTGGAGCTACCGTTGAGACAACCTTGTAGTTGAGTGAAAGAAGCTCTAGCTAGAGCCGTAATGGAGGGGGGGATGTTTACCTCCGTGATGACCCGTGCACGTATCCTTTGGCAGTAGAGGTAGGTTATTGCATAGCTTTGCCATGTGGGATATAACACATGCCTCTCAGTAATATTTAAGGGCCTTGTTAGGGTTCATTTTGATGATGATGATGACACAAAACAGTTGTAGGATTCACAACTGTCTACTTTCTCAAACACTTGCACATGCATCGTATCAATTACAACAACCGTGAAGTAAGCTTTACTTCATGTCCAGATGGTGAGCAAGGCTCAAAGTAGTTAAGAGAAGTTTTCGAGGCCACGTGACCAGTAAATACTGGGGCCAGAATTGAACTCTATACCCTGTCCATTGCTTTGTCACTTCCTTAAATGGTCCAGATGTGGCAGAAATGACAAAACGACAACCAAAGGTTTGTATTCCATCAGTAAAGGAAAGATTAAATAAATTATGATACATGCATATGATGGAATTGCACAACCATTAAGGTAATGCTTATGGAACTATTTTAATGATGCAGAGAAGGCTAACAATATAACATGAACTAAAAAGTAAAGTTACAGAACAGAATGAAAAATATGGTCTCAGTGATATAAAAATATGTTTTTATATGTAAGGTAAACATCATTTTTTTTCTAAGTTGTGTGATAATAGGAAACTTAAGATTCTTTCTTATACTTTTCCATATTTTCTAAATTTTCTAAAATGAGCATGTAGAGCAATCAGAAAAAATTACCCTGTATAATAATTATTTAGATAAATTCTTATTGGTTGAGTTGGTGTCATCAGAAATTCTAATAGAGAGCTCATGGGTAAATGTGGGGTGAATGATTCTCCTACAAATTGTAAATGTGTTTCCAGTGTGCCCGTGAGACACAGCAAGGGACAGTCTTGTCAACACTGAATCAAAGGCAAGGGCTTGTGACATCCTGAAAAAAGTGACCAATCCTCATGTTATATAAAACTTTCATTTTTGAAGACTTTTTGTAGCTAAATGACGGCAGTGGTGCTAGAGCTGAGGACGTCTGCGCATTTCCTACTCTTCTCCCAGGTTCTGCAAAGGACAGAGCTGGTAGACTTTCCCATTAACATTATGATCAAGAGCTGGTCCAGGAAGGCTTGAATCTGAGCTCCTGTCCAGTCCAGTTCCACTGTCTGCAGTCACTGACTTGCTATGTGTGTCCTATTAAGAACTTGCATGAGGGCTTTCCCAAAATATTCTTTCTTTGTCCTGAAATCATAAATTTAGGCAAAACATCTCAATCCACAAGACCTGGGTTGTATCAAGTAAGTGATTCTTTCTGTTGAGTCAGCGTGGTCAACAGAGTATTCTCCTGGGTGTGTTCCCCAAAGGTTAGTGAGTGGCTTCCAGGGTCTGGCATGATGGCCCTTTCTGCAGCGCGGGAGGCCATTAGGGGCATTTATCTGGTGGCCTGTGTGCCATCTAGTATTTTTCCAAGAGGAAGGAATCAATCGCTTTGTTTGTTAATCATATTTATTGGGCACTTGGCCCTGTGAACCCTGCACAAAGACTATTCATAAGAAAAATTAAAAAAATAGAAGTCACAGTTTGTGCCCTGGAAAGGCTTAGAACCCAATTAGAGAAATAAGCGACATACTGATAAGGGGACATGTGCATCACCACGTGTGAACAGAGCGCACTGATGTAGCACAGGCTGCCCTGGTCTTGAGAGGCCAGCACAAAGGCTAGTTCACCTTTATCGCCCAGACTGTGCAAAAATGATTCACCTGTGTCTCCTACACGGAAAAGGGACCTTTTATATTTGCCCTTTTATCTCTGCTGTGCTTGACCCACTGCTTAGCATGTGGTGGGAGCTCAACAAATGTGTGTTTAATGAACGACTTAATGAATAATGTTTTTGCCCTTGTAAAAATTTCATAAGTCTTTGAAGTCTGTGTTAAGTTCGACAAGTTCTTCCTCCTCCCTTCCTTTTTTCCTCCTTTCATTTTATGTTTTGAGCAACCTAGTTCATTTGACCTGTAGAGTTTTCTACAGTCTGGACTTTGCTAGTTGCACCTTCAGGATGTAGTTCATCCTGTTTCTCTGTCCTCTGTATTTCCTGTAAATTGGTTATGGATACAGAGCTTTATCAAAGTCAAGTTCTAATTTTTTTACTAAATTATAGGTGGCAGTGTGCTCTTTCGCGAGGAGGCACATATGTCTGGTTGTCTCTCTCTTTGTGATATTAGCAGCTATTGATGCTCAATGCCCAGATCCATTAAGTAACTAGGTTTTGCAAAATGGGTGTAATAATTTATTTGTTATTTAATATTGGTGTGATTCCACAGAGAGACACTTCCCCTCCTCTACCATTTGGTTACCCAATGATGACGGGAGATAAATTCTCAACTCTTTCTCTTTATTTACCAATTTTTAATTATTTAATTTTCTATCCCCTTCTAAAGATGACCAATTAGGTTCCTTGTGATTGTTATAAACTCACTTATTTAAATGTATTTGATGTGTTTCAATCCATTGCACTTATCTTTATTGAAGCTCAAATAGCCTCATTTCTGGCCAATGGGATTCATAAATATGAGTGAGTTAGGATTATCCAGGGAGTCTGATTTTAAAAGAAACTATAGCAACTATACAAGAAAAAGAAGAATACAATCAATAAACATTAAACTTTTCACCAAATAGCCAAACACATGCCTTTATATCATTGTAAAGAGAGAATACATGTTTTGGGAGGAGTCTTCATTTATTACTAAACATTATGCATTTCTATATAAACATAATTAACATTTTTTTCATTTAAATTTTTAATTATATTTCCCACTTTAAAAATTGAGTATAACTTACATGGAGTAAAGGACACATATCATAGGTATATAGCTTTATGAAACTTTAAAGGTGTAATGCAACCGTGTAACCACCATCTAAGCTAAGATGTCGAACATCTGCAGCAGCCCAGAGGGTTTCTTCTTGCATATTCTCATTAATAGTCCCCTGTGGTAACCACTATTCTGACTTTTATCATCATTGATTAGTTTTGCCTGTTCTTGAACTTTTATACATGTGGAATCATACTTTGGTGCCTGGCTTCTTTTGTGCAGCATAATGTCTGTGAAGTTCATCCATGTCTTTGACTATCTTAATTTATTCTTTTGTATTGCTGTGTAGCATCCATTATAAGCTATACCACACTATACTACAATTTATTTATCCACTCTCCTGTTGATAGATATTTCAGTTCTTTCCAGTTAGTTTTAGACTTTTATGAGCAATAATATGTGTTCTTGTACATGTCTTTGGTGGATATATGTGCTCATTCCTGTTGGATATGTACATCTCAGAGTGGAATGCTAGGACATAGATGGGCATATGTTTAGCTTTCATAGATACTGGAAAGGCATTTTCCAAAGTTGTTGACCAGTTCATACTCCTACCAGCAGTGTATGGGGGTTCCAGTTGCTCTGTATCTTCATCAACACTTGGTTTTGTCGGGCTTTTTAATTTTAGCCATTCTGTTGGGTGTGTAGTGGTATCTCATTGTGGTTTTCTGGTCATTGTTAATAGCTCCATATCCACATGCTACAGTTTCTTAGGTAAGACTTTATTGTTGAGTTTGGGGATTCATTTCCTTTAACAATTTTTTTTTAATGTGGATTCCCTTAATCAATTTTTGTTTTTGCTTTCTTAAGTGCTTTTTGGTGAGGAAGATTGGCCCTGAGCTAACATCTGTTGCCAATCTTCCTCTTTTTTTTATATTCCCAAAGCCACAATACATAGTTGTAATATGTTAGTTGTGGATCATTTTAGTTCTTCTATGTGGGATGTCGCCAAAGCATGGCTTGATGAGTAGTGTGTAGGTCTGTGTCCAGGATCTGAACCGACGAACCCAGGGCCACTGAAGTGGAGCACATGAACTTAACCACTCGGCCATGGGGCCAGCCCCGCTTTAACAAATATTTATGAAGAGCCTACTGTCTGCCAGGAACTGTTCTAGTTGATGGAGACTCAGCAGTAAACAAAACCATTACATTTAGTAGGAATATCTTTGCACACTGTTTTGTCTTTAGTATACCCCAAAGAATAAAGCTTTATGGCTCTTTTTATACATTGCCAGATTTTAAAACAAAAGACTTTGAAGAAGAAGTTTGGAAGTTGACAGGAAGCAGCATGTGAGTTTTCCCTCCTGGCGTCTGACCTGAGAATGAGGAGACTAGTGTCTGCCACTGGTTACTCTTTGATCCTGGGCGTGTCTCTTTGCTCTCAGGCTCAGTTTTTTCTATACATCAGGAGGCTGAACAGGATGAGCTAAGGCCCTTTTCAGCTAAGAATTTGCCTCACTGATTTGTCAGAATTCAACCATGGGGGCTGAACTTCAACCTCACTTTGGGGCCTTAGACACTCGCCAGCAAGGTGCTCAGAACTGTTCTCTGGGGCAGCTTTTCAGTCTCACCCGTGTTTGAAGTATTTTTGTCATTATGTGCTAAGAGTGCCATATAATTGTTTCTATGTTTTAGGTATGTTGGCGGGAAATGTTAAAAGGTCTATCTTAAAAGGGTGAATTAAAAATATTTAGTGCACAAAGGAGAACTGCAACCATTATTAACAAAGTCTTTAAAAAAAATCATGAGATGATTTTCTAAGTTCCTACTAACCTTCACATTTTACTTCTTTTTCTTGGGCCCGTAAAGGTATTCAGTGACAAACAGTCAAGGCCCCACCCTCAGGGGCTTCTGGTCAATTTTTACTGATCAGAGGCCTGGAAACCCTGTCATTCAGGCCTTACAACCCAAAATTTGAATAGCACTTTATAAGCATCACTTTCAAACTATGTGGAGTCACGTTGTACCACTTACTTGTGACCCAGACACTGAGATGTAGCATCCCTCACCTTGTCTAGTACTTTGATTCTGCTCTGCGGAGCCCGTGACCCTGAGACATATTGAGAAGCTAGAAAATTTCACACCCCTTAACATTGTCTATGGAATACTCAGAATGGCTTTCTGTTGTTCATGTTTTCCAGCCCTCATGACTTCCCCACAAACACTTCGGCATCTCTGGCAGGGCTTCAAAATCACCCTTGGAAGCTCAGCTATAGCATTTTATTGTCTAGTTCAGGTGCTTACTGGGGTGGAAATGAGTTGCCAGAATATGACAAAGTTTTGGTGCAAACAGGATTGTTCTCCTTTGTATTCTCTTTCGTTGCTGTATCTGGCCGTGCAAACTGGTAAACTGCACATAACAGGAGGAGGAGCTCCCTTTCAGAATTCTGCCACCATGTAGTAGAAAGGTGAGAGGATCGATCAATCAACAGATATTCATGCATTCATTCATTCAACAAACGTTTACTGACACCTGAGTGTGTACCAGGGACTTAGAGGGTGAGAGTGAAATAGACAAAAATGGGAGTTTCAGGCCCTGGCCTGAGATGCTTATGATCTAGTTGGGAGAGACAGTCCTGTAATAAATACGTTCAATGTGATCTAACAGTTGCTGTAATATAGGTCTGAACAAGGGGCAGTGGTAGTACAAAGTAGGGAGTGACACTTTTTCTGTGGGTTTGTATGTGTTTGTGTGTGGGCGTGTGCACACACACATGCCAGGAAAGGCTTATCAGGAGAGATGATGTTTAAGCTGAATTGTGAAACATGACTAGGACTTAGAAAGATGGGAGGAAGTTTCTTCCAGAGGAATGGCTTATGCCAAGGAACAGCAGGTTAGGGAGCCATGGAGCATATGGGGACTTCTAAGAATATAACTGAGATAGTTGGATATCTGGTTGAGATATAGCTGATATAGTTGGAACATAGTTCAGTGGAGAAAGATGATGGGTGGGACACACAGAGGGAAAGGCAAGCAGACACTGGACCATTAAGTGCTTGGGTGTCATGCTGCTTATTTACAATACATGCTTCCTTATAGTAGTATTTATTGGACAGATGGACTGAGGGAAAGGGGCATGTTAGATGTAGGAAAGGAAATATATGGTCCAGCAAGGGCACACAGATGGGATTGAATGTGATGGACTCTCGATACCCTGCGAAGACCTGATGGACTGCAGAAAACCTTCACCCTCTCCGTCCTGCATCCCATCACCTCTTTGCTTCAGTTGAAACCTAACCCTCCACAGACATCACTCTTTCTCGTGGCCTCCATTTGAGTTTGCTCTCTTATCCACTCCCTCCCTCCCTGGCTCACTATGGAAAGAGGACTGAGGCACACTCATGGAGTCCACCCCTTGATCCTTACCTTTTGCTGCCTTCCGTCAACAGCATTTATTTTTGAGAGTTCACACTCCTCATCTATACCCCACTTTCCATACCCTTTGATGTTGTCTATGGGCTCTAGAACACTCTTTCATCTTCTTTGATAATATCTGCTTGTGATTTAAAAAAAAACAGTAAAATTTATCATTAAAGTAGGGGAAAAAAATGAAAGGCAAACAATAGAATAGAGACAAAATTTTCAACACACATGACAAAAGCCTAGTTTCCGACTGCACAGAGCCCTTTCAAGTCAATAAGAAATAGATGGACAATAGAAAAACAGGCCAAGGACATAAATAGTAAATTTACAGAAAAAAAGAAACACAAATGGCCATGAAAATATTGAATAATGTTAATTGAACTCATAGGTAATTAAAAAAATGAAAACGTAAGTTTTCAGCTAACAATATGGTAATGATTAAGAAGTTTGCCCACATCTAGAGTTAAGAGTGTGAGCAAAGTAGATGTTTCCATACATTCTTAGCAAGAATGTAAATAAGGACAAATTTTTTGGAGGGTGATTTGGCCCTTTGTATCAAAACAGGGATTTATGTTAACAAGTGTTTGAAGCTAATGTTCAATGTCATTCATTCTAGCAGTGTTTGCAATTACAATTTGGAAACAACTTACATGTCCATTAATAGGGAAGTGCTTAAGTTAGGGTGAATAAATTGAGTTAAATGTTATTCTGCACATTGATGATGAGTTGCATGTATGTGATGATTAGCACGATCTTGAATAATTATTGCTACCACTTTGCTTTTGCTATCAATTTTTAGAGATTGAACACATTCCATATTTTTCCCTGAATCCAGTCTTTGCATGAAACATGGAGTGATGCTCAAAATCTGACAGATAAGAAAAGGACAGAACTACATTTTTTTAAAGGTATTTTTTGGTGAGGAAGATTGGCCCTGAGCTAACATCGGTTGCTAATTTTCCTCTTTTTTTTTTTTCTCCCCGAAGCCCCAGTGCGTAGTTGTATATCCCAGTTCTTCTATGTGAGATGCCGCCACAGCGTGGCTTGGTGAGCAGTGTGTAGGTCCACACCCAGGATCCCAACTGGCGAACCCTGGTTAAGAGCTTGAACTTAACACTTGGCCACGAGGCTGGCTGCCAGAATTACATTTTCTTTTGGTGCCTTTACAACTCCTGTCATTTCCTCATGGAGTAAAGGTCTCCAGAATCTCTTTTCTTCCCAGGAATTTCCACAAGCCCACTCACTTAATGAGATCAAACTTATTTGTCCAGGAACAGAGCATCTAAGTTATGATGTGATTATCCATGTTTCCTGCTGTGAAATAGAGGAGAATTACAGAGTCACTGACAGATGCAAGCGTCACGTTGACTGTAGGTGAGACGCGCACGTTGAAAGGACACAGCACAGAGAGAAAGCAGAGGCTTTTCAGTGTTGCATCTGGGTGTAAATTCTTGCTCTGCCATTTAGTAGTTCTGTGACGTTGAACAAGTTATTTATCTTCTCTGAGCCTCAGTTTCCTTATGTACAAATAGAAATAATGTAGCTAACCTTTTGGATGTTTGGAAGATTCGACGATATAACGTTGTCTTCATGGGACTAGCTCACAATACAGGTCCTCAGGGAATCCTAACTTCTTAATTGATGGAACATACCCTTAAAATAAATAGCTCAATATTTCCAACTATCTTACATTACTAGTCACCATATTTATAGAATTATCTAGGAATAACACCAGCATCGAGAGCCCTTCGTGATCACTGATTATTCTGGTCAACTTTGGTAAATGTGGTGGGCTGAATAACGACCTCTCAAGGATGTCCACACCAAATGCCTGCAACTTGAATATGTTACCATGTGGCAAAAGGGACTTTGCAGACATGATTAAGCTAAGGATTTTGAGATGGGGAGATTGTCTTGCATTTTCTGGGCGGGCCCAATGTTATCACAAGGGTTCTTATAAGAGGGAGACAGGTGCTTCAGAGTCAGAGAAGAGGATGTGATGATAGAAGCACAGGGAGAGAAGAGGACGTGATGACAGAAGCAGAGGTTGGAGTGACATGGGGCTGTAAGAGAAGGAATGCTGACAGCCTCTAGAAGCTGGAAAAGGCAAGGAAACAGATCATCTGCTGGAGCTTCCAGAAGGAATGCAGCCCTGCCAACCCATTTTAGACCTCTGATCTCTAGAGCTCCAAAATAATTAATTTGTGTTGTTTTTAGCCACTAAATTTGTGATAATGTGTTACAGCAGTCAGAGGAGACTAATATGAGGGTATTCCACTCCTGAGACAATGAGGAACTATGAGAAAACAGAGTCCAAGCTGGATTGCTTTGTGGAAGTTTACAGTGAAATGTTTGATCCACAGCTGCGTTGTTGCAGAAGGTACAGCAATCATGCCATTTTTAGACTGTAGGGGACACTGTCATCTACTTTTCCAAGTATGCATTTAATACATTTCAGATTTTTTTTTGTGCCTTTGGAATGATGTATAAGCATTCCTATGTTCAGGTCCTTTCCATAGCCTTGGATAATTTAGTTTTATGAAGAACCTGTTACATTGCTTCTCGTCTTCCCTTGGATGGTGAAAATTATCTTTCATTTTGTCTTGGATGGTGAAAATTTTGTCATGAGCGATAACTGCATTGTAGCCCAGCCTTTGGGAACCACTGCTATAAGGCAGAGCTGGCCAAATGTGTGTGCATGTGATGTCCAAATGGGCAAGGTCGGATGATCCCCTGCTTGTTTCGTCCACCTGACACCCAGTGTCGATGTGTTTGGGTATTATGATAATATAGCCCATTTGACATGGACCTACTGAAAATGTCACATTTGGCTTTTGGACTAATTTCATCAACATCATCTTAGAATTATACATTCGATGGCAAGTTGGTTATTTCTTTGTCATCTGCCTTTCTGTTTTTGAATTTAAGCTCCACGAGAACAGAAGCTTTTGCTTGTTAGCTATGGCATTTCTGGTCCCTAGAATGGTGGCTGACACACAGTAGGCACTAAAAAAGTTCATTCTTGTTGAATGAATGAATAAATGGATTGATGAATAAATTATGTAGTTTTATTGTTGCAATGGATAATATGCACCTCGTAAACTGATGCCTGGAAATGCCGTGATGAAGTAGAAAGAGTGGACTTGGAGCAGGGGGCTGTTTACTGTCTCTGTGATAAGGAGCGTGTCTTGTTACCTCTTTATTTCTGCCTATTTTTATACATTGGGGAGAATATGCCTGCCTTATAGGATTGACATAAGATTAAATGAGGTGATAGAAATATAAGTGCTATATAAATTATAATATCAAGCGTTGTCATTAGAAATGAGTTGGTCACTTTACTAATTCTTCCCTCTTTACTGAAATGGTTAATGAAAATGAAATGGGCCAGTATCTGGAGCAGGGAGGGGATGCGATTGCTTTGATTGTGTCAGTGATGGCTGATTAGTGATTAGAGTGTGCATCCTTGGCTGTGTAAACAATGAAACAAATATCGTTCGTTCTTTTTTAACCAACTCTGTGAAGGACAGCAACTGTGCGTTTTGATGTCTTGACTAGTGTGGAACTTTAATTTGTTTCAAAAGATTCACCTTTATTTTGTGCTGCTGTATGAAAGTTCATGGCCATTTATCCGGGGCATTCTCTTGGATTTCTTTTTGACCTCCTAATAAAGAAACATTTGTCAGTGTCTATTTTAACCTTATATAATCATATTTTTTCGTGAGTTTCTGATTAATTTTTTTGCTTATTTGTTTTGCCACATATTTGTGTCCACTTTCTTTTTTTTTTTTTTTTTTTCAAATAATTTTTTTTTTTTTTTCAAATAATTTTTTTTTTTTTTTTTATTAATGTTATGATAGATTACAACCTTGTGAGATTTCAGTTGTACATTTTTGTTAGTCATGTTGTGGGTACACCACTTCCCCCTCCGTACCCTCCCCCCACCCCCCCTTTTCCCTGGTAACCACCAATCAGATCTCCTTCTCAATATACTAATTTCCACCTATGAGTGGAGTCATATAGAGTTCGTCTTTCTCTGACTGACTTATTTCGCTTAACATAATACCCTCGAGGTCCATCCACATTGTTGTGAATGGGCCAATTTCGTCTTTTTTTATGGCTGAGTAGTATTCCATTGTGTATATATACCACATCTTCTTTATCCAATCATTAGTTTCTGGGCATGTAGGCTGGTTCCACGTCTTGGCTATTGTAAATAATGCTGCGATGAACATAGGGGTGCAACGGACTCTTGAGATATCTGATATCAGGTTCTTAGGATAGATACCCAGTAATGGGATGGCTGGGTCATAGGGTATTTCTATTTTTAACTTTTTGAGAAATCTCCATACTGTTTTCCATAGTGGCTGTACCAGTTTGCATTCCCACCAACAGTGTATGAGGGTTCCTCTTTCTCCACAACCTCTCCAACATTTGTCGTTCTTGGTTTTGGATGTTTTTGCCAATCTAACGGGGGTAAGGTGATATCTTAGTGTAGTTTTGATTTGCATTTCCCTGATGATTAGCGATGATGAACATCTTTTCATGTGTCTATTGGCCATATTCATATCTTCTTTTGAGAAATGTCTGTTCATGTCCTCTGCCCATTTTTTGATCGGGTTGTTTGTTTTTTTGTTGTTAAGCAGTGTGAGTTCTTTGTATATTATGGAGATTAACCCTTTGTCGGATAAGTGGCTTGTAAATATTTTTTCCCAATTAGTGAGCTTTTTTTTTGTTTCAATCCTGTTTTCCCTTGCCTTGAAGAAGCTCTTTAGTCTGATGAAGTCCCATTTGTTTATTCTTTCTATTGTTTCCCTCAACTGAGGAGTTACAGTGTCCGAAAAGATTCTTTTGAAACTGATGTCAAAGAGTGTACTGCCTATATTCTCTTCCAAAAGACTTATTGTCTCAGGCCTAATCTTTAGGTCTTTGATCCATTTTGAGTTTATTTTGGTGTGTGGTGAAAAAGAATGGTCAATTTTCAATCTTTTGCATGTGGCTGTCCAGTTTTCCCAGCACCATTTGTTGAAGAGACTTTCTTTTCTCCATTGTAGGCCCTCTGCTCCTTTGTCGAAGATTAGCTGTCCATAGATGTGTGGTTTTATCTCTGGGCTTTCAATTCTGTTCCATTGATCTGTGGACCTGTTTTTGTACCAGTACCATGCTGTTTTGATCACTGTAGCTTTGTAGTATGTTTTGAAATCGGGGATTGTGATTCCGCCGGCTTTGTTTTTCTTGCTCAGGATTGCTTTAGCAATTCGCGGTCTTTTGTTGCCCCATATGAATTTTAGGATTGTTTGTTCAATTTCTGTGAAGAATGTTCTTGGGATTCTGATTGGGATAGCATTGAATCTGTATATTGCTTTAGGTAGTATGGACATTTTAACTATGTTTATTCTTCCAATCCATGTGCAAGGGATGTCTTTCCATCTCTTTATGTCATCGCCTATTTCTTTCAAGAGAGTCTTGTAGTTTTCATTGTATAGATCCTTCACTTCCTTGGTTAAGTTTATCCCAAGGTATTTTATTCTTTTCGTTGCGATTGTGAATGGGATAGAGTGCTTGAGTTCTTTTTCTGTTAGTTTATTGTTAGTGTATAGAAATGCTACTGATTTATGCACGTTAATTTTATACCCTGCTACTTTGCTGTAGTTGTTGATTATTTCTAATAGTTTTTCTGTGGATTCTTTGGGGTTTTCTATGTATAAGATCATGTCGTCTGCAAACAACGAGAGTTTTACTTCTTCGTTACCTATTTGGATTCCTTTTATTTCTTTTTCCTGCCGAATTGCTCTGGCCAGCACCTCCAGAACTATGTTGAATAGGAGTGGTGAAAGTGGGCACCCTTGTCTTGTTCCTGTCCTCAGAGGGATGGCTTTCAGCTTTTGTCCATTGAGTATGATGTTGGCTGTGGGTCTATCATATATGGCCTTTATTATGTTGAGGTACTTTCCATCTATACCCATTTTACTGAGGGTTTTTATCATAAATGGGTGTTGGATCTTGTCGAATGCTTTCTCTGCATCTATTGAGATGATCATGTGGTTTTTGGTTTTCATTTTGTTAATGTAGTGTATCACGTTGATTGACTTGCGGATGTTGAACCATCCCTGTGTCCCTGGTATAAATCCCACTTGATCATGGTGTATAATCTTTTTGATGTATTGCTGTAATCGGTTTGCCAAAATTTTGTTGAGGATTTTTGCATCTATGTTCATCAGTGATATCGGCCTGTAGTTCTCCTTCTTTGTGTTGTCCTTGTCAGGTTTGGGGATCAGAGTGATGTTGGCTTCATAGAATGTGTTAGGGAGTTCTCCATCTTTCTCAATTTTCTGGAACAGTTTGAGGAGAATAGGTATTAAGTCTTCTTTGAATGTTTGGTAGAATTCTCCAGAGAAGCCGTCTGGTCCTGGACTCTTGTTTTTGGGGAGGTTTTTGATTACCGTTTCTATTTCCTTACTTGTGATTGGTCTATTCAGATTCTCCATTTCTTCCTGATTCAGTTTGGGGAGATTGTAGGAGTCTAGGAATTTGTCCATTTCTTCCAGGTTGTTCAATTTGTTGGCATATAGTTTTTCATAGTATTCTCTTATGATCTCTTGTATTTCATTGGTATCTGTTGTGATTTCTCCTCTGTCATTCCTGATTTTATTAATTTGCGATTTCTCTCTTCTTTACTTGGTGAGTCTGGCTAGGGGTTTGTCAATTTTGTTAATTCTTTCGAAGAACCAACTCTTTGTTTCATTGATCCTTTCTATTGTCTTTTTTGTTTCAATATCGTTTATTTCTGCTCTTATTTTTATTATTTCCCTCCTTCTACTGACTCTGGGCCTTGTTTGTTCTTCTTTTTCTAGTTCTGTTAGGTGTCGTTTGAGGTTGCTTACGTGAGCTTTTTCTTGTTTAGTGAGGTGAGCCTGTATTGCGATGAATTTCCCTCTTAGGACTGCTTTTGCTGCATCCCAAATGATTTGGTATGTCGTGTTCTCATTTTCATTTGTCTCCAGATAATATTTGATTTCTTCTTTAATTTCTTCAATGATCCATTGTTTGTTGAGAAGCGTGTTGTTTAGTCTCCACATTTTTGCACCTTTCTCTGCTTTTTTCTTGTAGTTGATTTCTAGTTTAATAGCGTTATGATCAGAAAAGATGCTTGATATTATTTCAACTCTCTTGTATTTATTGATGTTTGCTTTGGTTCCCAAAATATGGTCAATCCTTGAGAATGTTCCATGTGCACTTGAGAAGAATGTGTAACCTGCTGTTTTTGGATGAAGTGTTCTATATATATCTATTAAGTCCATCTGGTCTAATTTTTCATTTAATTCTATTATTTCCTTGTTGATTTTCTGTCTGGATGTTCTGTCCATTGGTGTTAATGGTGTGTTGAGGTCCCCTACTATTATTGTATTGTTGTTGATGTCTTCTTTTAGTTCTATTAAGAGTTGCTTTACAAATTTTGGTGCTCCTGTGTTGGGTGCGTATATATTTATAAGTGTTATGTCTTCTTGGTGGAGAGTCCCTTTTATCATTATATACTGTCCCTCTTTGTCTTTCTTTATCTGTTTTGCTTTGAAATCTACCTTGTCTGATATTAGTATAGCGACACCTGCTTTCTTTTGTTCATTATTAGCTTGGAGTATTGTTCTCCATCCCTTCACTCTGAGTCTGTGTTTGTCTTTGGGGCTGAGGTGTGTTTCCTGGAGGCAGCATATTGTTGGATCTTGTTCTTTGATCCATCCTGCCACTCTGTGTCTTTTGATTGGGGAGTTCAATCCGTTTACATTTAGAGTGATTATTGAGACGTGGGGGCCTACCACTACCATTTTGTGTCTTGTTTTCCGGTTTTCTTCAGTTTCCTTTGTTTCTCGTCCCATGGTTTAATCTGTTCTGATGTAGAGCTGCTACTCTCTGTTGTTGTCCTTCTACTTATCTCCTCTGCTCTTGGTTTTGTAGCCCCTTTCCTTTTTTGGATTTTTCAGGAATGAGGGTTTTCCTGAGGATTTCCTGAAGAGGAGGTTTTGTGGCAATGAACTCCCTTAATTTTTGTTTATCTGGGAAAGTTTTTATTTCTCCATCGTATTTGAAGGATATTTTCGCTGGGTAGAGAATTCTCGGCTGTAGGTTTTTGTCCTTCAGATTTTTGAATATATCATTCCACTCTCTTCTAGCCTGTAAAGTTTCTGCTGAGAAATCTGCTGATAGCCTGATGGGGGTTCCTTTGTAGGTTAGTTTCTTTTGCCTGGCTGTCCTTAATATTTTCTCCTTGTCGTTGACTTTTGCTAGCTTCACTACTATATGCCGTGGAGTTGGTCTTCTTGCATTGATAAAGTTTGGAGATCTATTGGCTTCTGTCACCTGAAGATCCATCTCCCTCACCAGATTTGGGAAGTTCTCAGCCATTATTTCTTTGAATAGGTTTTCTGCCCCTTTCTCCTTCTCTTCTCCCTCTGGTATACCTATAATCCTTACGTTGCATCTCCTAATTGTGTCTGATAATTCTCGGAGAGTTTCTTCATTTCTTTTAAGTCTTGCTTCTCTCTCCTCCTCTGCCTGCAACAATTCTATATTGCCATCTTCCAAATTGCTAATTCTTTCCTCCATATTATCGGCCCTACTGTTCAGAGCATCTAGATTTTTCTTAATCTCCTCTATTGTGTTCTTCATTTCCAGTATTTCTGTTTGGTTCTTCTTTATCGTATCAAACTCTTTTGTGACATAGCTCCTGAACTCGTTGAGTTGTCGGTCAGAATTCTCTCTTAACTCATTGAGAATCCTAATGATGGCTGTTTTGAAGTCATCATCATTTAGGTTATATATCTCATTTTCTTTGGGATTGTTTTCTGTGTATTTGTTACTTTCTTTCTGTTCTGGAGATTTAATGTATTTTTTCATATTGCTTGATGATGTTGATTTGTGCCTCCTCATGGAGATAGAGTTTAGTTGCTCCTTTCACTTGTTTCAGCTGCTGCGGTGGGGGGAGCAGCTGTTTATACTTCACCAACCAGGAACCCTGTCCGTAGTTGCTAACTGGGCCTGGGCCCCTCCTCGTAGCCACAGTGGCCCTTTGGATTCCCTCCTCTGCCGTGGGGGCCGTCACGGGGGGCTTCAGGCTGCAGGTGCCTACTGTTGTTGCCCACCTAGATGCGCTCTCTCCTTGGGGTCTGCAACGGTGTTATGGGCTTTTCCAGCGGCCAGGGGTGGGATCACTTTTATTTGTCGCTCGGTTGCTGTCGGCACCCACCAAATCTCACTTGTCCTCTATGGGTCGCAGGAGAGCTATTGGCATCTTCTACAGTCTGTGGTTAGTACACCTAGCTATGCTGCTTTTGCCCTGGGGTCTTCCAGCCTTGTGGCTGGCGGCTGGGTGCCTTCTACTGGTGCTGTGCAGAGGCTTTCCCTAAGGCTTCTGTGAGCCTGTAGGGTTTCCCCCTAGGCTACTAAGCTGGGTCTCTGGAACTCTCTCCAGCCCCAGTCCTCTCCGAGATCTCCGGCAATCCCTAGCCTCACCGGGTGGGCAACGGCAGCTGGGGGTCGCCCCGCCCTCTGGGCTTCTCTCCGGGCCTCTGCCGGGAGCTCTGAATGCTCAGCGTGGCCCCTCTGCTACCGGCAGACAGAGAGTTTTGTCTGCTGCCTGGCGGAGCTCCGGCGCTTCCCCTCCGGGTCGCCGGACCCGCCTTTGAAAGTTCCCCCGCCCCGGTCCTCTCCGAGATCTCCGGCAATCCCTAGTCCCCCGGGGCGGGCGTCTCTCTGGGACCCTCCGGGCGCCCCGAGCACCAGGCCGGGTCTCCCCGCCAATGGCGGGGAGAGACTCTCCCCTCGGGCTCAGGTGTGCAACTCCAAAGTTTCCCTCTGCGTTTAGGAGTAATTGCGGGGGGTTTAAGTAGGGTTCTGGTCACCTGTTTCCACCGTCGCTCCTCTGTTGTGTTCTCGCTCCTGCCCTAGATGTGTGTGGATCCTCTGGGGGCGTCCGTTGGAAGAAAGCCGCTTGCGGGTACTAGGCTGCCCGTCGGGGTCGGAGAGTTTTCACCTATTTCCACATCCTCCCGGAGGAAAGTCCGTCCGCCTTCCGATGTATAGTCGCGTGGGTGTCTCAGACGTCCTGAGATGCTGTCTGGATATCCTTTGTCAAGCGATAAGTGTCCAAATAATTGTAGACTCGAAGGGCGAGAGACAAAGAGGACTACTCACGGCGCCATCTTGGAATTCCTCCTGTCCACTTTCTTTAACCTGCTTTCAGCAGAAGCTTGTGACCAGGAGCTGTCAGTGACTTCTTTTTCCTGTTCTTGCCACTAATTTCTAGTCATTAATTTTGCCAGTGCTTCCCAATTCATTCATCAGTCAGATGTATTTTTGAGAGCAGCTGTGTGCCAGGCACTGTGCTGGCCCTGAGGACATGCAGTCAACAGACAGACAGAGTCCTGTTGAATCTCTAGTTGTCTGCAGTTGGAGGGCACACACAGCTGGCCTTAGGTGCTGTGCTGTTGTGCTCTTTCTTCATTCCACAGGTATTTGTTAAGCACCTATTATGTGTCAGGCACTGTTCAGAGCCCCAGTGAACAAGACAGATACAGTCTCTGTGCTCAACCAGGTTCCATGCTTTTCCATTCTGGCTGTGTTGGGGCCAGGGGAACACAGCTCAAGAAACCTGGAGATAGGGAGTAGACAACACATAAACAAAGTGTTAAACAAGAAAATATCAGGAAATGAATTAAAATAGTGTCACTGTTTTACCCTGGGCTCCGTAGAAAACAGAGCCTGAGATAAAAGCTTGTGTGATAATGCTTTGCTGAGGCTACAGCTGCAGGAAACAAGAGTGAGGGGAAAAGGGAAGAGAGATGGAGAAGGAGGGGCAGCCAGTCCAAGGTGGCCACAAGTTTGCAACAAATGCAGTTGGCTGCTTGTCTTGCAGGATGTTTCCAGAAAGTCTGTATGAAGTTTCTTCCTTTCAGAGTGTCATATAGAATGAAGGGTGGGGAAGGAAGGCTGAGTAGTGGACCAGCTGCTTCCTTGCCATCTCCACTCTCTGCTGACTGCCCTGCACACCCCTCCACGTGGCCTTGGGCAGAGCGAGACTCAGAGCCTGGGCCAGCTGGTAGGCAGGCGTGGTGGTCTCTCCTCGTTAGCTGGCACTGTTCTTGGGGCTCGTGAGCCTTTGAAGGCTACAGGGATGGCTGTGGTCAGGGCTTTGTGACTGGAGGGACTGTGATGAGTGGTCACTAGGGTCATTCTAGCAGGGAAGCAAGACTAGTGGCTGAGGACCCAGAGTGGGACAGATAGGTGGGCCTTGTGGGCCTGTGGGGGCAAGGGGGTGGGGCACAAACTGGACCCAGTACAGTTAAGTTATACAGTGAGTGACTGAGTGAGTGGTCAAGGAGGGCTTCTCTGAGGAGGTGGCATTTAAGCCAAGACTTGAAGGACAAGGATAATCTAGCCACACTGCAGGAAAAGGGAACAGCCAGTGCAAAAAAGCCCAGATAGAGTGAGTGAGGAGTGTTTGGAGAGACCAGAAGAAAGTGTGTCTGGATGAGTGAGGGGCAGACTGGAGGGGCTGAGCTCTGCAAACAGCAGGCCAGGCCACGTGAGGCTGCGGGGCTGCGGCGCAGTTGGGGTTCTTTCGTAAGTGTGGAGGAGGTCTTTGGTGCATCTCGAGCAGGGGGGTTAAGTGAGCTGACTGATGTTTCTGGAAGGTCTCCCTGACTCCTCTTGGGAGAATGGATGTGGAGCGGAAGCACGGAGGTCAATGAGGAGATGTTGGAGAGCGTCGTCGCAGTGAGAAAGTGAAGGGCCTTTCAGCACCAGCTTGCTATGTCCATGGTAAATGTTTGATGTAATTGTTGAAATGAGCGGTGATGTTGTTGCTGGGCCCTCGAAGCTTCAGGTTCCGTTATTAACAACCTCAGATTACCTGCTGAACTTCCCAGGCTCCTCCGAGGTGATCCATTGTTGAAGCCGCTGGTCTTTGTGTGGGAACTCCAGTCTCCAGTTCATAAATGCACCCAGGCTCCTTTCCCTCTGACAACAAATGAGACCGCTGTGGAGCAAACCTTTGTGATTGGCATCCAAATCTTAAAGCAAGGCGGATAACCAGGTTTTGACATAGTGTTATTTTATTTCCCATGCAATTGACTGCCCTGACGATGAATGGAAAACCGCCTTGCCAATTGCTGAGCAGTTTTGGAAGCTAGTGCTTGACAGTGAATGATGCCGGACATTTAAAAAAGGGGAATATTTCTCCACTGATTCTCACCGTATGTCTTGACTGTGGGTCCGGCACTGTTGTTTACTTGCTTCATAGAAACTGCGTTAATCAGGGTTCTCGATTATGATACGCAGAATCCTTAGAAAAACAAAAGGAAACAAGTAGTAGAGTGATAGGGAATCAACAGAAGATGAGGAAGAGGCTCAGAAGATGGCTAGAAACCAAGAGGGCAACAGAGGCTGATGACCTTTTTGTCTTTGGGTCTCTGGCTCTGGACGGGGAGTCCAGGCAGGCGTCTGAGGGGCTGGACGAGCTCCTGTGTCCGCTCCGTGTGCTACGGGAAGAGTCCTCTCCTGGCTCCACGGGGAGCGGCAGGGCACCTCCCCCACCACCACTGGGATCAGTGGGGAATGCTCCCCAACTTACCCCTAAGCTGAAAGGGAGTTTGGATATTGGATAATTTTTAAAAAGAGGGAAAAGAAAAAAATTCACGGCAGAGACCATGGTGTTCCCAGCAACTAGGTTAGTGCCTACATTTAATTGATAACCCACAATATCTCTTAAGAAAGTGAATGAATTTTGTAATAACCTCAAAGACAGTGGCTGTTGTGGTAGTCTCCCTGTCTTGATAAAATGACCTGGTTTCTTGAGCCACAAAACACAAATCTGTGTCCAATGTCCTTCATCACATTCAACAGCTAAAAAGAGCTGTGATCTTTAACAAAGCTTAAAATTTGATGATTTTAGCCATCAAATAGCTCTCTTAGAACTTTATTCCCCCATTTTCCGCTGCAAGTAAAGTTTTGGAAAACACACAACAGGCAATAATTCATGAGAATTTCTCCAGTGCTGGGAGTTCTTTACACTCCCCGTGACTCAAAGGGCTATTTCACACAAGAAGCTCACAGCTTTTGTGGCTGTGTGCTGATAATGAGTTTCAGCGTTCTGTAAACTGATGTGGCACCGAAAACCACAGTTTGGAGAGTAAAAGAAATCCTAAATCTATTTTAAAAAAATAACATCTGTGAAATTGTAAGTTAAGTGTTACTCAAATTAAGAAGGCCATGTAATGCCATTTCACAGGATGTTCGTACAGACAACACATTCATGAGAGTGGATCTTCCTGTGAAGGGTGACACGTCCTAACTTGACGCAAGCTTGGTCAGAGTTTCTTTCTTGGCTGCCACCTCCAGCCATCTGAAAACGTGTGTGTAGTGTGTGTGTGTTTGTGTGTATGAGTGTGCAGAAGCGTGGGGAAATCTTACAGAGTTGATTGTAGTAATTTCCTGTTTTGGACAAGGTCAGTGGCGCTTGTTGAGAAGTGAGGCTGTTCCGTGTATCCGGGCAAGTCTGTTCCTCAGTGAGCTAAGTTTGTGTTTATTTTCTCTACATACCCTCTAAAGGCCTGCTATCTGCCAACTGAAATGAGGCCTGAAGGCAGATGGGAAACCCTCTGATTTATGCAGTCAGAGATAGAATAAACTTTAATTCAATGAGAGGGAGGATGTTACAGAAATAAGTGTTGGAGAGTTTGAAATTCATTTTTGAGTATTGCGTTGCAGTAAGTAAAGAATCAGCTTTGATTTGTATGCCCATCTTAAAATGAGAAACTCTCATTTTTTATCAAGTACAATGTGAATAATGTCCCTAATTGTACAGTACCCATGTGAATGAGCTTCAGGTGATGTACTGTCATAAACTGAGTTAATCATGGGGCTCACTCCAAATTCTTCCTCGCTTTATTATCTTCATATCTCCTTTAAACAAAGTAAATTCACTTTCTGTCGTTTTTATTGTAAAATCAAAAGATTTCTCCAAATTTAAAATTGTATTATAATATCAATGTGATTTTGAAAGTAAACCAGGCTCTGTCCTCAGGTGTTGATAGACAATCTTCATGGTCATCTGTCTTCCCCTTTAAGAACTGAGTGGCGTCAAAAGTTGGGCTGATTACTTCTCAGGGCTCTTCCAGTTCTTAAGAGTCTATGATTCTGTTTGTATGTGCATCGTATCTTTGACATTTTATCACTTGTTTTAGCATATGTGATTGGGAAAGTCCTTTTTTGTAACTACTAGTTTATGGAATTCTTTATATTGATGTCAGTAACCAGGCAATAATGTGGATGGAAAATCATATTTTCAACTTAATTTCATTAA
The DNA here is from genome assembly GCF_037783145.1 of Equus przewalskii. Taxonomy (NCBI): domain Eukaryota; kingdom Metazoa; phylum Chordata; class Mammalia; order Perissodactyla; family Equidae; genus Equus; species Equus przewalskii. The sequence continues at coordinate 97,224,065 of NC_091836.1, read as the reverse complement.
TTTAACAATCGATGGCATTTCCAGGAAATGTCTTTAGTTCTTTAATTTTTTAATTTAATTCAATTTAATTTCAGTTAATTGGTTTCTAAATTTTTTTTACTGCGGTAACATTGCTTTATAACATTATATAAATTTCAAGTGCACATCACTATATTTCAATTTCTGTGTAGATTACATCATGTTCGCCACCCAAAGACTAATTACAAGCCATCATCACACATGTGCCTAATCACCCCTTTTGCCCTCCCCGCTTCCCCTGTGGTAACCACCAATCAAATCTCTGTTGCTATGTGTTTGTTTGTCATTGTTTTGATCTTCTACTTATGAGTGAGGTCATACGGTATTTGACTTTCTCCCTCTGTCTTATTTCACTCAGCGTAATATCCTCAAAGTCTATCCATGTTGTCACAAATGGCCGGATTTCATCACTTCTTATGGCTGAGTAGTATTCCATTATGTATGTATACTACATCTTCTTTATCCATTCATCCTCCTTGGTGAGCATCTAGGTTGCTTCTGGGATATTATGAATAATTCTGCAATGATCATAGGGGTGCATGTATCTTTACAAATTTGTGTTTTCTTGTTCTTTGAATAAATACCCAGCAGTAGAATAGCTGGATTGTATGATAGTTCTAGTCTTAATTTTCAAGGAATCTCCATACTGTTTTCCATAGTGGCTGCACCAGTTTGCACTCCCACCAGCAGTGTATGAGGGTTCCCTTTTGTCCACATCCTAACACTTGTATCTTGTCTTAATTATAGTCATTCTGATGGGTGTGAGGTGATATCTCATTGTAGTTTTTATTTGCATTGCCCTAATATTTAGTGATGTTGAATATCTTTTCATGTGCCTGTTGGCAACCTGTATATCTTCTTGGGAAAAATATCTGTTCAGATCTTTTGCCCATTAATTGGGTTGTTAGTTTTGTTGTTGTTGAGATGTATGAGTTCTTTTTATAGTTTTGGATATTAACCCCTTATCAGTTACATGGTTTACAAATATCTTCTCTCAACTGTTTGGTTGTCTTTTCATTTTGTTGCTGGTTTCCTTTGCTGTGCAGAAGCCTTTTAGTTTGATGTAGTCCCATTTGTTTATTTTTTCTATTGTTTCCCTTGCTCGGTCAGACATAGTTCTTGAAAATATCTGCTAAGACCCATGTCGAAGACTGTACTGCCTGTGTTTTCTTTTAGATGTTTAATGGCTCCAGGTTTTACATTTCAAGTCTTTAATCCATTTTGAGTTAATTTTTGTGTATGGTGTAAGATAATGGTTTACTTTCATTCTTTTGCATGTGGCTGTCCAGTTTTCCCACCATTTATTGAAGAGACTTTCCTTTCTCCAGTGTATGTTCTTGGCTCCCTTGTCGAAAATTAGCTGTCCATAGATGTGTGGGTTTATTTCTGGGCTCTTAATTCTGTTCCATTGATCTGCATGTCTGTTTCTCTCCCAGTACCATGCTGTTTTGATTACTATAGCTTTGTAGTATATTTTGAAATCAGGGAGTGTGATGCCTCCAACTTTGTCCTGTTTTCTCAGGATTCCTTTGGCTATTCGGGTTCTTTTGTTGTTCCATATAAATTGTAGGATTTTTTGTTCTGTTTCTGTAAAAATGTTATTGGAACTTTGATAGGGATTGCATTGAATCTATAGATTACTTTAGGAAGTATGGACATTTTTAACGATGTTAATTCTTCCAATCCAAGGACACGGAATATCTTTCCATTTCTTTGTGTCTTCTTCAATTTCTTTCAACAATGTTTTATAGTTTTCAATGTACAGATCTTTCACCACTTTGGTTAAATTTATTCCACTAGTATTTTGTTGAGGATTTCACATTGACGTTCATCAGTGATATTGGCCTATAATTTTCTCTTTTTGTGTTGTCCTTATCTGGTTTTGCTATCCGGGTAATGTTGGCTTTGTAGAATGAGTAGGAACCTTCCCCTCTTCTCCAATTTTTGGAAGAGTTTGAGAAAGATAAGTATTAAGTCTTCTTTGAATGTTTGGTAGAATTCACCAGGGAAGCTGTCCGGTCCTGGACTTCCATTTTTTTGGGAGGTTTTTGATTACTGTTTAGTTCTTCTTACTGGTGATTGATTCAAATCCTATGTTTTTTCTTGATCCAGTTTTGGAAAGTTGTGTGATTCTAAGAATTTATCCATTTCTTCCAGATTATCCAATTTGTTGGCATATAGATTTTCTTAGTATTCTCTTACAAATCTTTTGTATTTCTGAGGTGTCCTTTGTAGTTTCTCCTCTTTCATTTATGCCTTATTTATTTGAGGCTTCTCTCTTTTTTCTTAGTGAGTCTAGCTAAAGTCAGTTTTGTTTATCTTTTCAAAGAGCCAGCTCTCAGTTTCATTTTTTTCCTATTGTTTTTTAGTCTCTATTTCATCTATTTCTCCTCTGATTCTTATTATTTCATTCCTTCTACTGATTTAGGGCCTTATTTGTTCTTCTTTTCCCAGTTTCTTAGATGCAATGTTAGATTGTTGATTTGAGATTTTTCTTGTTTGTTGAGGTAGGCCTGTATTGCTATAAACTTTCCTCTTAGAACTGCTTTTGCTGTATGCCATAAATTTTGGCATGTCATATTTTCTTTTTCATTTGTCTCCAGATATTTTTTGATTTCTCTTTTTATTTCTTCCTTGACCCACTCATTGTTCAGTAGCATTTTAAAAAAATCTCCACATATTTGTGGCTTTTCCAATTTTCTTCCTGTAGTTGATTTCTAGTTTCATACTGTTGTGGTCAGAAAAGATGCTTGGTATTATTTCAGTCTTCTTACATTTATTGAGACTTTTTTGTGGCCTAATATGTGATCTATCCTGGAGAACATTCTGTGTACTTTTGAGAAGAATGTGTATTCTGTGGTTTTAGATGGAATGTTCTATATATATCTACTAAGTCCATCTGGGCTAATGTGTCATTTAAGGCCAATGTTTCCTTATTGATCTTCTGTTTGGATGATCTATCCATTGGTGTAAGTGGAGTGTTCAAGTCCCCTACTATTATTGCGTTACTGTCTGTTTCTCCTTTTGTGTCTGTTAATAATTGCTTTATGTATTTAGGTTCTCCTATGTTGGGAGCATAGATATTTACAAGTGTTATATCCTTTTGTTGGATTGTTCCATTTATCAATATGTGGTCTCCTTCTTTGTCTCTTGTTACAGTTTTTGTTTTAAAGTCTATTTTGTCTGATGTAAGCGTTGCAATGCCTGTTTTCTTTTCATTGCCATTTGCATGGATTATCTTTTTCTCTTCTTTCACTTTCAGTTTGTGAGTGTCTTTAGGTCTGAAGTGTGTCTCTTGTATGCAGCATATAAATAGGTCTTGTTTTTTTATCCAGTGGGCTACCCTATGTCTTTTGATTGGAGCATTTAATCTATTGACATTTATGGTAGCTATTGATAAGTATGTATTTACTGCTATTTTGTTACCTTTTTTCTGGTTTTTTTAGTAGTTCTTCTCTGTTCCTTTCTTCTTCTCTTACTCTCTTCCCTTGTGGTTTGATGGCTTTCTTTCATATTATATTTGGGTTCCTTTCTCTTAATTTTTTTTGTGTTTATTATAGGTTTCTGGTTTGTGATTACCATGAGATTCATTTATAATAACTTATGTATGTAACAATCTGTATTAATTTGATGGTCTCTCTAGTTTAACTTCTTGCTAAAAGCTCTTCTCTTTTGCTACCCTCCTCCCACATTTCATGTTTTTGATATCATATTTCACCTCTTTTCTGTGCATGTGTATCCATTACCCTCTTATTGTGGAAATAGATAATTTTAGTACTTTTGTCTTTTGACCTTCATAGGTGGTTAATCGCTACTTTTACTGTATATTTGCCTTTACCAGTGATTATATATATATATATATTTTTTCTTTCTGATAATTTTCTTATTCCTATTTGTGGTCTTTCTACTTAAATAAGTCCCTTTAGCATTTCTTGTAAGGCTGCTTTCTTGGTGATAAACTCCTTTAGTTTCTGCTTGTCTGGGAAACTCTATCTCTCCTTCTATTCTGAATGATAACCTTGACGGGTAGAGTATTCTTGGCTGTAGGTTTTTTTTCTTTAAGCACTTTAAATATATCATGTCATTTTCCTCTAGCCTGTAAGGTTTCTGCTGAGAAGTCAGCTGAGAGACTTATGGGGTTTCCTTTGTATGTAACTTGTTGCCTTTCTCTTGCAGCTTTTAGGATTCTCTCTTTATCTTTAATTCTTGACATTTTAATTATAATGTGTCTTGATGTGGACCTCCTGGGTTTATCTTGTTTGGTGCTCTCTGTGCTTCCTGTACCTGGATGTCTGTTTCCTTCCTTAGGTTAGGAAAGTTTTCAGCGATTATTTCTTAAAATAGATTCTCTGCCCCTTTGTCTCTCTCTTCCCCTTCTGGGACACCTATAACACGGATATTAGTGTGCTTGATGTTGTCCCAGGGGTCCCTTAGACTGTCCTCATTCTCTCTTTTTTTTTTAAGATTTTATTTTTCCTTTTTTTTCCCAAACCCCCCCGGTACATAGTTGTGTATTTTTAGCTGTGGCTCCTTCTAGTTGTGGCATGTGGGACACCACTTCAGCATGGCCCGATGAGTGGTGTCATGTCTGCGCCCAGGATCCAAACCGGAGAAACCCTGGGCCGCCGAAGCAGAGCATGCGAACTTAACCACTCAGCCATGGGACAGGCCCTGTCCTCATTCTTTTTAATTCTTTTTTCTTTTATCTGTTTGGCTTCAGTGATTTCCTCTAGTCTTTCATCCAGCTCACTGATGTGTTCTTCTGTATCATCTACTCTGCTATTGAGTCCCTCTAGTGAATTTTTCATTTCCAGTATTGTATGCTTCATTTCTGATTAGTTCTTCTTTGTATTTTCCAGTTCTTTGTTGAAGTTCTCACTGAATCATCCAGTCTTCCCCCTAGATCAGTGAGCATCCTTATGACTATTAGTTTATACTTTTTGTCAAGTAGATTGCTTATTTCTGTTTTGTTTAGTTCTTTTTCTGAGAATTTGTCCCATTCCCTTATTTGGAATATATTCCTTTGTCTCCTCATTTTGCCTTTTTCTCTGTGCTTATATCTGTGTATTAGGTAGGTCACCTATGTCTCTTGATCTTGGAGAAGTGACCTTATGTAAGAGATGCCTTATGAGGCCCAGCAGTGTACTTCCCTCTCATCACCAGTTCCAAATGTTCTAGGAGTGTCCCCTGAGTGGGCTACATGTGTCCTTCTGTTAGGGTTGTCTTTGCTGAAGGTGACTGGGGAGGCTAGGCTGTCCTTCTGGCTGTCTGACTGTAATGCTCAGCTGCATGTGGCTGCTGTGGTCCCTTCAAGTCGCTTTATCAGGCATGGGGAACCCCTCCCCCCCAGCACAGTTGGCTGCAAGGTCTAATAGCACATTCCTGTTTCAGTTTTTCTGTTAAGTGAGTAGGCCCCCAGCATGGCTGGTTGTTAGGCTCAGGGGCTTACAATTTCTGTAGCCCTCTGGCTAGCAAGGCTGTTGTTAACTCTCTCTAGATTGCAGCTGAGTGGGGCAGACCCTAAGCATGTTGGAACATAATTTTTCAGTCTTTGGAAGGTGAAACTGATCCCCTATGTGGCTGTTTGAGAAGCACAAGTCTCCTGCAGCTGAGAACCCCACCACCCATAGGGCCACACACCCCATCAACACAGTCCTGCCCCTTGCACTCACCCTGCCTCACTGAAAAGGACCCAGTTGTCTTGTTTCAGAGGCCCCACACACTCCACCAACACTGGCCCACCCCTTGTGCATGCCCTGTGCTGCAGAGGTGGACCCACTCACCCTGCTGCAGAGATCCCAGTCACCCTGCCTATGTAGGCCCACATGTTGCCCAAGGGCTTGTTGTTGGGCAGGGTCAGACCCTAGGGGGGCTACCTGCCCTGTCTGAGCTGGATTAAATTGGTGCTCTAGTGGGTGTGGCAGACAGGCAGACCCTAGGCTAACAGGCCAGGGGAAGAACTCCAATGGTGTCTGCCAGTATCTGTGTCAGCACTCCTGTACTAGGTCACAATAAGGGCTGCTGCCAATGTCTCTGTCCCTGGGGAGGTCTCGCCTCTCACCAAGATGTTCCCAGAGCCTACCAGGTGACTCTCTTTTCACCAAAGGACTGTGCACCTTTCTTTCTGGTGATCTTAGGTTGCTTTCTGAATTGGGTGAATTTGTGCTGGGGCCCTTTAAGAGCAGTCTTTTCTTCCCCTTCTGTCTGATCTCTTCTCTGGGGGCGTTCCCCCTTATTAATAGCCAGCAAAGCCAGAGATTATGACACTTTTCTCAGTTGTGCTGAGTCCAAAAGCTGCTTGTTGTGGCAAAGCTCTCCCACTCAGATCCCCCATTCCTCCATGGAATGCTTCCTAACTTCAGGTTGCTCCTGGCCATGAAGTACCATGGCCAAAATGTTGCTTTTTCTCTCCAGAAAGGAATTTCTGCGTCTTACCCCTCAGTCAGCACTGTGCCTTGTTGTGGGATTCTCTTTATCCAGTTTTCTGTTCTTTCTCAGGGGTAATTGTTCCAAGAGTGGTGTAATTTGTCGTGTCCGTGGGAGGGGGTGAGTTCAGAGTCTGTCTACACCACCATCTTGACACCGGGTCTCTAGTTCTTTTAAAAATTAATATATAACTGCTAGTGTCTATTCTTATCATTAAAATAATCTTAGAATTCTTAGACTGAAACAGAGAATTACTTTTCTTCAAAATATATTAGGAAAGAAAATTCTGCTTGATAGATATTAGAAGGTACCATCTTGGATCTGAAGTTCAGATAATGGAGAAAATATATAATTTTTAAAAATTATTATTAAGAAGCATAAAGTCTATAATTATATATAAGTATATCTAAGCTATTGTGCACCTTTTACATGATGGAATTCTGTCACTCTGACCATGAATGTTTTCATTCAATCACTTGTTTTCTCTTTTATCAATTATTCTTTCTTAATGTATTATATAAAGTGAAATATGCCAAATGAATTTCTCACAGAAGAATAAATCTTTTGAAAGATCATGAGTCTTTCAACTGTATCTATCTAGAATGATTACTAGATCGGTTGAAATGTCTATAAGCTTACCTTGAGTGGCTGTAATTTGCCAGTGCTATATACATGATACCTGTTTGAATGAAAGAAAAATTTTCTTAAAACAATATTTGATTTAAACTAGCTTCTGGCAGTCACAAATGCTCCTTGCCACAAATTTCAGGCTCTCTGCCTTCCAGACCTCATACGATTATACTGGGAAGACCCTGGTGATGAGGTGAGCCATGTGGCTAGTTCTGGCCAGTAAGTTGTAAATAGGAATAACGCTCATCACTTCTAGGTGGGAGTGTTTCAAGGCCCTTCAAGGCCTGTTCAAGGCCCTTCAGAACTTTCTTCCCCTCTTCCACTTGACTGGTGGGGATGGTGGCTGATCTGTCGTTTTGGGTCTTGGAGTAAAGGGATATGATGTAGCCAATCAACCTGTAATTCAGATGTAAGTTGAGAGAAAAATAGTAGTTTATAATAATTTATAAGCAGAAGATTAGCAAACTACAGCCCATGGGCCAAATCTGGCTGACAACCTGTCTTTGGAAATAAAGTTTTATAGAAACCTAGCCATGTCCATTTGTTTATGTATTGTCTATGGCTGCTTTTGCACTGCAACACTGGAAATGAGTTGTTGCAACAGAAACTCTATTGAAAACATTCATTATCTGGCCCTTTAAAGAAAAAGTTTACTTACTGCTGTTCCAGTAATGGGTCCAGTGGTCTCTTCTCATGGTCGGAACTGTAAATGTATAACCAGATTACATCAGGATGCTGATTTTCCCACCCTGTCTTGTCTAAGCCCAACTATTGAGGCTTTGACCCCTCAGCCTCCTGTGCCTAAACAAAGAACAAGTATAAAGTAGGCAACAGCAATCTTCGATCCCGAAGTACAATTGCCTTTAGGGGATGTGGGGCTGCCCTGTGGTTGAGGTGGCTGGATGAAGCATCAAATGACAGGACATGAAACATAAATTTATTGTTTCTTGTCTCCAAGTGAATAGAATTTTAGATAGTTTATTTGAAGAATATTATTATTCCTTTAAAAATAAGATACAGGTTTTGCCAAAAAGGTTAGAAAATAGAAGGTCAGATGTCCTAATCAAATCTGGAAGCAATGATGACACCTACTCCCCCACCCCAACCCTGGAGTCTTCAGCATCAGCATAGTGAGCCCACATTGTCCTTCTTTAGCATTAGCTTATCCTGCTTCTGCCCAGGGAGGGCAAGAATGCTCCTTAACCCAAGTCTTGGTCTCTGCAAGGACCATTTTGGTGGTAACCCCTTTCCTAGAGTCCTCCCTTATTCTCCCTCCTACAAACTTCTGCAGTGATTTATGTGTGTATCTCTTGTGTCAGTACAGCCTTCTGCCTTGTTTATATGCATGCTTTATCTCCCTAACTCTACCACACACTTGTCCAGGGTCTTGCAAGTAATAATAAATATTGTTGAATGAATGAATGAATACCATTTTCAGCATGAGTAATGACACAGAGGGAAAGAGGGACAAGAGGAAGTGTGAGTCATTCTCTGTTCAAGTTCTCTGCCTGCCTTATAGGCCACAGAGCCTGATATAAGGGCCTTGCTCTGAGCAGGTGCTTAATTTTATTTGAACTGACACTTTATATTATTGCACTTATTAAACTTGTCTGAATCTACATCCCCAGTCTCCCCAGAGTCATCAAAATCCTCCTTTTATTCTTTTAATCCTCAGTCTTAATTATTTCATCACCGTTATCCCATCAATAATAACTAACATTTATTAAATGAATATTACATACCAGGTACTGTGTTGTTTTATATATATGTGTGTGTGTTCTCATTTAATCCTGGCAACAACCTATGAGTAGGTACTATTACTGAGGCTTAGGGATGTTAAATAACTCCCTCAAGTAATATTACTACATAGCAATAATAGTAATATTTCTCAAGTAATATTACTGCATAGCTGGTAGGGGTAGGAGCTGGGTGAGTAACCCAGTCAGTCTGTCTCCGAAGCCCCCTCTCCTAATTTGCGGGAGACTGCTTCCTCAGAGGATGTCCCTTTACTTGTCCCCATTTTTAGACTATGTCAAGTCTGGTTTAACAGATCAGTAAGTGGACGTTTAGGCATCTAGCATTGTGCTGAGGGTAGGGATGTACCACAGAGCTATAAGACCATGTTCGTTTAAGGGCCCTGTACTTTAGTTGTCAACAGAAAATATATAGATAGCAAATAATTAGTGGAAAACATCATCTTAATGACTGCTAAATTGGGCAGTACAGACAAGTCTTAACTTCATGGACTGTTAGAGTCAAAGGAAGGGACTTCTGAGGTCAACTAGGACATCGTGCTTGCTGTACAGATGAGCAGCTTGACAGCATATAGTGAGGTGCTAATTGTGTGATACAGAGAAAATAGCAGCCAAAGGAGCTTAAAGAGGTTGGGGTGGGTGGGTACATCAAACAGAGTTAGAAGAAAGGGAGATTGATGTTGATAGTTGTCATCAAAGAATGGTTCACAAAGGAGGTGGGACTTGATTTCAAACTCAGAGGATGGGCAAGTTACATTTGGGGGAGGTGTGTGTGCGTGCGTGTGTCTGTGAGTGCACGCACACATACCCAGGGCCTTGTTTGAATAGAGCCATGAAGTGACGGAGTGTAAGATTTATCCTGTCTGCCTGTTCACTGTTGTATCTCCAACATTGATTGGTGGTGGTGGGTGGGGATTTTAAAAGACATGGGTGCCTGAGCCTCACCCAGATTAATTGAAGTGGAGTCTTTAGGGGTTCGCCTGGGGCGTTGGTATTTTTTTAAAAGATCACCAGATGGTTCTCACGTGAAGACAGGGTTGAGAATTATGGGGAAGTGTGGACATAGTGTCTTCTCATGATGTTATCATTTAGTAGGGAGCTAAGACATATAGGAATAAAATAAGTGTTGAAGAGTCTATGGCCAGTGCTCCATAGGCAGAAAATGGCATAATGAAATGGAAGGATTTGAGATGAGATGAGAGATGAATGAGAAGGGGGAGTTGGAAAGACCATTTAGAAAGCAATTATAGTAATTATGGATTAGAAGATTGAAGCCTAGCCTAGGGTGGTTTTTCTGGAAATAGAAAGGAAAGGTGTAATCTGAGACTTTTCACAAAGGCTTGCTGACTGGTAAAATATAAAGGATGAGGAAAAAAGAGGAGTCCAGGAAATTAAGTGGCAAATCCATGACAAATGAAAGGTTGCCTTATTAACATTTTTAGGGTGATATTTGGAATATGAAAGCATAACATTTACTAAAAAACTAACTTCTAACTTTTAACAAGTCATGATTTAAGCTAATGATTTTTGGATGATTTTGAAATCTCATATTGGTTTGTGGTAAGAGTTATTTTCTGTTGGTGTGTTTGCATGGACATCCAATGATTTTTCTTAGATTTACGCTTCAACAAATTTATGTCTCCTTTTCCAACCCCCTTCTCACCTCTAATGGAGTGAAATATAGTTGCATAACAGTTCCACTTGCAGAAATTCATGATGTGTGTTTCATGGACTATATTAATTAGTATTAGATTTGACTACAGTATCATAGACAATCTACTTAACCGTGACTTCAGTCAGTCCGTGAGAAGCCTGGAGGGAGACAGTCGCTGACATTAGTTCAGGAGCTTGAGGATATCAGAGTCGAGGTCTCTGAGGTTCTCTGGCTTTTCTCTCATGGTCCAGGGACAACTACTGGAACTGTAGTCGTCGTGTGTATTCCAAAGGCTAAGAAGGAGAAAGTGTGGTAGGGCATAAAGAGTTTTCTTAAAGTCCCACAGTTTGCTTTTGTATCTCATTGGTCATTCCTATTTGCAAAGGAGGCTGGGAAATTCGCTGTTTCTATGAGGCACATCACTCAGGGTTCTGTTAGTGAGAAAGTCACAGAGGCTAACCGTAATTCCATTCTCTCTCTCTCTCCCCTCCCTCTTTCTCTGACACTTTATTTGGGGGAAAAAAACCCCACATACTCAGCATCTACTGTGTGTCAGGCGTCTTTCATAGTGAACAAGACAAACATGATTCCTCCTCTCATGGCGCTTAGAGTCCAGCAGGGGGGCAAGACAAGAGGGAAATAATAGCACACACGTTTAGCTAACTGAAGGTGTGATAAGTGATAGAGGAAAAGTAAAAAAGTCATTTTAATTATTTCTCATATTCTTCCTTTTAAACTTTTCTCATATGTTAATGTCTTATTCTTTTTTCTGTGCTATCAAATTATTTTGAAGCAAAGGAGTTGTATGAATTAATAAATATATCCAGTGTACAAATAAAACCAACAGGTCCACTTTTATTTGACCTGTTTTTTAGTACAATTTCAAAGACCTGAAAAGATATTTAAAATTTGATGTTAAATTATGCTTCTGATCCTTTTATGAAGTATTCCAACTCAATGGGCTTTGAGCATTGATGAAAATCAAGGCATAGAAACATTTTCAAAGCTAGAAAATTATGGGAGGGCTCGTGAAGAGTCAAACTGCAGTTTGTGAAGGACTGAAAGTTTTGAGATTTCTACCCTATTTGCAAACTAACAATTTAGACTACTGCAGCCTAATGGCTACTGGCAGAAGATGAAAGACTCCTGGGTTAGAGAGAAAGGACTGTTACTCACAGCTCGGCAGGAGTCCTGAGCTTCATGCCCGCATTCCTTCTTGCCCCGGGTCCGAAGGGGGTGCTGCAGAGTGGCCCCGTAGGTTCTCTGTAAGCAGTAAGTTTGTATCACAGTTGAGGAACCCCAAATTGGAAATCCTAGTCTTATAAGGGGATTACTAGCAAAACTTCCCACCCTTGCCCCAGAGAGAGAGAGAGAGAGAGAGACAGCTATTATCTTTATTATTTTATTCAGGAAACAAATCTTTGCTCCAGAGGGACATGCTACCTCTGTCTTTCAAAGCTGTTTACTATACAGACATCCTTGAAAGGATAGTCCAGAGCAAAAGCTGTCAGTGCCTCTTCTCGTAAGACATGCAGAAATGCTAGAGAAATCCTCAGATAATTGTTTTCTAACAAACTCCTGCCTATCAACATTGTTAAACACAAACTTTGGCAGAGATATTGCTTTTTTTTAAATTTTATTTTATTGAGGTCATAATAGTTTATAACATTGTGAAATTTTAGTTGTGCATTATTATTTGTCTGTCACCATATAAATGTGCCCCTTTACCACTTATGCTGACCCCCAAATCCCCTTCCCCTCTCGTAACCACTAATCTATTCTCTTTGTCCATGTGTTAGTTTATCTTCTAAATATGAGTGAAATCATACGGTGTTTGTCTTTCTCTGTCTGGCTTATTTTGCTCAACATAATACTCTCAAGGTCCATGCATGTTGTTGCAAATAGGACCAATTTTGCCTTTTTTTATGGCTGAGTAGTATTCCATTGTGTATATATACCACATCTTCTTTACCCATTCATCAGTTGGTGGGCACTTGGGTTGCTTCTACTTCTTGACTATTGTGAGTAACGCTGCAATGAACATAGGGGTGCATAAGTCTCTTTGAATTGTTGATTTCAAGTTCTTTGGATGAATACCCACTAGTGGGATAGCTGGGTAATATGGTATCTCTATTTTTAATTTTTTGAGAAATCTCCATACTGTTTTCCACAGTGGCTGTACCAGTTTGCATTCGCACCAGCAGTGGATGAGGATTCCCTTTTCTCCAGAGCCTTTCCAACATTTGTTATTTTTTGTCTTGGTGATTATACCCATTCTAATGGGTATAAGGTGATATCTTAGTGTAGTTTTGATTTGAATTTCTCTGATGATTAGTGATGTTGAACATCTTTTCATGTGCTTTCTGGCCATCTGTGTATCTTCTTTGGAAAAATGTTTGTTCATATCCTCTCCCCATTTTTTGATTAGGTTGTTTGTTTTTTTATTGTTGAGTTATGTGAGTCCTTTATATATTTTGGAGATTTAACTCCTTGTTGGATGTATGATTTGCAAATGTTTTCTCCCAGTTGGTGAGGTGTCTTTTTGTTTTGTTCCTGGTTTCCTTTACCTTGCAGAAGCTCTTTAGTCTGATGAATTCTCACTTGTTTATTTATTTATTTTTGTTTCCTTTGTCCAAGTAGACGTGGTATTTGAAAAGATCCTTCTAAGACCAATGTGAAAGGGTGTACTACCTGTATTTTCTTCTACAAGTTTTATGGTTTCGGGTCTTACTTTCAAGTCATTGACCCATTTTGAGTTAATTTTTGTGTATGGAGAAAGACAATGGTCTACTTTCAGTCTTTTGCATATGGCTGTCCAATTTTCCCAGCACCATTTATTGAAGAGACTTTACTTTCTCTATTGTATGTTCTTAGCTCCTTTGTTGAAGATTAGCTGTCCAGAGATGTGTGGTTTTATTTCTGGGCTCTCAATTCTGTTCCATTGATCTGTGCACCTGTTTTGGTACCAGTACCATTGCTGTTTTGATCACTATGGCTTTGTAGTACAATTTGAAGTCAGGGATTGTGATACTTCCAGCTTTGTTCTTTTTTCTCAGGATTGCTTAAGCTATTGAGGGTCTTTTGTTGCTCCATATGAGTTTTAGGATTCTTTGTTCTATTTCTGTGAAGAATGTCATTGGGATTCTGATTGGGATTGCACTGAATCTGTTGATTGATTTGCATAGTATGGACATTTTTGCTGTGTTTATTCTTCCAATTAATGTGCGTGGAATGTCTCTCCCTTTCTTTACATCATCATCAGTTTCTTTCAATAAGTTCTTGTAGTTTTCATTGTATACATCTTTCACTTCCTTGGTTAGAATTATTCCTAGATATTTTATTCTTTTTGTTGCAATTGTAAATAGGATTATATTCTTGAGTTCTCTTTCTGTTAGTTTGTTATTAGAGTATAGAAATGCAACTGATTTTTGTAAGTTGATTTTGTACCCTGCAACTTTTCTGTAGTTGTTGATTATTTCTACTCTTTTTCCAATTGATTCTTTAAGGTTTTACATATATATAAAATCGTGTTGTCTGCACTGAGAGTTTCACTTCTTCACTGCCTGTTTGGATTCTTGTTATTTCTTTTTCTTGCCTAATTACTCTGGCAAAAACCTCCAGTACTGTGTTGAATAAGAGTGGTGACAGTGGGCGCCCTTGTCTTGTTCCTGTTCTCAGAGGGATGGCTTTCAGTTTTTCCATGTTGAGTATGATGTTGGCTGTGGATTTGTCATATATGGCCTTTATGATATTCAGATACTTTCCTTCTATACCCATTTTATTGAGAGTTTTTTTTTTATCATAAATGAATGTTAATCTTGTCAAATGCCTTCTCTGCATCTATTGAGATGATCATGTGGTTTTTATCCCTTATTTTGTCAATGTGATGTATCACACTGATTGATTTGTGGATGTTGAATCATCCCTGTGTCCTTGGTATAAGTCTCACTTGCTCATGGTGTATGATCTTTTTAATGTATTGCTGTATTTGGTTTGCCAATATTTTCTTGGGAATTTTTGCATCTATGTTCATCAGTGACATGTAATTTTCCTTTTTTCTGTTGTCCTTGTCTGGCTTTGGGATCAGGGTGATGTTGGCTTCATAAAATGTGTTAGGAAGTGTTCCATTTTTTTCAATTTTTCGAATAGTTTGAGAAGGAATAGTTGAGAAGAGTTCGAATGTCCCTTTTATCATAGTTTGAGAAGGATTGGTACTAAATCTTCTTTGAATGTTTAGTAGAATTCTCCAGAGAAGCTATCTGGTCCTGGACTTTTATTTTTTGGGAGGTTTTTGATACTGTTTCAATCTCCTTACTTGTGATTGGTTTATTCAGATTCTCTATTTCTTCTTGATTCAGTTTTGGGAGGTTGTAGAGTCTAAGTATTTATACATTTTTTCCAGATTGTCCAATTTGTTGACATATAGTTTTTCATAATATTCTCTTATAATCCCTTGTATTTCTGTGGTGTCATTGCAATTTCTCCTCTTTCATTTCTAATTTTATTTATTTGAGACTTCTCTCTTTTTTTTCTTAGTGAGTCTGGCTAAGGATTTGTCAATTTTGTTTATCTTCTCAAAAAACTAGCTGTTAGTTTCATTGGTTCTTTCTACTGTTTTTTGGTTTCAATTTCATTTATCTCTGCTCAAATTATTTGTCTCCTTCTGCTGACTTTGGACTTTGTTTGTTCTTATTTTTCTAGTTCTGTTAGGTGAGTTTAAGATTGCTTATTTTATATTTTTTTTGTTTGTTAAGGTGGGCCTGTATTGCTATGAATTTGCCTCTTAGGACCACCTTTGCTGCATCATGTGTGACATGATGTGGTATATTTTCATTTTCATTTGTCTCCAGATATTTTTTTATTTCTCCTTTAATTTCTTCAATGATTCATCTGTTGTCCAGTAGCATGTTGTTTAGTCTCCACATAGTTGTCACTTTTACAGCTTTTTTCATGTGGTTTATTTCTAGTTTCAGAGCATTATGGTTGGAAAACCTTGATATAATTTCAATCTTCTTGAATTCAGTTAGGCTTGCCTTGTTTCCCAACATATGGTCTATCCTTGAGAATGTTCCAGGTGCACTTGAGAAGAATGTGTATTCTGTTTTTGGATGGAATGTTCTGTATATATCTATTAAGTCCATCTGGTCTAGTTTTTCATTTAAATCTATTATTTACTTGTTGCCTTTCTGTTTGAATGATCTATCCCTTGATGTAAGTGGGGTGTTATGGTCCCCTACCATTCTTGTGTTGTTGTTAATATCTCCTTTTAGGTTTGTTAATAGTTGTTTTATGTACTCTGGTGCTCCTGTGTTGGGTGCTTATATAACTGTTATGTCTTCTTGGTCGAATGTCCCTTTTATGATTATATACTGCCCTTCTTTGTCCGTCATTGTCTTTCTAATCTTGGAGTCTACTTTGTCTGATATAAGTATGGCAACACCTGCTTTCTTTTGTTTGCTATTAGCTTGGAGTATTATCTTCCATCCCTTCACTCTGACTTGTGTTTATCTTTAAAGCTGAGATGAATTTCCTGGAGGCAGCATATTGTTGGGTCTTGTTTTTCAATCTGTCCTGCCACTCTCTGTCTTTTGATTGGAGAATTTAATCCATTTACATTCAGAGTAATTATTGATATATGAGAACTTAATGCTGCCATTGTATCACTCGTTTTCCAGTTGTTCTTTATTTCCTTTTTTTCTCATCCTGCGTATTTCAGACTACCAATTTAGTTTGGTAGTTCTCTATGGTGGTTTTCTCAGTTGTCTGTTTATTTATCATTTGTGTCTCTGTTCTGATTATTTGTTTAGTGGTTACCATGAAGTTTGTATAAAAAAGTTTCATAGATGAGATAGTCCGTTTTCTGATAGCCTCTTATTTCCTTAGTCTAAGCCAATTCTATCTCTTTCCTCTTCCCCTTCTAAGTTGTTGTTCTCACAACTTATTCTGTCTTGTGTGGTGAGTTTATGGTTAAAGTGACAAGATTATATTTATTTTTGGTGTTTTCCTTCCCTTTGTATTTAATGCTATAATTAAGTGTTTGCTAACTGTTCTAATAGAGAGCTGCAATTTCCTGATTTTGTCTGCCTATTTATCTCCTTGCTCAAGGCTTTGTAAACTCTTTCTTTTTTGTGTTTTTTTTCAGGCATGAGGGCCTTATTGATCAATTCTTGTAGAGGGAGTCTTGTGGTGATGAGCTCCCTCAGCTTTTGTTTATCTGGGAAATTTTTTATTTCTCCATCATACCTGAAGGATATTTGCACTGGATAGAGTATTTTTGGCTGAAAGGTTTTGTCTTTCAGAATTTTGTATATGTCATTCCACTCTCTCCTAGCCTGTAAGGTTTTTGCAAGGAAATCCACTAAATGCCTGATAGGGATTCCTTTGTAAGTTATTTTGTTCTGCCTTGCTGCCCTTAATATTTTTTCTTTGTCATTGACTTTTGCCAGCTTTACTACTGTATGCTTTGGAGAAGATCTTTTTATGTTGATATTATTAGGAGTTCTCTTAGCTTCTTTTACATTTATTTCCAGCTACTTCCCCAGGTTTTGGAAGTTCTCAGAAATTATTTCTTTGAATAAGCTTTCTGCTCTATTCTCCCTCTCTTCTCTATCTGGAATACCTATAATCCTTATGTTGCATTTCCTGATTGAGTTGGATATTTCTCAGAGAATTTCTTCATTTCTTTTTAACCTTAGTTCTCTCCCACATCTGAAGCATTTCTATATTTCTGTCTCCAGACTGCCAATTCTGTCCTCCAAAATGTCAGCTCTGTTATTCATGGAGTTGAAATTTTTCTTTTTCTCAATCGTTGTGTTTTTCATCTCCAACATTTCTGATTAGTTGTTCCTTATAGTTTCAATCTCTTTTGTGAAGAATTCCCTCTGTTCATTAATTTTGTTCGTCATTTCATTGAACCATTTATCTGTATTTTCTTGTAACTCTTTGAGCTTTTTTTATAATAGCTATTTTAAGTTCTATATCATTTAGAGTGGAAATTTCTGTACCATCAGGGTTGATTTCTAGGTGCTTGTCATTTTCCTTCTGATCTGGCGTATTAATATATTTCTTCATTCTATTCAATGGTGTGGATTTGTGCCTTCACATAGTGATAGTATCTGATCACAGAGTTTACCTCCTGCCATTGTCGTGGAGTCAGGAGCTGTGTACTCTGAGCTTGCCATGACCCTTGACATCTGTGCCTGTCCTTAGCATCTATGCTGACAGGGCCAGTCTGCAATTGCTGGCTCTCTTTCCCACAGCTGCTGCTTTTCTAACTATGTACTGGCACTCTGGCCAAGCAGCTGAGCTGGAATGCCGGGCAGGGGGAGAGGACTTTCTCTCACCTGCGTGATCCTGGGGGTGTTCTCCCTCTGCTCTTCTGAGGTGCTGGCTTGATGAAGACACCCCTGCAATAGCTTAGCCTCCTCTGTGTGGGGCTTTCCCTCAGCCTGTGGGGGAATTTGGAGAGCAAAGGTATTCCCACAGAGAGCTGCCCCTCCCCACTCTCCTCTCAGAGCCACGTGTGGTCCTGCACCCTGCGTCACTACCAGGGAGGAAGAGGATATCCCCTTATCTCCTTCCATTTCCTTTGGGGAGGTGCAGCACCATTACCTTCAGATGTATGGCTGTGTGGGTCTCTCAAATGTCTTTTATGTTGTGTGAATGTTCTCTGTTGGTTTGTGAATGTCCTTTTCATTGTATCTTAGAGGAGAGTCTAAGGGGAAAGCTCACTTCGCCATGATGCTGACATCGCTTGTTGGAACTGGAGCTTTTAATCTCTACAAGGCTTGTAAAAAGCTGCCTCTCACAGAGATGTTGCCTTTTGACTAAAAAATAAAACCTACCATGAAATCCTGCCATTTTGGCAGCGTTTTTACAAACAACACTTCAGTAGAAATATCAAAAAGTGTAATTGTGAAAAACATTTGATCATTCCTGTGACATGGAGACAGCGTTCACTCTCTCTGACACTGTTATGAGAGAATGTTTCTTAAGGGAATCTGAGGTTGCTGCTACTTGCAAAGATCTTCAAAACAAGCCAGTGAGCAATTTGCGATAACTAGCTTATGAATAAAAGCTGGAAATGGTCTATGATTTCAATTGAGAATCCCATCATCAACTGCCCACACATCAGTTAAGTTTCTAAAAGGGAAAATCTGATAGTTCCATTTTCCTGTCTCTCCTGCCTGTTTCCACCCATAGAAAACATCAAAATGGGCATCCTGGTCATTTAGCCTCTCTCCAGCCTCCACTGTGCTTTTCAGGTGCCTGCTGAGACCAAGTCGTCTCCACTTCCACATGGAATTACCTCATGGAGGGTTGGGTGGAAGTCTTCAGGGATGTTCAAGAATTCAGAAGCAGATCAGGGTGTGTCTGAGGGAAAAAACTGACTTCTTTAACCTGGAAAAAAAGAGGGGGGATGGGCCCTGAGTAGGGAGTGGCAATAATCTGAGGACCCTTGGGCAACTAGGCTAGTTCCAGTTTCCTAGACTTTAGTCTTTGTCTCATGGTTTCTGTCTGTCCCTGATAATAACCCCTAAAAGACAGAAATTACGGCAACACCACCTAACCTGTGTAGTAACTGGTACTGTAGCAAGGAATGTAGTGGCCAGGATTGAAATTTCCTTCCCATTTAATGAGCATTCTTCAGTCCCACTGTACTAAATATTCTGTGACACATAGAACTGGGCCTCTTCCCCAGGATGTGTGGGTGATTCAGTAAAAAATAATACCGAACACCGACAGTGTTGCTGGCACTCTTCTAAGTGCTTTACTCAATAACTCATTTACTTATTTAGTAACTTTGTTCACTCATTTAATTCTCCCAAATAAAGGTGGGCACTGTTGCTCTCCTCATTTTACAGACAGGGTACCTGAGAAGCACAGCAATGTGCTAGCTATTTTGTCCTCTAGCACCTTGTAATTTATCTGAAAAGATAAGGTTGGCATTCTCAAGGCAAAGTGATCCTGTTATAAGAGAACGTCCTACCTCAGAAACACCCGAGTCAGGGCTGAGGTGCCTGGAGTAAGAGGAAGGACATGCCTCAGTGTGGCCGGCGCAGCCTCTGCCTGCTTCCCTTTCCTCACTATGGGTCCTTTACCTGCTGCACATGCCTCAGCCACCCTAGCCTCATTTCCTTCCTTCCAACACCCTACTCCTCCCTGCCCAGCACCAGGGACCGTGTCTCTCTGTGGGCAATGCTGTCCCTGTCCCTCCCCGGGCCGGTGCCACCTGTCGCTCCTGTGCAGTGTGAATGTCTCTTTCCCAGAGATTGCTTCCCAGCGAGCTGAGTGGTTCTTCTTTTGTGTGTACATCTCTCACAGTCCTGTCCTCTGTGGCATTGACCGAAACTGGGTTTAGGGAATTCTTCCTCTTTTTTTAATCCATGTCCTTTGATAGGCTGTTGGCTCTCTAAGTGTGGTATGTATTTCCTTCTTTTTCATCGTACGCCCAGTGCTTGACAGATCACAGGCTCCTGAGTGTCTGTGGACTGAAGGAATGGAAGATCTCCTGCTGTGGGGTTTAGTTAATCAGGAAGGACCTAGTTTTTAATTGTCATGGAGGCCGTAATGGATGTGAATTGCTGGAGAGGAAATGAGAGGGCACTCTAAGTGGGAGAAATGCTTTAAATCAGTATTTAAAAAACTTTATAAAGGTTATACAAATATTTGATTTCTTTAAGTGTACACATATATGCTCATAGATGTGTATATGTAAATATATGTACACGGACATTTGCAAACAGAGGATATGTGTAAACCTTGGAGGAGATTTTAGTAAAAGCACATATTGAAATGTTTATGTGCCCAACTTTAATATGCTGCAGAAAAACCAGTGTGTTACCTTGTGCTTCCGGGTAAACTTCATTTTGTGCAATCTCAGATTAAACTTCTTTTAAATTTGAGTATATTTGCTTGCTTATGTTTTAATTTGAATAGGAAAATTTGCATGTGGTTAAATCCTTAAACAATCCAAAAACATCACAGTGAAAAATTGACCCCACCCTGTTCCCTGGTTTTAGAATTTACACAATGGCTTAAGTAAGATCAATTCCTGACTAGACTGAGTATTTTCTTTTTTCTTTCTTTTTAAATAACAAACTCTTTTTTGACTGAATTCATAGGATGTAGTTAATTCAAGTACAGTCATTCATTTTATGAATAATATTTCTTAGTCTTTTTAAGAACTACTTTTTTAGGTAAAAAAAATAACGCAGTTGGTAAGAAGTAATCAAATACAACAAAAGCATGTACTGAGAAGAGAGGAGAAATCTCCCTTTTCTCAACCCCCAGAAGCAACCTCTGTTGTTAGTCCCTTGGTATCCTGCAGGCATGCTCTGCTCATAAGCAAGCGTCTGCGTGTACATCACCTCTCTCCTCCTCATCCTCTGCTCCTTCTCCTCTTTCTCCACTAATTGTAGCCTGGTATTTACACTCTCTGGTACCTTTTTTCTGTTACTGATGTATTTCGAGAAGCATTTTGTGCCTTACATATCTGCCTTATAGTGTATGGATGCACCATAATTTACTTAGGTGGTCCCCTATGGATGAACATTTGGTTTTTATCCGATCTTCAGTTATTCAAACAATGCTGCAATGAATATTCCTGTGTGCCCTTGTTGGGGCCTTGTGTGTCTGTAGGCAGTGTTACTAGAACTAGAATTGCTAACTGAAAAAGAATCAAATTGTTACAGATAGTATCAAATTACTTTCTCAAGACAGCAGTGTACGAGAGTGTCTCTTTCTCCTATTCGTTCATGATATATCGATGTTTTAAATTTTTGTCAATCTAATAGGTGAGCAATCTCATTGAGTTTTATTTTGCATTTCTCTTATTATAAATGATTTTGAATGTCTTTTTACATGTTCAGAAGCCATTTTTAAATTTCACTTCTTATAAACTTTTTCTTCATGTCCTTTGCTCATTTTCTATTAGGTTATTAGTATTTTTCTTGTTCGTTTGTAGAAACTACAAATTAAGGGAATTAGCCCTTTGTTTTTCATGTGTACCATTCATAGATTGGGATTTCTTTCAAATATGACACTGATCAGGAGGTTGCAGGCTAGAGTGACCTTTAAAATAATTCAAGCTCTCCATGCAAAAGAATCTTGAATAAGCTGTATCTTTTAGTATCCAGGTACCCTGCTCATGGATCATGCCAGGTAAGGTTCAGGTGAATTCACATAATAAAGTGGTTATCATGTTCTAAAATTCACTTCCCAGTACCATGTCACATCATGGTAAAATTCTTTTAAATAAACAACTTAACCGTGTAATATGATCATAGCTCTAAAGAATGCAGTTCCTGATTCTAACCTATTCATTTCCCATTTAACTGGAATTAATTTAGTACCTACTATACTGTGTATAGTATCAGGATTTAAGTATAGATAGTTTCATTGCTTTCTATAAGTTCTAGATGTTTTTGATCTAACTTTAATTTTTTCTTTTTTGTGAGGAAGATTCACCCTGAGCTAACATCTGTTGCAAATCCTCCTCTTTTTTTTGTTTGAGGAAGATTAGCCTGAGCTAACACCTGTGCCAGTCTTCCTCTGTTTTGTATGTGGGATGCCTCCACAGTATGACTGATGGGTGGAGTAGGTCTGCACCCGGGATCTGAACCCATGAACCCAGTCCGCTGACGTGGAGTGTGTGGAGCTTTAACCACTTGGCCATGGCACTGGCCCCTAACTTTAATTTTTATGATAATAAATTCAAACAGTTGTTCCATGTTGTTAGTGATGCAACTGTGAAACAATTTTTTTCGTTCATTTCTCTTTCAAGTTTTTGGATTTCTTTTGTTGAGGAGTATCCTGAAATTGCAAGGAGCTATTTTAGAATTATTACTACTTTCAACTATTTTATGTGTGAACCAGAGTCCTTTCAATGCGGTGGAGTAGATTGAAATACAAAAATAAGTTGGTTGCTAAATTTGTCATAAGTGCCATAGAGCTTTATAGCAGAAGGAGTGCACCTTAACGTATGCAAGTTAAGAGAAAATTAAGGAGTTTGGGGATTCCAGGACGTAGTACAGACAGTGACAAAAGAATCACCTGTATTTCAAATGTATGAAACAGCCTTACTGAAGGGGGTGGGAAGAAAAGAAGCTGATCTAAGTAACTGGTAAAATTAGATGCAAAAGGAAGTGCACAAGGGCACACATTCTGTTGATAAAGTTGTTTCCACAGGGGTCTGGAATAACAGTTCTGGAAACACTATACATATATTGGAATTGAATAATTAAGTAAATAAGTGGCAGATGAAGGAGTTGGGTTTCTTACTGTTGGAGTGGGAAGTTACAGACGAGCAAAGGAAGAAGGCTGGGATGACCCATGTGGTGATGGATTCGAGTTGGAGACATTAGTATGAACTCATGTTTAGCCTAATGTAGACACAGATGGCTTCATATAGCAATATTGATAGATATATGTATATAAGTGGTTTAGTAAACACACAGTTTTTGTTTTTGCTCTGTCAGCTGAGACAGCCTGAAAGTAATAATACTTCCAGCGTCCAGATCTTGGTTTCTAACTCCATTCTTCAATAAAAGAAGCCAGGGCTCTTTGGAAAAATGACAGATTCTAGGACTGGGGCAGGAAATGTATGAGATAAGCCTGGAGTATCTTATAGTGCCTAAAAGTAAGAAACTGCTCAAAAAACACAACAATGAGGGGCGTCAAAGGGACATAGGCGCTAACTAGAAGAGCTCCCAGTAGCAAAAGCTGGAGTAATTTGAGCAACAAAATAAAGTAGTTTTAGATGGTAGATTATAACCCAAAATAAACCCAGTGTAAAATAAATATCCTTGCATCTATAGTAATATAAAAATGATCAAATGAATAAATAAATGAGGGAGAATAGACAAATCTCCTTTGTAGAAAAACTCCAGATGATTGATGTGGACACTTCTTCCTCGAGGACGTGGGGTAAAACTGCCTGCTCCCACAGTGTGGGCTGTGCTAGTGATGACCTTTCAAAAAGGACGGTATGGGAAGGGCAAAAGAGTGACTTTACAATGGAAAGCCCTGATAAACACTCCCTCAGCCAGTGATCAAGTTGATGTCAACAGTGAGGAGCCATGTTCATAGCGTTCACCCCTGTATGACTTGGAGAGAATGGCATTTTACCTCTGTGGTCTCCCCAAACCCATAACCTCCATCTAATAGTGACCACAGTGGAGAACATGAACTCCACACATGAACTGCAACTGAGAGACATTCTACAAAAATACCTGACCAGTTCCCTCAAAACTTTCAAGTCTTCAAAAAAAAAAAGTCTGAGAAACTGCCACAGCCAAGAGGAGCCCTAAGGAGACACGATGGCTAAATGTAATGTGGGGTCCTGGATGAGATCCTGGAACAGAAAGAGGACATTAGGTGAAAACTAAGGATGTATGAATAAGGGATGGACTTTAGCTAGTGACAGTATGTCAGTATTGGTCTGTTACTTGTGGCAAATGTACCCCACTAATGGAAAGTGTCGTACAGTAATAGGAGAGGAAACTGAGTTTGGAGTTTATAGGAACCCTCTGTACTGTCTTTGCAAGGTTTCTGTACAACTAAATCTACTCTAAAATAAAAATGGTCATGTGAAAAAGCAAAAAATAAAATCTGTAATTATAGGGGCCAGCCTGATGGTGCAGCGGTTAAGTTGGCACATTCTGCTTCAGCAGCCCAGGGTTTGCCAGTTCGGATCCCGGGTGCGGACCTATGCAGCACTTGTCAAGCCATGCTGTGGCAGGCGTCCCACATATAAAGTAGAGGAAGATGGGCACGGATGTTAGCTCAGGGCCGATCTTCCTCAGCAAAAAGACGACGATTGGCAGCAGATCTTAGCTCAGGGCTAATCTTCCTCAAAAACAAGACAAAACCAAATTATAATATTTTCCATCACAAGATCATTAACACACACGTAGGTGTTTGCTGCCTAACCACAAGGCATGAATTAATATATGTTTATGTCAGTAACTTGTGAAACTTGTAAAAGATAGGAAAATTGTTTATACCTCTTATGGTACAAATTCCCAGGATTTGAGCTGTATATGTTTTCTGAATTTTGGTCTAAAGCCTCAAATAATCATCATATTTATAGGATTTGATGACAAACTATTTGCCTATCCTCAGAAGGTTTCTCTTCCTCAGTTTCTTTGATCAACCATTCCATTCCCCAGTAACCATAGTGATCCATTGTGTTATTTTACTTTATATTGTTTATAGATGGAAGTAAGACTGGATTAAAATAACCTTTGTCATTTGAAAACACATGTACTAGTGGAAAGAAAGAATAAGATGATTATCTAAAATAAAAATGAAAGAATTTATTTATGTTGTTACAAAACCCTGCTGCTCACAAATAGGAAAGCTAAAAACTCATGGAATGTAAGAGCAATTCTCATTCTTAGGACCATGGATTTATTTAAAGTCTTGGGTTATGTTTTAAATGCCTAAAAGTGTCCACATGAGAATTTCTAAGTGTATTTCTTGCAAAACATAACAGCTTCCCTTAAAATAAGTTAGATTAACAAATAATTTTAAAACGTATGCTTTTTTGTACATTTCAGTGTGGATTTTATACATTTTACTATTTGAGCTCTCTTTTAGCTTATTTAAATGTTCTGAGAGATTTGTGAGCAAATCTTACGTATTTTGTAATAAGAGTGTAGCTCTGCAGAGCTGATTAAATATCTGTGAACGTTATTCAAACCATACAAATTATACCAGAAAAGTGTACACACGTTTTTAGAATTAGGATTACAGTGAAATCAAAGGTTAGAACAAAAGTAACAAACAGGAATAAAAACAAACAAAATCCAGAATCCAAAAAACTTTTTTACGGAAGACATTCCATTTTCTGTGTTCATAAACTCCCTCCACACACACACGTCGATTGGTGCTATAATAGTAATTGTTATATCTCGGAACTCATAAAATAAGAAATATTGCCTTTATTTTTTTAGTATATTGAGATTCCCAGGAAAATACTGTTTGAAAACACGATTGCCTTGAGTTTGGTTCCTCAGCGGTGCACCGGGCACCTTGGTGGCTGCGGCCAAGGACGGCCTCCAGGGGGTGTTTTACATTTTTGTTCCCCTGGGGCACTGTGAACCCAAGAAGTCTGGGAATCTCTGGTTCTTAAGTAAAGACATGGAATTTCAGATGGTGAAAAGTGTCTGGACCCAAGGGTTGGCAGAGTCGCTTTAGCAGAATGTAATCGAGGGTCAAAGGCTACGATGGTAGAGCTTATTTGAAAAGTAACAGATGCAGGTGGACTTGTCTGAGTCTCGGTTTTCACAGCTGTGCTAACTTTTATATGCTGTGTGGTTTTTATGATTGCGCTTAAACATGTGTAGAGCAATGAGATCCACTCTTCTGATAAAGTACAAAATACACCTGTAATCTTACGGTGTTAACGTTTTGGGACAACTGTTTTGTAGACGGTATTCATGGAAAGAAAAATGCAATAATAGTTTTAGATAAAATTCTTGGGAAATTCGTTCATGCTTTTGATTTATCTAGTTCCTGTAATTATCTTTAAATAACCCCCCATATACAACCAGTCAGTGCTATGACTTCTCACGCAGTTAGTTGGGAAGATATTTTAAATAAATATTTGAGTCACATTAGGCCTCCAGAGATTGAAAATATAACGCAATTTTTAGTAACAAATAAAATAATTGTAGGTGAAACCTTTTCCCAATGGAGTATTAAGTATTCAAGCTATAGGTGTCTGAAAATAGAAATGAAGCTGGGCTGTCTTAGCTGTAGTTATGACAGCAGTTTGAACCGTTATTCTGCCACTCCAGCTGGAAACGTCTATATGTTCCATTATAGGGGCTGATCAAACTCCAAGCAAATCACCACAACTCATTCCTTAGGTAAAATTACCAAAATATCTAGTTCTAAATGCTAGAACTTAAAGAAATTTGAATGCGTTTTTATCTTTCTTTTAATGCAAATAGAATGACATGTTTTCCTTTATTTGAAATAACAAAGTAAATCAAAAATATTTTCTCTCTATAAAGCTATTCAGTTTCTTCTGAAAAATCAATTAATCCCAATTCAATTTTTACGTGTTGTATGTACTGAAACATGAGGCTAACTACTATTGCCTTTTAGAAAACATATTTTTTTTGTTAAAATGATTTGACTAATTTTTGAGTACTAAACCATTTAGATTAATCCATGCTTTCTGATGCGTTTGAGCCTCTTTTGTTAAGAGTTGGAGTTAAGCTTTCCTGGATGGATCGGCCAGGTTGATATGCCATTAGGATGCTAAATAAAAGTGGTAATTTAAAACACCGCCACCACCACCACTACCGGTACCGAAGATGTTTGCCAACAAAGAATTTGTTCACTCACACAGTGCGTTAGGGCAAAGTCCTTTGAAGTCAGAGGCCGCTGATTGTACGTGACTTCTTAAAAAAAGACGGCTTTTTAGTCAAAGAAGCAATCCAGTGTGGGGTATCGATTTGGCAACATCACAGCTGCTTCTGTCTAATAAGGGGGTGGAAGGGCCATGTCTGTGGGGCTGGAATTACTTTTCGATTGCTGGGGCCACAGTGCTGGTTCTCTTATTTTGCTGTGCCACCTTCCCTGATCAATACCGCATCACCCAGCAGATAGTAATTAGGTTTCAGAGAGCCATTCTACAAAGATCTGTGTTGACTGCGATAGACAGAGCCAAGGAAAAGGTCACACAGAATCAGCAGCCAACTAAAAGGTGATGGGTAAAGAAAAGGCCCCTTGCCTGAGAAGTACTTAGCTCGTTTTTAATTACTGTAATTTTCAACAAAAGTCAGAGAGTGAGATGATGAAGTGAAGCACTTTCCTCCCTGCTGTTCCTGATGAGGCTTGATAGGCCTCGAAATTACGCATTGACTCCCCGTTTGATTTCTCCCAGTGTTTAGTGCTAATAACCTGTAGGGCCTCTTTTTTTTCTTTGTACCTCTCAGTCCTAGTGTCACTGCCGTAATTACACTGTGTGAAATCTGTACTGCAGTCGCAGCTGCCAGCTTCCAGCTTCGCGGGCTGGGTCAGGCTGAGAACAGCAAAAAAAAAAGCTAATAGCTAAAAAGAGGGAGAGTTTTTTTTTTTTTAATTCCTGCAATGTTGTAATGAATTTTAATAGAATCTCATCATTTCTAAACTGTGTACAAACAGCGAATTCCTAGAAACAGTCATGGTCGGATGGTGGCCGTGCTCTTTGCTCATAAACAAACTTCTACAGAAATAAAAATGCAGCCAGTACCGGAAACAAACATCTCATTCTTGCTGATTTCAGCCTTGCTGATCCTTTGTTAGTGCAGGAGTGTAAGGAAATGGATCTGGGATTGGTATTCTTCTAAACAATGCTGAATTCTGTAGTAAAGAATTTTAAAAAATGTTTCACAGCAATATTCATTACATTTTCAATAAATGCTCTTCACTTAAACTATTCTCTTGTCATTCTGAGATGTGAATAACCCCGGGTCCTCAAGTAGCCCCTGCTGGTAGAGTCGGGTAATAACATTTTCTTGGGTGTTGCTCTCCTGGGGAGTCTGGACCTCAGGTTCAGAAACAACAGCGATAGCAGCAGCAACAGCTCTCTAGAAAACCAGGGGCAGTCTTTTAAAAACTGTTATATATTTTTTTAAGTCAAAGGGGTAAAATTTTCAGTTATAATTCAAGTTATTATTCTAGGATTACGAACATGTCTGTACCCCTCCATAGAACTGTCATACAACACCAGTTGCTAAAGCCTGCCACATTTACAGAGCGTAAATAGTTTATACTAAAATGCTAAGATAAAGTGTCATTAGAAGCACAGTTGTCACAAATCAATTAATATCGTAACTTGGGAAGCTCTGAGGTATGAATTCTCAATCTCATGTTATGGCTATCATAGTAAAAATGAATATTAAAAATGTGCTCAGTTTGTGTCTTGTGTCAATTAGATTATTGCAACATAACCAAGAAAATATTTAAGTACATATATTTAAAAGTATTTGATCAGTCTTAGGAACTTTATTCATGAAACATTCATATTTACTTATTCAAAGTAGCTAAGGTAAAAGTTACGTAATAGTTAAGGGCTTATAATCACCCATTAATAAGTTTTTACATCACGAAAACTGTGCAAATTTTATGGAAACTAAAGTGACAGTAAAATTAATTGCTGAAACATTGCTGCATTAAAGTCACCAGAAATTAATGAATTAATGGAAATAAAATTCCATTATTACGACCATCAGCTCAAGAATTGCTTGGGGTTACTGCCAAGGCGCATGGTAGAAATGAGCTAGATGTGTATCACATGGAATGATGGAAACACGAGGCTGACCTTCCACCCAGGGTCATGCCGCCTGCACAGCTAATCCATCCGCCTTTTTGGTGGAAGGGGTATCATGAATACTTTGTATTTCAGAACCAAGATAAATTCCACTCCCCTACGACCATCAGGCAAGTTGCCTGATATTTCCTATTGAAAGAGGAGAGGATGCTCCTTCCTGAGCTGCAGGTGACCCTTTTCTTCCTGGAAGCCTGAGATTGGATTGCCCTGGCAGCCTGGGCTGGCACTTACTCCTGCATTGTGACGAGCAGCTCCTCTCAGTCACAGCGTTTGACTTCGTGACCTCCCACAGAGATGAATTCCAAACACAGAGGGAGCCCTGGAAAATGGAGATGGGGCTCTTTGATACTAGATGGTGGAAGTATTGAGCTGGGAGC
Organism: Equus przewalskii; assembly: GCF_037783145.1. Classification (NCBI taxonomy): domain Eukaryota; kingdom Metazoa; phylum Chordata; class Mammalia; order Perissodactyla; family Equidae; genus Equus; species Equus przewalskii. The sequence continues at coordinate 97,194,878 of NC_091836.1, read as the reverse complement.
ATCCTGCTCTGAATTCTCTGTAAATGCAAATCCAGCTGGGTCAGAGAGGAAATAGCCAAAGAGTCTCGGGAAGCATTTGTCCTAGGAAATTGTACTTAAAAATCCCAGAGTAGTTACCAGCGTAGCTTTTTGTCCCTCAGTGGCTTAGAGGAAATGGAGAATATTTTGCCAGTGAGCTTGGCTGAGGGGAACCAGCCATTTTGGTAAACTATTAATTCAGACTTGTTTTCAGAATATGTGATGTTTTGGATGGAACCAGGGCAAAAGTTGACCTTTGCTTTATTAATTCTTTGGTAGTAAAAAATTTGCATGTTGATTTGTAGTTTATGATGTGATTTTTCTGAGTTACAGTTATCTCATTTGATTTTCTTAGTAGTCCTTGAGGTAGGTAAGTATTATTGTTATTGATACAAATCCTCAGTAATTGTGAAAATAATATTGGGAAGGACTACATAAAATATTCAGGATAGCAGCTGTTCTGGAGTATTTTCAGACATGTTGGAAGGGCTTATTATTTTTTTTGGTGAGGAAGATTGGCCCTGAGCTAACAACTGTTGCCAATCATCCTCTTTTTGCTTGAGAAAGATTCTCCCTGAGCTAACAGGCTTCCTCTATTTTTTGTATGTGGGTCGCCACCACAGTGTGGCTTGATGACCCGTGCCCGGGACACGAACCCACAAACCCCGGGCTGCCAAAGTAGAGCATGCAAACTTAACCACTACACCACCAGGCAGGTCCCTGGAAGGGCTTGTTTATGTATAAACAGAGTGCTCACTACAAATCAAACTTACCAACCTCTTTATGCATCCAGAGGAGTTTACCACAGTTTGAACAAGCTGACATTGTTAATCTGGGTTCAGTTGGGGTGCATATATGAACAGGAAAAAATGGCACTTCAAAACATTTATAATTAAACTTCTCAGTATTTCATATACTCTTCTTGTCTAACTTGTGCTAATTTGAAAGGCTATAATGTACTCTTTCAGGAGAGATTTTTAAAAATAAAAATGAGTATTTTTTTAAATTAAAAATATGTTATGGCTACTTTTTTACTATGATAAAATATCGTAACCTAAACTTTTCCATTTTAACCACTTTTAAGTGTACAGGTCTTTGGCATTAGGTACGTTCACGTTGTTCCGCAACCGTTACCACCACACGTGCAGAACTTTTACATCTTACCAGACTGAAACTCTGTGCCCGTGGAGCACTAACTCCGTTCCCCTCACCCCCCGCCTCCGGCACCCACTGTCTCTGAATTTGACCAATCCCGGTCCCTCCTATAAGTGGAATCACATAATATTTGTCCTTTTGTGTGTGGCTTATTTCAAAGTTCATCCTTTATTGTAGCCGGTGTCAGAAGCCTTCCTTTAGGGCTGAGTAATGTTCTACCACACGTGTACACCACACCGTTTATCCATTGTTGCTGGACATTTATGTTTACTTCCACTTTTTGGTTATTGTGATTATGGCTACTTTTAATTGGAGACTTTTATGATTTAAAATACTATTGAATAATCTCAGTGGATAAACTTATTTTTTATAAGATGGTTGAAAATATGGATATGATTATTTCCATAATTATTTTTTATCATCTGTTATTATTCCTTTGACATGCTCAAGGTATTTTATTTGAAAGTATTTATTGTCTTAACTTGAGAGTCTTATAATTTTTTGAGCACCTATGTGAGCTATAGCTTAGATACTGGAAAGACAGACGTGGACAGAGGGAGCGTGGGGAAGGTCATGGCCAGAGTTAGTGTGCAGACTTGAATTGTTTGGCCTGTAGAATGTGTATAAGTTTTTAAAAAATTAGTTGCCAACATCTAGAAATCAGGAGATTTTTACAATAAATTCTAGATGTTTGGTTTCTCTGAAAATTTGGAACGTCTGTCCATACACTGGGCCGCTTTTCCGTGTGACAACTTTTTGTGGAGCTGAGTGGCTTCCACCTTTAGACAGAATTTGTACTCTTGTGTGGAATGCGGATTCTGTACGATCTGCTTCTCTCATTTACATGTTCCCAGTCCTGACACAGACCTGCACTCTGGAGCTGTGACATGTGCCTGAGCCAAACTGAGACATGCTGTACGTGTGATGTTCACTCTGGCTTTCAGAGACTCAGTATGACAGAAGATGGCATACTCATTAATAATGTTTGTATTGCTTGTATGTTTAAGTGGTAATATTTTGGTTAAATAAATTGCTAAAATAAATTTAGTCTGTTTCTTTTGACTTTTTTTTTAAGGTGCCTGTTAGACTATTTAAAATTACATGTGTGCCTCACTTAGGTTTCTATGGGACAGTGCTGCTCTTGCTGTTTATGGACTAATCTAGGGGTTGCTGAGCTACAGCCCACGGGCCAGATCCGACCGGGTTGCCTGGTCTGGTATGATCCACACTGAAGAATGATTTTCACAGATGGATATTTCCAACTCCTTTGATTATAGGAACGCTAGCTTTGAACCCCAATTGAGTGAAATGTTATTCCTTCCTAAAGAATTTCATTCTTCACATTAGCAGACCTGTATTACAAAATACTGTACTCAGTTTTTATTATTATATTTTGAATTTCATCACAAATTTTATGGAAATTTGTTTTTTTCTCTTGTTATTTAAGTTCCTGTAGTTTATCCTTGATTTTACCTCTTTGCGTGCAAAGCCTGAAAAGTGTTTACTATCTATCTTTTTACAAAAAATGTTTGCTAAGCACTGGTCCAATAAGAAGCTGATGCAGGCGGCTCTCGGAGGGAGCTAAATGTATGGGGATGCTGTGGAGTCTGATAGACAAGGGTTCCAATCTTATTAACTTATTCAATCTCTGAGTCTTAGTTTTTCATCTGTAAAATGGCAACGATGATTCCTTTGTAAATGAGTAGGTGAGTTACTGTATGGGGTGTTCTGTGGAAGAGCGACTCGAGCACTGCCTCCACCTGGAATCCTCCTCCTTGCCACACCTGTCTAGTTGCTTCTTGCCCCTCTTTAGCTTAGTAACATTCTAGCTCAGAGAAGCATTTCCTGCTCTGACCCCGAGCCTGGGTTAGCTGTCCCCGGAAATCCCACACTTCTTTTTATGCCCATCATACTGCTGTTTGTCCCACGTCTGTCTGCTTTCTAAGATTTTAAGCTGCAGAGGGAAGTGTATCATTAACCACTGATTCCTAGGACTGACACATAATAAGTATTCAATAAATATTTCTTGGATAATGTTGATGATGCAAAATGCTGTACAGATGACACACAAAAAAGGATTCAGAGGGAGGAGATTTTTTTTTTGCTGAGATTTCAAAGAGTGTGTCTAGAGATTTGGGTCATGTTTTGGGACATTATAGTTTAAACATACTTTACTCTTCCCCTCTACCATACTTAGATTTCCTCACTCACCTTTCTTAAAGATAGGTGAGAAAGGCAAGTAAACACTTAGCACAGTGCCTGGCACCTGATGAGCCCTCAACAATTCTCTCTTCTTCAGTGATGGACGATCATGACTGTAGGGGAGGAAGACATTTCCTCTTCCCAAATGTGGGTTCGTCTGGCCGGAGAACGAATTAAATTCACATGAGACAGAACAGCAGGAGAAAATTAAACAAAGCTTTATGAGGACCATGGCCCGGGGCCTTTCTTCCTGAAGGAAGAAAGGGCACCGAAGAAGTGGGGTGCACAGAGTGGTTATATACCCCCAAACAGGGTGTTTCACATATGATTGAAATGTCCTTCCCACAATAGTCACAAGATTGCCCTGTCAGCACAGTGCTTGATGGACACAGCAGGTAGTGGGTCTGGTGTCTCGGTGGGCGTAGCTGGAGGCAAGTCTATTGTCTGGAGCTGGGTGGTCACAGGTGAGCGCAGCAATCAGTTCCTAGCCTAAGGAAAGATGCTTAATCCTGAAGAAATGACAACTTTGGGAGGGGGAGGGAAGTCAGTTACAGGAGGTTACCAGACAAGTGCAATAAAATGCAGATTTAAGTCCTTGCCTTTGGTATTGATTACGAGTTTCTAGAGAGAAGGTCATCTCCTTTCTTCTTCCTGGTACAGAGAGGGAGGCACATTTTACAGATAGAGATTTACCTTACAAATGTAAATGTGTCCTAACAAAGGGCAAGTTCCATTCCTCAGAGCCTCCTTCCATGTCCCAGTTTATCAAAAGCAATCAGCCTCAAATAATCCTGATGCAAAAGAGACATATCTTGGGGTGGCCATTTCCAGGTCCCTATAATGACCAATCAGAATATTGACCGTCAACATGATCAGAGTATCCAGGGATAAAGTTGATAGGTCAACTGTTGATAAATAAAGTTGAGAGGTCAACGATTTTAGAAAACAGAAGGAATCCATCTCAGAGTAAGTAAATTAGTCATCCCAGCATCCAAATTCAAACCACTCAACAACCAAGGTCTTAGCTTTTTTTTTGATGAGCAAGATTTGAAATGCAGGATAGTGAAAAGTTAGAATCCAGACCAAGTTCTGCAAACCAAAACTAAATTAAAAATGTCTTGAGTGTATCTGTTAGGTACAAGTTTATTATTTGCCTACAATCACTTCTGGTCAGAATCACAAGTGGCAGCTGTGACTCCCGTCCCCTCAGAACCGCGAGGCTTAACACCTTGGGAGAGAAAGCACAGAGCAGGGTCACATTAGGCTCTGCCAGCAGGAATGGACGCTTAGGTTCTAGAGAGGATGAAGCTGATAATAAATAATATAATAAATATTATAATGATATGGTAAATAATAAAAATTAGCCTCAGGGTTCCCTCATAACCTTTCCTAACTTTGTAATGAAAGTTGCCCAACATATAATTTTAAAAGGCCAGAGTGGATGATAAAGATGGAGTCATTATCCTCCTTAATTTTGTACAAATTGTACCAAACATCACAGTAAGTGCTGTGATGGCATCCTGCACAGTCACTGTAGGAGCACAGCGGAGGGCATCAAAGATGGTTCTTGTGTCTGGGACTGAGAATGAGTCAGAGCAGGCTTCCTGGACGGGGCAAACCAGAGGAGCAGGGTCAGAGTGTGTGATGTGTGTGTGATGTGTGTGTGTATGTGGGTGTGTGTGAGAGACAGTGAGTGATGCAACCCAGATTTGGGGCAATCTACTACTTATATTTGTATCTTTCTCAACCCACAGTAGATCTTGGGATTGTAACATAGTAATTATGCTGCTAATTCCCAGTGGTCGGGGAGGAGGCACAGAAGGGGATGGGGGTGTAAGGAGTGCATCTTGAGAGTCTCTCATAATTTCAGAGTGTAGGAGGTTGATGAGTAGACCATAAGGATTACTGTGGCGTAGCATAAGGGCAAGTGAGAGTTGCAGAGGGAGATGGGCAGGTGAAGAGGAAGAAGCCAGACAATGATGCACAATAAGGATCTTGGGACTTTATCCTGTAGACAGTGGGGAGTCACTGAAGAGTTTCAAGTGGACAATGACACGATCAGATTTTTGCCTTAAATTAGAGCTTAAAAACAGGCTAAATAAAAAATGCAGATATGCATGGTTTTGCTGTTCAAGATTTAAAACGTTTTTGACCCAGTATTGAAAAAATATCCAAAATTTAGGTCTGTGTTCCCATATTGTTCCCATATGGCAGCAATATGCTGGAGATGAAAAGCAGCTCACCCATTGGATGGGTGTCTCAGGGACCACACATCAGAGCCCATGGAAGAATTCAGGCCCAATTCTGGTCCCTCCTGAACAAACCGGTGCATTCGCAGTTACGCTGTTCTACAGTTAGTCAGCACTGAGCCCGCTGCCCCGTAGCGGCACAGTTTGCTGTGGTTGTTATGTCTCAGCGAGGACCAAACAGAATGGGAAAAGGTCAGTAGCCTCAAGGATGGTCATGGGTGCCCAGTGGAGAGTACAGGCCCATCCTGGCATAGTGGAAAAAGAGTAAATAAGTGGTTCTACAAAATGTGTGTGCTGTTGTGCTAGAGTTATGGAGACACTGCTCTAGCAACATAGAAATGGCGGACTGTCTCGGGAAAAGCGATCTGAAGGGTTAGAGGAACTTTACCAAGAAGAGAGATAGGGGAAGGGAATTTTCCCCAAACAGTCCTCGAGCTCACTTGTCATCTCAGCCAAGTTATTTCTCTCGAGCAGTCCCTGCCTGGAGCAGCAGTGTGGCGGAGACGTCTAGCCTCCAGCAGAATCATTCTCTTTTTTGTAACACGACTACACTCTGTCTCCCAGCCGGGCTTGCAGATGGAGGTGGCCAGGTGACCAACATCTCTACAGTGGGATGGGACAGAGGGATGTGTTCCCAGCAGCAGAAGAGCTGAGGAAGTATGAAAATAGGAAGACAATGTATTTCCTCTCCTGTCCCAAACTTCTCATGTCGCAAACCCAGCTCGCTCTATGCTTAGACGAGGGCTTCAAATCAAACATGACACTGAAATTTTGAACCAGGTTGTATGAAATTTTTATACCTGTAAGTACTAGGTAGTTATAGATCTGCTTAAGATGTTTCTAAGGGACATGTGAAGGCATTGCCAAGTAAAAAAAGCAAATTGCCACATAATATAGCAGGGATACCATTTCTGTAAATATAAAATGCACATTTTTACATATATTTGTATTTCTATATATGTGCTTAAGAAGAGGTCCAAACTACTACATACAAAACTGTTGATAATACCTCTGAGTGCCCATGAATTGTTGTACTAGAATGCTTTAATAGACATTTTCAGAATGGAAAAATAACATTAGATGTTAATTTTGACAATTCTAGAGATGGAGTAAAAGTTAGGTAAGGAATTTTTACCCAAATGACTTTAATACTTTTCATTAATAATTACTGTCAGCGGATCTACATCCAGTTGCTTTTTTGTACAAAACTCAAAAATAAATTCTCTTAGACTAAAGTCTCCAAATGCAATTTATTTTCTTATTAATGTCATCAAAAATAGATTCATATTAATAGAATTCTGATTTTTAACTCTGGGCTTTCATAATCATATGCTTTAATATGAAGGAAAAAATTACCAATTTGTCTATTATTCTCTAGTTATTTCCTCCATTTATTAGTCAGTTTTTCTGATGCATCCAAGACATAATTAAAAATCATGGGTGCTGGAGTCAGACACACCTGGATTTGAATCCTGGTTCTTCAGTTGTTTTTCTTCATGTTCATGAGCAAGTCACTTAACCTCTTTAAGCCTCATTTCCAGGACTTCCGGAAGCTCCTTTGAGGACTGGATGGCTGCCGTGCGTCTGCAGTGCCCAGAGCCGTGTGACAGGCAGACAGTGCCAGGCCCGCCTTTGTCTCGGCTCTCATCTCAGTTCACTCTGAAGAAGCAGTAAATATGGTCTAGTGCAGTCAGTAAATAAGAATTCACAAAGCTTCCATTGCCCTGCGGTAATTTACACCACCCATTCTCTAAAACTGCTGTAGGCAATTTTAAAAGCAAAGGCGATAATCATATTTTATCTTCTGTTTTGTCTCTTTTTATAAATTTTGGTTTTCTTTTGAGCTATATTTTATCTTTTAAAAATTGAGATAAAATAAGGGAAAAGACGATTAAGTTGAGGTGAATGTGGACAGAGAACAAATTTTAAAAACGAGTAGTAAGTCACCCGTATTGGTGGGTAACAAGAAAAGAAGCAATATTAAAAAGAGCCTGTTTTTAATTACAAGATTCATGCCTGTATATGCATTTGTATTGTAGAATATTTAGTTTATAGAAAAAAGCTGATATAAATAAGAAAAAAGAGAGCTATACCACCCATACTGTCACCATTCTGAGAAGCTATTCTCAGTATTTTGGTGTATGCCCTTCTTATATGCTGATAAATACTTAAAATTTTATTTATGTTTTGAGACTTGATTTTTCCAGTTAAAATATTACTGCCATTTCCTGCTGTAAAATATTCCATACCAGTACTTTAAATGGATGACGATAATCTCTCTGTAGTTTATTTTACTAACCCTCTTAATTTTGAACATTATGTATTATGCAGTCTTTTTACTGTTGCAAACAGGGTTTTGTCAATCCTTTCAGTCAATTTTTGGGTGCATATCCATGTTTATTTCCTGTTGTAAAATTCCCAGAAGTGGAATTTCTGAGTCAAAGATTGTGCACATTGTTCAGGTTTGCTCCACGTTGCTGGATTTCCCTGGTGAGCACTGTGTCATGTTCTCACCAGCAGTGCCGGAAGGCAGTGGTTCCCCATGTGCCCTGGTCCTTAAATTCACTAATTTTTAGCTGTTAGAAGATCTTGTGACCACGTGATAAGTTAAGCCCGTCATCTCATTGTTTTTAGTTTGTTTTATTAGTAGCAATATTGGACTTTTTGTGCCTGTTTTCTTTCGCCATTTGTATTTTTTCTTTTATGAATTGCGTATTCATTTCCTTTGCTACTATTTTCTTTGGTGTTTGTCTTTTCCTTAACTATTTTTTTTAGTCTACCTTAAAGTGTTCTTTCCATATTAAGGATATTAATCTGTTGTCACGCTGCAAATAGTTTCTCAGGATATTGCTGCTTTTCAATTTCATTAAAGCTCCTTTTTGAGGTACACAAGTTCGGGACTTTCATTTAGTCAAATTTAGCCACATTAGACTTAGAAAGACCTTTTCCATTCAGATTTTATTAATTCAGCTATATTATTTTCTAGCACTTTTGTTATTATACTTAAATCTTTAAGTCATGCAAAGTGTCTAAAGTGAAAAATAGATCTAGCCTGTTTTTCTGAACTCTTAGTGCGTTGTCCATTCCAGTGCTATCTATTTTTTTTTTTACCTCCTCTTAGATATTTTTTTTTTATTTATATTTTTTTTTATTAATGTTATGATAGATTACAAGCTTGTGAGATTTCAGTTGTACATTTTTGTTAGTCATGTTGTGGGTACACCACTTCCCCTTCGTACCCTCCCCCCACCCCCCCTTTTCCCTGGTAACCACCGATCAGATCTCCTTCTCAATATACTAATTTCCACCTATGAGTGGAGTCATATAGAGATCGTCTTTCTCTGACTGACTTATTTCGCTTAACATAATGCCCTCGAGGTCCATCCACGTTGTTGTGAATGGGCCAATTTCGTCTTTTTTTATGGCTGAGTAGTATTCCATTGTGTATATATACCACATCTTCTTTATCCAGTCATCAGTTTCTGGGCATGTAGGCTGGTTCCACGTCTTGGCTATTGTAAATAATGCTGCGATGAACATAGGGGTGCAACGGACTCTTGAGATATGTGTTATCAGGTTCTTAGGATAGATACCCAGTAATGGTATGGCTGGGTCATAGGGTATTTCTATTTTTAACTTTTTGAGAAATCTCCATACTGTTTTCCATAGTGGCTGTACCAGTTTGCATTCCCACCAACAGTGTATGAAGGTTCCTCTTTCTCCACAACCTCTCCAACATTTGTCGTTCTTGGTTTTGGATGTTTTTGCCAATCTAACGGGGGTAAGGTGATATCTTAGTGTAGTTTTGATTTGCATTTCCCTGATGATTAGCGATGATGAACATCTTTTCATGTGTCTATTGGCCATATTCATATCTTCTTTTGAGAAATGTCTGTTCATGTCCTCTGCCCATTTTTTGATCGGGTTGTTTGTTTTTTTGTTGTTAAGCAGTGTGAGTTCTTTGTATATTATGGAGATTAACCCTTTGTCGGATAAGTGGCTTGTAAATATTTTTTCCCAATTAGTGAGCTGTTTTTTTGTTTCAATTCTGTTTTCCCTTGCCTTGAAGAAGCTCTTTAGTCTGATGAAGTCCCATTTGTTTATTCTTTCTATTGTTTCCCTCAACTGAGGAGTTACAGTGTCCGAAAAGATTCTTTTGAAACTGATGTCAAAGAGTGTACTGCCTATATTCTCTTCCAAAAGACTTATTGTCTCAGGCCTAATCTTTAGGTCTTTGATCCATTTTGAGTTTATTTTGGTGTGTGGTGAAAAAGAATGGTCAATTTTCAATCTTTTGCATGTGGCTGTCCAGTTTTCCCAGCACCATTTGTTGAAGAGACTTTCTTTTCTCCATTGTAGGCCCTCTGCTCCTTTGTCGAAGATTAGCTGTCCATAGATGTGTGGTTTTATCTCTGGGCTTTCAATTCTGTTCCATTGATCTGTGGACCTGTTTTTGTACCAGTACCATGCTGTTTTGATCACTGTAGCTTTGTAGTATGTTTTGAAATCGGGGATTGTGATTCCGCCGGCTTTGTTTTTCTTGCTCAGGATTGCTTTAGCAATTCGCGGTCTTTTGTTCCCCCATATGAATTTTAGGATTGTTTGTTCAATTTCTGTGAAGAATGTTCTTGGGATTCTGATTGGGATAGCATTGAATCTGTATATTGCTTTAGGTAGTATGGACATTTTAACTATGTTTATTCTTCCAATCCATGTACAAGGAATGTTTTTCCATCTCTTTATGTCATCGCCTATTTCTTTCAAGAAAGTCTTGTAGTTTTCATTGTATAGATCCTTCACTTCCTTGGTTAAGTTTATCCCCAGGTATTTTATTCTTTTCGTTGCGATTGTGAATGGGATAGAGTTCTTGAGTTCTTTTTCTGTTAGTTTATTGTTAGTGTATAGAAATGCTACTGATTTATGCACGTTAATTTTATACCCTGCTACTTTGCTGTAGTTGTTGATTATTTCTAATAGTTTTTCTGTGGATTCTTTGGGGTTTTCTATGTATAAGATCATGTCGTCTGCAAACAACGAGAGTTTTACTTCTTCGTTACCTATTTGGATTCCTTTTATTTCTTTTTCCTGCCGAATTGTTCTGGCCAGCACCTCCAGTACTATGTTGAATAGGAGTGGTGAAAGTGGGCACCCTTGTCTTGTTCCTGTCCTCAGAGGGATGGCTTTCAGCTTTTGTCCATTGAGTATGATGTTGGCTGTGGGTCTATCATATATGGCCTTTATTATGTTGAGGTACTTTCCTTCTATACCCATTTTACTGAGGGTTTTTATCATAAATGGGTGTTGGATCTTGTCGAATGCTTTCTCTGCATCTATTGAGATGATCATGTGGTTTTTGTTTTTCATTTTGTTGATGTAGTGTATCACGTTGATTGACTTGCGGATGTTGAACCATCCCTGTGTCCCTGGTATAAATCCCACTTGATCATGGTGTATAATCTTTTTGATGTATTGCTGTAATCGGTTTGCCAAAATTTTGTTGAGGATTTTTGCATCTATGTTCATCAGTGATATCGGCCTGTAGTTCTCCTTCTTTGTGTTGTCCTTGTCAGGTTTGGGGATCAGAGTGATGTTGGCTTCATAGAATGTGTTAGGGAGTTCTCCATCTTTCTCAATTTTCTGGAACAGTTTGAGGAGAATAGGTATTAAGTCTTCTTTGAATGTTTGGTAGAATTCTCCAGAGAAGCCGTCTGGTCCTGGACTCTTGTTTTTGGGGAGGTTTTTGATTACCGTTTCTATTTCCTTACTTGTGATTGGTCTATTCAGATTCTCCATTTCTTCCTGATTCAGTTTGGGGAGATTGTAGGAGTCTAGGAATTTGTCCATTTCTTCCAGGTTGTTCAATTTGTTGGCATATAGTTTTTCATAGTATTCTCTTATGATCTCTTGTATTTCATTGGTATCTGTTGTGATTTCTCCTCTGTCATTCCTGATTTTATTAATTTGCGATTTCTCTCTTCTTTTCTTGGTGAGTCTGGCTAGGGGTTTGTCAATTTTGTTAATTCTTTCGAAGAACCAACTCTTTGTTTCATTGATCCTTTCTATTGTCTTTTTTGTTTCAATATCGTTTATTTCTGCTCTTATTTTTATTATTTCCCTCCTTCTACTGACTCTGGGCTTTGTTTGTTCTTCTTTTTCTAGTTCTGTTAGGTGTCGTTTGAGGTTGCTTACGTGAGCTTTTTCTTGTTTAGTGAGGTGAGCCTGTATTGCGATGAATTTCCCTCTTAGGACTGCTTTTGCTGCATCCCAAATGATTTGGTATGTCGTGTTCTCATTTTCATTTGTCTCCAGATAATATTTGATTTCTTCTTTAATTTCTTCAATGATCCATTGTTTGTTGAGAAGCGTGTTGTTTAGTCTCCACATTTTTGCACCTTTCTCTGCTTTTTTCTTGTAGTTGATTTCTAGTTTAATAGCGTTATGATCAGAAAAGATGCTTGATATTATTTCAACTCTCTTGTATTTTTATTGATGTTTGCTTTGGTTCCCAAAATATGGTCAATCCTTGAGAATGTTCCATGTGCACTTGAGAAGAATGTGTAACCTGCTGTTTTTGGATGAAGTGTTCTATATATATCTATTAAGTCCATCTGGTCTAATTTTTCATTTAATTCTATTATTTCCTTGTTGATTTTCTGTCTGGATGTTCTGTCCATTGGTGTTAATGGTGTGTTGAGGTCCCCTACTATTATTGTATTGTTGTTGATGTCTTCTTTTAGTTCTATTAAGAGTTGCTTTACAAATTTTGGTGCTCCTGTGTTGGGTGCGTATATATTTATAAGTGTTATGTCTTCTTGGTGGAGAGTCCCTTTTATCATTATATACTGTCCCTCTTTATCTTTCTTTATCTGTTTTGTTTTGAAATCTACCTTGTATGATATTAGTATAGCGACACCTGCTTTCTTTTGTTCATTATTAGCTTGGAGTATTGTTCTCCATCCCTTCACTCTGAGTCTGTGTTTGTCTTTGGGGCTGAGGTGTGTTTCCTGGAGGCAGCATATTGTTGGATCTTGTTCTTTGATCCATCCTGCCACTCTGTGTCTTTTGATTGGGGAGTTCAATCCATTTACATTTAGAGTGATTATTGAGATGTGGGGGCCTACCACTACCATTTTGTGTCTTGTTTTCCGGTTTTCTTCAGTTTCCTTTGTTTCTCGTCCCATGGTTTAATCTGTTCTGATGTAGAGCTGCTACTCTCTGTTGTTGTCCTTCTACTTATCTCCTCTGCTCTTGGTTTTGTAGCCCCTTTCCTTTTTTGGATTTTTCAGGAATGAGGGTTTTCCTGAAGAGGAGGTTTTGTGGCAATGAACTCCCTTAATTTTTGTTTATCTGGGAAAGTTTTTATTTCTCCATCGTATTTGAAGGATATTTTCGCTGGGTAGAGAATTCTCGGCTGTAGATTTTTGTCCTTCAGATTTTTGAATATATCATTCCACTCTCTTCTAGCCTGTAAAGTTTCTGCTGAGAAATCTGCTGATAGCCTGATGGGGGTTCCTTTGTAGGTTAGTTTCTTTTGCCTGGCTGTCCTTAATATTTTCTCCTTGTCATTGACTTTTGCTAGCTTCACTACTATATGCCGTGGAGTTGGTCTTCTTGCATTGATAAAGTTTGGAGATCTATTGGCTTCTGTCACCTGAAGATCCATCTCCCTCACCAGATTTGGGAAGTTCTCAGCCATTATTTCTTTGAATAGGTTTTCTGCCCCTTTCTCCTTCTCTTCTCCCTCTGGTATACCTATAATCCTTACGTTGCATCTCCTAATTGTGTCTGATAATTCTCGGAGAGTTTCTTCATTTCTTTTAAGTCTTGCTTCTCTCTCCTCCTCTGCCTGCAACAATTCTATATTGCCATCTTCCAAATTGCTAATTCTTTCCTCCATATTATCGGCCCTACTGTTCAGAGCATCTAGATTTTTCTTAATCTCCTCTATTGTGTTCTTCATTTCCAATATTTCTGTTTGGTTCTTCTTTATCGTATCAAACTCTTTTGTGACATAGCTCCTGAACTCGTTGAGTTGTCGGTCAGAATTCTCTCTTAACTCATTGAGAATCCTAATGATGGCTGTTTTGAAGTCATCATCATTTAGGTTATATATCTCATTTTCTTTGGGATTGTTTTCTGTGTATTTGTTACTTTCTTTCTGTTCTGGAGATTTAATGTATTTTTTCATATTGCTTGATGATGTTGATTTGTGCCTCCGCATGGAGATAGAGTTTAGTTGCTCCTTTCACTTGTTTCAGCTGCTGCGGTGGGGGGAGCAGCTGTTTATACTTCACCAACCAGGAACCCTGTCCGTAGTTGCTAACTGGGCCTGGGCCCCTCTTCGTAGCCACAGTGGCCCTTTGGATTCCCTCCTCTGCCGTGGGGGCCGTCACAGGGGGGCTTCAGGCTGCAGGTGCCTACTGTTGTTGCCCACCTAGATGCGCTCTCTCCTTGGGGTCTGCAACGGTGTTATGGGCTTTTCCAGCGGCCAGGGGTGGGATCACTTATATTTGTCGCTCGGTTGCTGTCGGCACCCACCAAATCTCACTTGTCCTCTATGGGTCGCAGGAGAGCTATTGGCATCTTCTACAGTCTGTGGTTAGTACACCTAGCTATGCTGCTTTTGCCCTGGGGTCTTCCAGCCTTGTGGCTGGCGGCTGGGTGCCTTCTACTGGCGCTGTGCAGAGGCTTTCCCTAAGGCTGCTGTGAGCCTGTAGGGTTTCCCCCTAGGCTACTAAGCTGGGTCTCTGGAACTCTCTCCAGCCCCAGTCCTCTCCGAGATCTCCGGCAATCCCTAGCCTCACGGGGTGGGCAACGGCAGCTGGGGGTCGCCGCGCCCTCTGGGATTCTCTCCGGGCCTCTCCCGGAGCCGTGAATGCTCAGCGTGGCCCCTCTGCTAACGGCACACAGAGAGTTTTGTCTGCTGCCCGGGCGGAGCTCCAGCGCTTCTCCTCCGGGTCGCCGAACCGGCCTTTGAAAGTTCCCCCAGCCCCGGTCCTCTCCGAGATCTCCGGCAATCCCTAGTCCCACGGGGCGGGCAACGGCAGCTGGGGGTCGCCCCGCCCTCTGGGCTTCTCTCCGGGCCTCTGCCGGGCCAGTGCTATCTATTTAATAACCCCCTTTCCTTGTCAATTTGCTTCATCCACGCCCCTGGGGCAGGTGTGTTTTGGAATTCAGAGTGTTGTCGACTTTGGAGAGCCGTGTGATACGTGGACCGATAGTCTCCCGTGGAACCAGCCAGTAGCTCTGAGACGGGTCCCGTGGGAAAGCACATCAGTGTTTCGCAGGGCAGCATTCCCACTGCGTGGGGCGAGTGAAGGCTGTGAATCGACCCTTGCTAGGATTTGCTGCCTGATGGGTTGTAAAAAGCATTCAGCTTTCCGAAATTTTTAGATTTTGGAGTGTGGCTAAGAAATTCTCGACTTGTATCACGTTTAACATGTAATAAAGCCCTAGCATACGAGCTGTGTCTATTTTGACCCGATATTTAGTTCTATTGTGTGTCTTAAGCTACACACTGTGACACACTGCTTTACTGATTTTTGTTTTGATAAACATTTTAATGTTAATTTTATTACTTCTTCTTGTTTCCCAAAATTTCTTGGGTCGTTATTTTTTATGTGTATCATAGAACATTTTCATCAAGGTCCAAACAAATAACATAGGAGAATTCAGATTAATTTGAGGGAAGCCCAGCAGGAGGCCTGAGCCGTGTCGACAGGAGGACGGAGTTGTGCTCCTGTGTCTGGATTGTGAGTCACTTTGTCTTCGCTCTTGAATAAACTGAGAGGTTCACACTCAACTCAGTTGGAGAGCCATTGGTCTCGTGACACATTTCCGGGAGTCTGTCTGGCTGGACTCCTGGGTGCTCTCATGGTCGTTAACAGTATCTTTCAGTGTATTAAAGGCTGTTAGGAGCCATGTAAAGAAACCTGTTTACCGTGGTTTAACCTAGTGTTTAGGAAAATTATTTGACACAGAATCCCTGTCGCCTGATACCAGCGCAGAGTTTAGGGAACAGCTGTCTAATGACGAATAGGAGCCCGAGGATTCTCAGCTGTCACGAGCCCGTCACAGATACCGATTGGTCATCTGCTCCCTGCCTGCTTTGGCCGCGTGGACTGGCGATACAGAGGAATGGTAAGATATGGTCCTTTACTTCAGGGACGAACGCAAGAGAAACGATGAGGGAAATGCTGAGCGCTGACTGCAGTTCTCAATGCACTGTTAGCCCTCGGAAGGCGCAGAACTTTGTCACCAGGGCACGTGCCATGCCGTGTTCATATGGGCACTGGCATTCAGTAACTGCACTGGAGGAAGGAACGGGGGGAGGCAGGAGCGGCACTGTCTGTAGTACATGGCAGTGTCCGTTTGCTCATGTGTGTATGGGGAGAGGACAAAGCAGAGTGGGCTTCCCGGATGAGGCTGGACCAAAGCTGGGCCACAAAGGATTGGTGCGTATAGTTTCCCCGTCACTGCAGGAGATCATAATTGGAAGCAGGCTTACTGGAGATGTGAGGTGCGCCATGCCCAGCCTTCCCACGTTCAGGCACTGTTCTATAAGGATGGTGGCCTATCTGGCTTGTCCTTTCTGGGCCCCAGAATCCTAACTACTGGTCTCAAGCAGTTCTCTGATTCAGGATAGCTACTTAGTGGGTGAGAGGAAATGTGGTTCATTATTTTACAGAAAGTTTAAAGTTTACACGTTACTTTACACATTCCTGTGTGGGGAACGGTGCAGGAGTGGTCCAGCTGAAGCGGTAAGGTCAGCACGCAGAACACGGAGGCAGCCTGCCACGCTCGCTTCTCAGCTGAGTCTTCAAGCTGCGGTGCAGAATCTGTGAACAGCTGAAATGTTTCTTTGACACCCTTCATTGACCTACTCCATTTCGTAGGGGCCTGCTTATCAATTTCCCTGAAAGATACAGTCTGACTGTGCTTTATTTCTCTCCTTTGTCTTATAAATCTGTTTTGCCTGTGTTCCTGGGCTCAGTCTATCAATAGACTCTCTCACCTGTGCGTATACGATTTGTGTGCAAAATAACTAAATAACTCAGAGTTATTTTCTGACGTGAGTGTTACTTTCTTCCTGAACCCTCACCTGCTGAATCCTGGGGAAAAATCGCTGAATGTCCAATTCAGTTTAAAGTTTGGTCTGATGTGATCACTGAAATAGTTATTTTAGGCTATTCTTTCTCTCAGATAGACTCTCCTTATCCCGATGGTTTCCTTCAGGCAGTATATGGAAGAGGGGTTGGTGTGGCTTTCACATCCTCAAGGCAAGGGGCTCCGGCCTCCTGCTGGCCCGCTGGCATGTATACATTGGCGTGGCAGCTGCCGGCAGTGGAAGGACATCCCTGTTCACCTGCTTGCTGGGCGTTTGTCTGGTCTGCATCGTGTGAACTTGTAGCCCGTTCTCTCGACTCGGGCACTTTTCTGGTGGTGCCTCCTGCATTATCTAAACCTCACCTTGACTTCCTCTTGTATTCAAGACCCTTCCAAGGTCTGACTGAGACACCCATTTGGCCCTGGCTTGAGCGGTCTGTGGTACTGCTCTCACTATAGAGCCATCTCTCCCTCACTACGCCAGTAGCCTG
This sequence comes from Equus przewalskii, assembly GCF_037783145.1. Classification (NCBI taxonomy): domain Eukaryota; kingdom Metazoa; phylum Chordata; class Mammalia; order Perissodactyla; family Equidae; genus Equus; species Equus przewalskii. The sequence continues at coordinate 97,177,657 of NC_091836.1, read as the reverse complement.
TGGCAGACTTCCCAGCCTAACACGCAGCTACTTGCCTGTCCTAAGACACAGAAACCAAGGGTGACTTGGGAAAGCTGGACCTCAGGCCTCCCTCTGCCTACCTGCACTGTGCCATCCTGTCCACGTGGCTGTGTCCTTGGTGGCTTAGGGCAGCTTCCCCCCTGTGTCCATGTTGAAGGCAGGGGAGCAGAAGAGCCCTCTGCCCGGGGACTAGTTTCCACTCGCCTGACACTTGCTCCCTCCCCAAGCCACACCCTAGAGACGGGAATTTAGGACTTGTTCTTCTGGCTGTTTTGCTTTCCCACCTCCCGCTCTGAGACTTCTTCCTATATCTCTGCTAGGACTGAAGGAGGCAGGCTTTTATTTTATTTCTACATTGTGTCCTCCTTATTCCTGACTCCAGCAAAGGCTTAATAGCGGTCAGAGTCGTCACTCCTAATTTACGAGGGGAAACTTACGGGCTGAATCCGCTGTTTAACTGTTTATACACTAATGGAGAGGACTAAAAGGTTTTCTTGAGAGTCACATCCTCTCTCAAAGACACAGTCTCTTGTGCAAGGATATTGCTCTGTTGCACGATTCTGTTGGACGTGTCAGAAACAATACCATCGTGACAAGTCCTGTTGATGCCTGGGGTAGTCTGGGCAGCTCGTGCGTGGAAAGGACAAAGAGGAAAGCGTGTTGCTAGTTTTTAAACCATTACCCCGGTTACATCACCCATTATAACACCCGAAGGACTTTAAACTTGGCATGTTAGTAAGACAGTTGAGTTGCACACCTTGAGTTTCAAGGAATAGAGACTCATTCACATCTCCTAAAGTAATGCATTTACTGTGAAGACATACATGACATGTCTGTTAGGGTTTATTGGTTTCACTCAGTGGGATTTGTCTTAGGCTAACTCAGGCAAAGACTGAATTTAATGGGATAGCAGGTGGTAGCACATGGAATTCAAGGAAAGACCAAAGAGAGGGGCTGTAGAAAGAACCGGAACAGCTCTGGATGTCTGGATCGAGGGGGCAATCTCTTCAGGGTGCTGTTAATGGGACCGATTCTCTCCAACTGTTTGTGTCTCTGTGTGGTCCTCTTGTGACTCTGTAACTCTGAAGAGAGAGGCTGATAGGTCCTGGGTCAGGGGCCCACCCTTGGCCAGGGTCCCTCCCAAACCGCACGTGGTAGTGGGGGAGGTGGAGTAGAGTCGGTGTGAGAGGGCGGGCTGAGTCCAGCTTAGGGCAGGCGACGTTCCCAGTCGTGACTGAACGTCCAGGCAGGAAGTTTATAATCTGGCTACTGAGGCAGGATTAACTCAGTGCCACTTTCTCCACAGAATGTGCAGGGCTAAAATTTGTTTATGATTACTTTTTTTAGAAAAGCAGGAAAGAAAGGAGACTTTAAAAGCAGTTTAAGTTTCTTTAATTGTGTTAAATAAGTTGGAGGTGAAGTATTGTGGAGAATTCTCTTTTACATCCTTTCAGACAAACTGTCACTGTTTCAAAAGTTCCTGTTGGAAGTGGTTGTGATTTATTTTTTGCTAATTTTCAAATATTATGAAGATTTCTTTTATAAATTCTGCCTTGAAACACACTGTCCTCAAGAAGCTCCGGGCTGCGGCAGAAGTAGCTTTTTCCAGAGTTAGCAGGGTTGGGAGAGGCGTCCCTGGCTTTGGAAGGCCCGGGCTGTGTGAAATGCCAGCACTGCTGCCCGATGTCTCAGGGCCAGTTTGTTGTGGAGCCAGAATCCACAGCCGTCTGAGTTAAGGATTCTGCTCCTTCTCCAAGTCTAGAAGCGGCGCTCTTGAATTTTTTGGTTGAAAGGACTTGAGACAACCTGGTTGGAAGTGAGGCCGGGTCAGGGTTTATGAGAGGGACCTCTGAGACTGGAACTGAGGTAACGTAAATAGCTTGAGAGGATGGGGCTGCGGCTAGGCAGAGCTGAGGACCGCGTCCTTGGTTGGGTTCCTTATAGCACGGGCACTTTGCACCTTGCACTGAAATTCAGAAGTAGATTAAGTATGGGGCGCACTAACCCTCCAGCCCTCCTTCCCCAGGGTGAAATGTTCCCTCAGCCCGACCACTGCCTTAGGCTGACTCACGCGGGGCTGCCGTGCCCTGTCTCTCTGCTGTTCCTTCAAGGCTCGGCTTGTCCTCGCTCCCCCGCCTCCCGAAGCCACTTCACTAGTTGTATGTAGAACAAATTTCATCATGTAATTAATTGCTAATTAGTAATATTAACATTTATTAACAATATGGCCCCATATCATCACTTCTTTTCCTAGCAGACACTACCCCTCATTTATGGCTTTCCATCTCCAGTCACTCCAACCCCAAATTATATTTTTGTCCTTTGTACTGTAGATTGTATTGCTTATACCTCCATTTGACAGTTAATTATGAGTTACCTCATGCTTTATGTTGTTTCCAACTTTTTTTATTGTCTCCTCAACCATGTTGCACATTCTATTAGCCTATTTGGACCCAGAAAAATGTCGAGAACAGTGGTTCGTGTGGAGCCATGTTATTCAGTTAATGCTGTGGTTTTCTGAATCATGAGGGGAAGTGGGATCCGCTGGGTTCAGTTCTAGGTTCCCAACTCTCCCTTGCCTACAATGCCAACCTTATCTAGTTACCAGCTAAGCTTTTGCTGAAAGATCTCAGAGACTACTGCCCCCACCCCGTGAGGAGCATTCGCTAAACAGCTCCGCGTGCAGTTTTTATTTGCTCAACCTAAATATAAACTTTTAATCCTGGTTTGGTGCTTCTTCGCAGTCCCTGGTTTGATTCTGAATAAATAGGAGGTTTTTAATAAATATTAAGATGAAATAAATGGGTATGATAATTATATCTTATGAACTTTAGTTCATATTTTAGTTCAATTCTAAAAGATAGTTAAATTAATTTTTAAGTCAAAAATAGTTCAGATTTCTTTAAGTTATGACAAGTGTTGAGCACATAAAGTCATTCCTTGTAGAAATTCACAACACACACTGAAAACCCATTCGAGAGCCCCAAGAATCACCCCTGATATTCATGGCAGGAATGGATAGTATTTGTGTGACATGTTGACCTATCCACTAGTTTGATTTTGTACATTTGAACTTTTCAAACCATTTTCTCTATTTTGGTTTCATCTTTGTTGACAGGTAGGGAACGGAAAATAGCAGCCTAGTCCAATTTAAAATGATACAAACTCATTTATCCTTTAACTCCTTTACCACATATTTTTGTGTGTGTGGCTGCTCTTTATGAATTCCATTAATGCATTTCCAGACACAAATTATTTAGGTGGACAAAATTCAGAGTTTTTCCTGGACATCGTGATACCGCATTGTGGCTTCCCCCACACTCCCAGCAGCCACCTCCTGTTCCCATACATACATGGCAGCAGCAATGGCTGGAAACAAAGGGCGCTCTCCCAGCCTCTGAATACAGTGACATTCATTCTGAGAGAAGCAGGGGCAGCTTTTTGAAAGCCGACTTCTTCAGCTCGACAATAACACACAATGAGTTATTGACTTGTTTATATACGGAGCTCTTTCAGTAACTAACTCTGACTCCCACAGTCTGGACAAATGATTGATTTCGTGGTTAGAAAAAGAGAAAGCTCTTGCGCTAAACTCTGTAGTGCAAACTACTTCTTCCCCATTTGTCCCCTAACTGAATAGGACCTTATTAAAATGCACTTTCCAAAAAATACCTGCAGCTGGCCTTTATAACCATGTTTTGTATATATAAATAAGTAATTTGTCCCAGTCTTTTGTATATTAACAGACCATTGGGAAACTTGTCACTATATATGAAGGCTGATTGTCCTGTTGTTTATGCTAAACTGTATTGCCTATATCTGCATGTAAAATATGGATCAAATAATTTATTAATAGATCAATATTTACAGGTCAAAGACAGAGTTTTGATAGAAAGATTCAGTTTTCTTGTTGGGTTATGTTGACCGGTGAAGGACTTTACATACAACACATCTCATAACCTCCACATTTGAATCCCTGGCTGTTCTTCTGAATACAGAGAAAAGTACCTGCAGAGCTACAGTTCAGACACCGAGGGTTTGGTTGGACTCCTGGGCTCCTCCGTCTTTGGCTGGCACCCGTCTGGAATGTCAGCAGGAATTACACAGACGGAACACTCCAGCTTGTTCGACTGCTGTGCCCTCTCTAAAGATACTAGTAATTGGACTCAGAGTTTGCTTTAGAGTTATTTTCTCTCGTAAAATAGATTTCATTTTACCTCACTGCCATGTTAAAATTTTTACACAGTCTTTGTGATTTTTATAAATACACTTTAAAATATTTTAGGGAGGAGTTAAGAAAACAAGAAGAGAAAGCCATATCCTGTCGATGACTCACGTGAAATGCCACCCCTGCTGTTTGTCCGTGTTTCTCCAGTAGGAGGCCTTGGGCCTGTTTCTCCTCTAGGACGTCCACAGTGGAGCTTGAGGAGCAGCAAGCGCTTGAAGAACTCCTGAAAATTAAAAGCGCTTTCTGTGACCCTCCCAACCGGCTGCATGTTTCGTATGGAACTACGTGTTACTAAACTATGGCCCTTTAGGGCTGCAGAGAAAGGACGTTGCCAGCAACCGCAGCATCAATAGTTTGTGTAAAATGGAGACAGTCTGAAAGCAGCATTCACTAGAAGTTGTTTCGCGGGACTCTGCTGCTTCAGGGCTACTCGTGTGGAATTTTTTGTTTTTAATTCGTAAACAAGTCGTTCAAGGTGAACTCATCCTTTTTAATCTTGTTTCTCTAACCAGACAATTTCTGGCAGTGTTTTTGTCCAGTTTTCTTTGACAGAGCTGTTATGTTTCTTGTTTCTTCCATTTCTGTGCTGGCCTTGACAAGTTTCTTGATTGTTCTATTCTGGTTACTTTAATATTGAATGAGCTCAACTTTAAACGAATTTTGGATAGCTGGTGTTTGTTACTTACATGGTTTTAAACTTAGCAGCAGGGCCTGACAAAAATGGCAAATTAAACCTTCCTGTTTAGCTTGTTGGACTTTCATGTTCACAACGAGTGGTTGGGGTGTTTTCTCACATTCAAAAAGGACAAGGTATACCGGGAACAGAGTGACTCAGTTTCTCTCTCCCCTGTTTGGTAGAGATTTGGCTTTTCACAGTTCTCAAGAAGTTTTAGTCATCATTCTGGGGGTTTTTTTATTGAGGTATAATTGACATATATAAAAGTTTCAGGTGTTCAACATAATGATTTGATATATATCGCAAAATGGTCACCACGCTGTCTAGTTAACATCCATCACTTCGTATAGTTACAGAATTTTTTTCTTGTGATGAGAACATTTAAGATCTACTCTCTTAACAACTTTTAAATATGCAGCACAGTATTATTAACTCTAGTCACCATGCTGTCCATCACATCCCCAAGACTTATTTATCTTATAACTGGAAGTTTGTACCTTTTAAGCCCTTCACCCATTTCAACCCCTGCCCCCAACCCCTGGCAGCCACCAGTCTGTTCTCTGTCTCTATGAACTGGGTGTTTTGCTTTGGTTTTCTTTAGATTCCACACATGAGTGCGATCATACAGTATTTGTCTTTCTCTGTCTGACTTATTTCACTTAGCATAATGCCTTCAAGGTCCATCCTTTCTGTTTTTGATTTGAAGTTTCTACCCTCTTTATACATGAAAAATTAGTCTCAGAAATTTCAAATCCATTGACAAAAAAATTATTTCATGTATTTTAGATAAGAACAGCAAATCAGAAGCAACTAGTTTTCTCTTAATGAAGGAACAAGAGGATCTTCTCCAAAGTGACAGGAGAGAAGAATGCTACTATTGTTATCATGTGGGACTTGAGAGGGGCGTGCTGTTAGCACTGCATATTATTAATAACTCAGGGTGAAAATGGCTTTCTTAGTTTGACTTTTCACTTACAATAATTTTCTCCTATATGATTGTATTGAAATATCTCTCTTGAAATGGCTGGTCTGTCTCCAGCAAAGGCCCCATGTGTGTATCCTTACCTTCGTTGACCGTTTATCTCTCAGCATCCTGCTGGATTCCCTGTTTGGTACTATACCTACGGTGCTTTTCAGGAATGTTGATGTGTTTTCCCTCAGTCTTTAGTTGCTTCTTTGGAGGTTGAGTATGAGAATGGAGGTGATTTTTCCAACTGTGGTGCTTTCAGCGGTTAAGAATTACCACCTTTTAAGAGTTGCTTGGAAGCAGTCCTAAATGTCATGGCCCTGGGAGACGTCGTTAGAATCTGACTTACTGCTCTGGCACCAAAGTGTTTCATAGCTCTGCTTTCGTTTTGTTTTGTTTTCCCTTCAAAGGAAGCTCTGCTCTGAATGTTTTTGCATTTGGAAGTCAGATTTTAAAGAATAGATGACCTTGGTGACTATTCCCCAGTCGCTCTCCTCCACACCTGTCTCCCCCGAGATGAGAATCCCCCCGGGAAGAAATGACCATGGAGACTTGAGACCCGTATATGAGCCTCAGTCCACACACAGGCTTCCACGTGTGCGGGTCAGGCTTGATAGTTGACGTTGTGTCATGTTATGTTTTTGTTTTACTTCGGCACAGGAAAAATATTCCTTGGGGAGGGGGGCTCTTAAGAACAGTTTCACACGATGATTTTTTTTTAACTTTTCATCAGTGGTTCTTAAAACCTGGAACAGAGATCGGCAAACCGCTGCCTGCCAACCAAATTCAGCCTGTCGCTTGTCTGTTTTCTGAGTTTTATTCAAGAATAGCTATGCTCGTTCGTTTATGCATTGTCTATTTCATGCTGCCAGGCGGAGTTGGGTCACTGAAGGACAGGCGGTCTGCCTCCCCCTCCCCACGCCTAAAATATTTACAGTCTGGCCCTTTGGAGCAGTGTTGGTGAACTCCTCACCTAGGGTGATCATCAGAATCACCTCAAGATCCCTGGGCCTTTCGCCTCCACCACACAGCATCTCTGACGGACTGAGCTGTATCGCGTGTCGGTGGATGAAGTGCAGGTTCCATGGTGTTCCTCTAGCAGATGTGCGCAGTCGCATCGAGGAGGCCGTCCTGTTGAGGCCACCCCCATTGCATCCCAAGCACAGGAGTGGGTCTTCAGGCAGGTACGGATGAAAGATCCATGTTAACTCAAACATGGTCAGCCAGGCCGACAGCTGAGACGGCCTGTTTAAAACAACAGCAACAGGAACAAAACAAAAAAGGGTCATTATTCATTTTAATCCTCAATAAGGAGGTACAACATGGCAAGTCCACTGCTTAAGAGTTAAAATTTCAATTCAGAGGGTCTGTGTCGGGCTACTGTTTTCTTTCTTTCTATCAATGCCACTCTGTTGAGTGAATATTATTGTATGTGTTTAGCTTTTTCTTTTTGGTGAAAGTAGCATTTTGTTTCAAAGGGAATTTTTATAAGGGAATATAGACTGGGCTGCATTCGCCTTTTCACAACACGTAGGTGAGCAGCAGCAGACCTTTATCTGGCTCGGTGAATGGAGCCGGTCAGGGTAGCTGTTCGGCTATTTCAGATACATTATCCTCTGTCATGAAATATTATAAATCACTTCGCATTATTCTAGAGTGTTTGAATTGACATTTGGTTCTGGTTTATGTCCTTGAATTCTTATCCTGACATAACAGCAGCCAATTTATTTCCTACTGGCAATGAAAGATTTTAGTAGGAATTGTCAGCCTAATTAAAGAAAAAAGTTGCTATGCTCATTTTGATAAAATGCTTTAAAAACGTACTCATCAGTATCAAATATCTGCAATTAAGGACCCCCTCTCGAGTCGTATTTTAGTAAACTTAAAAACAATGGAAGTGGAAGTGAAAAATTCAGAGTGTTAAATGTTTTAAATATAAAAATGAACTTTCAACTTATTTAATATAAATGGAATTCATTTTCACATAAGTACGGGCCAAATTAATTTCAAATCACCTTCCATAATTATGCTAAATTAGTTGTTTGAGTAAATGTTGCTATTATGTGTCAATAGGTGCCTATTTTCATGTCATTTCTTTATTTTCTAGTTGAACATGGCCGTGGATAAACAGAAAGAGAAAATTACTGAAAAAGTTATTCTTTCAATGACAGCAAAGGGACTACATCAGACACAAGAAGAGGTAAGGAACTTACTTTTTAAACTGTATTACAAAACTACAAGGAACTGATTTTAAATTTAAGACAAATTTTACTTGGGTCCGGTAGTGAACAAACTATAGTTATTAGATCACAAGATAATGGAAAAAATTGGTCAAAACCCAAAATCATTTTATTGACAGAGATAGCTTGAAAAATAATTATAGGCTTGAAAGAATAATCATACTATAATTTTCTGAAAAATACTTATGAATACCTTCTCATAAATTTCCCAAATTAGGCAATTATTGCATGCAACTTGAATCTGGAAATTATAGAACTTACTAGCAGGAAAAACATTACAATTTTGTTGAACTTTGAATAAATACTAAATCTTATTGTTATTTTATGACTTTCTAGGAATAGAATTATTGTTCTGAATTTTAGAAATGCTAACCATGTTACGTCTTATCAAGGAAAAACTGCAGTTTACAAATGTCAAGACTAAGTGAGCTAGTCGTCAGGTTCCGCAGGCAACCTTGCAATAAGGGCACGAGAGCAGCTTCTCCCCCAAAGCTCACGCTGTGCAGTCGACAGCAGCTTCCATAAATGAAATAATAATACGAAATTGGTGTTAGACAAGGGGAGAATGATTTTCACGTAGTTCCTGGAATGCAAAAGCATTTAATCTTTCTGAGAAAAGATCATGAATTTGCTCATTTCCATGTACCACTGTCAGTAAATAAAATCTATGAGCAACTTGGGAATATTTAAAAATTAAACTTTCATATAATTCTCTTTTGACGTTTTGGAAGAAATCTATCCTACCTTTAGAGTTTTAATATTTCCTTATCATTGTGGCTGCATCTCCTTTGCTGTGTGTTTTATAGAAGATGAACAGGTACAATGGATCAAATTTTCCCGAGTGAATTCAAGTCTTACATTAAAACCTACATTAATATTTGGGACCTGTATATGTTCAGTGTTAAAGACTATATTGTAAACATTGATTGTTAATCTCAGTAGAGCTATTTCATGAGAAAAATTCAGCTTGCGTAATTCCTAAGATGTAACAAATAACAACTACACACATTAAAGTTATAGTTCTAAGTCACTCCGTGTAGTATTGACAAGTTAAAGACAAGGTTTTTTAGCTATAAATTTAAAAAATATTGTCCTCAGTTCATTTGAAAAGTGTTTTTTTAATCACAGTTGGAGAGTTTTATTACGTTTTCCCAGTAAGTATAAAATGATTCTATCATGTATCCTGATACAGTAAACTTTAGGAAATGCAAATAAATATCTCTAGTTTAGCTAGTATAATTAAAATTATATCTATAGTAACAAAATTATTATTAGAGGCTAAATAGAAAATAACCTAAAAGAATGAACAGATTAAGTATTTTCTGCCTTTTAAATATTGTGATTATTTTGCTCTTTAATATTTTGTGGAAAATTACAATTTCAATGGAACTGAAAACTTGAAGTGGCCCAGGAAAATGATCTTTATGTTAAGTATATCATTTTTAATGCTACCTTATTAGTAACACTAGAAATAAAAATGATCTTTTCTGGAAAACCTACCAGTACTTATGCTAATTGGTGTTTCTTCTTTATTGTCACATCAATGTTTATTTAATGCCAATATACTTCAGTGTTCTTCCTACAGCACCTGACATGGTCACATATTTGCCTGATCAGCCATGGCTCCAGTGCCTTTTGTTTGCTTCAAAAATCACACACACAGTAAAGGGAATATGTATTTGTGTGTGTGAGAGTGTGTGTACTAATCTCTAAGTATATTTGATATACTATGAAAATAATTTCCATGTCATTACTTTGAAAGTGTTTATATTAATCTTGATGTGTAATTGCTAGTGTTTTGGTTAGAAAAAAAATCAATGATATCAAGTTTTGGCCCTAATTCATGTACAGAGATGTGAAACTGTGATGGTGAAGAGAAAACAAAACTTGTGGGAGAGATTGCTTCAATATTTATTTTTGCCCACGGTTATCTTTTTCGCAAAAATATTGTGTTTCTAGATATATTTCAAAAACCAAACTGAACATCATAAAATCTGAGATTTAGATTTCTACTGCCTATAGTTTTATCTTACAATCCTGTGTTTTTTTCATGAAATTTTCCACCTGAAAACTAGGAATAATAATGATGTATGCATCATGAGATGTGTATGGATTTTATTAGAAGAAACGCCTATGGGAGAAAATGAGGAGAGCTCTGGGTGAGGCTGAGAGAACTGCCGGACTGAAATGCGGGCTTGAACATGACCGAAGGAGGGAGGAAAGGAGGAGGGTGGGAGCATCCTACAGTGCTGTGCAGTCTAAGGAAGGTGCAGCGAAGCTGGTGGTATATCCTTGAACCCAAATTGTCCATCAGACACAGGAGTCCTGTGACTCCCTGGGGTGGACCTGCCTTAGTATCCTCAGCCACTGGTGCCAACATGGCCATGGCCATGAGAGCACCATAGCTGGAACCTTTGGTCAATCATGCTCCTGTAGTGAGAAGTCTGTGAGGCATATTCTCGTTGCTTCCTCAAAAGGTGTAGTTGACATCATCCTTGTTGCCATCATCATAGCCCTATTTTCAGGTGAGTTATAGACATTCAAAATATCTCTATTTTCAGTCACCCCTTCTCCCATGAGTGGATGGGGATGTTAGTTTCTTGAATAGGCTTAAAGGCAGCACACAAGGAACCTCTGGCTGGAAACAAGATAAATTTCCTTCCAAAATGTTTTCCATCTTGAAAGACTTCTAGGAACCTGTTGCAAAGCTGGCAGTCGTCGACGCGGTAGGAATAGAGGTGGTATCCCTTCCAGGTTTCCCGGTGGTTCCTCTGCAGCCATCCTTCCAAATCAAGAGACACTTAAAGTTGCTCACGGGTTCCCATGTCCTTTGTAGTCTTCGTTCCTCAAGTCTGGGTTATCATTGCTTCTTAACCTGAAAAACACTGTACTCTTGGGCCTGAAACAAAGAAGTGATTTTAGGAAGTTTACAATACTCATTTTCATCTCCCTTCCCCCTTTCTGGTTCTTCTTAATTATGGTATAAATTGCAAAGTTCCCTGGTCTTAAGTTTAAGCTCTGGCCTGGTTTGGAGACCGTCCTGTATGTTACGTGCCAACCTGGCACTCCTTGCGTAGAGGCTGCTGCCCTTCATGTTGATTTCAAGTGACAATTCAGTGCGAAGTGCTTGGGAGTCCTCCTTACAGACAAGGATGGACTCAAGGCCACATAGCAGTCAAACCGAGCGCTGAGCTATCACTGAAAAACCAGGAGCTCCTCAAAGAGTATCCATAATATTGAAGTACAGTGTTCAGAACGTACGGTACAGAATGTACGACTTTGATATGCATACCTTTTAGAATGGTTATAAAAAGAATAATATTTTGTGCTGACTAAATCGTGTTGAGAATTTACTTAAATGCAAGGATTGCACGAATGCATCATAAAAACGTGACTAAACTGCCCTGTGTGGGTTTTCATGAAGAAACCCCCGTGTACGCTGTAGACAGGTGTGCATTTGCATTCCTGCACAAGTTTGGCTTGTTTCCTCATCAGAATACTCATCTTTTTTTTTTTTTTTGCTACCTTCTGCTCATTTGTCACTCTCCCAAATTCTGTACAAGTGTCACTTCCGTGCTGCATTTCCACGGAGAATGAGGAGTAGAATGTGTGGGCTTTCTGCCGCACAATGAGATGGTGCATTTTTCACCATATGCATGCGTAAGCCTTCTTTTGTGAATGGGACTGATAGGGTCAGATAATGTTTAAAGGGAAAGGCTTTCTGTCTCTCAGGCCTCTCTGTTTCCACATGGGTGCTCCCACACACACATAGATTGAATTATGAACAGACCCATTAATGCTGGGATCACAAAAGGTCAAGTTTTGTCTTCTTTTACCCCTATTCACATTGCCTTTGTAGAGGGAAAAAAAAGGATTTGCAGAAAAAAAGATTCATGATGAAGAATTTTAAAGAACATTTTCCCCCTTCTAGCAGCATCTGTGATTTGAAAAAAAAATCATATTATGTAAAATAATTCAGGAGTCTTATATTACCTACCCGATTTTGGTACATGAGTTATCGTCCGTAGGGTTATCTTTAAGGGTGACATGTTATCACAATAACTGAGAACAAAATGTAGCGCTTTGAGGATAAAAGACCTTACGAATATATAAAGTAAAATTTTAGTAAAACTGGATGGAAACTTTATCAAAATGTCAGTGGCAGGATTCTTGATATATTTTTTTCCATGCTTAAGATATGTTAATTTTTGCTAAGGTATCTTATTTGATAGTTTTAAGTTCTTTTTGAAAAAATAGGTGATGATTGGTGTAATTATGCTTCATTCACATACATTAACAGATAATCATGAGACCAATGAAAATAGCAAAAATGATAGAGAAATTTTTTGAAGCAGCAAAGAATTCATAAGGAATGAAACTTTTAAGGCTTTAACCAATAGCCCTTTAGAATGCAAATGACATCATCAATTGTATGGTTGGTTGATTTCTGATGTCACATGAAATCCCCTATCAGTGAAAGGCTATGGGTTGTGACAGTAAAAGCAGTCATGTATAAAAATGCTCTCAAATCACAGCCTGAAATTCCTCCTTTTTTTTTTTCTTTTTTTTTTTTTTGGTGGCTAGCTATGGCACAAAGTGCAGCGTTCCTGACTAGCATAATATATTCTGCGGTACTTAGTACACCTTAGAGATTACGTGAAATTCTGTCTTCTGGAATCACATGATGCTGGGCATAGGTTCAGAGAGGGTCAGTGCTTTCCAGAACTGGAGTCTTCCTTCCTTTGGTTCTTGGATTTTAATTTTGTCAGATAATGATAGGAGCAAGTCTCTTGGCCTGCTTTGATCTCTAGCTTTGATAAATACTATTATCCATCCTGTTTGAGGATAATGCTGCTGGTGGGTAGTATGGTGAGGATGAGGCTGAAAATACTGACTAATACTGCATCATCTATCATTTCCATATTTTAAATGTTACAACTTTCTTATCGGGTTGACAGTACTATGGAAAGCACAGAAATTCATTCCAGAAAGTAAGAAAAGGTCTTGAGTCTTGAATACCAAGCTGAGGAATCTGGGGGAGCAACTGGAGGGTGCAACATGCTATTGGAGGTCGATTAATTTGGGGGAGGTGGCAGGATGGTTTAGAGGAGGAGAGACCAGAGACAGGGAGACCGCACAGTAGGTGTTTTGGTAATCCGAGCAGGGGGAGGGGAAGAGGAGATGAGGGCTTGGACCAGAGTATTGCTTATAAGAAAGGGAAGGAAGGAGAGAACATATATGTATTTGGAAGAAGGATTGGCAAAGTACAGCCCTGGGGCCACGTCCATCCCTTCACTCATTTTTCTGAAGAAAGTTTTATTGGAGCACAGCCATGCCCGTCTGGTAGCATATTGCCTGTGGCTGCTTTCAAAGTGCAACTGCAGGGTCGAGCAGTTTTGATGAAGACTTTATGGCCCACAAACCTGAAAATACTTATCGTCGGGCCCTTATAGAAAAAACGTTTGCCAGCCCTTTTTCTAGAAAAAAGGATTGTTTAAAGGAGGAGATGATTGATGACATAGGGACAAACAAGGGAGTTACGGGAGACCAAAGAAAAGTAGGAATCATTTAAATTAACTTGTTTATATGCACATAATGCTTCTAAAGTTCTTGGGAAAAGTTAAATGTAATTGAGGTTTTATAGACATAGTATATACGATATATACTATATATATAATGTTGAACTAACTAGGTAGAGTAGAAAAATAAATATTCAAGTCATAAGGATAATAGTACAAACTTTTTTTCACTGACTTCCATGATGTCCTCGGTGGAAGGGATGGGAATCATAGATCTAACATCAGAGTTGGAGTGTAGACTGGGGCAGGTGCCATATTTTCAGTTGAGAGAGACAGAGGATGAGGTGTCAATATGTGGGAGACTCCTGGAGAAGGATTTCCCATTTTTACTGTGGACGTTGAAACGAGATGAGAATCTGAAGTTTCAACTTTCTTCTGCTTCATGTGAAGTAGGAGTAGGGACGGGAAAGACAGACCAAGAGTAACAATTAAAACTTGATGTGCAGAGAACACCTAGATTTAAAGAAGAAAACACTGTAATAATATAACGTGCATGAGGCACCAACTATAGCTTAAACATTGTGCTGTCCATTCTTTAATCTTATTTAATTATTAATATGGTAAAGCCAGCATTATTATTCTTTTATGGATGAGGGTTTATAACCTGTTGAGAGAAGCAGGATTTTAACTCAAGATTTCAAAAAGTTCATGCTCTATTCAGAGTTATTCATACTTCTAAATGGGTCTAATTTAATCACTTTAAAGAGTCATGGATAAGGTGAATTTCTGCCTTTCATCTCTTTTGGTCACTACTGTAGGTCAACTAGTGTCTGTGTAGGAATCCAATTCTATTAGAGAGAATATGAGTCTGCATAACACAGTGAAGAGTCAAAGAATGATATGATTTCTAATTTGTAAACTATGTGGATGTAAATGTTAACTTACTATTTCTGTGTCCTCAGCACGTCTTATTAATAGTCTGTAGCCCAAGTTCAAATGTCTGTCTTAAATCTGCTGGTTAGAAGTCTAGAAATTTACAAATAAAGGGTACATGTTTCTAAGCCTTTACTGTTTCTGGAAAAATTCTGTGCTTTATTCAGAAATTGATGTATATTCAAAACATTGTCTAGAATAGAGAATTATCTTTGAAATGTGGATATTTTTGAAAATTGTATTTATAAAATTTGGAAAATTATATTTTGGAATATTTGGAAGAAAGATTGATTTATTTAAAAGGTCAACAAAATGTTAATGGATCTAATATATGAATTAAAATTTTAAATGAAACGTACAAATAGTAAAATAAAATATTCTAAAATGGAACATACATCTAATAATAATAAATTAAATGTCGTTGGTGCATATATTGGATTAATTAAGGTCTTAGGAAGGTTTTAGTCTGTTAAGCGATTTACAAGTCTTTGGCAACCTTGTCAGATGTATATGTTTCTTTTCATATCCAGAGATATTTTTTGTTCAGCAATTGTAAATGGCTACCTATTCCATATTACTAAAGTATAAAGGTTAGAAATTTTCCCATAAATAAAATTTATTGATGAAGGAATGTGTATCTCCTCTGTTTATTTGAAGAGCGTTCTATACTCAAGTTTTTATATTGAAGTCATTTTCCCCCCATCAAACTAGGAACTCAAAAATCTAATAGGTGTGACATCAACAATTACTTCTTGCTAACAGCTCTTGTAATTTAACCCCTTCAGGTGAGTGGGCTGATTGATGAATTGCAGACAGCTATCAAAAGCAACAGAGGTCATCTCTCTAAACTTGGCCCCCAATTACAGGCTGAGCAGGAGCAATTCTCCTCTTATGTCTACCAACACATTAAAAGCCTTCCCACAAACACTCTTCTCCCAGGAGGCCTGCAGCTCAAGGTGGGTGTCATTCTGTGTCTCTCATTGAGTTCAGCCAGAGACAAAACACTCTGTGCTCCATTGAAGACCCTGTAACAATGCCACTCGGCTCGCATTTCTTTTTATGTTGTCTTCCTCAAACTGCAGTTTGGCTTACAAGTGCTAATATTACCATTCAGGGGATGTGTTTTTAAAAGAAAATACCTAGAGGCCTTTCAAATATGGATTTATAAACTTTAACTAGTTTTCAACACAGAAAAGTAATTTTAATGAA
This sequence comes from Equus przewalskii, assembly GCF_037783145.1. Lineage (NCBI taxonomy): Eukaryota > Metazoa > Chordata > Mammalia > Perissodactyla > Equidae > Equus > Equus przewalskii. The sequence goes on along the minus strand of NC_091836.1, from coordinate 97,161,864 downwards.
GAAATTTAATCATGTGAACATTTACATACTTTCCCCAGAAACATATATTTTTCACCAGAGTCACTATGTATTTCAGTTTTTAAAAATAACTGATTTGGAGAAATGGACAAGCTTTAATCACAGGCAGACAGAGGCAATAGGAATTAGAGGTGAAAGGCCAGCAAATGATCGATGTACAAAGGACATTTCCAGGGAAAGGATCTGTACCGGATAAGTGTGACACGAGTCGAGTTCACTTGGTAAAATCAATACTTAAGAATATGCTGGGAAAAACGTGAATTGGTTATTTGTCAGGACAAGATGGCTCAATGTCCTCGACTCTTTGCTGTTGCATCTTTGGAGGAGAAAAATAATAACTCCTACTTGGCTAAACTGGATTAGGCACTGACGCTTAGGGAATTTACACACTTTTGTTTATCATAATAGAGCATCTGTGTAGGTCTGTCAAGTTGGTATTGTCCTATAATTTCATATCCCACATTTCAAGAGACTATAACTAGTAAATTTTGGATTACTCCACGTGTGGCCCTTTTCCATCTAAGGAACAACCATTACTACAACTCTACATTTCCTTTTGATTATATTTGTATTTGAATGTGATAACATTCCAAGTAATTATATTTTGATCAGCTTTTTTCTCTATAATTCTTCCTTTTAAATATTAAATTTTGTTCTGCAAATAATATTATAAACATTATATTTTCTATCTATAACCTGTTTTGTTTTAAATGGCATTCCTATGTTTGCATTTTGAATGAGAATGTTACCATGTAAAAATTGACCTTTGGGGAAATGTAACTCCAGGATAAATATGATAATTTATTTCTCATGGTCTGTGCTAGTCAGCTAAGAGTTTAGGAAGTGATGCTCAAGACGTCAAGGTCAAGGGTTCCTATAGTCTGGCAGCATTATTCTTTTCCAGATTTTTGACTTGGTTGCAGACCTATTCCACCATTTTGTCAAGTCCTTGCTGTTGGTTAAGAGAGGAGCTAGATGAGGGAGAGAGATCGTCGTAATGCCAGTCACCCCACTCATTTACATTGACAACTATCTTATGACTTGGAAAACAGAAAAGTGTTTTGTTCCTCACAAGTTTGTTGCATATTTCTGAATAATTTCTATCACTTAGTCACACTAGCACATGGGCTTGATAGCAAATATTTAACTTTAGGATCTGAATTGTTACTCTCATGTATTCCCCTTTTCATATGCTTCAAAGTTCTTTCCATACCAGCAAAAAAAGAGGAAATTTATAAAGGCAGAGAAGGCGTCATGCTGTGTTTGTGTGGACTTACTGTGCTGTGCATACCATAGCCACAGGTAGCTGTGTAAATTTCAATTAATAAAAATAAATTAAAATGGAAAATCTAATGCCTCCAGTAGTATGCCGGTTACTTTCCCGGTTTTAGCACAGAAAGTGCCACATCCAGGAAACGTCTCAGCCACAGGCAAAATGGGGTGGTTGGTCCCCCTGGTCTTGTCTGGAAGTTCCCTCTCCTTCCTCCAAGGCGGTCTCCTGCTTTGTGATTCTTTCCCCGCGAAGTACTCAGCCTCATTTGCTTCTCCCTTCTTTCTCCTCAGTTTTCTCCTTCGGAACATCCCCTTTCTCTCAGAGAATAAATTCCTCTTGCCATATTCCAGGAAGCCTGGACATCGGCCGCATCCTCTGGCATTAGCACAGACCACTGGTCTTTCAACCTTGGCCACATGTTATAATCATCTGGAGACCTTTTAAAAACAACAATGCCCCCACCTCCAGAGATTTTGATTTAATTGGTTTGGTATGCTAAAAGCTGCTTCTACCAGTTTGTAATAGCTGATTGTTAAATTTTGAGGAATTTTGTGAGCCAGTTGTTAAATATAGCCATTATTCATAATTAAATTATATAAACTTACAATACATAGATCTTACTAAAAACAAAGGTAAGGGGCTGGCCCCAGGGCCCAGTGGTGAAAGTTCCACGCACTCCACTTTAGCAGCCTGACTTTGTGGGTTCGGATCCCGGGGCCGACCTGCTCCTCTCATCAGCCATGCTGTGGAGGCATCCCACATACAAAGTAGAGGAAGACTGGCACAGATGTTAGCTCAGGGTGAATCTTCCTCACCAAGAAAAACCCAAACCAAAACCAAACAAATAAACAAAGGTAATACTCTTCTCTTCCTAATACTGTATTACATTTACGGTTACCTCTGCCCCTTGACGTTACTTATGCCTACAGTGTCTGTTTCGTGGAAGCGCTGTAATGGTGTGGTGCTGTGTGTCTCCCAAAGTTTGTGCTCAGTGATGGCTTGTTGTCACTTGAAGCTGTCGGGAGTAGATGTTTGGACTGATGGAAAAGAAACTGAGATCTGAAGTTTTTGAAACTAGTTCTTGTGTCTGAAGTAGCCAGACAGTAGCAACAGACTGGATTAGCAAAGGATACCCTAAATATTCAGAATTGCAAATCCCTTAGAATTGAGGCATGTTTCTGTATTCCCTCTCAGGTGGGGAGAACTTGATAATTCCTCTGATGGGGTGTTGAAAAAAGGTTACAGCTTGCCATTCTTCACTGATTCCAGGATCAGCTCATGTCAGAGTCCTGGGCAAACTCTAACTAGAGGCCCGTGGGCTGTGGGTGAGCTGCCCTTCCTTGGAGCCCCATCTCTGACCCAGTTACCTTGACCCGCTGCTGGCCGGGGCTGCGTCTGCTCTGGTTATGAACAACTTTATCCCACCTGATGGCATATACTCTGCAGAGTCTTAGATGACATATCAGAGAACAAGTGCATTTTCTATTTATAACTGGAAAGCTTGGCTCTAGTAAAGCTTATTTTTTCCCCTTTTCTATCCATTTTGATCTTTGAAAAGTGTCTGATAAAAAAATGAATTGGGATGGTCATCTTTCTAATTTCCTCTCTCTGATGACATATCACTCTGATTCACGTCACTCGTACGTACACAAACCCGTGGCTCAGCTTCAGGAACCGAGGGATGGACCGTGGCATCCTCCTCTCCTGGAGCTGTGGTCCTCAGTGGGCTGGAGGCAGGCTGCCATTCAGCGTCCCCCAACAGCTTGTTCATGTTGTGTAAGATTGCCTTCACCACTCCGCTGAGCTTCTCATCCTCATCGCGTCTTTTATCGATAATTTAAAAATAGCAGCTCTTGGGGCTGGCTCCGTGGCTGAGTGGTTAAGTTCACGCGCTCCGCTGCGGCGGCCCAGGGTTCGGATCCTGGGCACGGATATGGCACCGCTCGTCAGGCCACGTTGAGGCGGCGTCCCACATCCCACAACTAGAAGGACCTGCAACTAAGATATACATCTATATGGGGGGTTTGGGAGATAAAGCAGAAAAAAAAATAGCAGCTCTTGGTTAAGTCTTATTATTAGAAGGCTGCCTCTTAAACGGATGTTCTCTTTCTGCGTTCCATATTGTCTCAGTCCCCTTTCTGCAATCACATGGCATAATGCAATCCCAAGATTAAATGTGCAAATACAGCAAAGCACTGAGAACAGCCCAAGTTGCACGTCCATCCTGCTAGGGGAAGCTTCCTTGTTAAAAAAAGAATTGAAAAGATGTGACGACATCAGAGGAATTTTAGGAAAAAGCTCTATCACCCGTAATCAGATTATTCGCTGTGTGACTATTCTCACCCTTGCATTTCGTTCCCATATGTACTCAGAGACGCCCTTCGTGGTCAGAGCCACAGTGTGCGCTGCTTTTGCATTCTGTTCCATTCTCTGGCCATCACGTCATAGCACCTTTTAGGTTGATGAAATTTCTGTTTTTCCCTTTCGTGGTCACTCTCAGTGTGCACCATAGTCTCTGAAGCCCTTCAGGTGATGAGTTTTTGGAGCGATTGCTTACTGTTCCATACCTTCTCTTACCCCGTGTGCCCTGCCATGCCACCACCACAGCCACTGTGGGAACATCTGCCGTAGCCATGGCTCAGCGACTTGTGCCTCCCCAGCCCGCTCTTCCCGCAACTCCGCCTCCTCTTCATCCCCATGGAGATGCTGTCAGAAATGCGCAGGGAAGAAAGGATTGATGGAGAAGGGTATTAGCAAGTCTGTAGAGGATGGTGGGTGGAAACTAGGAGGAAGGTGGGTGATAGTGACAGAGAATTGATGAGCAGGAGTGTGGGGTGTGTGAGTGGGTGGGGAAGCCCGAGACCGGGACGAGAGCAGGACGGTCAGCTCTTCACACACAGTGGTCAGTGATGCTCCCTGGGTTGCTTCCATTTGCTGCAGGTAAAAGCAGATCCACTTGCTGTGGGGCCAAGAGCCTGTAAAATTTGGGGGAGAGGAGCCTCTTTAAAATTAGGCCTGAAAGTGGGTATTTATTTAGAAGGAGAAAGTAAATCAGAACAAATTAATGGAGGCTTGAGATTCAGACCCTTTCTTCAGAGACCTTTTTTAGGCAGCTTTTCAGAAAAACTTACATAGACGTACTCCCTAATTGCTAGTTGGCCTCCCCTCCCCGCTTATGCTTATGGCTCTCTCCAGCTGCCAACTCCCAGCCCTCAGGGCTGGAGCGGGAACGGGCCCTGAAGCCTGATCTTCATTAACTTCACGTGAATCTACTCTGGAGTGAGCAAGGGAATATGGTGGCGTTTATAACCTAGACCAAAACAAGATTCAGATGGCTGTGATTTGGAGATATTTTTAGCCTTTCTGTTTTTATATCATTTGGTTATAATGTTCTCTTATAGCTTTGTTAAAGAGATAATTCAGAGATGTATTCTTCAAAGAATGTCTTTGTCCAGCATCTAGCTCATCCTCTGGGTAGTATAGTATGCATCTAACAATTTTATTGTCCCAATGACAGAAAAAAAGAAGCCTTTTAAAGGAATATCCCAGTAAATCCACACATTATCAGATGCACGTTGTCTCGTGTGAGGTGCAGTGGGAAGATGCAGAGAGGCCTAGAACGCCGGGGCCCAGGCAATGAGAACAAGATGGCGTTCTTTGAAGACAGTGAAACCAATGTGTGGATCTTCTTAGCTCTTTCCTACAATTTCATCATTTTACTTTATCGGCTTGTGTATATTTAGAAAATGGTGTCATTTGATTGGTAACAGAGAAGATGCTAACTTTGATCTGTAACGCCCTCCTAGCCTTCCCTGTGCTTTGTATATTTGAATTTGCCTTTGGAATTTGCTCTACCAATGGCACCAGAGCACCATGAACCCATCTGAGGTTTGCATTCTATTTTGTGGTCATTCAAAAAAAGCTTGAAGTTTTCTAACCATATGTATTAAGAGGAAGTTTAAATAGTTGGGGATCTGTAGACCAGTTGAAAGAATAGAAGGAGGTAAGCGAGGTCAGTTATCCCTAAAAGCGTGGCAGACTTTCCTTGGACAGCCTTGGCACTGTTCTGCACGCACCTTCTGGCCTTATTTTCACTGCACCCTCCTGATTCTCGTCTTTCTGTTTAACCACTTTCCCCATATGTGTGTTTACAATCCCTGAGCTGCTCTTTATTTCACCCACGTTATTTGAGTGAACAGTGAGAAAACAAATTTAGGATATGCTCTGAGTACAAGCAGTAAAACATGCTAAGTTGACATTCATTTTCAAAGGAATTGTGGCTCGAGTGTTGTGATTTCAAGAACATTCATTAAATGTTGGGTGAGATGTGATGGAGATCATCAGTTTTCCTTTGTAATCTTCCCGCAGTAGGCAAATGTCGGGGTGCTCATTTTGAAGGCAGAGAAACTTGGGAGCCTGAGGCCCCCCCGGCATGTCAGGGGTGGCCGGCAGCAGCACTGAAGCCTCTGTCTCAGCTTCCTGCCAGGGCTCCTTCCATCCTGCCTTCTGCTCTTTTCTTTCCTGTCCTTTTCTTTCTTTCTTTTGCATGTCCTGTGGGCAGGGGGCGGGGGACTTCCAGTGTGTCCCCCCAGCCTCTTTCCTCACAAGCACTGCAGCCAGGTGTAAGGCCCTGTGTGAAAGATGCGGCCTTCCCTCCCAGACATGCTGAAGAGAAGGCTGCGCCAGTACCCAAGGCAGGGAAGAGCGGTTGGTCGGGGCTGTGGCTCCCATGCAGAGCCGGCCGTAATGAGCTGGGCTTTCCCCGCGCCCCACAGTCCTGAGGGTGCCCAGAGAACTGCCAGGTGGGCAGTCAGCGGGGACAGTCCACGGGCCAGAGCTGGATTACTGCCCCTGTGGTTCCCCGGGCTAAATGCAGCCCCTGAACCCTGCTGTGCAGGCACGCTCTCTCCGGGGGAACGTCCTTCTCCATAGCAGTTAATTCGCTCTTACCTCTCAATTAGCTTCTTCACAGTGTTGGAGCGCCCCGGTCACTGCGGCTCTCTTCCTACATATGCTCCCGTCCCCTGGATTGCCCACTGACATCTCTGTTAGCCCAGCTCCGAGTCATCACTGAACGCACAAGTGGATGCGGCTTCTCTAGGGTGTGCAAGCGAAGCGATGCGTTTACACTTACTAAGATTCCACCTACAGTTTGAAGTTTTATGACAAAAAATAGATTATTTCTTAAAATAAAAATGTTTCACCATAGATTAAGCTTTTGTACAGGTTTTAGTTACGCAGAGTACTTATTCATATCAGGGAGAAAATTATGTTTATAGGCATATTTGATATATTTTAAAGAGAAACTGAACAGCATTAAAAACATATACTCTAGCCAAAGATGAGAATATGGTCTCTGAGGCTGAGAATTTGGGCAAGTCTGATGATTTGGTTCATATTTAATCTTATAATGTTCATTTCCCCTAGTAAAATAGAATTTGGGGGATGTGTCTATGTTTTTCTCATCAAAAAAGCCCTTACTTTCTATGAGAAGAAATATATTGAGCCCAGGAACTTCCAAAAACCTTTATTTACCAAGCTCGAAGCTCTGGTATGTATCACATCATATTACACTCAGATATTGACAGGAGCCACATAGGTGATATTTTAATCCCAATTAAATATAATTTTAGGCACTAAATTAATTTAGATAAAGTAAGATCCTTGTTCCATTTCTCCTTGAAATAATCTCATTTGTATGGGTTTATTGAAATTACTTAGCTTAGGACATGACAGGCAAGCAAATTTACCTTGCCACTGTCTTCTTGGTAATGTTGAACATTTTCATACACCCAACCCAGTGAGAACTGTAATTGGATACAAAGAGATTTTTTTTTTTGTGGAACATTCACCTTGTTTTGGAAATTTTACTTTGTCAATAGACACAGAAAAGTGAGTGGGACAGAACCCTTTTTAAAAAAAATATTGTAACAAAACAATGTAGTGTGACTTTAGAAGCTTAAAGGAAGGAGCGCAGGCTGGCTCCCAGGTAACTGCGAAGCTGGTGAGGACCATTCTTCAGGCCTCTCCGTCCTTGACCTGCCTTGGCCCTGTCTCCACTCACACCCTCCAACCCTCAATTCAGGCTGTCAGGTACCCCAGGTTCTCATTACCACCATTTTTTCAAAACTTGCTTTTAGGAAAAAAGCATGTCACTCTTTCTTTCAAAAGACAGTTTTCAAAAAAATATTCTCTTAGATCGGAGTTCTTTCTTGGAATCTACTATATAAAGTAAATGAAAGTAGGATCTACCCTGTTTGAAGCCAGGATGATGGCTGCCCCACAGACTTGCTCATCAGCCTTGATCTCCCACTTGGGACCACAGACCCTACTCACCCTCTACCACCAACCCTACTCCAGGCCCTCTGGGTGACTCCAGAGAACTGAGACTGGAAATCACAGCCTCAAAGGATTAATAAGCACCGAGGCTGAATATCATTTCCTTCCTCTGTGGTATTTAAATTATGACAAAGGAGTAAATCTCTAACTGGGGTTTCAAGTATTGGCAAGTTGCTGGGAGGGCTATTTTGGGGCCAGAGTCCTTTGGTCCACACCTAAAATCCTACCCCGTAGGCAGTCCCCCGGTTTACAGCTTCTCAACAGCGTGCTCTGCCGCACCATAGAGAGGAAATTTAAAATCTCTTTTAAAGTAAATTGTTTTCTAAGTATACCTCTTCTGGGCTTTAAAAAAATGCTATTTGGTTTTTGGTTCAGGTACCATTTAGATTGGTGAAGTTTAACAGTTGTATAATTTGTTTTCATTTAACTGTGTTTTCATTTCCTGAGACAGAATATACCAACTCCTTACCTGTTAAATACTATTAAAGACATCTCTGTTAGGCATTAAAACACTTTCTCTTACATGTGGTATAAACAGACTAACTCATTATTAAATTTTCATTGCCTGAATCCCATAATTTTAATATTTGCCTGTGACTCTCACTGTATCTGAATATTAAAGTTAGACTTGTTTACGGTTTGATTTATAATATACATTTGAGAAGATATGGAAAATGTGGATATTCTAAAAACTATCTTGCAAGTCTATAAAGATGAAAAAAATAACAGTATATTTATTGATTTAATGTACATATAATGTTAATTCACTTAGAGTTGGTTTTGTGTATCCAGAAGTGACTTTGAATTCTGATTGGACAAAGATTTTTTTCCTGGCTAATTAGCTTCTCACGTAAGACAAATATTTCATGTTAATTTTCACATTTTTTGACTTAGGTAAAAAAAATATCCACTAAAAATTACTTTTCTATGCCGTTAAACTTCTTTATATTAAGTTTCAGATTTTTAGAGTCTCTGACACTAGATGTGAGAGTACACTTTGGTGTTTCTAATTAAAAACATCGTAGGCCTTGACTCTAGTGGTCTCCCCACCACTTATGAAAGAGGTACGCCGGGGACGTCTCCTTCCCTCCTCAGACTCCCTGTGAAGCCTGGTTGTTGTGAGTCCCGAGCGCGTTAGCGGGCGTCGCTGCGCGTCTACGCCCGGGATCGCTTGTGTGTGTGCGGAGGCCCTCTGCACTGCCCGGCTCCCTTCCTCAGCTCCGTGGGACCCACCCCAGCTGCCACGGCTGTATCCTTACTGGACAGCTGCCCTCCTTGTAAGGGAGCTGCTTCTCCCAAGACGAGGCCCTCATCCTGCCGGCACCTGCATTCAGCACTTGGTCGGGGGCCGGTGGGCAGGCCTGGCCTCAATTCTGGACGAGACTGAAGCTATCCCGGCTCCAGAGCTCCCCCGGGAGGCCTCTGGTGCAACTGCGTTGCGGGTCACCCCTCCGCAGCCTGCTCCTGCCTCCCTTGCCCGCTCCCAGGACCCCAGAGGAGCTCCCCTGCCAACCTCCCACGGGTAAACCTTCTCTCAGAGGCAGCTTCCTGGGGACCCCAACCCAAGACATCATGTGAGTTAACCTTATTTCAACATATTTAGTTATATTTACCTGAAATATGCCACAGAGTTTGATGTGGCTGTTTTATATTCCTTTCTTCCCCACACCTCTGGCAGTAAATCCCCCCAACTTTTGTCAACACACCGCAGTGTCGTTTTCCTGTTACTGCCTCTCGACAGCATTGCGTCCTGGGCCTTTTGAAGCCTAGAAGCTTGGCCTTCGACTCAGCACAGAAGAGCCGCCTGGGGGGTGTGCCTGGCAGTCACGGAGAGTTTGGGAACCTGCTGTCCCCACGGCCAGCCTTTCCAGACTTAGAGCTTTGAAGGCCGGGGAGTGGCCCTGACCCAGGCCTTACGTGGGTCCCCAAATAGATGTCATAAAGGATGCCAGGCTATTAGCTCGGAACTCCCCCTTCCGGTTGTCTTTCCCTAAATGGTTTAAGTTTTGGTCACTGTCTGTAAAATCTTCATGGGAAATAAAATTCTTTTAGTACGTTGTTGACATTTTCATGCCTTCACAAACACTGCATGTGAATAGTTAGATTTACTTTGATTTATTTACACCCATGGATGCAGACTTCATGTTTCAGAAATATTAGCCTGGCTAGAAGTTTTATTTCCCAGCCCTGCTGATAAACAAATAAGTAAGTAAAACCACTGTGGGATGAACATGGGAAAGGAAGCACGCCCATTGTTGACACTCGGGGGTGCCCATGTCACCCCCTGGGTTCGCTTTGCTCCCCACAGTCTGCTCTCTGCCCAGCAGCCACATGCTCCTGTAAAAATGTGGGCTGGCTCCTGTTCCTGCCGTGTTCCAGACCCTGCAGAGATCCCTCTGATGTCACAGTCCTCACCCTCCCTCTCTACCACTCTGCTCCCGTTGCAGCCTCCACGCCGTTCCTGGAACGTGCAGCACAAAGTCCAGCCCTAGCCTCTGCCCCAGCGCCTCCGTCTACTCGTCTACTCCAGACATGCTTCTCCCAGCGCTCTGCTGGCTGACTCCCTCGCCCAGTGTTTGCTCCCGTCTCTCCTCTCCTGAAACAGGTGCCTGCTCTAACACCTGCTTCACGCGGTGACCACCAGTCTCATCCCACTCCCCATCTCCACCCTATAGCTCCTGCCCTGCTCTAGTTTTCTTCTTTATGTGGCACTTATCACATTCTGACCCCCTCAGAGGTGCATTTCCGATAAAGCTGATGAAACTTGAGCTTCAGGGCCCCTTCCTTGCTCCGGCCCCTTCCAAAACCCTGGGAGATGCCCTGGCAATGTGTGCACATGGCCACATGTTCCTGTAAAATTTGCAAACCTAACGTATTCTGCCTCTAACTGGTTGAGGCCGTTGTCTGTTTCCACTCCAGCTTCCTCTCTGTCGAACTTCCCCTTGCACCAGGCGGCATGGAAGTGGCAGCCGTAGGCATTTTTGGGGTCCGGCTAAGGGGAAATCCAACTGGGGCTTCATTTAGTCTAGGTGTAGTGGAATGTGGTTAGCGGTTCCCGTCGCTTCCCTGTGTGGTTCAGTTAGCGCCGGCCGTCCTGTGTGCGGAGGGCTCCGTGAAGACAGCTGCTGCCTGCTGGCGGTGTGTGCACAGCCCTCTGAATGTGCCCAGCGTGCCTGCACCGTGGCGTTGTGGGTGACGGAGGAGAAACACTGTCGTTAACAAAGCTGATCTGCAGGGACCCTTCCACACGTTACAGCTCATAGTGAAAGAAATCTGATCAAGCTTTCCCCAAACTCGAAATCAGTCCTAGAAATTTTTTATGAAATGATCGATGGAGTTGTGAAGCTGAGAGAGATTTTTCTAATCAATGCTAAAAAATTTTTTTGATTAACCCTGCTGTAGGGAAAATGGAATTATCTTTCTATTCTCCTTATAGACAATGTTACAAAATTACCATATGAAGAGGTGATCAAAGACATTTCAGCCAAAAAAATGCATGTTGGATAGTTAATTAATGAATATATTTTGTGACTCTTTCTGGATTTTGTAATGTTTTTGCTTTGTGTGAACTTTTTAATACATGTAAATTGTGATTTGTTTTCTTGTTTTAAATGATTTTTTTTTCTGGTGTGGAACATTGGCCCTGAGATAACATCTGTTGCCAGTCCTTCTCCAGTTTGTATGTAGGATGCCACCACAGCGTGGCTTGATAAGCGGTGTGTAGGTTTGCCCCCAGGATCCAAACCCACGAACCCTGGGCCACCAAAGCAGAGAGCATGAACTTAACCACTACACCACTGGGCTGGCCCCTTAAATGAATATTTTATATCTAGTTTTACGTTGGTAATTTTGCATTCTTTTTGTTGAGGAAGGCTCACCAAATTGTATAAAGTTCAGGCCTAAGGAGGCCTGATGTACCCCGGCCGTCCTGCATGATTTGCTTGTTATTCTGTTCCTCAGCAGCAGGAGTCTTGTTCCACCGTGCATCTTCAGCACCTGAGCACTGCTCAACACGTGTGGGTGCTCAATAAGTGTCGGCTGGATGAATGAATCATTAACAACATTACGATGAAACGGTGGTGTTAATCTAATTTAATCCTGCTCGAGAAAAGTCAACATTGACGTGAAGGACAGTGAAAAGATTATAGTTCATGGAAAACACTCCTCCTTAAAACTCTGTACTTTGTGTAACTAAGGGCGTAGAATTCCTATTCTTAGGTATTTTCTGCAGTAGTCACTAGCTGCCATGTTTTTCAAGAGGATCTGGATCATTTTTCCTTAGGTTCCATTACCTTACTCCTTGGGACCCAAGACTGTCCTCAGCTGGCTTTATGCATCACCCACTCCAGGGTGAGAATTCACACCTGTAGGGAGGGGACGCTGTGCAGACAGCCACTGGGAAGCCAGTACAGCAGTCGGTTTTCCTTGAGCAGGAAATAAAGGTAGACTCTTTGCTTCACTCTGTCTAGACAATCATAGAAACACTGGAAAACTGTCTTTATTTAGACATTGGGCAATAGAAGTAAAAATGCATCTTATGCACAGGAAGAAAAAACAAGTACAAAACTTGGATTTAGAAAAAATGGGCCTAATAATATAGAGACTTTAAAAACCAGAGCTGGTCCTTAAGAAAGGCAGACTCGTAGGATTTCAGCTTGGGGAATTTTTTTTTTTTTTGTAGAAATACAGAAAAAACATATTATACGAATGACTAGTGGAGGGCAGCCTTCTTTCACTTGAACACCTAAAAGATACCTCTTTACTCTTTTTTCAAAATGCCCTTATTTTTGGAGGCCAGAGCCTTTTTTCGAGAACCTTTTCCGGCCGTAGAAGGAGAGACATTAGCTGTGGTGAGGAAGGCAGCGAGCTAGCGAGGTCTCAGTGTCGGCCGAGTCCTGTTCGCTCCCTCGGTTTGGCAGTTAGCTCTCACTCTGCGATTTCCAGAATACGGTTTGCTCCCCTCTGATCCCATGTCTAGCAAGTCTTGACAGAGGAACATCAATAAGTTCCCCAAACTGAGCTTTGTCAGCACCGACCTTGCAGAATGCGCGCCACCTGAGTCGTGGCCGTCACTGCTCAGTGTCTCTGTTGTTTACGAGTTTGGTTCCAGATTAGGACCCACGAGACTGTTAGGGCAGTGGGATTCTCCTCCCACATTATTTCTACAGGCTTGCAGGCTTCAGTTGCATTTACACAGTTCCTTGCAAAAATAGAGAGAGTTCTTGCTCACAGATGTGTCTTCACTCGGAATGGAGGTTTAAAAAAATCTCCATTCGAGAAAGGTACTGCGGGGTGTGGAATGTCAGTGCACGGAGGCCGACAGCTGTCCCACCTGCCCTGGACTCAGTGCGAGGGAGAGCCCCGAGTGGAGAAAGCCCCTCAACTCTTGAAGGGTATTACTCTTTTTAAGAAAATCTCTGCTTTTGGTAAAGTCTGACGAAGTGCTATTGACGCACATTATTTCCCGAACTAATTAAACAACTTTCCAACTGTCTCAGGAGTAAAACCAGTAGTCTTTTTTCTTTTTAAATAAGGTATTCTCCCAAGTTATCTGCTCTGGAAATAGCCCTAGACATAAATGAAATGGCCACTCTGATGTGATAGGTGTGTCAGAAAGGGAAGAAAAGAACTTTCGAGAAAAAAGAAAATAAAAAGCAAGGATTAAGTTGTTCATCAGGCCTCTTGGCCTGCGTCCGTTCTAGCCTGGTCAACGGCACACCCCACTGGGGTCCTCAGTGTGGTCAGAGGTGGTGCTCCCTCCATGGAGGCCCCCTTCACGACTGGTTTATTGGGAGACTTTTGACCAGAGCATTTGCCAGATTTTTTTTTTCCAGCAAGTGTTGCATGATGCAATGTTACAGATTTTCCCTCTGTTCTCCCAACAACTTGTAGCGTAGATGCACTTCAAATGGACGGCTTTCATCCCACTGTTGTGCAATAAATCTGTCATGTTGAATTTCCTTTTAGTGAGTCAAAAGATGAGCTGAACACTGATGTTTTTAAAATATAAATCAAACATTCCTCACATAATTTGTGGCTTTGTGTCTTTCAAGAAGAATGAAATGAGCTTGTTAATTGGTTGCCAGCTGACCTTTCTCTGACACTTGCCCCATTTAAGCATCCAGTGAAGTCCATGATTCCTCCACTACCATCTGCGGTTTCCTTCTGTTTCAGGATTGTAGGGAGTGCCGGTCAAGGTTAAAGACACTGGGACCGAGAGGAGAAACAAGGGGCTTTCTTTAGACCCTTCTAGGCCTGTTGATCTTCATTGCCAGTTCCCTGTACGTGTTCGCACAGGTGGTCCTTGCTTTGCAAAGTTCCCATATGCATGACTTTCGGTCAACACCATGCTATGCAAAGCCTGGATTGCTTACATTTATATCTGTAGGTACGAATATATGTACGTGTGTGAGTGTGCGCGCATGTATTTATTTTTAATTTTGAATGCACTTATTTTGCAGATATTTGAAAATGGTAAAGACACTGGAGAGATCTCTGTTTTTATCAGCAAAAAAGATCTGGGGTCTAACAGCCCAGCTCACACCGGTGATGTGATGGAAAGAGTGAGTTTACTGACATTTATTCATGACTATAAAATTTCTTCCAAGTTACTTGTAGTTAATTTAAACAATTACATCTTGAAAGTTGCCGAGCAAAGATCAACCATTTGCTGGTCTGGGGTGACTAATATCTCAGGATTGGCTTCTGAATCCCTTAGGCTCGCAGCTCCAGTGCGGAGTTAACTCCTGGCCTCTTACTTACAGCATCTTAACCGTCATTATGCTTGTATCTGGAAATCTGTGTACACTGGACTCTGGGATTGCCCTCTTCTTTACACTTTGAAAAGAAGTGACACGAAATTCAGTGGAGGGTATGTTCTTGGTCTAGGGTGTCTCCACGCTCTGGACCCTGTGCGCCTGACGTGCAGCCGTGGTCTCCTGTGCTCACGTGAGCAAGTCCAGATGGGTCATCTCAGGCATCTTACCTTTGCCTGTTTTCCAAATAATTGAGATGTTTCTCAGGCAGAACCAACATGTTCAGGCTCTTTATTTTGGGTCTTCATCTTGTATAAAAGAACACTGAATACCCTGTTGTTTACAAATTGGGGTTATGCGCCCCAGCGCACATCAGTGTTTTGGGCTCTGTTGCTTGGCCTTTGTTCAGAAACTTGCTCCTTTTTTTCCCCTTCAGCTCAGCACCCTGAGACTTACCTCTCCCTGGTGGTATCTGTCACCTCGCCTCTACAGTCAGTCACAAAAGTTGCATAGAATTCAGAGACTCTCCCCTGACCATTATCTGGGCCTGGAAGAGATGGGAAACACCACTTGATTAATGAAGGAGCAAGAGATCAAGAGCCTTGGCTGGTTTCTTTTTACCATCACATCCCTGCCTGTACGAATCACCATGATACACAAGCCTTCCTAGAATTCTCTACCTGTCTTCCCTCTTTTTCACATTAGAAATTTCACTTTTTGGTTCACATTAAAATTGAATTGGTGGGGCTGGCCCGGTGGTGCAGCGGTTAAGTTCGTGCACTCCGCTTCAGCAGTCCAGGGTTTACCACTTCAGATCCCGGGCGTGGACCTATGTACCACTCATCAAGCCATGCTGTGGCAGACATCCCGTACATAAAGTAGAGGAAGATGGGCATGGATGTTAGCTCAGGGCCAATCTTCCTCAAAAAAAAATTGAATTGGCATTTATATTATACAGGAAAGTTTTCGTGTTGGCTTATGGCACACGGAAATTGATCTGTGCTTTGCTTCTGTAGGCAAGTAGATCTGGGGAAAACCTTGAGTTAGGAACATTGTAAATCTCTTTGTTGGGGAGATCCCTTGTGACACCCAAGGATGACTGTTTCCTGGTGCACACTTGTTTCAATCACTAGCCTAAGATGTTTCACACTCTTCTCAGGTCCCTGAGCAAATTTCATCTATAAGGGCCTGGTGATGATAGCTTGAATGATAGAAGGGTGACGATGATCACAATTTTTGGTCACCATGGTCCAGCCCTAACCAATGGCCTGGAGATGAAAGGCACTGAGGCCCCTGCCTTCTGTGGGCTGTCAGTGCTTGTCTTTGAACACCTAAAATTCAGTCTGTCACCAAGTTGAGAAAATAGAGATTGCAGTGCAACTCCTGTGAGAGTGAATTTGGTTAAGGGGTCAGGTATTCTTGTCCCTTCCCTGCCACAGACTCCTGTACTTTGTGTACACATCTCTCTCCTGCGTCTGGCCTTAAATCTTTTATATCTTTCCCTTTTACAAAAGAGGTGATGCCTGTAAAGCAAAATCTCTATGATTTAAAAAATGATCAGCATTATATGTTTTCTAAAGTAATAGGAAGGCAATAAAAAATAAGCTCAAGGGCTGAGAACACACGGAAATAAAGGTAGGGCTTTGTAAACACAACCCATAGATTTCAAAAGGTGATTGTGGCTCCAATGAAAAAAACGAAAGGATATAGATTTCTACTATGCTAACATATCTGCCTATTGTACTCCTAAGGAGAACAGTAACCATTATTTTTAATTCTAGGGACTTGGCTATGCTGGATGAGAAGTATTAACTTTAGTGAAATGAAAAATGTGTCATCATTTTCAGGCTTTCTGATGCTCAAGGCTAAAAATCTGGTCAATGTCGAGCTGATGAAGTGGAGATATGATTATTTATCTCTAATTAGGACAAAGCCTAATTCTTAGGCATTCTGCAAATATAGTTGCTGGTCAAAGAAAATGTTTTACTCGGTCAAGAGTTTGTAGCCAAGAGGCGAGGAAACCTGAGACATGACAGGATTGCAGCCTCTCTGCTTTCCTCTGAGCCGGGCATTTAGCACGCCTCCGTACACCTTCAGTAGGAGTTAACAGAAGGAGCAAGTAAGCGCCCCGAACAGCAGCCAGGCAAGAAAAGGCCACCCCGTACCGCATCCCTGCCAAGATTACAGAGTAAGAAGAAATTGAGAGGCACAGGAGCTGACAAGGGAGAGAAGACAGGACTCGCGTGACAGCAGGCTATGGGGGAGCAGAGTGATGGACAGTGTGGGGCGCAGAGCGGGGGAAGCAGAGGCCTGAGCACAGGCCACGGGGACAGATAATCACAGAGAAAGTCTTTTAAATCCCATGTGCAACACAGTGCAGTTGGATTTCCTTTCATCTGAAATCTACCTTAAATCAGAAATGTCTCGGCAATGTAGAGACCCTAGATGTAAGCTGAGGCAGACACTGGCAATGCCGTTGTTTAGGCTATGGCATGACAGCATTTCGTACCTCGCACCTCAGTTACGGCCTATTCACAACTTGGAAACATCCATCATTGAGGCTGCTCGCAGGCTTCTGCAGGACTCTTAATTAAAATACATCCGGGAGGAGTTCTCCTTGGTGAACTGACGTGGGAGGAGAGCTGTGTTATTTTGCAGTCCTGTTGTACTGTGGGTGATCTGAGGTTGGTTGGGGCGGGGAGCCGGCCGATTGTAGAACCTGAACGTGCTCTGGAAGGACCCTGGCAAGATGTGTAGCTCAGACACGAAAGCATCACCCTTATCGAAGAGGCTTTTATGGCGTGTGGAAGCTAAATGCTTTCTGCAGACGTCTCTGCTCCCGGCCTGAGCCAGAGGGCTGGAGCTCAGCCACAGGCCTGTGGCACCCCCTGCTGGTTACAGTCCAGGCTCATCCTGGTCCTTTCCCCTGAGCTAAACGTCGCCGTCATTTCACACTTCTTTGAACATTCTCTGTGAATTTTATTATCGTTTGTTTGGACTTCATTTGTTACCTAGTAGAGACAGTCTATTACAGAAGTTCACATTTTACCTTATTTCCTCTTCTTCATTTTTTTCCCCCACCACCAGTTACTTCTCAAGATTCATCAAAGGCTTCAAGGCTCTTCTATCAACCCGTCAGGCCTCAATTTTTCTTCCACCCGGCTTTTTGATGAGCATGGTCACGAAATTAGGAACCCACTTTTGCTGAAGAATGGGCAAAAACTTTGGGTCTCTCATGGTGAAGCATACAGGTAGGAGTGAGTGTGTGTTCTCTGTCTGTCCTCGGTCCCCCCAGGGGCAAGCGGATGTCAAAGGAGAGCTGAGAAACCACGTAGTCCACTTTACGAATATTTTTTTCATTTTGAGTTCTAATAAAATTTCAGGGGCGTTTTTTGTGAGGCAGTATTGTTTGTGGGATATGACATCTCTCTCTGTCTGTCCTAATGCCTTGTCATAGTTCTTGAAGTCTGCCTGTCAGCACAGCAAGTGGGATTTCTTCATGTCTGAGTAGTCACCTTAATGATAGCAGATGGAAACGCCGCGGGGGGCCAAGCCCATCACACTGTCATTGTCGCACACTGCCCTGACCTGCTTCCACTCCTCTATTTTTTTGTCCCTTTTTAAAGGAGAAATGGATGGTAATTGAAAAGGATCTTAAGCAAGATTTATGAAGCTGTAGACAACATGATTCCCCACTATCTCTCTATGTTTTCACAAATAAAGTCTTAACCTTTTAAGCACCAATGACAGGACAGCTAAAGATAAATTGGTAAAGCTTGTAAGTCCTATCTTATCGAAGTTATATTCCTCAAAAGCGCCCTACATTACCCGACAATAATTACTGGTTATTGCTGAGCATTGTGTAAATTTTTGTAGATTGGTAAATTCCTGCATAAAATTATCTTCGTTTCTGAGAAAAGAAAAAGGCTGCAATGTGCAGGCCTGATGGGCTGGGCTGTTGTGTGGAATATCTGGAAATATATGCATATTTTGACAGGGCACATCCAGATGAAGTCTGAAACTGCTTGTCAGGAAACTCAAACACACTTTTCTGACTACTTTTAATTTTAATTTTTTTTTAGCTCTTTGTTTATCTGAAGAGCAGAGTAGGGGAAAAAGGGGAAAATAATTTTGGTTTTTGAGTATAACTGATCGTGTATTAATTATAATGAAAATAGCGTAGACAGAACTAGGAGCTGGTTGTATTTGCTATGTATTCTAATAGTCAAAATGTCGAATCCTGAAACAAATCTACCCAGAAATCCGTGAAAGCTTTGGAGGGAGTTGTCAGGATAGGTTGTGGATAGCATATTACAAAGTTGAATTTCATCCCTCCCAGGAGAGTGAAATTAAAATGCTTAATAATTTCTTATGCTGTGTAATTTACAGAATTAAAAGTATCCGTAAGGAATGGTGTTTTCTTCCGTGGGCAGATTCCCAAATGTGCTTTAGTTACATCGTGACAATTGTTTTTATAGTGATAAAAACAGTGATGCATTTTAAAGTGGCCAGAATTCTTGCATAATTTAGCAAGGTCTTCCAATTACAAGGAGAGGCTTTAATAAAATGTGTGTCTAACGGTTTCTTCTTAAATATCATTGTTAAAGTGAAAGCAATGACTGACTAATTTTGATGTTTTTAATGATGTTTACTATAATACAGTATTTTAATAAGATCAAACACATGTTCTTGATTAATTGGATCATATTTGTGGAATAACTAGTAAAATGCTAGGTATCTGGAATGTTCTAAAATCAGTTAAGGATTGTAGCTGGAGGAATTTGTAAGTGTGTATATTTGTATATCATTGTTATTTTAACAGGATAATGCATTTTTTTCTGGTTTGAATCCAATATAAAGCATTGGGGAACATGATAGCATTTTGTTACTATTGGAACTTCTAAAGTTTATGTCTAAAAAGTTATTTCCGTCTAGTTTAGAATAGATTGAGCAAATGTGCAATATGTAGTAAGTAAATGATATTCATTTTCAGAGAGTGATTCTAACGTGTCTAATATATGTTGAGATGGTGCGTCGGCTTACTTATTGGCAAAGGGCGATTTTGCCAATATCTGCTTCTGTTTTGAGTTCTTTATGATTTTTCTCCCAATTTTTATTTTGAAAAATATCCAATCTACAACCCAACACCATGAAGAATAGTACAATGACGGTCTATCCATCCTTCACCTAGGTTCACCAACTTAAACAGTTTGCTCATTTGTTTTCTCTCTCTTGTCTCTCCCTCCCTCTCTTTTGAACAATTTGAGATTAGTCCCAGACAGTCGTGAAAGTTCTCCTCGTAACCCTTCATGTCGCAGCCCTGGTGAGCAGGGCGTTCTTCTGTACCACCTCGTTATCCTCCCTGACACAGTCAGCAGTAACGTAATATCGTCTAACGAACAATCGATATCCAGACTACCCAAAATGTGCCTTAGAGCTTTTTGTAATCCAGGATCCAAACATACTTCATATATTGCATTTAGTTATTTTCTTTAGTTCTCTTTACTCTAGAATACTCCTCAGTCTTTTGTTTTGTTTTCCTGCTGTTGACTTTTTGGAAGAGTTCAGGTGCTTTGCTTGTAGAATGTCCCACATTCTGGATTTGTCTGTTTGAATATTTTTGACAATACCACACAGATGATGTGGTTGAGTCCTATAATTCTAGAGTTAAATAGCAAATCTGTGTCACCAATTTAGAAAAAAATGGCTCATAGTTGAATAGTGGTTGTTCTTTTTATTTAATATCCATTTTCTATTTGATTTTAATTCTGAAATAATTAAATTAACCTAAAACAATGTACCTGACAGTATATAATATGAAAAATTAAATCAGCATAGCATTTACTGAACTCACAAAAAAATAGCTGTTTGTAGACAAATATCAAAGATTCGTTTAATTATCAGCTCCAAAGATTATTATGGATATATTGCACTGCAGTTATACATGAAAAAATAACATTATATTAATGGCAACTGGTTGTTTTTCTCAACTAATACTTTGCTTTTGCTATTGAAATTATTTTTAAAAATTACATGTGTTGCAACTATCGTTGGTATATTATAAATCAGCCAAATAAACTACAATGTGCATTTCAGGTCTCAGTATAGGACACCAACAATGGTGCTGTATAATAGGAAATTCACTTATTTCTGGATTTCACTAGACACTGGTATTGTATGTTTTATTATTTATTTGTACTCAAATTTCAATGTTTGTATAATTTTGCAGCTGGCTTTGATGTTTTTTTCCATTTTTCAGATCTCCACTAAACCCTGTTTTGGGTTTGACCTTTGACCAGGTGGCTGCATTTGCCAGAGGTGGCATTACAGTCGCATATAAAACCTTCTTGGACCCCAGTGCTGCTCTGCTCCCAGGATGTGACAAGTAAATTAACATGTGCTTGGTTACAGTAATCTGATTCGCCTAATTCAAATTTCCCAGAGTGAGAGATTGAAACACTAAAAGTTGTTCTTTGAATCATGTTAAATAAGCAATTATTTGTTTTATTGATTTATTTCATGATATAATGAGCTAGTGCCTAAGAGGCTTATCATTCATTTTCCTTGAGTTTTAAAAAACCATAGGCGGCAATGAGCAGACTGTATTTTCTGCTTTGCAGAGATATTAATTTTATTTGAAACATAAAAAGTGTTTTTCATGGATGTTTCTGAAGTAATAGTTTTGGATGGAATTGTTAAAATATTAAATAATATGTTTTCTTATATGAGTGTTCTTACTTAAGACTCATGTGATGATGATAAATTGAAAACAAAGGCAATATGCTGGAGGTGTGGTGGGATAGTGAGGAGAAGAGCAGGAGTCAGAAGATGTGCGCATCTAGCCCGTCTCTGCTCACCATTGTCCAGAAGCAGCTGGGTATCAATTTCTTATCTGTAAATGATGAAAACCCAGTGTTTACTGAATTTTGACCATAGGCCAGGCACAGTTCTAAATGAATTGGGCAAGAACCTATTTAATCCTCAAAACAATTATTTTAATCCCATCATTACCTATTATCGTATTATTATTCCATCCTTCAGAGACAGAAACTGAGGCACAGGAGGAATTTCCCAGTCACACAGCTAGTGCAGACAGAGCCCAGCTTCTAACCCAGATTGTCTTTCTCGCAAACTGAGGGCTTAACCCCCATCCAGCACTGTCTGTCTAATAGAACTTCCTGTTATGATGGAAACACACTTGGTGACTAACGAGCACTTGAAATGTGACTAATGCGACTGAGAAGCCGAATTTTTAATTTTGTTTGAATTAAACTAAGTTCAATTTAAATAAGAATACGTGGCTGGTGGCTACCACATTGGACATTGCAGCATGATGCTGATACTATCTTGAATCAGGCAGTCTATCTATAGGGACCCATCTAGCTTTAATACTTTGTAATTTAACAGGTTACAACTTTCCTTAATGTAGGAGTGAAAAGGCTGAAGTGGAGGGCAGATCCAGAGAACCAAGAGCAGTCTGTTGAGGTCACTCAGTGTAGACAGTGTCAACCGGTTGCTAAATGTGTCTAGAAAGACAGACTCCAGGGTCTTCCTTGGTAGTTGTTTAAACAACAACTCCGTCCCCCAGTGGCTGCCTGCATGTTCCAGGAAGATCCGAATCTGTTTTGTCTTGTTCCCCTTTTCTTTGTGGATAGAAAATAACTCATCAGCATTCTTTGTTATGGGCATTCCCATTTATGAGAGGATTTATTTCATTGCAATATTCTTTCCTCAACCTGTTAAATTTGCCTAGACCCTTTCTCTTCAGTTTTTAGCTAGGAGTTTAATTTTTAATTCTTGTGTTTCTTCTTAATTTTACTTCCCCAGGTGCAATGAATACGGTTTAGTGAATGGATTCAGGTTAGATCTAGGTCCCTAAGTGTAACAATGTGGAACTGGCCCTACTGAGCACAAACTAATTTGAAGATAATTTACTTAATTTTGGGTTTCCATTTGCGCTTTCTTTCTACACTCTAAAGTGGATCCTTTGAAGTCTTAATAATTATATTCTTATTTATATTTCTCAGAGTTTTGGGGAAAAAAAAATACTGTTACCTGTCCTGGAACTGGTTTCTGTTGAATAGCCTGCTGTATTGTACGGCTTAACCTATCAGTGTTGAGCGGGTAATTTTCTTTAGGGTAAAGATTGGCTCATTTTTAAAGTAAGTAATTTGGCTGAACTAAGAATGAATCCCAAACTCTCCACTTTGTGGTTGGTCCATGTACAAACTAGACCATGCTGCCTCTTTAGACTTTCTTATGAATACCAGGCTAACGTGCTAACACAACCACTGTAAGGATAAGAACATCTTTTATTTTTCAGAGTCCCATGTATTTAGAATATACATTTAACAATGCCGATGGTCTCCTCTATGAGTGATTCTGTAAGATTAAAAATCGTTTTTTATTTCTTTATTCTGTTGATTAATTAGGCATGGAATCCCCCAATATAGTAAATAATTGCAAGGTAAAAACTTAAAGTCTTCCCTTTCCTAAAGCACTTTACAAATTTCTGTGTGAAAAGATTATAAACTATACTTTGGGTTTTCTCTCACTAGTAGAGTATAAGATGCATAATTTATTATACTTGTAGATTAAAGAGTATTATAATTAAATACATTTTATTCTAACAAAACTTTATATTTTACTTTTCTTAGTTGGGAAGTTTGTGAGGGATTTCCAATTAATTTCAGTGGCACTAGTCAACAGATACCTGATCAATTTGAAACGGTGGACTTGGGGAACCATTTCCTACAGAACAAGGTCAGAATTATTTGTTATCCTTAATAAGATATTTTATGTATTGGACACTCAGTCAATACATGGTGACTGAGCAGATATTTGTGAAAGTTTTTGAAAACTATAAAATATTTTACAAATGTTGGGCAGGTATTATTTTTACTTACTATTAATTGATTAAATACTTTAAAACTGAACCAATATATAGCATTCCTACTTGATAACATTCTGCCTGAATTACCTCATCTAGGTACTATTGTCTAGCATATTTCCTTTATCCCAATTGTATTAATAAGTTGGAGTTGTTTCAGCAGGTCTTTCAGAGGGCTGTTATCTCTCTGCACTTGAGGATCGGGTCTATTTGTTCTATGGGTCCATGTGTCAAAGCAACAGGAGTTTTTTAGAAAACTTAACTCATGGCAACCCAATACAGAAAGTCTACTTATTAATTTACACTTAGAAATTTATCCTGCCAGTACAGAATTTTTTCCTGGCTGAGCTGTGACAGGTGTTTTAGACATGTCTCTGGTGCAGGAATAATTCCTTCATTCTTCACAGCTGTGAAACTGGGTAGGGTTGTTCTTCATCTCACCTGCACAAGCTTTAGTTTTTGAGCTCTTGAAATCCAAACCAAAAAGCACCCTCTGAGATAGAGATACCCAAAGAAGGTAGGACTTCCTGTCTGCTGGTTTGGGCCCTTTCTTTCCAAGAGACAATGCCAAAGATACATTGTCCCGTCCTGGTCTTTTTGAATTTCTCACTGCCACCCATTCAGTCTATTATGTCAAAATTTATACTGAAAATATTACTTGTTTTAAGGCATATATGAATCTAAATAGTAAAATTATAAAAATAGAATAAAATAATTATTTCTAATCTAGTCTATTTTTGAACAAATTTAGAAAATAAAGTTGAATGATTTGAGTTATGTAATATAAGTTGAATGGTGTGCTAAGAATTAATGCCTTTTATATTTTATGTTCATCTGACATTAAGATTTATTTACCATAGCTCTGATCATTTTGGCGTTCCTTTTTAGGTTTGTGTTGTAGCCTGGCCATTGTCCACCGAGGTTTCCTGTCTTCCTCTGGCCTTCTGCGATTCCCCTCCAATCTTCCCCCACTCTCACCTTGCTTTTCCAGTCTTACCCTCTTCTCCATCTTCTGGTACCCTACACTGCAGTCAGAGCTGTAAATTGTGAACCATAACATGCCCTCACTTTGCTGTACTGCTACCGGGGCATGTTGTTCTTTGCACAGGATATACCACCCACCATCGCCATTCCTTGCCTTTTAAGGCTTCACTCACCTTCCTCTTCCCCCTTGAAGCCTTCCCAGATCCTCCAGAGAGAATTAACCTCAAAATGTTTCGTGTTCTTAGTACTCTTTTCATCCTGTAAAAGTGGTTCTCAGAGTTTGTGTTTTGGCATAGGCTTTTGTTTCTGTGTCTTTCTCCTCCACTAAATTGAGAATTCTCTGGGCACTGGTGTTGTGTCTCACTTGTCTTTTATTCCTGAGTGCTGCACCAAGGCTTGAAGGTAGGGCAGGTGCACAATACGTTTTTGAGGAATGGTTTTTCAAATTCCGCTGTAACCTGTCTTTCAAGGCTACTGTTCTGGCGTATCTTCTTTGTGTGTTAGCCAAGCCAGGCTGTTCATTTGTTGTTTTCTGAAAGCGCTCCAGGATATCTGTTATTACGCCTGTGTGGATCCCTCTGCCTGGAAGTCAGCCTCTCTTTCTTTGTCACCACCCCAGCCTTCGCTGTCCCCTTGTGCCATATCCTAGCACGATGTCTGGCATATAGTTGGCATTCAATAAATGCTTGTTGAAATCCTTCCCATCATTCTCACCTTCTCTGATTTGTGCCTGCTTCATGGACTCTTTCTTTACCCCAACCCCGCTCCCAAACCAGATGTGATGCTTCCAGCCTTGATCCCCCGTTGCATCCATCTGTGCCCTTCATAACAACACTGAACTCGATGCTGTTTCTCTTACAACATTTTTTGCGTGATTTGAAGTCAGCTAGTGCTCCGTGTTTGGGCATATTTCAGGTCACCCTGGGGTAGAAAGGGGAGAATGGTGGATTCGACTGAGAAAGTTGGGATCAGATAGTAAAGAGTCTTAACTCAGTGTTAGGGGTTCTGGATGTTCTGTAGAAGACGAGTCATTGGAAACATTCAAGCAGAGGCAAGATCTGATGTGATCCTTGTGAGAGGAAGGTAACTCAGGAGGCCCTTGTCTTATCCTCCCTGCTAGACTAGAAACTCCTCAAGGGCAGAGGGCAGCCTGATCATCCTTTCTCAGCTGCAATATCTGGATGCCTGGAGTTAGCTCAATGGAATTGCATTCGCTAGTTAACTAGCTCTTTCAACGGGAACCAGCTCACACCTGAAAGAAACATTGAATATCAAAGTTTTCAAAGCAGAAGAACCCAAAAGAGGTTTCTTTCTTTGATTTTAAACAAAGTAGGACTTTAAAATAAAACTGTCTTTTCTAATGTTGAGAAATGAGAGAATAACAATCCAGTTATTTCATCATTATTAATTGGTTCTAATGATTCAGTGGAAGTGGTAAAACAGTCATTTTAAATAAAAGTTTGCACTCTATTGTATTTTTAGAAGAAGAAATTGGTTTGGAATAAAATTCCAGTCCAACCAAAATAGTAAAATAAAGCAGATTTGATAAACTGGCTAGTAAAGAGAAGCTTTCAAAGAAAAATGCCCTCCCTTAGCTATGAAACCTTTAAAATCCTTCCAGAAAAATGCCTCCAATTATATACAGAGAAATGATCAGTGTATTGGAAATAGTAATTTAATCACCTGAAAAGGAGCACCTTTAAAGAGAGATTCAGGCGGAGGTGATGGTTATCTACAGGGCATTTTATTGTAGGATCTTGATGCTCATTGCGGTAAAGAAGACAGTAAGAGGATTACAACAGGGGTAGAGAGGAGGGAGGCAAAGGCAATATTCTTGATGCAGACACTTGAAAATGGGCTTGAGAGAGAGGCATCAGTGCCCAACCCCTGCCTGTTCTTTGTAATCTCTTATTGACAAGTGAAACCTTTCCTGCAGAGAAACGTTTGGAACATGTAATCCCTATTAGCAATGCGGGAGACAGATGTGACCCCGACAATTACAACCTGTTGCTCTTTTATCCATTTCAAAAAAAGATTTGGAATCTACTACAAATGGACAATTTGGCGAATACATCTTTCAACAGTTTTCTATTGTTACTTCAATTGGCAACATTTTTAGATGGCCCCAGTTTAAGGGCAATACAATTATATGTTTCCATGAAATGAATGAAATTTAAACTTCATGGTAGTTAATATAAAAGAAAAAGCATTTCATAAGCAGAATGGTTTGAGGAAAGCCTGGTTATGGGAAAATATGGTGGAAAAACGGACCCCTGTGTTTGGCAGATTATGTATTCTCCCCAAATGAAAAGGAAACTTATTTTGATCCTACCCTTTCAGTATGATCAGACATCAGAGGACATTCATGACAGCTTTCAGTATGGAAACAGCAAGAAAAATACCAAGTTATGATTTTAGGACTATGGCATGCTTGTTATAAGCTAACTTGCAAATTCAGCAGTCATGGGCGCCAGCAGAATGTATTATTCTGTTTGTCACAAAGGAGCTGGGAGAAGGCAAATGGTTCTTTACTTTCCTGTTTCTTTGGAGAGCAAGTCACTGAGAAATAATGTTTTCTACAAATAACTTACACTGGGGAAAATACAACATTTTAATGTAAACTTTGAACCGATTGCCTTTAGACTAGGACACAGGACTTTAATTAAAATCCAAACTCCTTTATTTTTAGGCCAACAGTTGAAAGCTACGTGAGTACTATATAACCAGTCTTAGATATTTCCCCTCATTTGCTTGCATAATGATGTACTCACCAGTATTTTCTGCTTTCACACTTTTCCAGTTCTTGGCCTTAGAGCCGAGTGGATTGATCAGTGATAGATCTAGAGAATGGAGACAGTAAGAGTGAACATCAGGCCCAAGAGGAAAGAGACTTTAGAACACTTCTTATAGTTGTGATTTTAATTTGTGTATCAAATTATTTCACTTGGCCCTAAATTCACTATCAAAAATGAAAAATCTTATACAATTTTTATGTAGAAAAGCAAACAGTTTGTTTAGAATGAGGGTTGTGGTCTATGAGCGTCTTCTTTCAAGGAAAATTTTATTGTCTTGTGTTTTGTTCCTCGGTAGATCTGCCAGAAAAGACCGTACGTGGTTCTCTTACTACTGTTGAATTTTCCCAGGAATATTGAAGGCTGCTCCACTTTCATTAGGGACTTGGAAAAAGAAAACTAAGCAGGAAGTTTTAACTGGCCCAGCAGGTGCATGCGTCATTTCTGTCACCGGCAGCTTCTATATCAGCACAGTTTATTCAGACAAGCAAAATCAGAGTGGTCGTCTAAAGGGACTATGTATATAGATAGGCAAGAGAATTGAAGAGATTTTCTGTTTTTGATTCTCAATGGGATTTAAAAAGGTTTTCTAATGACATTCATGACGAGACGTATTTAGAGACCAGTCTCAACATAAATGCTTTTATACATGCCCGTGCGTGCACACGTGTGCACACACATGTGCACACACACACCTGGCATATTATGTTGCAGGCTGTCAGAGCACTTTTCTTTTCTGGATTCCAGTTTTCACAGTTTCTATCTTCCCCACCTTTATGAATGTTTGATCTAAAGGTAAGCTATCAGATTAAATTAAAAAGAAAAAATAAGGTGAAGTTACGAAGAGAAATTTTGTGGCCATTGTCAGTTTTAAGTATGTTAGAACCCCAGGCTTGGCAGGATCTTTTTTTAATAACACGAAATGAAGCTGATCTCGTGGGCCCGGCTCTGTCTGGTCTGAGTAGAGTCACTTGGGACCTGTCCAGCAAAATCTCTCTCGGAGAACAGCATGGTGTTCAAACTGGGTGCCAACCCAGGACAGACACAAAGGACCCCTTCCTTCTTCACCAATGAGCCAACTGTTAAAAGATTAAACCATGTGGTGGAGATAACAAGAATTTAGGCGCTGGCAGCAGGTGCTACACAAAGAAGCAGTTGGCAGTACAGTTCTTCTGTCTGACTAATTCCAGTCAAAACAATCTTTCTCCCAGTTGCAAAGGAGAGTTTTGAGTGTGATGGCAACTGGAAGTTAGAGGGTGAGCAAGAGCGCCACTTTCAAGGCTGCGTCCTGTGGCGGGCGGATTAGTAGAATATAGTTTATCATTGTTCAGAAACTGTGGGGACTCCCCTCCAGAATCTGGTCACCACTGCCTGACTGGGGCAGACGCAATCAAAGAGCGGTAGGTCACATCTGCTTATGTGGCAGGGCTGCTGGATTTTTTAAATTTTGTTTTCACACATAGGAGTCATATGACATCTCCTCCTCTTGAGAAGTGACTATCTCCCATTATAGAATAATTACCAAATATATTAGTTATACCCTTTTATTATTGCCTGGTCACATTTGTAAAATATTACCTTTTAAATTATCATTAAATTTTTGTTTTTCTAAAAATCATTTGCTACTCAAAAAATATCTAATATTAGCAAAGATTTAGAAATGACTTTTTAATATTAGAGAATAACTTAAATTGATTTGAATCAATGCCATTTATTGGGTTTAAAGGGTAAATAGGTGTATTCCGGTAATCCTATACAAATAAATATTGGTACTTAAAAACTTAGCATGATTGCTCTGGGAAAGTGATCATATAAATTAGGAGACAAAGTTTATTAAATATGAAGTAGTGGAATTCCTGCAAGTGATGTGAATGCCTGTTAATTTGACAATCAAGTCTGAGTGGGAAATGCCAGAATGTGTGCAATGCCTCTGACCTGTGTGATCTGAAGACAACTACGGGTGTTAGCGACCAGTGTCTCCCCACTCGGCCCTCCCCATCCATTCCCACAATGGCCTCTGAAGTCTGAGCTCATATCCTTTCTTCTTAGGAGTTTGTGAGGACTCCCACCTGTTCTCACTGCCTGATGTCTCCATTCTGCTAATCCCTTGTGTCTACCCTTGCCAGATCAACCTTGCTACATAGTAACTGCCTATAATCCAGTCCCTCCTGCTTGAAAGCTTTCACTGGCTCCCTGCTGATGCCTAGCTCCACACCCTTACACTGGACTCCTTCTAGGTTTTTAAAGATTTTTTATTTTTTCCTTTTTCTCCCCAAAGCCTCCCGGTACATAGTTGTATATTCTTCGTTGTGGGTCCTTCTAGCTGTGGCATGTGGGACGCTGCCTCAGCATGGTCTGATGAGCAGTGCCATGTCCGCGCCCAGGATTCGAACCAACGAAACACTGGGCCGCCTGCAGCGGAGCGCGCGAACTTAACCACTCGGCCACGGGGCCAGCCCCTGGAACTCCTTCTAGGTTTGGCCAGATTTACCCTTTAGCCTACCAACAAATCCTAAGACACATTGACTATATGCTTCTTTGCCCTTGCTTGGAATACCTTTTTATTCTTCACTATTCCTCTCAAACTGTCTCCATCCTTCAAGGCCTGGTTCAGATCTCACCTCTTCCCGGATGCTCCACTTTTTGTTGCTCCAGCAGAAATGAGCCTACAATTCTTTGCATACCTATAATACTGTTTAGTCATCTGTATGGAGCTTAACATGAAATTGAGTGTGTGTGTCTGTGTGTGTTATTGCCTCTACTGTAAATTTCTTTAGGGCAGGAAAAATGTTTTATAATATCCTGCACCACGCAATTTAGGGCCTTGCATATCAGAGCCAGTGCTCGAAATAATTAATTGAGTTTAATTAAATGGGTTTGAGCAGTACTATTTCAAAAGAGATCTTATCAATCAGAAACCTATGTTCTAGAATAACTCATTTTGAGTGAGTGCATGGAGGAAGATTAGCTTTCAGACTGTAGTTACAAACGCATCTTCCTCTTCACGGTGTAGGTGGACCCCAGTATTATCCTTCACGCCTCTGTTTCCGTTGTGAAGCAGAGCTTCTCCGGTACTGCGGCGAGCGGCGGGAGTCAGATGGTGACATCCACCCTGTGGCCCGCAGCCAGCGTGTGGCTGATCACAAAGGTACCCAAGAGTGTCTGCTCTCCCTGGGTGACTCCCCAGCCCCAGCTCCCAGTGTCGTCACGCACACAAGCACGCAGATGAAAGCGAGACAACTTGTTGGCTGTTACAAAGGCTACCTCTCTGCTCTTGGCTTTGTCTGGTGGAGAGGACTCCTGTAGACGGCCACGTGAGCATTCACTCACTTTAGATGTGCTGCTTAGTTCAGACCCCAGAGTGTTTAAGCCCAGCAGAGAGCCTACGTATAGGCCGCAGACTCAGTGTTTTCAAGAGGTTTGCCTGTCTGTTATTTGGTTCCACCCCTTGTTCTTTATCTTGGGGCTTCCCAGAGCCTGTGGGATTCGCAGCATACTGTGATGGCATATGGTCTTGTAAGGACGGTTTTAGAGGAAGTCCTGAGTATGAAATGTGAACAATGCCTAACACGTTTCATACCTGAGGATTGGTGCTATTTCATTTTTTTACTTTATTATTATACAATCGGATCTGATTTAATTGAGAACATCTGATTGCCCCTCCCTTCCCTCTTACTATTGAAATATGTCTTGTAATTGCCACCAAATATTTGTGTCTGGAAAGAGACGGTGTAGCTGGTGTCTACCCTTCTTGTGTCTTGCATCCCTTTGCCTCCTCACCATAGATGGTTTTTCTTCTTCCCGGCACTCCCAGGGGCCCAGAATCACCCAGGCAAGTTTGCTGCTAGGAGCTTGGGGGCAAGGGGGTTGAGACTCGTTTCTCAAATGCAGTGTGGGTTGCCCTTAGCTGCTGTTCTTTCATTCTCTGAGAGTTAAAAACAAGCCTACGGAGTAATTAAGATGCAGGGGATTAAGAGAGGTTGTTCACTTCACATACCGAGGAAGAATGAGGTTAGGGGAGAAGTAAATCTGCTCCCAACCTGGAGACCGACTGCCACCAGCCCTTTTAAAGTTGTATTTTGTCTCTGATTTAGTAACAATCTCCACAATTTTGTTAAACATCTGCTAGACATCATGCATCTTATACATGTTTATTATCTCATTTAATTTTATAAAAATTGTGCAGGTTTTCATGTTATAGCCAAATGAATTGAGGCTCATAAGTAGCAGAGGAAGGATTCTTGGTCTGTCTGTTTTCAAAACCTAGGCCTTTTCACTGTCATATAAAACATTGCTCCATGTTTACCAATTTATGAGCACGGTGGCAGTGTTCTAGTTTTACCTCTGCTGCTGAATAGCTGTGTGACCTCAGGTGAGCCACATGCTGTATCTGGGCCTTAGGCTTCTCATCCGAACAGAGTGGGACCAGCTGATGTGGACGGGCCTTTCCTACATCTGTTCTGTAACTCCATCGTATGTGCGTCTAGAATTTCATGATATCAAAAACCTTTACTCGTCTAAAATTTCCTCAAAAATAGTTGACGTGTTTACTGAAAAGAGTATGGGTTTTGGAGTTAGATAGATGGGAATTGGAATCTCTCTTGTGACCCTGGGAAAGTTACTCGGCAGCACCGAACCACTCTCTCCTTATCTGTAAAGTGCAGTGAGGCATAGCTGCGTTGCACAGTTGCTGTGGGGACTGATAAATGAGACAGCACGTGTGAAGTCCAAACAGTGTCTGGTATACAGAAAGTGCTGATATAATGCTGATTCTTTTTCCTCACCTCAAGCAGTTTCCTTTCTGTGTAGACAAGCGTATTCAAATGAGGATTCCAGTCAGTGCTGATTAGAACCAAAATTTTTAAAGAATACTTTTCCTAAGTCTTGAGATATTTCTTTTCCACATAACAAAAAACATGAGAAATAAAAGTTCCATGCTAAAAAGAAAACAATTTTGAAAATATTTTTAGATTGAACATTCTCTCCCTTTTTCAAAATAAATCTTTTTACTTGTTAGGATAGAGAATTTTGCAGGCTGAAAATCCTCAATATGTGTAAATGAATTCTTCAGTCTGTTGCCACTTATTTAAAATGTTGTGTTGATTCTCTAAGTGAGAAAAATTGTTAAATGACCATTCAAACAGTATTCCCAATCTGTTCTCTATCAGAGAATCCTAACATTTAAAACAAAAGCGTTCACACACCACCTTAAAATGTTTAACCTGTGGTGTGTAGACCCAGAGGAAAACTTTAAATTGCTACAAAGTTTACGTATTTGTTTCAATCTTTTCAGCTCCCTGCATTTTTTTGTGTGCATACATGTTTCCAGTCAGCTCCGTAGTTGTAACTGTAACAAGTGACTTGTGATGGACCCAAATAGCTGCACTGTGAAATATGCACAGAAAAAAAGGGCAAATGAAGATATCAAGGTTTGCTTTATTTTGCGCTGAACTGTGAAATGCCACCCTTGTCAGACAGGAGCTCACTGGCTCTGAGCAGGGCTCGTGCCTGCTAAGTTGAGGGTAGTGTTTCACTTTCGGCAACTGTTAATATCCGGGGTTATCCAGGCATAATGACCTCACTATTTGTGACGCATTGTTGAATTTTCTGGTTCTTTTAACTTATTTAGACCTTTCTCCCCCCTCTCTGTTTGTGGGAAGACTGGAATGATCCTGAGCCGAGCAGTAACTCAGGGCTGCCTGGCTGTTGGTTGTCCGATCAGAGTCAAGGCCGCTGACGGAGCGTCGCTAGATGGACATAAATTAATCCTACAGAAAAGGTAACGCTTACGAGCTGGTTAGCTCAGAACAATACATGGTAATTTCAAGATCTCCGAGCCATCAAATCATGATGCCTTCTGGCTGAGATGAAATGTTCGTTAGGTGTTTAAATTTGTGTTCATAATATCAATATTAATTTTTATAATCTAAAATAAGCTTGAAAATATATGCCGCTTAGCTTGGTAGCATTTCTGAGATATTTTTAAAAGTAAAAAGTCGGCCTTCATGTGTCCCTGTGTTGTAGACGAGCTGCTGCTTTAATCTATACTTATCAGAACTCTTCTTTATTTCCATTTTGATTGCTAATTTAAAAATTTAATGTTCTGTGCATATTCCTAACCTTTTCCCCATCTTCTAAATATGAAATATTGAACTGTGAAAGAAAAATCAAAAAATTACTGGCTTGTAAGGCACTAAAAAGTGTACTTCTTGTGTGTTTTTTCTGACTTGGGAAGATAAAATTGAAATTAAAAAGTAAATTAAAAAAATTCAGCACTGGGGAAGAAAGTTGATTTCTCTTCAATAGTCTGGAAATATTTTTGCCTAGATGCTTTCTTTTTCTCACTCATTTATCTTCTGCTTTCACCTAGTGTTGACAAAAACAAGTTCTGCTCTCCTTCAGGACTTAGAGAGCTCTTAGGCAACTGTCGGCTGGATAGGCAGCTAGGACGTGCGTAAGGCTGACACCAGGACTAGAGCACCTGGGCAGCAGAGAAGGCAGCCCAGCTGCAAATACAGAAGGGAAGTTTTCTGTAACATGCAAAACAGATTGTCCAACAGGAATCAGAATATCACTTCATGGTTAAGACCATGTTCTACAGAGTCAGATTTCCGGGTGTAAATACTGGCTGTACCTCCTACTCTAACAAAAAAAATGTTATGAGCCAGACACTATTCTAATTTCTTTATGTTGTAGTATCACATTTAACCCTTACAACAACCTGATAAGGTGTGTATCATTATTATTTTTACATGTAAGGAAATTGAGGTGCAGAGAAGTCAATCAGTTACTCAAAGTCATACCTACTAAGTGGTTAGGCGGGAATGCAGACCCAAGCAGTCAGATTCTGTAACTCACTCTTAGCCACAAAGCTACACTGCCTGTAGGTCAAAATCCAGACAGTTGCCATTGAGTGCCAAGTGTGGTAGCAGATATCTCAGGGCATGAGTAGGGTGCATTAATTGAGAAGCCCAGGCAGAAGGGAGAGGGAGCCAGTAGCTTGGCAGCCTGCAAACTGGCCAGTGCTAGTAGGGTCTCAAATACGTAGATCCCAAGGAAGGGCAAACAAACCCAAAGGAAGTCCCAGTTTGATGTGGTGCTGTATGTGGAGTGGGTAGCAAGGTTTCTAGAGCAGAATCAGTGCTGTAAACTGGAGACATGTCAAGAATCAGTTTGCAGTGATAATGACAAGGCCAAATCATGGAACATGGAGCCAGAGATGCTTCAGCTCATTGAGTCCATGGTTCTAGCAAAGAGAAAAACCCATCGATTATAAGTGACCCAGATATGACACAGATCATAGACTTCATAGATGGGATATTAAAACAGTTACTGTAACTGTGTTCCATGTATTGGAGAAGCTAGAGGAAAGATTGAACATATTAAGTGGAGGCATGGAAGACATAAAAAGACTCAAATCAAATGTCTAGAAATGAAAGCTGCAATGTATGGAATGAAAACTATGCTTAATGTGACTAATGGCAGATTAGACATTGTGGAAGAAAATATTAGTGAACTTGAAGAGATAGCAATAGAAATGAATCACAATGAAAACAGGAGAGAAAAATATTGAAAACAAAATGGACAGAGCATCAAAGAGATGTGAGAAACTTCATATAGCCTAATCACTGAGTAATTAGAGGCTCTGAAGGGAAGAAGCTGGGAAAAGAAAAATGTTGGAAGAAATGATGTCTGAAAAGTTTCCAAATTTTGTGAGAACTATAACCCACAGATCTAAGAAGTTCAACAAATTCCAAGCACAAGAAATGTGAAGAAATGAAACCAAAGAAAATCATAATAAAGTAGCTTAAAATTGGTGATAAAGAGAAAATCTTAAAAGCAGACAAAGGGAAAAGACATAGTATGTGTAAGAGGGACAAAGAGAGGACTGACGGCAGATTTCTTGTTGGCAATAATGCAAGTGAAAAGGCAGTGGGCGAGCATCTCACAAACTGGAAGAATTTATCACCACCAAACCAGACCTGCACAGCAATGTTAGAGGAAGCCCTTTAAGTAGCAGATCCATCTATATGCTAACCTTCAAAAAACCTGCTTTAAATATGTAAGACACAAACAGGTTGAAAGTAAATGCATGGAAAATGTATGCAATGATGAAACTGATCCAAAGAAGGCTAGAATAGCTAAATGAATATCATTTGTTCCTGGTAATATTCTTTGCACTGAAGCCTACTTTCCCAATGAAAATATCTTTGGAATATTAAGGCATGATGATTAAGAGGTTAATTCATCAAGAAGACCTAACAATCCTGTACATTTGTTCACTTCATAACCCAGCTTCAAAATACATGAAGTGAGAGCTGATAGAACTGCAAGGAGAAAGAGAAAAATCTACAGCTGTCGTCAGCAGTAACAATGCGCTGTTTCAATAATTAATAGGACAAGTGGAAACAATCTGTAAGGAAACAGAAGACTAGAACAACACCATCGACTGACTAACTGATATTTTCAGAGTAATGCACCCAACAGCAGCAAAAGACATATTCATTTCAAGTGCACAGAGTATTAACCAAAATACACTATATTCTGGCTATAAAACAGTCTCAAAATACTTAGCAGAATTTAAGTATTATAAAGTATGTTCTCTGACCATAATGGAGGTAAATTAGAAATCAACAGCAGAAAGCTTTCTGGAAAACCCCTAAATATATGGACACTAAGTAACACATTTCTAAATAACCCGTGGATCAAAGAAGAAAATCCAAATGGAAATTAGCAAGTATTTTGAACTGAATGAAAATGAAAACACAA
The DNA here is from genome assembly GCF_037783145.1 of Equus przewalskii. Classification (NCBI taxonomy): domain Eukaryota; kingdom Metazoa; phylum Chordata; class Mammalia; order Perissodactyla; family Equidae; genus Equus; species Equus przewalskii. The sequence continues at coordinate 97,126,044 of NC_091836.1, read as the reverse complement.
CATATTAAAATTTGTAGGATGCTCCTAAAGAAGTTCCCAGGAACTGTTCAGGAAATAAATAAAGCAAGAGGACAAATGAAAGAGGTGATATCACACAGTTACTAAAGGGATAGTAAAGTAATCTTTTGAACAACTATGTGCCAATAAATTTGTCAACTTAGATGATAAGGACCAATTCCTTAAAAGGCACAAACTACTAATGTCTACTCAAGAATAAATAGGTAACCTAAATAGTCCTATATCTCTTACAGAGATTGAATTTTTAGTTGAAAACCTCCCCACAAAGAAAACTCCAGGCCCAGATGGTTTCACTAGCCTCTGGGGAATTCTTCCAAATATTTTAGGAAAAAATAATACCAGTTCTACACATTCTCATCCAGAAAATAGAAAAGGGAATACTTTCCAATTCATTCTCTGAGGACAGCTTTACTTTGATAACAAAAACCAGACAGACACAACAGGAAGAGAAATCACAGACTGATATTCCTCATGGACGTAAATGCAAAAGGCTCTCAACTAAATTTTAGCCAACTGAATAGAACGATGTATGAAAAAGCTAGGGGCTGGCCCAGTGGCGCAGCGGTTAAGTGCACATGTTCCACTTTGGCGGCCTGGGGTTCGCCAGTTTGGATCCTGCATGCGGACGTGGCACTGCTTGGCAAGCCATGCTGTGGTAGGTGTCCTGCATATAGAGTGGAGGAAGATGGGCACGGATGTTAGCTCCGGGCCAGTCTTCTTCAGCAAAAGGAGGAGGATTGGCAGATGTTAGCTCAGGGCTAATCTTCCTCAAAAAACAAAAAAAGAAGATAATATATTATGACCAACTCGAGTTTATTCCAACAAAGCAAAGTTCGTTTAACATTTGAAAATCAATCAGTATGAGTCACCATATTGGCAGAATAAAAAGGAAAAATGATAGGAACATAAAAATAGATATAGGAAAGCATTTAACAAAAGTCAACATCCATTCCTAATACAGCTCTCAGAAAGTTGAACACAAGGGAATTTTGTCAATATGGCAAAGGGCATCTATGAAAAACCTACAGGTAACATCATATTTGGTGATGAAAGACTGAATACTTCCTGCCTAAGGTCAGGAACAAGGCAAGGTTGTCCACTCTCACCATTCCTGTTCAGCATGCATGGAAACTTTTAGCCAGTGTAACAAGAAAAGGAAAAGAAATAAAAGTCATCTAGATAGGAATTGAAGAAGTAAAACTGTCTGTATTTTCAGATGATGTGATTGTCTATGTAGAAAATTCTATGAAATCAACAAAAAGTCTCTAGAACTAATAAATGAGTTTAGCAAGTCTTAGGGTTTGAGCTCAATATACATATATTAATGATGTTTCTATATACTTACGACAAACAATTGGGAATTGAAATTGAAAAATACCATTTACAATAACATCAATAGTATGAAATACTTAAGAATAAATCAGACAAAATATGTGCAAGACTTGTGACTGAAAACTATAAAACATTGCTGAGTGAAATAAAGAAGACCTAAATAAGTGCAGAGGTGCACCGTGTTCATGGATTGGAAGACTCAACATCATCATGATGTCCACTGCTCTCAAAGTGATCTGTAGGGTTAGTGCAATCTCAGTCAAAACCCCAGCAAGCTTCTCATAAAAACTATCAAACTGATTTTAAAATTCGCATAGAAATGCAAAGGACCTAAAATAGTCAAAACAACTGAAAAAGAAGAACAAAGTCGGCAGACCTTTTTACCTGACCTCAAGACTTATTATAAAACTACAATAATAAAAACAATGTGTTGGGGCTGGCCCAGTGGCGTAGCAGTTAAGTTCACACGCTCTGCTTAGGCAGCCTGGGCTTCGATTTCTTAAATGTGACGACAAAAAAAACATGATCCACAAAAATGTAAATTGACAAATTGGACCTCATTGAATTAAGAATTGCTGCTCTTTGAAAGAAATTGTCAAGAGAATGAAGAGACAAGCTTCATCCAAGGGGAAACTTTGCAAATAATGTATATTTGCAAAATGCACACATACAACTCAAGAAATGATGGGCAGATAAATTATTTGGACCAATACTTTAACAAGGAAGATATACAATGGGCATATGAAAAGATCAACATCGTTAGTCATTAGGGGAATGTGAATAAACCCACAATGAAGTGCCACTACACATGCAGTAGAATGTCTGATGTTTAAGAGACTGACCATACCAAGTGTTGGTGAGAATATAAAGCAACTGGAACTTTCATACACAAGGGTAGAAATATAAAGTGGTTCAGTCACTTTGGACAACAGTTGGTACATTCCTAAAATATTAAATGTGTATCTACCGTAGTACCCAGCCATTCCAGAAATTTGCTCCAGAGAAATGAAAGCTTTTGTTCTTATGAAGACTTGTACACAAATGTTCATAGCAGCTTTATTTCTAAAGCCAAAAGTAGAACCTGGAAACAATGCGAATGTCCATCTATAGGTGAAGAGACAGATAAATTATGGTGTATCTGTAACCATGGGCCCACCAGGACTAGTTCAACTGACCCCATCTCTTATCAACAGAGTGATTAAGAAATGCCCTTCAGAAAATCTGCAAAGTCTTGTAGCCAGAGCACATGCAAAAGAAGAAATCGTGACGTGAAATGACTGCAGAACCAAAGAACCTCCTCCCCATGGAACCCAAGGACTGGGACTCCACCGGAACTGGAAAGCTGGACTCTTATCAGAAGCGAACGGTCCCTCATTCAGGAAGATCCAGTGTTAAAATTCCTTCCCACCTCATCAGAAATGTTTAGAACCCCATCATAAAAGTTCAGAACCTCCTCGTACATGTTTAGAACCCTGTCATAAATGTTTAAAACCTTCCCATAAATGCTTGAAGCCCATCAATCAAAACCTGCCCCACCAGCATCTCCATGCACCAGCCTGCTCTCCCTAACCTCCTGAACTTCGCCCCAAGTCCTGAACGGGGAGACAGATCTGAGGGCACACACCCCCGTCTCCCTGCAGATTGATCTCATGGAATAAAGCTGATCTCTCTTCCCAAAGGCTGATGCCATAATTAATTGGCTTGTTTATGCACATTGAACAGAGAACCCCAATTTTGTACAGTAACATGTCTATATGATAAAATATTACCCAGCAAGAAAAAGGAATAAACTCTTGAAGCACACAACGATCTGGATGAATCTCAAGGTAGTTATATTGAGAAGAAAGAGCAAAACAAAAAGAGTATACATTGTTTGATTCCATTTAAATAAAACTTTAGAAAATTCTAACTAATCTAGAGTGATGCAAAGCAGGTCAGTGTTTGCTGGAGAAAGGAAGATGTGGAAGGATAGGAAGGAGGGACATCAAAGAGGCACAAAGAAATTTGGGGTGATTTTGGTGTGATGGATATGGATATGTTCATTATCTTGATTGTCGTGATGCTTTCACAAGTGTATGCATGTTTCAAAACTTATCAAATTTTGCGCTCTAAATATGTACCTGTCAGTTGTTCAATATTTTATAATGTTGTATGGAATTATTTTTCAATGAGCTGTTTTTAAAAAATACTAAAAAACAAACTACGAACAAAAGCAAACAAAATCAAAAGGATGGGTAAGGAATGACTAAGTGCTACTTTAGAGGGAAGAGGTGAGGGAGGGCTCTCGGTGGGAGAGCTGACCTATGGCCACGGTCACAATGGGAGGTGTTTGCAAAGGTGGTATATAGCTTAATGAGCATGCTCCTCATGCCCAGGGCTCTCCCTGTGCTGACTGGATCCTGAAGCGTGTGCTGCTCCGGTCTCAGCCCACTGAGGTTTACTTCCTCGATGCCCAAATCTCCAAACTCAATGTCCTTGCTGCCCTTGGAGAAGAGAGCTGGGGCAAGGAAACAGATGACAATTTTAAAAAACTGCAGTAAGTTTAATTTGAAAAATCTCTGCAAGAAAAGATTTGATTTCTTTTAGAAAGGAAGGAAAGAGGAGAGAGAGGGGCCGAAGCAGAAAGGGAGAGGATCCCATGCACATGAGGACTGTTTACCTTTGTATTGGTACAACTTGCTTTACCCGAGAAACAAAATCCACTGCAAGGCAGAGGCAAAAGAGCGGAAAATTTGGAAACTAGAGGTTTTCACTAACTGCAAAGCTATGTTTCATCTTTTAGAAAGTAGTAAGGACCAAGAGTTTTAAAGCTTCCCTCACCTCTGGGTATATACTCTCAAATATGTGTATCTTTTCCAGAGCATCTGAAGTGCCTGTGCAACTTATTGTTGTTTTAAACACAACCGTACTTCATTATAAATAACAAATATCCCCGTGTAACAGCAACTTCTAGAGAAATGTTTCTTTCTAAGCAGGATGATATGATTTTAACGAAAGCTATGAATCAAGACATAACCTTTTATATGCTAAAAATAGCAGAACTACCACTTAAAGTAACAACCTGACAACTCACGAAGAATGTTGTAAACATATCATGCCTCATTAGTTCAGTTATGTCTCACTTGGTGTCACTCTTCTCATTCTCACTCAATATGGCAAGTGCTTGCACAGATTCTTTTAAATATTTTTTCTGTGATGTGCATCTGACCATGAATGGATGAAAGCAAACCAACGATGTCATTACCAAGTGATCTGAAAATCATAAAAATTATAAAAATCATAAACCTCGAAGTCAGAGATGCTTCTTTCCAAAAGATATCTTGGACATCTTAGCGCAAACCAGTTGAATCAAAGATTTTTTTTTCAGGCCTCCATTTAATCTTGGTTTTGCTTCAGTTTTAAAGAATGTGGCTATACGGGATCTGGCCTTTGGTGTTAAATTCATAAACAATTTAAAGCAACACATACACACACACATATGCAAACATCCACATACAGAGGTTAGATTATAGAGACTAAAAACTGGAGACCCATAGATTTTGTTTGGCCTGCACATTATTATAATTTTTTTGAATTGGTTGTGTGCCTATAGAAATAGGGAAATTTCACACAAAAATTACATATTTCTAGCTTTTCTTGAAAATAATCAGAAGAATGGGCAGCACTGGACCTTCATTCTCTCATGATACCAATCATGCAGGAAGTAATTCCCCCTTTGAATGAAAAATATACCCTTCAGATGGAACATGTACCCTTCCAGTAGAATATGTACCCTTCAGACAAAATATATACCCTTCAGACGGAACATGTACCCTTCCGGTGGAACATGTACCTTTCGGATGGAACATGTACCCTTCAGATGGAAATATATACCCTATAAATGTAACACGTACCCTTCAAATGGAACATGTATCTTTCAGACAGAACATATACCCTTTATATGGAACATATACCCTTTAGATGGAACAAAACCCCTCAGATGGAACATATGCCCTTCAGATGGAACATGTACCCTTCAGATGGAACATGTACCCTTCAGATGGAACATATACCCTTCAGATGGAACGTGTACCCTTTAGATGGAACATGAACCCTTCTGGTGGAACATGTACTCTTCAGATGGAACATGTACCCTTCAGACAGAACATACACCCTTCAGATGGAACATATACCCTTCAGATGGAACATATACCCTTCTGGTGGAACATATACCCTTCAGATGGAACATATACCCTTAAAATGGAACACGTATCCTTCAGATGGAACATATACCCTCCAGTTTGCTCTGTCCTTCACCATTCCCAATTGCGGCCCTCATATTAACTCTAGCCTGTTTCATTCATTTCTATTATCTGCCTGGTAATCTTTACAGTCTTTCTTATTTAAATGTTAATATTTCAGTTATGGTTTTTTGCATCTACTTTTTTCCCCCCACTTAGGTCTTGCTGGAAATGGAGTGTTAACTGACCAACAATAATCTGGGCTAGGTTAAACTAACTCTGTTTTAAGGACACCATTAAATACAGCTAACAAGTGTAGCTGTGTAATGCTAGGTACAGAAGACAGAAAGACAGCTAGGTAAACAGACGGCACATCACCAGGTAATCAGATGGAAAATCATCTCCTTGGTCAAGGCTTGAAGTTTAGGAGGCTAAGAGTTAGATTAAAGCACAGTGACAGACTCTAACAAGTATGCAATGTCGAAAGGACTCTTTGCCGTGCATTGGACTTTTGAGCAATAGTCACATATACAGATAACACCATTAGAAATGTCAACATCTAATAGAAAATTGTCCACGTGTAATTTCATAGTGTGTGAATCGATGAATGAAACTTCTTATCTCTGTTCTCACTATATTAAGAATCAGGGAAGGGAAATCCCTTTTCTCCCATTCTCTACGTGGATCCTACTTTTGGTCCGGGTAGTGTTGGAAGACACCAGAGCCATTTGAGGTATCTGGGAAAATAGATTTGTAATTGTGAAGCGTGATGACAGTTCCCCTTACAGTAAACTGGGAAATGATGAGCGTTAGCCTATGAAATTTTCCCAAAACTGAACTGTGGCCATGAGCTGCCTTCTTGCCTCTCCCTCTGATAAACAGAATATATCAAAGAAAAAATATTTATCTAAATACACACACACACATGTTTTTTAGATTCCCAATAGGAATACTATCATGCATATGTATGCTCAATGAGATTACAATGAGCAAACTTCCCAGGGCAGATAGACCTGTTTCCTCACCTCTAACATGAGTTTCTGTGACTAGTCCTGGAAGTCATCGACTTTCAGAGAAGGAAGGAGTCGAAACAGCATCTACTTCAAACTTCTCTTTAATAGTGGTGGTGGTGGTGGTGGTGTTAATATTATTATTATAAGAAATTCCAACACCACTAAAGACTAGATGATCTACTAATGGTCATTTATCTGGTTAATGTCAGATCCAAGACCAGAACTCGGGTCTCTCGACCTGAGTCCAGCACGTGTCTTGCTATTTATGATCTTGATTCTTGGATGGAATATTGCTCCTCATTTTCTCCTCCTCCTCCCACTGTTGATGTTATTATTGCTATTTTTATTTTTATTTTTTTAGGGAGATTAGCCCTGAGCTAACATCTGCTGCCAACCCTCCTCATTTTTGCTGAGGAAGACTGGCCCTGAGCTAACATCTGTGCCCATCTTCCTCTACTTTATATGTGGGACGCCTACCACAGCATGGCTTGCCAAGCAGTGCCATGTCCGCACCAGGGATATGAACCGGTGAACTCAGGCCGCCGAAGTGGAACGTGTGAACTTAACTGCTGTGCCACCAGGCCAGCCCCATATTATTGCTATTTGTAAAGCTTGGTTTTTGTTTCTTTAAGAAATCTTTTTAGCTTGGTGCTTACTGACCAAGAGGAGGAACGTCTGTGACATCGTTCTCTAGATCAGTCCTGTATGAGCATCATTGCAGAGTAGACCTAAATTTACTTGCTTTACATGTAAAAAGTCTTGAAAAATAAACAAATGCAGTTTTGTTTGTAGAATTTTATTTTTTAAAGAAGTTATATTTTAGAATATCTTCTCTTCCTGCCTAATGTGAATACTACCTGAGAGATTTGTTTTTTTATAACTTTGGTAAAATTTAAAGTAAAATTTATAGATATAAGTAGACTTTCAATAGAAATACTACTGGTTTGCTCACAGGGCTTATAGATGATATAAAACTGCATATTGTTAGTAAAATTTCCTAGGCAAATATAGACTTGAACAGACTGAAGCTGTGATAAAATTTGAGAAATACTAGGAAATTTGTATTTCTTTTAGAATTTTTTCTTTACCAAGGTGTAATTTATTTTCTTTAGCCACTCACTAAGAAGATCTTTTAAATCCCCTAAACTGCCATATATTAAATTTAAGACATTTTTTATGGTGGCCTTATTATTAATTTTTTTTCCTCTTTTTTTTTTTTTTTGCTGAGGAAGAGTCACCCTGAGCTAACATCTGTTGCCAATCTTCCTCTTTTTGCTTGAGGAAGACTGGCCCTGAGCTAACATCTGTGCCCATCTTCCTCTATTCTGTGTGTGAGTCACTACCACAGCATGGCTGACGAGTGGTGTAGGTTGACGCCCGGGAACCAAACCTGGGCCGCCAGGGCAGAGTGCGCTGAACTTAACCACTAGGCCACAGGGCCGGCCCTCGTATTGTTAGTTTTTAAGGTGGTAATATTTGACATTTTATTCACGTGTTTGTGTATTCAAAGGTATCTTTAATCTCCCATCATCTGCCAGGCACTGTGAGCAGCTTTAAGGGCTCGTGTGGTCTCTGCCCTCACACAGTTGCCAGTTTGAGAGATAGCTCTTGTATTATTCTTGGAAATAGATGCTACAAATTCAGAAAATCAAAACTGAAATTGACATAATTTACGTTTGTGTAATCACATCCTCAAGCCAACACTATAATCCAATTAAAAGACAAAATTCTGAATTTTGCAGAGTTTGACGGCTGGCATCAGTATGTTAATTACCGACTATAGATGTCATACACTTTGAAAAATTCTCATTTTCCGTATTATTTATCTTGAAGAAATATGCTTACAATAATTTATGCAACAGGAGGAATTGCCTGTAAGCAATGAAGTTGCAGTGAGTTATAGCCCTTACACATTAAAATGATCTAAATTTTATCACAAGCCAGCACATTTCCCTCACAGCATCACAGCAATCGCTCGCTCTTTATTTTTAAAGGGAGTGCAGTTGTAAGCTTGAGACTGACAGCCTTAAAGACCAGCAATGTTGTTTTTGTTATTTCTTCGTTCAGTAGCTGACATAAGAGCTTTTTCAGTACCTCAGGAGAATTTGCAATAGTACAAAACTATTTAGTGATTATATTAACACAATGGAATAAAAATCATTTATGTTCATATCAAAGTGTTTTAAGTCACTAAGGTTCTGTGTCAAATTATAATCAGTGAGACTAAAATATTCATTCTACTTTTAATCTTCAAGTTACACAAAATAATTTGTGTTATAGTTTTCCAACCTAATTGAGAAGATGTTGGGCTGACAGTCAGACACTCTGGGCTCTGGCACCTACCTGGAAACCATGTAGCTCTGTGGTTCTGACCAGCTCACTTCATCTCTCTTGTTTTGCTTTGTTCGTCTGTAAAGTGGGGACCAGACCAGGATAGGCCCTCAGCTCCCTCAAATTCTCAGTCTATGTGGTGTCGCCGTGGATAATGGATGTTATTATTATAATAATCATAAATGTTAGTTCTGGACCCCAAGTCAAAATTTTTAAAAAGCTTCTGTTTTCCTTTATTAATTACAAAATAAAAAGATCTCTGTAAAGACCACCCCACCCTTCCAGTGCTACATCGAGCAGCAGTTACACTGTATAAAGCCTGAGAATGGGATTCTTAGCTTAGGGTTCAGTCATACTTTGGAAGACATTTCATAGAAAATTTTACATAGGTGTTAGGACCCTTTGTATTTTCTCACATCTCTGCTCCCCTTTCCTCCATCCTAATTTCATTTTCTGCTAATAGTGTCATGTTCCTCTTTACCCATTTTTGACGTCTGAGACTTATTCTTGCCTGCTCTCTCTAACCCCTACCCCATTTGTTCAATCATCAGATCAGTCCTCCTTTTAGAATATTTAAGTATCTGGTCCTTCCTTTCTCCTCTGCTCTCATCACTTTAGTTCACTGTTTTCCAAAGTCTGATCCATGGACCACACACATTCCAAATTCCCCAGAGTTCTTACAAGTGGAATCACTTGCAATAACTGTTAAGGTAGATTTCTGGAGGTCCAGACCTTCAGAATCACAATCTCTGAGGACGGGGCCTGGAGACTGACAGTATTGCCAAGCACCCATTTCAGCATGCCCAAGAACTCCTCTCCTTTTCTCATGCAAACTGAACGTGGGTGAAAGGCTAGCGTGTGCTGGACCAGTTTGGACTGCTGCCTCCTGCTCTGCCCAGACTGCAGTGCCTTGCTTGGGGAATAGAGCATGACCTGACCCCTCTTCTCTACCATCGATGTTTCTGTCAAAACTCAGAGGCAGTAGGGAAAGTCGTGTTTAACATCCCATTACACTTAATTTAATTCATTTTGTCTTACCTTTGTAAGGTTTCTAAATATTAATGAATACATGATTAGTTAATTTAGGCATGATTAGCTTCATCACATTTTAGTGTTTCTTTCTTATTCAGACTTACCTCAGAAAATCTGATATTCCTTAATAAAATTCTCTGGTCTTTTCGAAACAGGTGCCTGAGGTTCCTAATTTTTCCATGGCATCTTTTCCATCCCATCCTCTTCATCCTTATACTTAATTAAGTCCCTTTCTTTCTGTCTTGCAGAGGATCTTTCTGGGGAGAGAAATTTCTGTAATATTCTTATTGATCCTATTTATTCTCTAAAACTCTTAATCACGTTGCCGTTGGTAGCACGCACACACACCACACCACTTTGGGTACCAAAGAAACTGGTTGTCTTAGGGAAGGCTTTCGCTACTGAGGAAGCGGTGATGATGGTAGCATCCTTGGTGGAGGCTGGGCAGTCGTCCTTCTAGGCTATGTGGAAAATGATCATTTTATGTGAAACCTACACGATGTTTCAGGCTAGAGAAAAGTTGTCAATCATTAAATTACATTTTTTGTTACAGAGATAAAGGAAATGATGCTCAGAAGTGGGTGTTTGGAACTGACGGCTGCATTTATTCTAAGGTAAGGACTTTATAAGCACCAGCTTTTATTCCTACATTTTTTGGTTCCCAGATACTTATAAAATATGCTATTGTTGAGAGCGAGAAATCATTTTTCTGCACAAATGATTTCACTCTGTGCCCAGAAGTTTAGAATTTAACTTGTCAATACTTTCCTTTGAGATTTTATTTTACTTTAAAACACAAATTTTCCAAAGCCAAAAATAATTTTCTCCGTTCATTATTATGATACAACCCAGCATTTCAGGACATCAGTTTTCTTTCTTTCCCTTTTTTTTTTTTGAGGAAGATTAGCCCCGAGCTAACATCCGTGCCCATCTTCCTCTACTTTATATGTGAGATGCCTGCCACAGCTTGCCTTGATAAGCCGTTTGTAGGTCCACGCCTGGGATCTGAACCGGTGAACCCCGGGCCGCCAAAGCAAAGCATGTGAACTTAACTGCTATGCCACTGGACTGGCCCCCTTTTCTTTCTTTTTTAAAAAAATTTAATTTAATTTACTTGTTTTATTGAGATATCATTGACATATAACGTTGTGTAAGTTGAAGGCACATAGAATGTGATTTGATACATTCATTTATTGCAATGTGATTACCAGCACAGCGTTAGCTAACACCTCTATCGTATCACATAATCACCATTCCTTTTTTGCGGTGAGAATAATTAAGATCTAGTCACTTAGCAATTTTGAAGTTTGTAATACAGTTTTGTTGACTGTAATCACCATGCTGTGCATTAGAGCTCCAGAACTTGTTGACGTACTAGTTTTCAGATTTGTACCCTTAGACAACATCTCCCATATGCACACACACAGTGGAACATTGTATCATGTCTTCTTTGTCCATTCCTCCATCGGTGGACACACCTGGGTTATTTCCACATCTTGGCTACTGTGGGTGTTGCTGCACTGACCGTGGGAGCACAGATGTCTCCTCAGTACCTGTGTTAGTCTTCTTAGGAGATTGTCACCTTGGAAAACTGATGGTCTCTACTAAAATTGAACATGTCTATATAGCCCAGTGATTCCCCTACTACGTATCTTGAAGAGAAGATACTTGCTGAGTGTTAGCAGCATAACAGCACTATTTGTAGTTGCCTCAGTGGGAGGTTACTTAGGTCTCGTCAGCAGTAGATGGGCACATAGATTATGGGGTATACACTCAATGGAATACTGTCCAACAGAGTGGGGAAACTGCAAAGTGCCAGACACTAAATATTCTGGGCTTTGTGAGCCATATGATCTGTATCCTGACTTCTCTACCCTGCCTTAGTTGCAATATGTAATGACAATATGTAATTGAATGGTGTGGCTGTTTCAATAAACTTTATTTTAAGAAAAGCAGTAGCGAGTGGTTGGCCAGATTCGGCACATGGTGGTATCGCAGTGCCAATAAACATCTCAACGTGTGCAGATCTCACAAACGTAATAATGAACAGAGACCTCAGAGGCAGGAGAATGCACACTGGATTTAGGGTCTGGGGCCAGGCTAATGACAGACCGGTTGCGTGGCCGTCAGGGCAGTGGCTACAGCTGACGGGGCCCTGTGACTGCACGGGGCCGTGAGGAGCCCTTCAGGGGTGCGTACTACTCCCTTCTTGACCCAGGGCTGGCTGGATGGTGCTCACTGTGTGGAGATGGGTTGGATCGTACACTTGTGGTTCATGCACTCTTCTGTATGAGTATTGTGTTCATGTAAAAAGTAAACTTCAATAAAATGAGGAGATTAGCCTTGAGTTCTCAAGATTTCCTTCCTGTTCTGTGATTCCTTGTCTAGAGGGAAGGTTAATCAACATCAGTATTTCAGAAAGACAAAAATTTGATTCATCACATGATGTCTGTTAGTGTTCGCCTCAGAATGCCACCATCATGGTCTCAGAAATGCTAAGTCAGATGAATGAGACTGGAGACACAGTGTGTTATTTCCCACACCTGCTGTGACAATAAATGGGGTGGCTTGAAACATCAGCACTTTATTATCTCCCGGCGCTGGGGGCTGGGAGGTTGGAATCAAGGTGTCGGCAGCGCTCTGCCCCATCTGGATCCCGGGGGAGGATGCGCCCTTGCCTCTTCCTTCTCTGCTAGTCTCGGGCGTTCCTTGGCTTGTGGCAGCATCGCTGCAGTCTCTGGCTCCATCTGTACACGGCTGTCTCCCTCTGAGTCTGAGGCTTCGCCAGATGTTCTCCTCTCGGTACGGCTGTGTCCGTGTTTCCCTCTTCTTATAGGGACACCAGTCATGTTGGATCAGGGCCCACCCTAAGGAGCGATTGTTAATTTGATTACGTCTACAGAGACTTTATTTCCACATGAGGTCATATTCACAGGTACCAGGGCTTAGGACTTCGACATCCCTTTCTGGGGACACAATTCAATCTAAAGTACATAGCGTGTGAGTTATCAGTTTATTCCCTCGGTTCCAGATCTGCCATTCATTGCTTGGCCCTGCCTTGGGTGGCTGCACAGCGGGGCACTGCCAGTAGGGCGCATTCTTGTGAATCTTTCCTAGAGCATATTCCTCTTTGGGTGGCTTTTTAGTGGTGTCACTGACCAGGTTCCTCGCTGTGGACGGCTTCCCCCGGTGCTCCAAAGGCACATTTGTGGTGAGTCCTTTTAGGGCCCTGCCTCAGGGCCTTCTTTGACTTCCGGTGAGCCAGGGCTGTGCCTCTTAGAGTCTGGATCTCAGCCTTGGGTCAGGCCTTTGCCCTGGGCGTTGCCTCTCAGGCCCAGGAGGAGCGTCTGTTCCCTGTAGCTGCTAGTCCTTTGTTCCTTGGTGTTCTCGCTAACTCTTACTGGCCCATTTCCTGCCACTCTAGTCATCTGTCACCAGCTGCTTACACTAAACTTTTCCTGTTCAAAGTACTATGTGGTTTCTCTCTGACTAGTAAACGTGGTACCTTGATGTCTCTAGTGTTCTAGAATTACATAGTTGAGCTGTTATTCCGTGACAACCTGCACCATTGTAGCTATTTAGAGAGTTTGATACAATTTCAAATTTAAAATTAACATATTAGCATTTCCCTACGTACGTATTTTTTGGCACACTGGCTAAAATTCGACCCCATTCACTAACTCAACTAGGAAAACACTTTTAGCTCTGTTGCTAAGCAGGAAATTTGACATAGCCATCAAATGTCAAAGCATTTAAAAAATTACCTTTATCCAACTTCATTCTGAAATTCTCCCCAGCTTCCCCTCTGCCGTGTTTGACTCCACTGCATTCCTGAGCCAGGGCGAGGCTCTGGGTTGGTGGAACGGGAGTCACAGAAAGACCATAGCTTGTACATCTTGGTAAAAATAAAAAGTGGAATTTTGAGACTGTACCAAAATATCCCTCCAGCTTTTTGGCCTGTGCCTGCACATGGGGACTTCACCCGAGACATATCTGAGCAGAGCTGACTCCTGTCACACAAGAACGTAATTCTGTCTTATATAAGTACCACCCTTCACACCATCAGAACTGGAAGAACAGAGCTGAGGTTTAAGTGTATTTTCTTCTTTTCTCTCCCCAAATTCAGGTACCTAAAAACCCACTTCTACTCTGCTCTCCTTTTTCTCACAATTCATAATTTTCTAATTATTCCCAACAGTACTATTATTGATAGCTAGCAAGTAATGCATACTTTTGCGTTTCAAATACAAATCATTTTTAAGAGGATTTTGATTCTAAAAATTTTAATGTTCCATTCCCAAACACAGTCGCTGATTTTTCTTTACTACAATTATTCTATATTCACAGAGCAGAACTCTTTATTAATGAAGCTTTTCATTATTTTAGGGGTTTAGAAATTTTGATTAGATCTAAATTTAGTCATATCCAAAACTATATCCATCTAGTTAAGGCTAAAATGAAGGATGATTTGATAATTATTTGCAGCTGGATCACAAATGGAACTCATTCCATTCATTAAAAAAAGAAAAGAATTCCGGCTTTAGGATGCTAATAACTCATCTTGGCTTCACCACTTATTTGCCGTGTGGCCTTAGGCAGGTCCTTGAACCTTTCCAAGTTTTGCATTCTTTGTCTGTAAAATGGAGCTATTGATGCTCGCACTTTAAGTATTTGGCACAGATTCTGCCTATCAGTAGATTCTGGCATATCAATTATGGCTAATTGATAATTTGTAGATGGTAATGATATTAATAATGAACAAATTTAAATACAATATTGCATTTTGTTATATTGTTTTTACTTGGATAAGATTTTTTCTTTTGTTTTATTTTTAGAGTTAACCATCCCTCTATTCATTTGCAAAAGGATAAATAAAGTTGGATTATTCCTTTATACAAGCCACCAGTTTCAGCTAAATTAAAGATTTAAACTTAAACAGGAGCCATAAAATATCCAGAAGAAAGTAGGGATCAAGGTGTCTGCCGAGAGCAGTGGTCCCATCTTCACGAGCATGCGAACAAAGATAGAATACATAAAGGAAAAGACTAATGTATATAAGTGTATAAAAACATAACAACTCCTAAATCTGAAGTAGCTCAAGCAAAAGTGAGTAGGGAAGTATGACAAATAGGGGGTCTTTGAGATGTAAATATCAGTGAGAGGGCAAACACACACTTTGCAATGAGCGTGATAGGGCAATAGAGAAGGGCAAGTCCTTCCATAGAAAAATGGGCAAAGGACTTGAAAAGGAAAGAGATGATGGAAGAGAAAGGAAAAGAGCCACCAAGAAAGAGCTCAGCTTCCCTGGAAGTTAGATAGATGTGGGACAATGAGGTAGTCTTTGCTCCCTATTCAATGTGGGAGATGTAAAACTAGGAATAGCCAATGCTGTGGAAGATGTGAGAAAACAAACATGCCTATTCCCTTCTTGCGTGTTTGTGTTAGTTATCTATTGCTGTGTAACAAGTCACCTCAAACGCAGTGACTCAAAACAACAGACACGTGTTGCCGCGCAGGTTCTGTGGGCCGGGAGTTGGAGCGGGTGGTGGGGCGGCTCTGACTCAGGGCCTCTCGTGAGGCCACAGTCACCTGAGGCCTGAGGAGGCTGAGATCTGCTCCAGGCACACTTACGTTGCTGTTGTCTGGAGGCTTCAGGGCTCTGGCACGTGGGCTTCTCTCTGGTGCTGCTCACAACATGAGCTCGTGCCCTGAGAGGGCAGGAGAGGGAAGAAACAGAGTGCAAGCTGCAGTCTCTCATCTCCTAGCCTCAGAAGTGACGTGACACCACTTCCCCAACATGGGCCAATCCTGGGATAGTGTGGGAGGGGCTACCCAAGGGAAGGGGTACCAGGAGTCAGGGAACACGGGGGCTATGGAGGGTTACAATATTTCTGAGGGTCAGTTTGGCAATACTTGTCAAAATTTGTAAAGAATACAGATTCCCTTTGACTCAGAAATCCCACCTACAGCAGCTTGCCCCAAGGAATTAATCAAGAGTACGCATCATAACACAGCTTAAGGATGTTCATTAAAGCATTGTTTATAATAGTGAAAACTGAAAACAGGTTAAGCAGTCAACAGTGAGCTTGTATAAATATATTATGGTATGTCTTTATTATGGATACTATATAGTGGCATTACAAATAATCTAGAATAAGTTATGATGACAAAGGAAAATGCTAATGTTATGATTTGAGAAAAATCAGATAAGAAAACAATATTATTTATTTATTTATTTGTATTGTATTAAAGGGGTGTGTGTGTGTGTGTGTGTGTGTAGAAACAAAACTGGAAGTTTATACATAAAATGTGTGGTAGGAGGCTGGATGATAATTTTTTTTTTTTTTTGAGGAAGATTAGTCCTGAGCTAACATCTGCTGCCAATCCTCCTCTTTGTGCTGATGAAGACTGGCCCTGAGCTAACATCCGTGCCCATCTTAGTCTATGTTATAAGTGGGACACCTGCCACAGCATGGCTTAATGAGCGGTGCCATATGTCTGTACCCGGGATCCAAACCGGTGAACCCCGGGCCGCTGAAGTGGGACGTGTGAACTTAACTGCTGCTCCACCAGGCCAGCCTTGGATAATAATTTTTTTGAGTTCTCCTATGTTTTCTATAAATGTGTGTTTATAATCAGGGAAAAAAAGAAACACTTTTCAAAAATATGCCTGATCATGTACTGACCAAGAGGAGAGGGTCTGTAGAGTTTAGAACATTCCGGGTGAGATTCTGCTGACCTGCCTGCCTTACCTCCCACGAGGACTTAAGATCCCTGTGGAGCCCCAAGTTAGATTGAATAT
The DNA here is from genome assembly GCF_037783145.1 of Equus przewalskii. Lineage (NCBI taxonomy): Eukaryota > Metazoa > Chordata > Mammalia > Perissodactyla > Equidae > Equus > Equus przewalskii. The sequence continues at coordinate 97,109,296 of NC_091836.1, read as the reverse complement.
GGGGCCTTTCTGGTGTCCGTGGAGGGAAGATTGTGGGAGCGATGAAGATGCTTCCCCAGCTCTGTTATGTTGAAAATAATCTCATAAATGGATGGGATCCTTTGTAGCAAGCAGAGAGTTGCCACTGTGTCCTGAGCGTGAATTTGGTCAGCGTGAAATTCTGAGCAAGGTCTTACTCAACTTTCAGTAGAAAACTTCTCCCTCAGCAAGTGGAACTTACAGTCTCAAAGCTGGTAACTAGCGCAGCTGGAATTTGAAACCAGGATGGGGCTGTAGGATGTTCATCCGTAGGCACTGGGGGTACTGTTTTTGAAGTGGAAATGTTGTAATCAAAGATGTCCTTTATTAAAATTTGTCTTCCGTGAGTAAAAAGTGGATTAGAATGAGAAGAATGCAATGAAGCCCAAAGGGCTGATGGACTTGGAAAATCCTGAGTGTTAAGACATTAGAGGTCAGTTTAGGGCGATGAGCAGATGCACTAGAAGCGAGGAAAAGTCAAGAGATTAGGCTGTTGACGCCCTGGAAAAGATTAGAGTTCCAGTTTTGGAGGAGAGAATTACTGACACTGGTGGTTTGCTGATTGAGCTGTTAGGTGTCTGGTTAGGGATCAAGATAATTTGGACTTGGAGTAGAGAATACTACAGAACTATGTTATCAGAACATTGGCGTGGCCACCAGCTGAGGAAGGAATGGTTTAGAATGACTCCAAAGGGGACACACCGGGACAGTTCGTGAGCGTCTCCAGATGCCTGGTCCAGGATGGATAATAGCACTTGCCACTCTGTTATTTACCACGTTTGCTAGACTGTCAACTCCAGGTAGCAAAGGCCATGCCTTTTTCTCTTTTGGTCCTTGCCTTTGCTATGTCTATGAGAATGTCCAGACACACCATGGCTCTACCTTTAGTCACTTCCTCATCCATCTCATTGGATATATATTGAAGTTTTTTATGTTCCAGGTAGGCCTGCTTTCCAGTAAGAGCGAACTATGCCTCAGTAATAAGCTCATATAAAGATCTTTACTGCAGGCCGGCCCCATGGCTGAATGGTTAAGTTGGTGCTCTCTGCTTTGGTGGCCCGGGGTTTGCCGGTTTGGATCCTGGGCATGGACCTATGCACTGCTCATCAAGCCATGCTGTGGTGACATCCCACATAGAAGAAGTAGAATGATGAACGACTAGGATATACAACTATGTGCTGGGGCTTTGGGGAGAAAAAAATGGGGAACACTGGCAACAGCTGTTAGCTCAGGGCCAATCTTCCTCACCAAAAAGTATAAAAAAACAAGGTCTTTACCTCTATTAGAGGATTTGAAACATGAAGCTAGCATCAGAATATGAGGGGGTCATGATGACCAGAATCAGAACCAGCCAGTTTGCATTTACTGTCTACTGTTATTTTACGTTTTATAAATTGATTCTTCTAATGCTGGGATATTTTAGAACAAATTTAATATCTCATTTCTCATGTTTCCTCTCATATTGAAAATATAGTGATCTTTGTTGCTGAATTTTGGCTTTGATGTTTTGCTTTGGAACCAATGTAAAATAATGTATTTCCCTATTGCCCATCATATTCACTTCAGCTGAGTGGTCTTGAACATATTTAAGACAAAAGAACTGACATAAGAAAAAATAACATAATGCTATAGATGTGACATAAGCTTCAAGGTAAAATGAAAATCCTAATTTTTTTTAGATTAAACTTTTTTTTTGTGTATGTTTTGGGTTAGCTTAGTGATTCAAAAATCTCTTCCCAAGATTACCTGAATGGTACATACAGTAAAGACACTATTTTTAATTGGGTCTTTAAAAAATATTTATTTTTTATGAAAGTTATATTTGCACATGATAAAAATTAATATTTTAATAAATATGCTAATGAGAAGTAAAGTCTCTTCTTCTCAAACTTTAATTCAATTTCCCGTAGTTATTAACAGCAGGTTTTGTATATATTCTCAGGAATTATGCATATGTTTGCTGTACAGTAAGATTTCCATTTAAATAATAAAAGTAGTATATATTAGTTGTGAAAAAACCCTCCAATAATTCAGAACTGATAAGCAAAAGTCTCTCTCAAACTTATTCCTCAAAGATTGTCACTTATAGTAGATGATTTCTGATTAATTATATAGATTACGTATGATAATATATACCAAGTCTAATTATATATGTGTATATGGATATGTGTAGACATAAGTTATATATATATAACTTTGTGACCTACCTTTTTCCTCTCAATAACGTGTTGTGGCCGTCCCTCCGTATTGACATCCATATGTGCTCTAGCTTTTCAAACTTCCCCGAGGATGCACAGTCAGACAGTTGGGAGCCCTGCTGCAATGAGTATCTTTGTCTGTCTGTGGATGCTTGTTAAGTCAAAGGGAAAGCATGTTTAAAATTTTGATAGTCATTCATTTGATTAACTCAACAAAAATTTCTATTTACCATGTTTTCAATTTGTATCTTTTATGTTTCTTCCTGACTTTTTCTGACTCCCCTTCCTCTTTTTTTTCCTCTGCTGGTTCAAAGGCTATGTTGGGGCCGGCCCGGTGGCACAGCTGTTAGTTCACACGTTCCACTTTGGCAGCCCAGGTTCGCTGGTTTGGATCCCTGGTGTGGACCTACGCACCACTTATGGAGCCATGCTGTGGCAGGTGTCCTGCATATAAAGTAGAGGAAGATGAGCACAGATGTTAGCTCAGGGCCAGGCTTCCTCAGCAAAAAGCCAAGGATTGGCCATGGTTGTTAGCTCAGGGCTAATCTTTTCTCAAAAAATAAAAAATCAAAAAAAGCTATACTTTGTACTTTTATTTTTTTAATTGAATCTCTTACATTTTTAAAAATAGCTTTATTGAAATAGAATTCACATACCACACAGTTCTCCCATTTGAAGTGTACCATTCAGTATTTTTCAGGATATTCACAGGGTTGTGCATCCATCACCACAATGTAATTTTAGAACATTTTTGATCTCCCCGAAAGATACCTCGCACCTCACACCCATTCCCACCATTTTCTCTGCCCGCCCCCCCAAGCCCTATTTGTCTCTATGGATTTGCCTATGATGGACATTTCCTATAACTGGAAGTATGCAATATGTAGTCTTTTGTCACTGATTTCTTCCACTTAGCATAATGTTGTCCAAGTTCATCCACACTGTAGCATGCATTAGTAATTTGTTTCTTTTTATTGCCAAATAATATTCCATTGTATGGAAATATCACATTTTATTTATCTACTTATCAGTTGATGGACGTTTGTTTGTTTCCACTCTCTTGGCTACTGTGAATGATACTGCTATGAACATGTGTATAGAAGTTTGTGGACACATGCTTTCATTTCTCATTGGTCTGTAACTAGGCATGGAATTCCTGGATCATATGATAACTCCATGTGTATAATGCTGAGGACTGGCCAAACTGTTTTCCAATGTGGCCACACCATTTCATATTCTTACCATCAACATATGAGGGTTCTGACGACTCCACATCCTCATCCACTCTTGTTATTTTCTATTTTTTTTTTTTTTTGAAGATTGGCACCTGGGCTAACAACTGTTGCCAATCTTTTTTTTTTCTGCTTTATCTCCCCAAACCCCCCCGTACACAATTGTATATCTTAGTTGCAGGTCCTTCTAGTTGTGGGATGTGGGACGCCGCCTCAATGTGGCCTGACGAGCAGTGCCATGTCCACGCCCGGAATCCGAACCCTGGGCCGCCGCAGCGGAGCGTGGGAACTTAACCACTCGGCCATGGAGCCAGCCCCTCTCTGTCTTTTTGATTGCAGCCATCCTAGTGGGTGTGAAGTGATATGTCACTGAGATTTTTATTTGTATCTCCCTAATGACTAGCGACGTTGAACATTTTTTCATTTGTTTGTTTGCCATTTGTATAACCTTCTTTGGAGAAATATCTTCTACTCAGATCCTTTGCTCATTTTTTAATTAGATTATTTGTTTTTTTATTATTGAGTTGCAAGAGTTCTTTATATATTCAGGATACACATCCCTTACCAGACATATAATTTACAAATATTTTCTCCCATTCCATGGGTTATCTTTTCATATTCTTGATGACATTATTTGTGGCATAAAAGTTTTAAATTTTGATATGGCACAATTTATCTATTTTTATTTTTTCACTTGTACTTTTGGTGGAGTGCCTTTCATTTTTTTTTTAAAAGACTGTATTTTTCAGAGCAGTTTTAACTTCACAGGAAAAATAAGCAAAAAGTACACAGAGTTCCCGTATACCCTTGTGCCCCCTACCCACCTCCCCCACTATCAACATCCCACCCTAGAGTAGTGCCTTTGTTACAACTGATGAATCTACATTGACACCTTATCACCCAAAGTCCGTAGTTCACATTAGGGTTCACTCTCTCTCTCACACATTCTTTGAGTTTGGGCAAATGTACGGTGACACGCATCCACCATTATGGTATCAAACAGAATAGTCTGCTGCCCTAAACACCCTCTGTGCTGTGTCTCTTCATCCTTCCCTCCCTCCTAAGCCCTGGCCACCCCTGATCTTTTTTACTGTGTCCAGTTTTGCCTTTTCCAGAAGGTCATATAGTTGGAATCATGTGCAACATGTGGCCTTTTCAAGTTGACGTCTTTCACTTAGTAATATGTGTTTAAGTGTCTAGAGTCCCTTACATTTTTAATGTGCATATTTAGTTATACATTTTCTAGCAAAGTTGAAAGTTATTCAGTGTCTCTTTTTCCAGGACAATATAAGGACTTTGGTGCCCTTTGATTATCCACTAAACACCTCATATTGTTTGTTAGAACTTTAGTTCCACACTTAAAAAAAGGATTATACCATACTCGAGGCTGCATGTCTAGGCTTTATGGACCAGTAAACAAGCTGGACGACACTGAGCAAGTTGCTTGACCTCCCTGTGTCTGTTTCCTCGTCTTTAAAATGGACGCAATAAGAGTACCTGTTTCAAAGGGCTGTTGCGAGGATTAAAACGTCAATATGTAATCATGTGGGAAATTGCTTTGATGCGATGGTAGGCTCTGGTATGCTCGTAGACGGTGTGTCCCAGAGCTCGTGGAACAGCAAGGTACACAGAACAAATGAAAATGCTCAGATCACGACTTATTAAACCAATTTAAAACACAAAGCAAAATGTAGGGGAAGAGAGAAGGGCTAGGTAAACACACTGAAGGTGCAAGTGGGTTGCAGGGCCACGTTACCTGAATCTCTGCAGTATCGACACATTTCTGTGTCGCATCATTGTTTCCTGCCAGTGATGTGGTTGCAAGGACCAGAGTTGAAATGTGAGCGAGGGGGCCCTCAGACAAAAGGTGCCCGCAGCAACGACACACACCTGCGCCAGGAGAGAGCTGGTTGGGAGAGCACCTGGCCAGTAGCTGTGCTCCCCAGCCAGCCCGACTGGCAGCCGTGGATTTTATCCAGCAGAGGATCCACCGTGAGATCAGCAATGGGTAGCCACTTAAAGATCTCATGATTGCGGCGTGACTCATGTGCTGCATTACTGTCAGTGTATAAATTATTTATATTTGTTGCTTTGTTTGTTTTTAGTAAATCATGACTGTGAAGTGTCTGCTTTGTCCTCCTACCCCTTTCTATCTATGTTCATAGTCAAATGCTCCACTTACTTTCTGACTGATGTTTCTCAGGTTACTAACTGATCCATGCTTCATGCAGCTAAGGGTTTCGTCCATTCCATGTGTTGTCTTGTCTTCTAGAACAGAACTCAATATTTCCAAACAGTACAGCAGCTGCACATTACATGTATGTAATGTGTTTACAATAATACATTTTATGTAGCAATAACTAAATAAATGTTAGCTATTATTATTAATATATAAGATGCTTTAATATTTTAATCTTATCTCTCTAAGCGGGAAGATTAGCCATCTAGTAAAACTTGATCAGATTAAACAACTAATTAGAAATCTTAATATTAAAGTTACTTGGCTACATTTTGATCTGAAATTGGTAATAAAGTGCAAAGTTTATTAGCCAGACCTTTTTACTATTAATCTAGTTTATCCTCCCATCATTCCAGTTGTATAGAGTTTTGGCTGTTGATAACAAGGCTGGTGCTACTTTTTTTTCCCCTTTCCTACAGGCTTATCCTCAGTTTGCTCTGACCTACCTAGAGGAGCTAAATGCACAAGTGGATGTGACCCAGATGGAGTCTCACATTCACCATGGCGCCCGGACCACAGCTCATCAGGAACATGGCAGCAGCTTAGCAGAAGAGGTCAGTGAGGCGAGCCAGAGGCAAGACAGAAATAGATCTCCACACGCATTTTGAAAAGAGAAAAATGTTCAAGTTGTTTTTAGGAGGCAAGCAGGAATTCACATCTTAACGTTACTCATTGTTTAACATCATGCACATAACATAAATATCCATATGCACATTTATATTTATGTAAACATCTCTATATAAACATTATTTTATTCAATGGATGGTGACATGCTGTCTTTTCTTAAGGCTGCCTTCTTTTGTTCTGGGCACGGACAAATGATTTCTGTGCTGGATGAAGAAAACTAAGGAACTATGAAAAGTGTATTCTTAAATTTTCGGCATGTTATAGTTTAGATATTTTCACTCAATGAAAATTAGCTACATTATTCCTACATTTCATTTATTAGGTTCTGCAAAAAAGTGCTGGCGTCCCTGGTCTGAAGCAACCGCCAGAGCCTGCAGACACTGGTTTAATGCCAGAAGGTTCTCCTGGGGAGACAGGGCGGCTGACAGTGGCAGTGATGAGGAAGCTGGAGGGGAAGCATCCTCAGGCGTCCGCTCAGAGGTAGGACACTGACGGAACGGAGCTTGATTGCTCAATGACATTCGATGTTTCCCTTCAGTTTCATGTAAGATTGATTTCTGGGAGATTATTGAAATATCTCAAAAGCCCTTTGGCTTTCAAGCACAGTAGTTTTCGGGTCACATTTGATGAAGAGAGGTGACATTTATGTGTATATTGTTAAAGATTGATGTATGGTATTATTTATAAGTATACTTAGGAACGGCTGCTGTGCTGGGATCTCACTAAAATTCTCTGAAACAGCATAACTGAGGCCAGGCAGTCCTGAGCATAAATCCAACTGTGAGAATACCAAGAAGTCTTTCAGGAGGCCCCTGGCACGGACAATCCTGTGTATGTTCCATGAGCAGAATATTGTATTATGTAGACTCAGGGATAAGTGCACAATAGACGGTCTTAAGTAGCGATAATTTAGCACACTGACATACCTTCCATTCCTAGACTAAAACTAACACCCGCGATTTTACTAACCTATTGAAGGTCATCCTTGGTTGGAAATGGAAACTGCTTCTCTGATCCTCTTTGTAAATTGGAAAACTAAAGTTTATTATAAAGTTTATTATCCTTATTTTGTTGGGTTTGGTGTTGTAAATCAAAAAATGACTTTATAAACTGCAATTTTAATACATAATTGTTTGAAAGTAAGTTTGACTGAAGCACTCTTAAAGGAGTAATATGGTTCTTACCATACTCACCAAAGTTCAGGAGAATTCCTAAGTTTAAATATTCTAACTGTAGATAGAAATTCCAAGTGCATGAAAAAAGAAAAAATGGCAACTTTTAATTTATTTAAAAAATTTTTTTCCAGCTTTATTGAGATATAGTTGACGTATAACATTGTGCAAGTTTAAGGTGTGCAACGTAATTTTTTATTTCAATTAAAAGCTATTTTATATTTTTACATTACATGTTCTTGCCTCAGATTTTGACAGGAGGGGAACATTTTTTTCCTGATAACCAAAGTGACTCTTCAATTTATTATTTCTTTAATGTATTGTGTAAACCCTAAATCCTTTGATTTTGTTGTTTTGAGGAAGAGAGGGCACAGAGAGACGAGATAAGAAATTGAGTACCTTACTGTACGGGGTGCCCTGCGCCTGCTTTTAGCCATACGTGAGGGTCTCGGCTCTCTGATGCTCCACCACACACCCAGCAGGCTGCAGCCTCCAGCCAGGCGACTCTCCCCCCAGGTCACTAGAATATAAGTCCTTGGGGCAGATTTTAAAGTTTTCGTGTAGAGCGAGAGCTCAGGGAACACCGGGGCGCTGGGGCGGTCACATACTGTTTTCGTGCCCAACATTGCCTATCTTGTAGCCATTTCTATTTTTGAGAGCATGCTGGGGGCCCGTCGTTATGCTGAGCTCTGCTCAGTGAGGCAAGGGCTCCTCCTGCTCTCAGGTTTCTGAGCTCTGTGTGGAGGTCCCACGTTTGATGCTGGTGGGTCACTGTGCAGGGACCCCAGTGATAATTCACCTGTGACTCCCTCCCTCCTTCCCCAGCCTGGGAGTATTTGCTCTGAGGGTTGAGGGCGTCGTACTTCAGAAATTTGTCTTCTGTCTCCCTCACAAGGCAAGACAGTCATGATGGAACATTGGGAGGAAGGCATATCGTGTTAGGGAATATGAGGCAAAACCCAGAAAAAACAACAACAAAGCGCTTAATGTCACTTAACGTAACACAATACCTATGTGAGTGTTGGAACTAAATGAGATGTCTTTAAATTTCCAGGAATGTAGTAAACACTCAATAAGTAGTAGCTGTGAAAATGTTCTGAAAACAAGTAGAGATAGGAAAAAGTTTTTAATGGGGGGGTGTATTTAGATTTGTGGTTTTTAGTCAATAGGAATTGACTGGCAAATATATTCAGGATTTTAACTTCATAGAAATTTCCCAGGGGCCTTTCTTAGCCACATTCCCTGGGGCTGTGTCTTGGGCTTCAGCAACTCTTCTGGCCGCCTTCTTTGTTTTCTCTTAAAGCCACAGGGATTTATCTGCATTCTCCCTCCACCCCCACAATTTACACAATAGATGTAATTTCAGTTTCTCTCCTTCTCTTTCGGTTCCTTAACAAAGTTATTTTGAGTAAAGAGTAAGTACTGAGACAATTACTTTCCTCCCATTTTGGAAGGAATTGTGGGGCAAAATTAGAACATGGTGCTGAATTTGGCATGTCGATTATTTGAACCCCGGGTTGCTTTGTGAGGTTATGTGCTTTCCAAATATAGGAGAGTCAGGGCGTTCTGTTACCCCAGCCTCAGAGACGGCTTTACTTCACTTGGTTTTATCAGTGATAATTTTACAAAATAAAGAATAACGTGAAATGATTTCAGTTGTGAAAACTAGAAAAAGAAATAGACTTACAGAACATCAGGGAATCAAGAATGAGCAAATAATCTGAAGAAAGAATGTATAGTTGAAAAGAATAAGAAGACACAGAGATATAATGTGTGTACTTTCTTAGAAGTAGCCAAGGAAGGAGAGAAGAAACAAGTAGCCGAATCTGGGGACAGACAGACTGGTAGTTAGCGGCAGGTAACATGTGAAAATGAAAGGTCTCATTCAGTTGTTCATAACATGTGCTGGCTTTGCGTAAGTGCTGTATGTGCGTTGTTTCCCGGGAACCTATGAGGTGGGTACCACTGAGGTGTTCATCTCTGTTTTACTGATGAGGAAGGTGAGGCGCAGAGAGATTAAGTTACTGGACTAAGGCCTTCCCGCTAGTAATTTAAGGCAGGGCTGTGTGAGCCCGAAGTCTTCCTCTCAGCCTCTGTGCTGCTCTGCCGACCACTTGACTTCTTGTCTTCGTGCTCTCCAAATCTTCAGCCTTTCCAATGGGGCCTTATTTTGAGTGGATATCTCGGAAGGGTGACTTTAAATAAGGTGGAGCAGTTTAGAAAGGGAATAATAAAGGAATATTAATATTCACAGGCTTCAGCGAAGACTAAATAAGAGGTGGAAAATGTTAAGGGAGACTACAAATCCCTGATTTCTTGTTGAATCCAACAGTCTCGATTTACTGATTTACAGACGCTTGCACTTGAATGGATTAGAGATTTTTAAAAACCCCTTTGTCATGATTAACCAGTGTGTTTCACACCTCGGATGGCGGTTCAGCTCAGTTCTGTATGTCCTACATTTGTGACAGGTAGCTAATAGCTGTCGTTTTTTAGAATACTTACTATGTGCCAACTGCTCCTCTGAGTACTTACTTATCCTGTAACCACGCGATAGATTAGTTTACTTATTGTCATAATAACCTGATGGTGAGGTACTCTGATAATCCACAAAGATACAGCAACGGGGCTCAGAGAGGTGGTGTTGTTGTCCAATCACACAGCTGGTTGACGGGGGACATGGGGTTCTAACCTACATCTATTTGGTCTGTGATTGTGCTCTTACTCTCTGCTTTATTCCTCATGCCTGGTTGTTTTTATTCTACTGATTTCGTAACAGAATGTCATCGTATTGAGCAGCCGTATGAAGTCATTACTAAAATCTTGTGTGTATTACTTCATAAAAGCTTTGATTAGACTGCTGCCATTTTGATTGGTGTATTATTTTATCCTTAAAAATTATATCGTTAAAAAAAAACTGCAACAGTCACCACAAACTGGGCTCTCCTATCTACAGAATCATGTCATTTAATTTCGAACTCAAAGACTTGTGGAAAGCAATCTGATTGTTGATCCTTTTTTTTTTTGGTAATGTGGAAAAATGCTTTTTCCCACTGAAGAAAAAGGAAAATCTCTTACTGTGTAAGGTCTTTAATGCCAGATTCTTAGTTCATGATGGGTTATATCTTTCTGTTTGCTTTAGCCACACTTAAAGTGGTCTTGCTTCCTCTATCAGTGATATAGAAATGTGGTTCTCTTCTTGCATGGATAAAGTAAGTTGTGTGTACATTTAATTCTAAATTTAGTCCAAAATAAAATAAATGCCATATTCGGGCACCTTTAAGTGTCTGGAATGTTTGTTTACGTTCGTCTGTCCGACGGAGCCCTCACCCTTATTTAGATTGAATGGGGGTGGGGAAGGACTGGGAGGCCGACAAAGCACACTGACCCAGCTTGTCACACAGTGACCTGTGAGAAGGAAATAATGAACTGTGAGTAGCTGTCATCCTAACCGGTTCTGACAGTTTGCCTTTGGGTACATCTGTGTTAGTCGCGCTGGAAAGGCCTTTGTTCTTTTCCCACTAGTGACTCGCAGCGCTGAGGGGTTTGCCCGCCGCGGTTCTCCTACCGGCACTTCCTTCCCAGGGAAGCGAGCAGCTGCTGCCCACCGCGCTGACATTTCTCTCCGTGACTCAACCTGGCATGGACTTCACTCTTTCAGAAGAGAACATTTAAAAGTCCTTTGCTTCTTTTCATTTCCGATGTACTTTAATGTCTCATGGGTTTTGATACTAATAAAATAGCAAGTTATGAAATATGTTTAGCATATCCTAATTTTGTATAGATGAAGGTAAAGATAGATAGATAGCTGACCAGATGGGTAGGCAACTCGAAGGAAATATATCAAAATATTGACAGTTGTTACTGAGTTTAAAATTTTTATCTATGGTTTATTTTCCAAATTTTGATAATTGAATATTATATTCACAATAGGACAAAAATCAACATATGTTATGAAAAGCATTTTTAATGTAGTTACTTGAAACATGCTTTATTAGCAGGACTATTTGGGCTAAAATAGATAAGGATACGCTATATTTTGGTTCACATTTTCCACTGCTACTTTTTAAATAAATTTCTATCTAATAATTTAAACTTTAAAATATTGCAATATTTACATTTTAAAGTTAATCTAGTGCATAAAATTGTTATAATCATTAGGAGATGTAATTTGGTAAGAAACAGGTGTCTCTGTCGCCTGGTTTCCTGAAGTGTCACTATTTCAGGCATCAAGAAAGCAGAACGTTCTGAATAATGGGCATCGTATCCTAAGAGAATTGTTCAAATTAAAACCAAGACTTGATTTATAAAATACAATTCCTGAATCAATTTTAAAGCTTATTTACATTTTTACAATTGCCATAAAATCAGTCCTTCTACTGTAATGAAGTCTGGCTGCAGTCGGCATGAAGTGAACGCTGAACATTTGGTACTCACTTTATTGGATTTTCCCTTCCAAGAGGATAGAATCCAAACTCTACTGCCCTGGTCAGTTTTCATAAGGCCTTTTCCCCTGACAGAATAGAAGAAATGAAGCTTGAAAACAAGCATGAAGTGACATACTTTTTTCTGCATTCAAGGTTTTTCTCTCTTAGTAGCAGGTTTGAGATGCACTGGCTAACAGAACTGTTGTAGTCTCCTGCTTTTCAGAGAAAGGTCAGTTAATAGGAATGAGAACTACTGTAAGCAGACAAATGATGACCATGTCCATAGAATTATAAATTGTAGAAAAACACATATTAAGAATTGGAAGAGTTGTGTTTTGATTTTCTTGAGTATTCAATGGCATATGATTTATTACTCTATTAAATCATGTATGTAATTTTGCATGTAGTTGATGGCAGTCTGTAACCGTCTTATTTGATTAGAACATTCTTGTCATTTTGCTCATCAAATATCAACACAATTCTTGTAGAGACAGTGAATGCATGGGTCAGTTTTGATAAGAGTCAGACCGTCTTTTTAGGGAAAGTGGACTGTTAAATTGACACACGCAAATCCTTATTTCTAGGACTCTTGTCAATGAAGGCAAATGTTAATATAATAATTGCTTTTGATATTTGTTAAATCCAATTATACTTCCTAGGAGTAAAGTCTCGTATTAGGTTTCATTAGTGTTCCTAGCTGTGGCCAGGCTCAGCTCCAAGCATTAGCCTCTGGCCCTTTTATACTGTATACAAGAGTATGCCGTTGGGTGTAAGGACATGAAGTTATTGTGTGTTCCAGAGATGCAGAGATATGCTTATAATTCTTCTTTTTAATTCGAAAAGTCAGATTTCCTGATACTGGCTGATACTGTTTCCTGTTGGCATTTTGGTATATTTTTAAATTAATTCCAATATATTCTCTGTAAGTTAAAATAAAATGAATAAATAATCTAATTGCACTTGCTTCTTTGAAACAACGTCAAAATTAAGCATTCCAAAGAATTAGGTTTATATCCATAAATGTGCATTAATTCAGAAATTATCAAAGGCTTTAAAGTAGGCATTTTTTGATTAATTTTTTTTCTCACTTATACCATGAGGTACCCAAACCTTCAGTTATGCTGCTTACTTTCTATTTTTTAAAAGGTACTATTTCTTTCTGTTTTCTTCAGTATTGTTTGGAAAGCCATTGAAGACCTGCACTGGAAACCCCACTCCTACGCTCTTCGAGCTCGTGGCGCCTACGCTAGACCGTCCCTGTAGTGTTACCATAGTGGAGGGAGTAGTTAGTGAGGTTCTAGGTTTGACCGATGGGGATGGACGAGGAGGAGACTGATGGTGGAGCTATTATTAGGTTACAGTATATGGAATTGAGTGAGAGCAGAGTTCAAGCAAAGTGACCTGTAGGTTAGTTTTCCAACTTGTCTCTTTCTTTCTACCCTTTTCCCCTACAAAGCAGAATAATCCTTCATGTTCATAAGTCAGATCATGGGAATTCTCAGCTCCACGTCCTCCAGTGGCTGTTTATTTCCTTTGGAGTGAAACCCAAGTCTTCAGTGCTCGCTGCGTGGTCCTACTTTACCAGGCCCTTGGTATCTCTCTGAACACCGCTCTTCCCTCCCTCCTCCACTCCAGCAGGTGTGGCTTCCTGCAGTCTCTCAGACACACCATGTTCGCCCACACCCTGTCATCCTCTCTCCCTGCTTGATTTTCTCCAAGGCTCTTATTACTGCCTGTCATAGGCATATTGTTTTACCGTCTGAATTGCCCCTTTAGAATGTAAACTCCGTTTCAGCAGGAACTCTGTTTGATTCACATCTGTGCCTCCAGGACCAGAGCATACCTGGTACACAGTAGTTACTCAATCCAAGGTTATTGAGCGAGGGAAGGGATAAATGAGTGAAGTAATGTGGCTTATGGAAATAAGAAGATAGAGAGGGAGCTAGTCTGAGCATTCTTATGTACGTGTCAAGACCCTCACTGTCTGCTGGACAACTGTAGCCCTACGACCTCCTCATGTGTCGATCCAAAACTAAGCCCTACTCTTGCAGTGGCTTTCTACCTGATTTCTGCATCTCTCGTTTCCTTCATCCTTTATTAATGAACAGATATTTACTGAGCCTTTTCTATACTGCACGCCCTGTCCTAGGCATGTGGATACAGTGTGGAAAAGGCAGGTGCACCTTCTCCCCTCCCAGAGCTGCCCCACAGAATGTGGCAGGGAAGAGAGCTGCCAGACGAATCCCCACGTAGAGAGAGTGGTGAATGTGTGGTCGGGAGACGCCAGTTCTTCCTGAACGCTCGTCCCTGGTGACGTGCTTTCGAAGTCTGACTCTGAACATTGCACTCACTGACTCACAGTTCTCCAGCGTTTACCCATTTCCTACTAAGTCAAATGAAACAGCAGCTGACAGGCTGTATCCTCGTCTCAGAGCCTCCCTGTGCTTGTCCAGGCCCAGGTTGACTGGACGTGGATCATGCTGGTTTCCTTGACCAAAATGCCCAGATCTCCTGTTTCCTCACTAAACTCCTACCCTCTTCAAGGCCTGTTTTCACTGATTTTTTTCAGCCTTTCTTCTTTTCTGGTATATATGTTTAAGGATATAAATTTACCTCTAAGCATGGCTTTAGCTTCATTCCACCAATTTTAATGTCATGTTTTCATTATCATTTCCATTTTGTTGCAATCTTTGATCCACGGATCACTCAGAAGTATATTCTGAATTTCCAAATATAGGAAACTTTTCTGGTTTGTATGTGTGTTAATGACTTCTAAATTAATTTCACCGTGGTTGAAAACATTTTTGGTATGATTTCAGCTCTGACATTTGTTGTGATTTGCTTTATGGCCTGCCCAATATCTGGACAGTGTTTATAAGTGATCCAAGTGTACTTGAAAAGAAGATGTGTTCCTCTGTTTGGGGGGCAGTGTTCTGTATATGTCAATCAGATCAAGTTTGGTAAAGGTGTTTTCAAATTTTGTGTATACTTACTGGTATTTCGTCTACTTGTTAGATCATTTACTGAGAGAAATATCATTAAAATCTCCCACTATAATTGTAGATCTGTCTATTTCTCCTTTTATTAGTTTTATGAATTTTTCTTTTCTATAATTTGAGGCTATTTGTTAGGTGCACATAATTTTAGAATTGTTATATCTTTCTGATGAATTCAACCTTATGTTATTATGGAAATCCCTTCTTTATCCCTAGGAATGCTTTTTATTTTACTTAAAGTTCATTTTGTCTCATATTAATATAGTGACTCCAGCTTTTTGGTAAGTGTTTGCACGATATATTTTGTATCCTTTTATTTTCAAATTTTATCTTTATATCAAAAGAGTGTTTTGAGTGAAAGCGTAATGCAGTATGATGATCTGTCTTTTAATTGAAGTGTTTAGTCCATTTGCCTATAACATAATTGCTGATATTTGGGGTTTAAATCTAACATGTTAACATGTTGCTGTTTGGTTTCTGTGTGTTCTATCCACTCTATGTTCTGTTTTCTCTCTCTCTCTTTTTTTGCCTTCTCTTGGATTCGTTGAGTGTTGTGTATCACTTCATTCCCTTCCTCCCAGTTATCTTGGTAGTTAGGCCTTCTTTTACTCTTCCTTTAGTGGTTATTCTAGAGATTATACATCCTCCCTTGACTTTCATTAACATTATCAACTAGTGTTTTTATCACTTCTCAGACAATTCAAAGAACTTGCAAGTCTTACTCTCCATCTATACACTTTCTGACTAAGTGTTGGTGTGTGTTTTAATTCTATATGTGTTTCAAACCCTATGAAACATCATGATTATTATTTTCTTAGTTGATATTCGTTTAGACTCAGCCACATTTTTACGCTTTTTGCTGATTGTTATTTCTGTCTGTATCTCTGGGCTTCCATCAGGAAGAACATAGTTTAATATTTCCTTAGGTGTAGATTTGTTGGTAATTAATTCTCTCCATTTTTATTTTTCATAGAATATGTATATTTCACGTCCATATTCTCATTTTCATATTTTTACTGGGTGTGAAATTCTAGGTTGTCAGCTATTTTTTTTTCACAACAGATGGAAGATGTCATTCCATTGTCTTGGCTTCCGTTTTTTTTCTTTTTCAGTTGAGAAGTGATGTATGAGTTTTGTTGCTCCTTCAAAGGCAGTGTGTTGTTTCTCACTGGCTGACTTTAAGGGTTTGTCTTCCTATTGGATTTTAACTGTGATTTTCCTTAGTATTTTTTTGGTGTTATTTTTATTGTTTTGTATGCATAATACTTGAAGGTCTTAGGACTTAAATCTGTGGCTGACTGTGTGGAAAATTCTCTGCAATTATTTTTTCAAATATTGTTTCCGCTGCGTTTTCTCTCTCTTCTCTGAAGGAACACTAATGACATGTACATTAGAACTTTTCAATTATTTTACTGTAAACCCTATGTCTCTTGTGCTCTATTTTGCATTTTCCACTGTTTGTCTCCTTGTGGTTTAGTGTGGATATTTTCTTTTGACCTGTATCTCATCTCATTAATTCTCTCTTTAGCTTTTTCTAATCTGCTGCTAAATCCACACACTGGAGTTCTTGATGTCTGTTATTGTATTTTTCAGGTATAAATTTTCCATTTGTTTTTTATGGCTAATAACATCACCACACTTTACTTAATCATTCCTCTGTTATTGAACAATTAGGTAGTTTCCAACATTTCAAGTTTGTAAATTGCTCTGTAACAAACATCTTTGACTCTTGTCCAGAATGCATTCATTCAATCTGTGAACGTTTGTTAAGCACATTTTTTCTTCTGCCTAACCTTTGCTGGACACTAAGAATATAAAAATATATACAAAAAGTCCCTGATTTTCATGAGTTCGTAGAGTCATGAAACATTTCCCCACCAAGTTACTAGTGAAAATTGATTAAGGTTGTGGGAATCGTATTGATCATGAGGTTTGTTGAGTTACTGTTTTTGATTTCTATTTTGTAAAGTTTATAACTTAGCTAATCAAATAAGGGGCCTGAATTTATACTTTCTAACAGCATTTTATTTTCTTTATTTTCTTATGCAAACGTGAGCCATCCTTTATATTTTTCATGTTTTTAAATTGGACTACAGAGTTAATCAAACTATAACATATGCTATCTTAGAATTATTTTTACTTTTTAAAAACAGAAATACTAGGATCATCCTTTGATAATAAATAGTCTCTGCAAATAGTTCTGAAAAATCAATAATGTTGTCTTCAATTCAGTTATTGAAGAATAATAATGTTGCAGTATGTGTAATCATTTCAGTTGCCCATCGGTTTATCTATTTGAATACAACTGACTGACAGTCCTTTTGATTGACTTGTTATCATCCGTATATTTGTCATACATGCATTCTTCTTGGATGAAAAGTCTCTAGTTGGCCATTCTGTGCATTAGAGGCAAGAGGATCCACTGAGCAGACAAAACAATTCTCCAATGGTTATATGCTCAGAACACATTGGTTTTGATTTGGTGATCTTAGTATCAAGATTTAAATCTTTAACTCCTGTTGCTCACCTTTGTTCATTGTCTTCTCTCCTGTTTATTGCTCGTTAATACTTGAGAGTCAATTCATATAGATAAATGATATGCATTAATCTCTCACTTTTATATTCACTCATTCATTTCATAAATGCCTTTGAGTACTTATAAGAGAGATGATACAGCTTCCTGATTGACGTCTCAGAATCTGGAGACAGATCAGCCTGCCTTCCAGTCATAGCTCTTCCGAGTACTCACTCTGTGATTTGGGGCAAGCTGTTTAATATCACTGAGACTCTATTTCCTCATACACAAAAGAGGGATAAAGATTACTGTAAAATTTAAATAATATCACAAATGTTAAAGCTTAGCCCAGGGACTGGCCCGGTGGCCCAGTGGTTAAGTGCACATGTTCTGCTTTGGCGTCCTGGGGTTCGCCAGTTCGGATCCCGGGTGTGGACATGGCACCACTCATCAAGCCATGCTGTGGCAGGCGTCCCACATATAAAGTAGAGGAAGATGGGCATGGATGTTAGCTCAGGGCCAGTCTTCCTCAGCAAAAAGAGGAGGATTAGCAGCAGATGTTAGCTCAGGGCTAATCTTCCTCAAAAAAAAAAAGTTTAGCCCAATTCCTGGCACATAGTCAATACTCAGTAAATGGTAGTTTTTTTTGATGATAATAATGTGCTATTAAGAGTCTTGATATTAGTATTAAGTGCAAAATATGATCAGAATGCAAAGCAATTCCTGCCTTTAAAAATTCCAAAATCAAATTGAAGAGAAGCTGTGAACTGCTGCATTTTTTATTATTATTGTTATTATTTTATTGAGGTCCTAATAGTTTATACATTGTGAAATTTCAATTGTACATTATTATTTGTCAGTCACCATATAAATGTGCCCCTTTACCCATTATACCACCCCTCAACCCCCTTGCCCTCTGGTAACCACTAATCTGTTCTCTTTGTCCATATGTTTATCTTCCATTATGAGTGAAATCCTGCAGTGTTTGTCTTTCTCTGTCTGGCTTACTTTGCTTAACATCATGCCCTCAAGGTCCATCCATGTTATTGAAAATGGGACGATTTTCTCTTTTTTTCTGGCTGAGTAGTATTCCATTGTGTATACATATGCCACATCTTCTTTACCCAGTCATCAGTCAGTCAGTACATGGGTTGCTTCCACGTCTTGGTTATGGTAAATAACGCTGCAGTGAACACAGGGGTGCTTAAGTCTCTTTGAATTGGTGATTTCAAGTTCTTTGGATAAATATGGGGTAGTGGGATGGCTGGGTCATATGGTATTTCTATTTTTAATTTCCTGAGACATCTCCATACTGTTTCCACAGTGGCTGCACCAGTTTGCACTCCCACCAGCAGTGTATGAGGATCCCTTTTCTCCACAGCCTCTCCAATGTTTGCTATTTTTAGTCTTAGTGATTATAGCCATTCTAACAGGTGTAAGGTGATATCTCATGGTAGTTTTGATTTGCGTTAGCCTAATGATTAGGGATGTTGAACATATTTTCATGTGCCTATTGATTATCAGTATATCTTGTTTGGAAAAATGTCTGTTCATATCCTCTGCCTATTTTTTGATCAGGTTGTTTGTTGTTTTCTTGTTGAGTTGTGTAAGTTCTTTATGTACTTTGGAGATTAACCCCTTGTTTGGTATATGACGTGCAAATATTTTCTCCCAGTTGGTGTGTTGTCTTTTCATTTTGTTCCTGATTTCCTTTGCCTTGCAGAAGCTTTTTAGTCTGATGAAGTCTCATTTATTTATTTTATCTTTTGTTTCCCTTGCCAGAGTAGACATGATATTTGAAAAGATGCTTCTAAGACTGATGTCAAAGAGTGTACTGCCTATATTTTCTTCTAGGAGTTTTATGGTTTCAGGTCTTACCTTCAAGTCTTTTATCCATTTTGAGTTAATTTTTGTGTATGGCAAAAGATAATGGTCTACTTTCATTTTTTTGCATGTGGCTGTCCAGTTTTCTCAACACCATTTATTGGAGAGCATTTCCTTTCTCCATTGTATGTTCTTGGCTCCTTTGTCAAAGATTAGCTGTCTGTAGATGTGTGGTTTTATTTCTAGGCTTTCAGTTCTGTTCCATTGATCTGTGTGTCTATTTTTGTACCAGTACCATGCTGTTTTGATTACTATGGCTTTGTAGTATATTTTGAAGTTAGGGATTGTGATGCCTCCAGCTGTGTTCTTTTTTCTCAGGATTGCTTTAGCTCTTCGTGGTCTTTTCTTGCGCTATATGAATTTTAGGATTATTTGTTCTATTTCTGTGAAGAATCTCATTGGGATCCTCTGAATTTTTTTTTTTTTTTTAGTATTTTTTTTTGGTGAGGAAGATTGGCCCTGAGCTAACGTCTGTTGCCAATCTTCCTCTTTTTGCTTGAGGAAGATTGTCACTGAGTTACCAACTGTGCCAGCCTTCCTCTATTTTGTATATGGGACGCTGCCACAGCATGGCTTGATGAGTGGTGTGTAGGTCTGAGCCTGGACTCCAAACCAGTGAACCCTGTGCTACTGAAGCAGAGCAGGATTTACTCTATTTTTAATGTTATTTAAAAAGTAATTTTTGAGTTCTCGGATGTAGAGAATTATGCTGCATAGTATTTGAGTATGT
Organism: Equus przewalskii; assembly: GCF_037783145.1. Lineage (NCBI taxonomy): Eukaryota > Metazoa > Chordata > Mammalia > Perissodactyla > Equidae > Equus > Equus przewalskii. The sequence continues at coordinate 97,089,258 of NC_091836.1, read as the reverse complement.
CTTTTAAAGGGATACACATATACTAAATATAGTCATGTGCTGCATGACAATGTTTCAGTCGACAACAAGCTGCATGTGACACTGGTCCCACAAGATTATAGTGGAGCTAAAAAGTTCCTGTTGCCTAGTGTTTCTGGAAGAAGACACTCAAGAGGTTCGTCCATGACTTCAAAGGATTTGCCAAGGATGAGGAGGTCGCAAAAATCAACGAGTCTGTGGTTGCGATGGCAACAAGTCTACCCTGGATGTGGGTGAGGATGACACTGAGGGGCTCCCAGAGGTGGTTCCCGAGGAACTGACTCATGAGGAGTTGTTGGAGCTGGAACAAGAACACAAAGCTGAAGAAGAGGCAAGAGAAACGGAAACTGCAGGAGAAGAAGAAGATGAACCCCCAAGGAATTCACAGTGGGGGGTTGAGCAGAAGCTTTTCAGACCTCAACAAGCTCCTTAAAAAGCTTGAAAACGTGCATCCCAACACCAAAAGGTTTTCATTAATAGAGAGGGCTGTTCATGAGCGTATTTGCTTATGTAGGGGAGAAAGACATTTCCTCTCCCCAAATGTGGGTTCGTCTGGCCGGAGAACAAATTAAATTCACATGAGACAGAATAGCAAGAGAAAATTAAACAAAGCTTTATGAGGAACCATGGCCCGGGGCCTTTCTTCCCGAAGGAAGAAAGGGCGCCGAAGAAGTGGGGTGCACACAGTTGTTATATACCCCCAAATAGGGTGTTTCACATGTGATTGAAATGTCCCTTTTACAACAGTCATGAGGCCGCTCTGTCAGCACAGCGCTTGATGGAGGCAGATAGGTCTGCTGTCTCAAAGGGCGTAGCTGGAGGCAAGTCGATTGTCTGGAGCTGGGCGGTCACAGGTGAGCTCAGCAGTCAGTTCCTAGCCTAAAGAAAGATGCTTAATCCTTAAAAAATGCCGAAGTTGGGAGGGGGAGGGAAGTCAGTTACAGGAGGTTACCAGAGAAGCACAATAAAATGCAGATTTTAAGTCTTTGCCTTTGGTATTGATTAAGAGTTTTTAGAGAGAAGGTCATCTCCTTTCTTCTTCCTGGTACAGAGAGGGAGGCAGCTTTTACAGATAGAGATTTACCTTACAAATGTAAATGTGTCCTAAGGAAGGGCAAGTTCCATTCCTTAGAGCCTCCTTCCCTGTCCCAGTTTATCAAAAGCAATCAGCCTCAAATAATCCTGATGCCAAAGAGACATATCTTGGGGTGGCCAATTCCAGGTCCCCACACTTAAAAGCAAATCTATGATAAAAAAAGCAACAAATGAAGCAAACCACCATGGACATATTTCTGAAAAGAGTGATACGTCCTCAAAAGGTCCTAAGGCAGGTCCTTCGGGAGGTGTTCCAGAAGAAGGCATTGTTTTCCTAGGAGAGGACAGCTCCATGCGTGTTATTGCCCATGAAGACCTTCCAGTAGGACAAGATGTGGAGGGGAAGACAGTGATGTTGATGATCCGGACCCTGTGTAGGCCTAGGCTAATGTGAGTTTGTGTCTTAGTTTTTAACAGAAGAGTTTAAAAAGTAAAACAATAAAAAATTTTAAAAATAGAAAAAGCTTATAGAAGGACATAAAGAAAATATTTTTTTACAGCTCTATGATGTATTTGTATTTTAAGCTGTTACTACAAAAGAGTCAGAAAGTTAAAAATTAGAAAGCTTATAAAGTAAGAAAGTTACTGTAAGCCGAGGTTAATTTATTATTGAAGAAAGAAAAATCTGTTTGTATAAATTTCGCGTATCCTAAGCGTGCAGTCTTTAAAAGTCCGCCGCAGTGCACAGTGACGTCCCAGGCCTTCACGGTCACTCACCGCTCGCTCACTGACTCACCCAGGGCAACTTCCGTCCTGCAGCCCCATCATGGTAAGTGCCCTCTACAGGCGCACCATTTCTTATCTTTTATACCGTATTATACTGTACCTCTTCTATGTTTGGCTATGTTTAGATACACAGATACTGTGTGTTACAGTTGCCTACAGTGGTCAGCACATTACCATGCCGTGCAGGTTTGCAGCCCAGGAGCAACAGGCTCTCCCACCCAGCCCGATGCGTCGTAGGCTGCACCAGCTAGGTTTATGATGTTCGCACAACGACGACATCACCTAACGATGCGTTTCTCAGAATGTATCTGTGTTGTTAAATGACACATGACTATATGTTTATTTGTAACGGAATAACTTGGTGATGACAAATAATAGTCATGCTATAAAAATTTGATTTTAGTCTTTGTGAACAAAAGAAATTGAGTTTATCAAATCATCTCTATTACCAAGTTGGAGGATATAAATAATGATGATAGTCTGTTCTCGAGAAACTTGAAATATAGTTGGAGAGACAAGGCAAAAAGATTAAAACTGTAATGACTGTTTTTTTTTATTACCCATGTTTATCATTAAACTTTTGGAAAAAATAAATATACAGAAAATAAAAGGAAAGGGAAAAATACGTAATCCTGGATTATTTTTTTCTCTCTCATTCTTTATGTATATTTTGTTATCATTGTCATAATTACATTTACAAAAATGAGGACATGCTAATTTTTTGTGTATGACAGTGCAATAACAGACATTAATATGTTCTGTAAACATCTTTCCACAATATTAAATATATGCCTGTATTATCATTCTTTAGTGAAAATCTTAATTTGTGTAACCAGTGCCGCATTGTAGGACTTTAAGATGTTTCAAGTTTTTTGCTCTTGTTAACAAGATGGCAATAAACAACAGGTGGAAACTTGGGTCACAATGTATATGTTCAGTCATAAGAATCTCAGGTGGATTTTCACACAGCAGTCCGTGAGAAGTGCCACCTCACAAATGTCATGAGTTGGGGAGCAAACGGCGGGCCGTGTGTTCGGAAGAATTGTGGAGAAGGGGCTGGAGCTGAGCTAGGAGAATAGTGGGGTCTCTTTTGTTTGAAAGTGAAGGGAAGAGCATTTCATGAAGGAAACAGTATGATTCCTTCTTATTTATAAAATGATGGCTCCTCTAACAATGATGCACGACCACGCAAAGGTTTTTCTTGTGAAAATTGCCATCCAGCTCTGTTGATTTCAGAGTGGGTCTTTTTACTTGCAGCCCATCTTACCAGAAACCTAGGCCTGCTTTAGTTGCTATTTAAGTGAGCTCACGTATCAATCAGGAGGTTTTCATCACATGTCGGCTCACGATTTTCCAGCAGGTATAAGTTCCCTGGGAGGAACTCGGAATTTTTTTCTCTTTTTATACCTTTAACTTCACAGATATCAACATTTTTCTTTCTTAATGAGGCCAGTGGGCTCTTTATGGTTAATAAGAATCTTAATTTTGAGAGTTTTTAGTTTTCTTTTTATGTGAATCTGGCTTTGGGATAATTGAACCCACGTCTTTGCCGCTGTGAAAACTTGACGGTTGAAAAAGTCTCCAGTACTCAGAGATAAGATGGGAAAAGTATGTCCCTTAGTGTTTATTCGATGCATATCATATGTGGCTACCAGGATGCAGGGATTGCCTGAATATGACTGAGACCACTGGGTCATGCTTCGCGTTGAAAATAAAAATCCTTTTCCTATGAATGGTTAAGCATGGAATACCACTCAGCAATAAGCAAGAGTGAACTGTCAACACACACAGCAGCTTAGATGAACCTCAGCAAAATTGGGCTGCATGTGAAGAGCCAGTCTCAAAAGGATACACATTCATGAAATAGCATAATCATAGAGATAGGGAACAGCTTAGCAGTTCCCAGGGGTTAGGGATTGGGGGAAGGATGAGCTACACACACACCCACTGGGGTGCATGCATAACTGGTGACATCTGAATAGCATCTATGGATGTGGCAATGTTCATTGCTTGGTTTTGATACTGTATCATAGTTGTGTAAGATATCATCATTGAAAGAAACTGGAGGAAGGGTTTATGATACTTCTCTGTATGTTTCTTTGCAACCTCCTGTGAATCTATAATTACTTCAAAATGAACACTTAAAAAAGAAAAACAAACCTTTCCCAAGTGGAAATGTCCAGGACGCAGAAGAGCAGAGCCTCCATGTGGATGGAGAGCTTTTCGGAAAGATCAGCGGACTGCACTCCTCATCTAGGCAGGCTCAGTACTCCTAACAAAAAGGTCTTTGCTTTTTGTTTTTTTAAAATAGGGATAGTTATCTGGAGGCTCTGAAAGAAAGGTACTATTAGAACTAGAAGCTAAGTATTTCTGTATATTTATGGCAGTCCATATTAACATTTTTAAAAAGTAGGCTACAAAGTAGGTACAAAGTGAGTTCTCGGTTCTAACAGCAGAAGGAGATATTGAACATATTTCTAATAGAGAATTCTGGGCTCAGCCATTGAGAGACTTACATTGGAAGTCCATTCCCCCATGAGAGTATAAAATAGGGTCAAATTCAATAAAGTTGTGGGAGAGGGGAGGACTTTGCCTTACCTCATTTATGAGAGGGGATCAGACAAGTGGAAACTTCTCTGACTAGGAAGAGTGAAAACTAGATTCCTAAATTTGAGATTCTTTTAGCTGTTTTACTCGTAGAAAATACATGCTGAAAAAAGTGTGTGTGTGCACGCATGCATGCATGTATGTGTGTTGATGAGATTGAGTGCTCCTTTTTCATATGTAAGTTGACACACACACGAGTATATTTATGAGACCACAAATAGATATGTATGAACCATAAAGTCTCATATTATTATACTTACAAGTCTCGTAAAATGCTTATTATGGCTTACTGGGGTGCCATACTTCATTATTCCAATGTTAAAAAAAGTCTCTCTAACATCTCTCTCACCATATCATGCAAGTTGAGATAATTGGGTTGTCATCATCCTAGGACATTAGCGTCGCATCCTACGGTAGGAATAGCTGCCTGTATTCGCTATCTATTGCTGTGTAACAAAATGCCACAAACTCAGCGTCTTAACACACTCCTGTAATATCTCCCAGTTCTCTAGGCCACAAGTCCAAGCGGGCTTGGTGCGTCCTCTGCTTGGGGCTTCATAAGGTGAAGTTAAAGTGTTGTCTGGACTGGACTCTTCTCTGAAGGTTCTGGGGGAGAATCCGTTTCCAGACTATTCCCCTATTGTTGTTCAAGTTCAGTTCTTTGTGGTTGCAGGACTGAGGCCCCTTTCCTTGCTGGCTGTGATCCAGGGCCCCTCTGAGCTCCTGGAGGTGCCCACCCTCCCTGGCACATAGCCCCTCCCACCTTCAAAGCTGGCAGGGGTGTGTCAAATCCTCCTCATGTTTTGAATCTGACTTTTCCTTCTGCCACCAGCTGGAGAAAACTCTGCTTCTAAAGGGTTTCATGTGTAGATTACGCTCACCCACGGACCGCCCTGCCTGGAGGTCGGCGTGCTGTCTCACAGAGCATAATCGTGGGAGTGACAGCTCAGGTTCCCAGGTTGCAGGAATCAGGGCGCGCCGTCTCCGGGGACCATTTTTAGAGTTCTGCCTACTGCACCGCTGCTTCCAGGTGGAGGACTAGTTTGGATAAGTTCTTTATTTATCTTGTAACTATAGAATTCTGTTGCGGTTAACACTAGCACAGAAAGGAAAATAGAGAAGATAGCATTTATAGAGTGTTCCAAAAAGTTACATGCCTAGCAGCCTAACACTTCAGGCCAAACAGCCACAATAATTGTGCCACACACAGTAGTTAGGGTAGGGCTTGCGTTGTGACAGTGGGGAGGAAGAAATGCATAATTTGCATATGATGTAATGGCAGTGCTGTAATGGGCTTTCCACTTTACTGACCATCAAGAGTTTGAGAACTCAACGGTTTAGCCAATGCCTATTGTACTGATTCGGACTCTCAGTTGCAGGTGATAAAGTTCCCAGTGCAGACTGCTTTAATCATTTAACCTGAAAAAAGCCCAGGGAAAATGTCGGTGTAGGTGATCACCTGCTGCTATTGGACTCCACTTTTCTCAGTTCTGCCTTCAGGATTCACGGGGAAGGAACATGGTGTCAGTAGCTTCTGCCCTTAGATGTCCTCAGGTTTCAGGGCCACAGGATCCCCCAGACATCCGGCAAAAGTCTTGGAATTATCAACAGCCTCTGCAGTGTCAGGTCCCTTTGGGAACCTGATGTGATGTGCTGATTGGCTTAGATCCAGGTCATGTGCTGCAGCTCTGGTGCCAGGATGGGGTCAGCTTCACGGGAACCACGTGGACCAAGACTGAGGGAGAGCTGGTGCCCAGGAACAAGGCTGGGGTGAGCGGGCAGAGGATGCTGAGGATGCCGGGCCGTACAGGCAGGGACGTCCACAGCAGGGTCTCCCATTCAGACCATATTTGTACAGATACATCCGATACCTATGGGGATATTCAAATATTTCAACTCACTTGCTCACTAGGATGAAGCGGCAATAGTGGGCTCACAGGAACCCCGGGGCCACGTTAGTGGCGTTCAGCTGGGCTCTGGGGAATCTCAGTGTCCTCCGCTGCTGAGAGGGAAGGAGGGAAAGCTGGGTCCAAGTCACAGAAGGAGCTGCATAGACTTCCCTCCCCCCCCAACAAAAACCTTTTTTTAAAAAATAATTTTGGCACTTTCTAGCATTTGTTGATTCTATAACCTAGTATAAGATGGTAAGGTGGTCTCTAATTTAGCACAAAATTGTACATGTGGTAATTACAATTTGTATATATAAATATTTTACGAAATTCTCTTAAAAAGCGTAAAAATTCCCTGCGTTCCATTACATGCACAAGTCTGAGGACCAGCGACGTAGTCCTTTCTTCTCAGATTGCAGGTGAGTAAGTCCAGGCCCAAGAAGTTCGATGACTTATGCAAGCTCAGCCACATGGTCAGTCGAGAAGCCTGGTTTCGTGTCTCACTCTAATACTTCCGCATCCTCCATGCTTGATATTTCAATATTATTGTCTTAATTGTATCCACACGGTTGGGGAACTGGATTGTTGGTGGACAGGATGGTGAATGTGTAGGAGTAGGAAGGCCAGAATGTAGTCACTAATGCTTAGTAATTGAATCTTACTAGAATGTAAGCTGCGTTTGTGGGCTTTCTTAAAATAATTTAACAGGGTGTTTTGTGACACAACTTAGAAACGAGGCTTTGTTCTCTAGTCTAACTTTTCATCTGAACATATAAACACACATCATCTTGTATCTCTTAGTGTTTTTACTTCTTTTCCTTTTTACACCTTGGTGACTCCTCATGGAAGTCGTCCAGAGGCAGCAGATGAAGAGTCAGAAGGAGACGGGAGTCAGGGTGCCTGCGGAAACCTCCACCTTGGCGAAGCCCCCTTTCTCTTTGTGTTTTAGTTGTCAGTTCCACAAGATGAGGTGTAATTCCTGAGATGGTTGTTGTGAGGATTAAATGAGATAATACGTGAAATCAAGCTGCAAATAATAGAATGGGCCAGAGCAGAAACATGGGAGCCGCATCCCCTGGGTCCAAATTCTTACAAGCTGTGCCATCTTGGTCTAGTTACTTAACCTCTCTGCTCCCGTTTTTTCATTCATAAATTAGAAATAATAGCACCAATCTCCTAGGATTGCTTTGAGGATTAGGACAGTCAATGTCTGTACTGCATTTGGAACAATACAGGCACATGTATGGAGAACAGGCACTCGTGTGCAAATCAGTCAGTGCTGAGAGACAGTGCTCGCTGGGAGAGCCGTTTGAAGTGGTCCCCAGTCATACTTTGTCACCTGTTTTGTTTCCTTCACAGCACATAGCACTGTCGAAGATCGTCTTGTTTACTCCTTAGTTGTGTCTTATTGTCTGTTTTGCCCTTGAAAATATAAGCTGCGTGAGGACAGGGCTGTCCCGTCTGTCACCCCTGGACGCTCAGAGCCTGGACCGCTGCTCCACACACAGGACAAATTCGAGAAACGTTGAATGAATGAGTGATTAAAATGAACAACGTAAGCATACATCCCCCTAAGGACTTTAAACCGAATACTGCTCCATGATAATGCCTCTCAGTGAGAAATCGTAACTATTTTTCAGTCTTTATCTGTATTTCTAAATGACATGCTCACAAATTTCCTTGATTAGCATTGCTGATGTGGCATCAGAATGCGAAGTTTCATTTATGGCTCTTTAACACTGTAAATATCTTGAGCAAAGCGTGATCGGGATCTTTGCACCTATTCACACGAGTGCATGTGGCGCCCTGGCGTCTTACCGCATTAACCCCGGAGGAGCTGAATGTCTTGGCGCTATTGACCAGCCTTTCTAGCTCCCGGCTGTTCCCTGGGGCAGTGTTTGCGATGCTTTCTCATTTGTTCCACGTTTTGTTTTGTTTCTTCTCTTGAAGTATGCTAACTGAGAAAGTACTCTGTGAGATTATGCAGTACTTCAGCACGAGACCTCTGAGTTTTGGGCCTTAAAGGGCGAAACCCTTCACTATTGATGATTTGACAAATAATAGCAATTTATTGGTACAAATTCCTTTTTGTCTTTCTGTAGAAAGCATATTGACTTTTATTGTTATCAGTTAAAATGGTAAGTTTGAAATGAGCAGCACATATAAACTTAGCAAATGTATGCGTTCTTTCTGTGTGCCAGTTCAGTGCTGGGCACTTTCCATATGTTCTCTTATGTCATCTCTTAAAAATTCTTTGAGGTTACTGTTATTTCTACCATTTTTTTTTCTCCTGAGAAAAATGATGCCCAGAGAATTTGCCTACCGTCTCCAGGTTAGCTGGTAACTGGCAGAGCTGTGATTTGAACCCTCAGCTCCAGAGCTGAACCGAGTCTTCTCCCCACTGCAGCAGTGAGTCTCAGAGCAGCAACAGCAGCGTCTGCTGGAAATGAGTCCTCAGGTCCTGCCCCAGATGTGGGGTGGGGTGGGGCAGCGATCTGTGTGCCTCCTCCAGATATTACAAGATAAAGTCTGAGGACCGTTGCACAAACACACGTGTACACAACTGGGCCGAGCCAGGTGGATGAGTGGCTGATTTAAATGACTTTCATCCTTGGAAATTTGCAATATTTATAAAATTTTCAGTTGCATTTTTTTCCTCAAAACATAAGCCTTTGTTGTGTCTACTCTTATAGTCCCTTATTTTAATTTTTGAATCAAATTCAGTTTTGACCATTTTTTTAATAACCGTATCCCCATCTCCAAGTGGCCAATATTATTTTCAACGTATTTCTGAAATTTGTTATTGCTATGGCTTGACCTATCTTTATTTGATATCTGATAATGTTAAATTTTATCTTCATTAGTTTGTTATCAGTCTTCATGCTTTGGCCTTAGGTTTTAATGATTGTAGCCCTGTTCAAAATGCAACTAATTGTATTCTTTTTGCCACCTCAGCAAACACAAATGAGTACCTCAGCTTGTTCTTTTCCCCCAGGAATCATGAGACTAAATCACCTCCTTTTATTAATTTAACAAATATTTATAAAACAGCTCCATGAACCAGGCACTGTTTGAAGTGCTTGTTCTTAATACTAATTTCCTGGTTATTTCTTTTAAAAGAGGAGTCAGCGACTATAAATAATCTATGACATAATACCCATTATCTTTGTAAATATTTAATCATTTCTTAAAACTTCCCATATTTTTTGTTGTTCTGTAGGGACCTCACTTAGTTTTCAAAGGCTATTCGTCTCAAATTCCTGACTCGTTTCCCCCTGCCTCTTTAAAAGCAATACAGTGGTCCCCCCCTTATCTGCAGCGTCACTTTCTGAGGTTTTAGTTATCTATGGTCAACCGTGGTCCAAAAATATTAAATGGAAAATTCCAGAAATAAACGGTCTTAAATTGTGCTCCCTTTTGAGTAGTTTGATAAAATCTCCCACATCCTGCTCTGTCCCACCTGGCATGTGACTCGCCCCTTCGTCCAGCCTATCCACACAGATCCACTGTTATAGGATCACAGGTTTGTGTTCAAGGAACCCTTATTTCACTTAATAATGGCCCCAAAGCACAAGAGTGGCGATGCCGGCAATTCAGACATGCCAAAGAGAAGCCACAAAGTGCTTCCTTTAAGTGAAAAGTTGAAAGTTCTCAGTAGGGAAAGAAAAAAATTGTATGCTGGCGTTGCTAAAATCTATGGTAACTTTTATTACTGTGTATTGTTATAATTGTTCTATTTTATTATTAGGTATGTTGTTAACCTCTTACTGGGCCTAATTTATAAATTTGTCATAGGTATGTATGTATAGGAAAAAACGTAGTCTATACACAGGTCAGTACTATCTGTGGTTTCAGGCATCCACTGGGAGTCTTGGCACGTGTCACCCTCAGATAAGGGGGAATGCCGGTAGTGAGATTCACTGTCTGCTTTCCACGTCTCGGGCCAGGCTCCATGTTGCATGTATCACCGTATGAATTTAGGTATAAAGATTATCCCAAATTTGCAAATCAAGTGGCCAAGAGACAGAGAGTGGAACTGGTCCAAGGTCGAAGAGCGAGCGAGGGGGAGAGCCAGCATCTGAAACAGGGTGTAGCTTCAGGTGTGAGCTCGTTGAAGATGCTCCCTCCTATTACATTTCAAGCCCTGCTTAAATCGTGCTTTTCACATGTCCCGTGAAAAGAAAGTGTTGATACATTTTCCTTTGACTATTTTTCATTTTAATTTCAAATCCTAAACTTAAAGAAAAAAATCCTCTGACGTTTGTAGCCTATAAGCCTGTAGCGTGTATTGCCTGTCATAGAGTAGGGGTTTATTGAGGAATGAATAAATTAAAATAATAATTTTGGAAACAACTTTTAATTTAGCATTTTATCATATTCATATTAATTATCACATTACGTTTAGCTTTTAAACTTGCTCCTTCTTTCTTTCTTTGTCTTTCTTTCTTTGCTTCTTTCCTTCCTTCCTTTCTTCCTTCCTTTTTCTTTCTTTCTTTCTTTCTTTCTTTCTTTCATCTCTCTATCAAGAGAGAGATGTCTTTTTAGGTATCTCAAGAGGAAAGCACTTCCAACAATAGAACTGTTTCCCAGGTGAACTGTCCTGTTGTTAGGCCATAGGATTTGAGTCAAATTTTCCATTTGGGTCTTCAGCCACGCTCCCTGCCTGGACCATTGTTAACCACAGGGGCACGATGTTGACATGCTTGCCGAAAGGCCAGAGAGTGAAACAGGTCAAACAAAATAATTTTTGGATACTTTCTGCTTCCAAAAATCTGTTATGAAATCTAGAATTGACCTCTAGTGTATTTTACTTGTCAATTGACCCAGAGAATCAGCTCTTCATCTTTGTAACATTCACAGCCCAAACAAATTGTTATAATCCCAGGCTCTCCTTGAGTCTTGTTGTGTTTTTCAAGGATTTGGCAGATATTACCACACAAGGAAACATGCAGAAAAGTTGAAATTACAGCAAGGAATCACATGTTTTCTATTTGATTTTAAATATATAGTAAGTAATTAAGAAAATAAGTACAGTGCTAAAAAGAATTTAAAAAATTAACAGGTATACTTCAGATCTCCAAATGTTAAATTCTGGTGTGTGAATTTACATTCAGTACCTGATTCAAGCTTCTATTTCTGCTCTTTGTTCTTCTACAAAACACTAAATTCAAGATTAATGCTTGCTCGAATCACCTTCAAAGCCTTGATGAAAAGTGGGAAAATATTAGCATTCAGGAAGATAAAAATTAGAGTTAAAGATAGTCTTAATAAGAGGAGGAGATATTTAAATGCAAGCCAAGTCCATTCATTAGGAAGATGTGGTAGTTCACTGAGAGAAAACAAACAGATGTGAAGTTGATGAGCACAGCTGGCAAGGTAAATTCTGGGACATTGTAGAGATAAAGACGCTGAGGAAGCTCTTGGAAACACCACGTTTAGAGAGCCAGTTGGCTCCTATACCCTTCCATCGTGCCCCACAGTTATGGCGCATGGTTGTCCATCTCTCGGGTTGTTACCCATCTGCCTTAACACTGGCTCCACTCTGAGTAGCATCCAGCTCTGCACTCAGTGTCAGAACTGAGGACTGATGGGACCTGGCTTGGAACTCTGTTCCTCAGAGCCCCTGGGTTCAGGGACACTGGGGATGAGCCTGGGGGGAGGCCAAGAAAGCATTTCTACTCCTCTGTAAGAGCAGCTCCGCTTTGTGTGTGCAGCTCCTGCAAAGGAGTGCAATGTAAGGGTTAGGAATGCAGGTGCTGTGGTGGGGCACCTGCAGTCCAGATACTGGCCCAGCACTTCCTGGTGACATGACCTTGACACGTAGCTCACCTCCACCTCTCAGTTTTCCATGTCTGTGGATGGTCATAATGGCAGTACCTAACGCTTAGTGTTACATTAGCGCCTGGCACACCATCAGCATCGGTAAATAGCCATCTGAGCGAGGAGTTCCGCTAAAATAAAACAAGCAAAACAAAGAGTGAATCCTTGGAGCCATTAATTTTAAGATAGTTATAAAAACTAAGGGTTAAGGGCCCCTGTCCTGCTTCTATCTCTTTACTAAACTATTCCACACCATGCCCTTTTTAATCATTATATTGATTTTATATTCCTCGCTTTATTAAAGATTCATAAAGCATGTATATTGTGTTTGTGTGTTACATTTTTGAATGGTTCAGATCAGGGACAGGTGGAGCAGACACTCCTGTAATTAGCTTTTTATAGTGTCTGTTACAGAGAAATAGGTGGGTAAGATTTGGTGATGGCTTAAGGGTGATAATGAAATAATATCGATGACAATCTCTCTAACAAATGGTCAGAGAAACCAGGATTATTGTATAGGAAATGAGGAAGAGAGCAGTGATTTAATAGTGAACGTATATTTAAAGGCAGACACAGAATATGGCGAATAGTTTTTACCGTGCTCAAGTTTAGAGGGAATAAGGGGAATAGACAAGCATTCAGTCGAAGCACAGTCAACAAATGCCTGTCAGTTGCTGTTCTGCTCTGTGCGAAGAGATTCCAGATCGGTCTCAAAGGAATATGTAGTTTGTCAGATGAAATATTCAGTTTCTGTCAAATAGAGCAACTTCAAAATGATTACTTAAAAGAGAATTGATTAATGCCAGCAAGTATTTTTATTTAAAAATAAAATGGAGGCAAGCTGAAAGGGCACAGGAGCCCATCTGATCAAAGCTCTCTGTGGCCAAAGCTGGAACGGTTTGAGCCAAAAAATAAATACAAGCCAAAGAATAAAATAAATATTCCTGGTTTATACTATACATACCCCAGTAAGTAATTGAATGGGGGAAGAAGGAGCAACTCTTCTTTACAAGAGAACTCCAGTTAAAATGTAGAAGGAAGGAAGGAACGAGAAAGCTGTCGTGAGAGAGCATAGCAGTAATTGCAGCTGAAATCTGGCAGCAGAGGCTAGAATTAGGGGGTGAAAGTTTAAGGTAAACAGTATATTTCCAAATAAGTTTTAGGAGCATAAATATTTACATATCTATTAGTTACAAGGGGCAGTATAGTAACTTTACAGTGAAGAAGCTTGGCGGGCAGCGTCTTAAGCAAATGATCAAAGTTAACATCACCAGTAATAAGACACCTGGGCATCATATACCTTCTGAAATGATCTGGCGAGACAAGCAGCCGCTCCTCCAGTGTTGTCTTCCCTAAAATCCATTCCCTCCGTCTAAGCAGGAGAAAATATAAGGCAACCCAAGCTGAGGGATATTCTGCTGATTAGTTTTCTTTAAAAGTTTCAAGGTCTCGAAAGGAAATACTGATCAACTATCATAGATTGAAGGAGACTAATGATAACTAAAGGCAATGTCGTATTCTTGATGGGATCCTGGAACAGAAAGAGCACGTTAGTGGAGAATCTGATGAAATCCACATAAAGCCGATAGTTTAGCTAATAGTATTGCACAAATATTAATTTGTTAGTTTTGATAATCATGCAATGGTCATGTAAGATGTTAACATGAAGAGTAACTGGGTGAAGGATATAGGGGAACACTCTGTACTGTTTTCACAACTCTTCTATAAATCTAAAATTGTCTCAATAAAGAGTTAAAAAATAAAACTGATTCTTTTAAAATTCTGAGATTACTTTGATACGGTTCTGAAACAAAGCAAGGGCAAAAACTAGAGGTCTACAAAAACAGCTCTAACCTTGCGATTTTGTAGAATTTTTCTGGACACTGTTTCATGCTCAGAAATGTATTTTTCATCTCACTCCCTTCACTAAACAATGCCATGTTGTTCTGAGTCAGTGTGTATATGAAACGTGTATAGAATGTGTATATGAAAGCTGGACAAGGAAACATTTTGTAGTAGAGAGGTAAGTAGTCATTAACAAAAACTCCATTCAGAGTATATTTCACAAGGCAAGGTAACTTTCTGCCTTCATTTAACATGCTGGCTACTGAAATCTCTGAAACCTTCAAATAATAAATGGCCATTCCCAATTGGAAGATAGAATTCCTCTGAATTTGAGTATAAGATAGATGTTAAATGACCTGAAAACAGAAACAAAAATAAACACATGTAAAACACAGGCTTTGTACGTGTAAATTTTTTTCTAATAAATCGTTTAGCATTTCCATTTGACAAAGGCTCAAGTCGTACTCTCTCCACTTGAAAGAGACCTCTTTGGGCCAGCTTTGTAGCGTGGGCAATTTTTGCGCCGGTAATTATCAGATGACATACAATCTTGCGCATAAATCATTGCTGCTGCAATTAGCTCGTCTTTACTGCTCCTGCCCCGGAGACAGAGGAAGCGCCCTCCCTGCGCAGCTGGGGGAATTGCTGGAGGGGCTGTCTGTCCCTTTGATAAACGGCAGGGCCTCCCACCTCTGCCAGGTGTGTCTTCTTTTACACGGATTAGGGCAGGGGCGGGAGCTGTCCCCTTTAAAATAGAAGATCCACTAAATTGCAGGAATTGATTATGTCGGATCTAAAAGGAGTAAGATAATTGTCCTTGCAAGCAGTTTGGGGTTTATTTTATCCTCCTATAAGCTCTTTAAACTCCACTTTGCTAAACTAACTAAAATAAGAAAAAGGAAACTGTCCCCACAACTTCAAACCAGCTCTTCTTTCAACGGGAGCAAGAAAGTCACCTCTGATGAGAGCACAGGGTTTGTGCCCATCCTGCCCCATGTTGTCCATGGTCCTGTTGTTTATGTGGGTCCCAATCACCGTTTCAGTTCTGATTTTTGTTTACACTGACTCACTTGTATTTTTCACTACAGAATTTTTTACTCCTCTGTCTGAGGCATAATTGTATTATAGCAGTCTGAAGTGTTACCTGTTTATTTTCCCTATTAAAAAATATCTACCTTCCATAGACTCTGATTTTTTAGAGGGAATTGAATAGAAAAACATTAGGGAATACAATATATGAGCTGATAAATGAAAATTAAAATGTACCATATCACATAATATTGTGCTTAAAATGATAATGGAAACTAATTGTTCACTTGTTATGACCTATATCCTTTTGAAATATATAGCCTCTGAGATGTTAATCCGAAACAGTATTTCTTGGGAGTTCATTCAGGTTCCTGCTCCATCTGAACTTTGTGGGCCTCTCATTTGTTTGATGGACATGTAAAATGTGGGTGGTGGACTCGGCAAGCCAGTTTCATATGGATTCAACCCCACCTTCAACCCTGGCACAAAGGAGGTTGTTGAAGCAGAGTCTACACCGTTATGCTGTCATTCTCTACAGAACTGAGTGTGCACGCAGTCGTATCATTGAGTCAACTGGTTTAACTAAATATGTCTGACTTAGAAAAATACCATTTACAGAATTTCAAGCATATTAAAAGTCTCGATATGTTTTAGCATAAGATCTCATAATGTATTTTGTCTGTGATGACATAAAAGAAAAATATGACAGCTGTTTTAGAGTTATAGGCTCTACAGTGTGATTTTCATTGTCTGTCTAGGTTCAGTTTATTATTCCAGCAGAGGCTCGGGTTCCATGTTTATGTAAGAGAAACTTTCTTATAAATTTTATATAATACTGCAATGATGAGTGAAATTAATTTCACAGTATTTCTTGCTTTCTTTGTAGTAATCAAATTGTTATATGTATTTAATTATAACATCTTGGGGTAGTATTATTATATAAGACTTGGAGGTTTGTGCTTAAAAATTTTCCCTTTCCACAAAAAGTTGTAAATGTGACTTCTGCAGGACAATTTTCCAGCATTTTGCTTCTTAAATTCTTTTCTTGTGAAGATTATGTTAACATTATAAAAGCTTATAAAAAATTGGAGTCACTACAATAAACATTTTTATAAAAGCATAATATCTAGAATTAGACTACACTAATGCTTAGTGAGTTATGTCCACAGCTCTTTGATCTTGGATATTTTAACATTACCAAGTTAAGAGATTTTTTTTAAAAAAAAGCATGATGATATGGATTTAGAAATCATTAATGAGAAGAAAGTTTTAATACTTTATTAGTTTAATACTTTAGTAAAGTATTTATACTTTGAAAAGAAAATATGTTTCTAGTATTTGCCGATTCTTCTGAGGTTCAGAAATGACAAGCTGTTGGTTCTTCCCAGTCTGCCTTACTTTGTGTAAACCTTTTCTGTAATCCTTACGTGTTCCTGTTTCAAAATTCTTTAATGAAGAACTGTCCACATGTATCCTGTATTTTTAAGATTGCTTAAAAGATAAGTGATTCTGAAAATAATTCATCAAAAATCGCCATTTGTAATCCTAACGCCCTTCTAAAGGGCACATAGCCTTCCCTCTCACCTCGAGGGTCAATAGGTATGATTTTGTTGTGCTGAAGCTTAGACGGACTCACATAAAAATAACTGAGTTTCGGTGTAGTGCCCTCTGTTTTCTAGTCTCAGAGGGGGCAGTTTCTAGATTAGTTTTTTTTTCTTCCCCTGGGAAATATACAGCTCTCTATGTTATAGCCATTAATGTGCAGTAATAAGTTAGTCCTCAAATACCAATAAGATGATGTGGGCTTGATGGAAGTTAAATGTCCCTAAATCCTATGAATTGATCTGCAGGAGCTGTTTTCCACATGAGTGGTGGCTGCACCCAGGCAGACATCCGCAGAGCGGCCGAGGTCAGGGTGATGGAGGGGGTGGGCTTGGCGGCGCACATGCACTCTATTCCTGACAGTGCCTTGCTTCGGCAAAGGGAAGTGAAGCGCGTATACCATGCTCAGTGGCATTTCCAAATGCAGCTCAGCTGGGGGCCCAGGCTTATTACATCAATGGCACACACCGGGCAAAAAAGGAAATACATAATTTTGTCAAAGTAGTAGATCACAATCTGCCAGTCCTTTCCTCCCCCTTCAAAACCGTCGCCCCCACACACTAATAGCTCTAATAGATACAGACTTGATGCATATTTCAGTCACAGCAGTATTTCTAATGCATATGTGAAAGGCGCCTTAATTTATGTCTACCAACTGTGTGGTGCCCTTCTTTTGGGTAATGTCATCATCCTAATGGTGTTTCTATTATACTCAAAGGTAGCAAATGAGGCTTATTGCAAGAAGGTAATTGATTTTCACTGAGTGAAAATGTAAATAACCATAAGAAATCCTATGAAAGATAAGCAGTTTAAAATTGCCAGAAAGAAAAATGATTTGTAGACATGACTTATTGGTCCAAGCATATAAAATGTTTCAAAGTATATAAAATCATTTTATTTCAAATTGGAGTAAACATGGAAGAATTTTGGTGATCTTGCTTTTACCAGTTTGGCTTGTATATATTATGAAAAATGATCATCCTCTATGGAAGGGGGCTTCCTTTTGTCAGTGTGTCTTTGTAATAGAAACCACGTGACTACAATTCCTCTTACAGATTTGTAAAGATAAATATTTCTCCTTTGGACTTTCTATAGTATGAAAAGTATAGCATCTGCATTGATAACGTATTCTTTAAAAATATATGAGCCAAAATCTCATTGAAATTTAGCATAAATGTCAGCCCCATATTCAAGAAAAAAGCCAAAGCTCAAAATGTATTTTATTCTGATAGAGAAGGATTAGGTAGAACCATGGGGGCTTAAGGACTTGAGCTGATGTGGATGCAGTTGTGACCAGTATTTTCTCAGCAAGTAAATATAATTCTCAAAGTTTGTATGAGTGAAATAAAAATTGATAAAATAGAGTATCTGAGACAATGAATTTGTTTGCTAAAATAATGCCATTCTTTTTGTCCAGTAAAGAGCTCATAAAACCATTTTGTTCCCCCTACCAGTGAGATAAAGACATCTGCACATTGCTGTTATGACGAGACTGCTTGCACCACCACTACTGTTTTCTGATTCTAAAAGATACCTTTTCTCTGGAGTCACTTATCAGAAAAGCAACATTTTAATCTCAAAAATCTCCTTTTTTACTTATTTTTTTTGTAGTGGTAATTAATAAATAGACTAT